>NC_141695.1:544237473-545437473 GCF_964263255.1 Lissotriton vulgaris | reverse complement strand
ACCACATATTATCTTCCTCTTTAATCTCGAGGATATCTTCCCGGTCAAGAGGCTCAAATGTTACATTAAAATCTCCTGCAAACACTAATGGGAGGTCAGTCGGTCTTGCAACCAGTAGCTCATCTAATGCCTGTATAGTAGATGACCTGCCTGATCTTGGGCTTCTTGCACAGACATTTACAATATCTAGCAACATTCTTGGGGGCCTTTTGTCTGACCCAAAGGAGGTCATTGCTATTGGTCTGATGCTCCTTTATCTCAAGATTTAATGCAATTTGGATCAGGTTAAGTAGCCATCCAGAATGACGGCCATGTTTAGAAGGGATTGCAGGCTTGTGGAACGTGACAAACCCTGGGATATAAACAGGTGTCAAGCTCCAAGTTTCTTGTATGATTCACATGTCTTGATAGTGGAGTATCTCATGCCAATGGAGGCGAGCTAGTTTCCCCCTTATTCCTGCAACATTCCAAGAGGCTATTTTGAGTTTCAATGTCTCTTCTAGATTTATCAAACTGGAGGGCAGAATTACTGGGGCTTCATTGACCATGAGAGAAGTCTGATGGCTTTGTGGGCTTTCTTCCCCATCCTGGTCATTATCTTCTAGTTGGAAATGGGTTACACTAGATGATATAGGATGGGTCCTTAGTATCTCTGCCTCATGTTAACAGGGACCCCCTTCCAAACCCTTATCCATAGGTGAAAAAGTGAGGACATTATCAATATTAAAATTGATTGCTTGTTTCTGATAAGGGTCTGTGAGTAGTCAATCGATTTGTGATAAGATAGAGGCAGATAAGTCCCTTTGGGGCATCAATGGATTCTTATTATTGGCTGCCAGTGAAGAAATGTTATACTTCAATTGGATGTTGGTTCTAGGTGGAGGGCAGGATCTTACTTCTAGGGCAACTAAATCATGATCTAGGTTTTCGCTCGTTAGGGTCAGTTCTACTGCGTCGACTGGGCAGGTATTCAGGACACATCTCCTGGCCCTCAAGATGTCGTCCCTTAAAACAGAACAGCATCCCCTTACCTGGCTTATCCAGTGAATGGCTTTTATTTTTCAAACTTTGCTGTTTTCAAGTTTATTGTTGCAATCAAGCTTTGGTACATTGCTCATAAAAATAGTAGACTGCAGAGTAACTTTGGGGATAGGGTGTAACTGTGATAATAGAGGGACCTCACTTCGGCCTTCATGGCGAATAAATGGGTTATTCTCCGTAGAAGTATAAAGCGCGCTCTGGCCCTCAGAATGTGCTATATGACCTTCTCGAGAGGTGTCATGACTGGGTAATTTGCAACGGTGGTCCTCCTTGCTGCCAGCTTTATTAGTAACTATAGATGTAGGAATTATAGATGGGAAGTTGCCGATTGCTTGTGTGTTATGAGCGATAATGGTTTGCTTTAATCGGCATACATACACTCTCAGAATTAGTTCGTGACAGTGGCTTGTGTATATTGCAATCTTCTAAACTAAGAAGTAATTTTGAAATAAATGTAGTCGGCATCCCTGCTGTTTCTTTGGGAGCCAAGATTCCCTCTGTAGGTCTGCATTAGATGGACCTAAAAGTATGATCTCAGTTTCCATCTGAGGGTCCACAATAGTTGGCATTAAAACAGCGCCCTGGGTCACGCATCTCCCTTGACTAGAGGTGGTGAGCCTCCCGCTCAGTTCTTTGATGCTGGGGCCCATGCCCTCCTTGTTTGTGTCAATATCAGGCAAGTCTGGGTTGGCCGCTAGGGGTGCAAACCTATTGCTCAAGGGTAAGTCAGACTGGGTCCTGCTCTGAGTTTCCCTGAAAGAAGGGTCTTCAGTTTCATACGGTGTTTTTGAAATTCATTTCTTGTTGGCTGCCCTTTTAAATAGACTAGGGATACTGCCAGAACCCTTGTTATCAATTACAGTGGCAGGGGGGGGAGAATGGGGGGGGGGGGGAGATGGTTGGGGGCCTTTGTGTGAGTGGGCAGATGTTTTTCTCGAAGATTTAGGTGACGTGAGGAGACCATCACAATCCGAGTTTACAGACTCAATTCGGTCACTCACACACTCCCCACTCTCACCCCCCTCTAACCCCCAAACTAGATTTCTGACATAGTTTTTTTCTGTCTTTTCCCTCAGAGCGCCTCCCAAGCCACCCTCAGTGTTTTTGCGTTTGCTCATGTTTACATGCAATGTATCTGGGAAGAGGAGCAATGTGCCTGGTTACCAAAAGCTGGACCGGTCGTAGCTTTAAAGGACAGAAGGGATTATCACAGTACCTTGAATGGAACCAGTCCGAGCTCCGTGTGCTTTCGCTAAAAGTGTTTTTCAGGGGGGTGGCCCAGCCCGGCCTCCTCTGGTATTTGACGGGCAAGGACAGGCGCCGCCCGGGCACATGCACACATGGCCCGGGCACGTCCGGGCACGTCCCGCGCTGCTGGAGCCCGCTCCTGATTTTAAAGCACCTCCTGGCGCTGGATTGGCTGCGAGGCGTTTAGCGGCTCCGGCTGCAAAAGGAACCAGCAGGAAAGGAGCTGATGGCGGGTGAGGCTCATGTTTTGTGATCTCTAATTGGAGAAATATGGACGCTTCTTTCACTGTTACATATTCTTTTTCTAGGCAGACTGCCTTCATATCTAGGATGAACCATTAAATAGCTTTTACAGGATCTTGCTTCCTTAAGAATGCTTTAATCCTGCCCCTAAACTCGGCTTTATATGCTTCCCAAATCTGCTTCCCAAAGTGTCTTTAACTTTGCCAGTGTTTACTTTGAAATGTTTGTTATTCTTTATGCAAATATTTACCAAACCCACCTCTCATGAACCACCAATGTATTTAGTCGCCCAGAGAAAAAAATAATAATTAACAAGCATTGACAATGCCAGTAGTTCTGCCATATAAATGAATGTTGCACGTTCGTCACTGATGGGTTTAGGTATTCAGTAAGTCACAATACATGCAATCAGTTACTCATCTTGGTCTCATGCATCCATTCATCAAACTATTGACTCATTCTTACATTCATTCACGTCCTTACATAGCACAATAAATGATTGACACATCCTCAACAATATATACAAGATAAATTAAAAAAAAGAAAACATGATGCCAACTAAAACATGGCGAATGTATGCCTGTAGCGAGCAATAAAATTAAACATGGCAGTTGGTGGCCTCTTGCAATGGCTTAGTACATAGTGCATTGTTGTTTTATAGTTAAAGAAAGGAAGCCCCATTTAGAACCAACATGTTGTTCATTTGAATGGTGAAAACGAAGCACTATGGATTTTACCTTTCCATGATGGTCACCTAGTTTATAGACAATTGCCGCATAGGATGCTGCGCAATGCAGATTAAATTAGCGCCAAGCAAGTAGCTCGTCAAGACAGTCTGCGGATGTGCAGTATGCTCTAAAAAATGTAAGCAAAATGAGAAAAAATTAAAGAAATTAAAATGAAAAAATAAAAGACTGGCCAACAAGATTTGGCAGTGAAACCTATTCCTTTTCAGGCAGATGTGTATATGTTATTACTCACAACGCAAAAAAAGCCAATGGCTGAAGGGGACTGTTTAGGAAGCTGGCTCTGTATATACTATACCAAAGGAGGTATTTTGTGCACAGAGTACAGTGGAACCCCAAAGGTAGGCAGAGGTAAAGTTACATAGCACCTCACTCTCTATTTGGGGTAGTGTGGTCGAGCAGTAAGGCAATATCAGAGGACACTGTTAAGCATTTGTTGTACACACTCAGTCCGCAAATGAATTCACACACTCAAAGACTGAACTACAAGCCCATAATTTTTTCATAAAAATGTTCTTTTAGTTATTTTATTTTCTAGAACCAAGCAAGCCTGGCACAGGTAAGTGATAAGTACTTTGCAGTAAATATACAGTTGTAATACAGTTTGGATTTGTAATAGTATATGCACTTTGTTTTTAACTTAAAGTATGGTTTCAGAGGAATGCAATACTTTGTAAATACAGTACATAGACTTTAACCCCTCCCCTGCGGATGATGGAACCTGTGCTGATGACGGAGCGGTTTCGTCATGGCCCACCCGACGCTCCTGCGCAGCGCGAATTCGGCGCCTGCGCTGAGCGTTCTATTGAGCGGGCTGGGCCATGACGGAACCGCTCCGTCATAAGCACAGCGCAACCGACGCTGGTGACGGAGCGGTTCCGTCACCAGCATGCGCCCGCCGCATTTCCGCCTCGCCCCCTTAGCACTGCGGCGGAATAGCCGCCGCAGTGAAGGGGTTAATGGGCTTTTCAGTAAAACTACAGGTAAGTTACTTTTGAGATTACTTTTCTTACTTAGAGTAGTATGCCTGGATACTACTGTGGGGCATTTCCTGTAAACAGGTAAGTACAATCGTTTTTGTTTGTTAGTGCCTTTCTTTAGGTTTTCAAACTCCACACTTAGAAACTTTTCACAGAAATACTGTCAATGTTACCCTAAGGAGGAAAACAGTGTTATCGGTTTTGAGGTAAGTATTTGGTAGTGGGAGTTGAGGTTCTGGGAGTAGACTCGGGCGTTCCCCAGGGTCAAGGATGCACTCTTGTTACACCCTCAGCGGCACAAGGGCGGCCGGGTGCAGAGTGCTGAGGCCCAATGTAATCCAATGGGGGATAGGAGGCCTCCAGTTGGTGGCTGCTGACGATGATGTCACTTGGGTGTGGGAGCAAAGCTCCTGGATTTTAGCTCAGAGCAAATGGGGAAACAAAGTAGCATCAAAGGTGCAACCTCAGTGACACTAGGGCCGCCGCGGTGCAGGGTGCTGTTTCGACGTTGGGCGCCATGTTGTTTTCAATGGGGAGAGGTGTGGTGCAGTGGCCAGGGCAGCTGACTTCGGAGCACAGGGTTCACGGTTCGATCCCCGGCTCTGGCGGCAGCTCAGGTCAGCACCATGTGACTCTGGGCAATAGCTCACTTAATTTCCATGATGGCCCCCAGCGCCTTGAGACCGGTATGGGTGAGTAGTTTAAGCTTTACAAATACAGATTTAGATTTACAATGGGGAACCTCCGGTTGTCAAAGGCACTGCATGCTTGGGGACGAAGGTCTCCTGGGTGCGACTACCACTTTGAGAGGTAATTTGGGAAGTTAGGGGTCGGTTATGCACCGTCGATTAGGGCACCCAAGGCCGTGGGGCGTCGGGTGCAGCGATGCCTTTTGGGGTTGGATCTTCTTACCATCTCCTGGTCACGGGGGCCCTTCTGGATTTGGGCTGCAGGCGTCGGCTTGAGGCAGGTCAGGTGTTGCCGGAACTCGGGTCAGGATCGTATTGGTGACCTCCTTGCGGCGTTTGCCCACTCGAGCTAGTGCCGTGGACGTTGGGTGCAGAGTGGTGCAGATTTGCGGTTTCCGTCCGGAGACAGAGGTTGCAGATGAACAAATCCGGTGTTCACGGGAGACAAAGTCTTTGTGGTTGAAGGCAGACAGGTCCTCCGGGGTTTTGGAGGTTGCTGGCTGCAGGACAAACTGGGATTTTGCAGGAGCGGGTTCGAGGGGGAGACAGGCCAGTAGGGTTGGAGCTAAGTCAGTGGGCGTCTTCGTCTTGTTAGCTGCTGCACGGCTGTTCGGTCCTTCTTCTTCTTGTACTTTCTTCTTGTCTGAGGAAGCAAGGTTCAGGGGTGCCCCTAAATCCTAGATTAAGGGACAGGTAGGTAAAATGTAGGGACCAATAAGTCCCTTCCCTGGGATGGGTAAACCCCCTATTATGCCACCCTCCCATTGGGAGTGGGCATGATACTGTCCCTGGTTGGCTGAGTCCCCCCATCTTCAAGATGGCGTGGACTGAGAGTTGTGCTTCACCTCACCTTCCCCCCCTGAGGGGTCAGGATGGCAGAGGTGGGCACACCTCTCTTCCTCACTTGTTTTTACCACCTGTTTTCCTGCCGAAAAGGAGGCGAGATAGGCTGGGGGTCGCATTATAAAAGCTACCAGGCCTTTGAAGCTCCCCTGCCACAGATGGCTTTTCCTGGCCTATGAGAGTGTGAACACCTCTGCCCAGGAAAAGCTTCGTTTCTGGGCTCAAGGACAAAGGGTGCCCACCCTTGGGGTCCAGAAACATGTCTCGTGGTGGCAGGCTGGTGTGCACCAGTCAGGGAATCCACCAAAAGCTGGTCATTTTTCAGGGAGCATCTCTAAGATATCCTCTGTGTGCATTTTTCATTAAATCCCACACTGGTATCAGTGCGCGTTTAACGTGCTGAGAAGTTTGATACCAAACTTCCAAGTTTTCAGTGTAGCCATTATGGTGCTCTGGAGTTCGTAATGACAAACTCCCAGCACCATACACTCTTAATGGCAATACTGCACGTACAATGTTTAAGAATGGACATAGACACTGTAGGGTTACAGGGCTCATGCACCTACACCCTCAACACTGGTATAGGGCATCCAGCTAGAGGGGTGACTGATCTATGCCAGGGCAGTGGGTTGTAGGCATGGCACACGTCGACTATTGACTTTGTTCTGCACCACAACACGCAGCCTGCAAATGCAGTGTGTGTGTGTGTGTGTGTGTGTAAAGGTACAGGGCCTCTAAGGGTGGCACAACAAGTGCTGCAGCCCTTAGAGGTCTTCCCTGGTCACAGTGCCCTGGGTACCTGTGATACCATTTACTATGGGCTGACCTGTGGCCAGAGATGCCAATTGGGTTAGTTTTGGGGAAAGAACACAGGCCCTGGGAACCTGATTCGCAGGAACCCAGGGCACTTCAAGTCAAAGTGCATCAGTAGTCTGGCAATAAGTGTGGGGGGGGGGGTTACTGCAACAGAAACCCACTTTCCTACAGACTGCCATAATGCACCATGCTGTACGCTGTCATGAATGGAAGCGGAGTGTCAATGGCATTCATATGGACCAAGGGCAAACCACCACTTTGCACAGTCAAAAGCTGTGCTCAGTTGACGAGTTGGGGGAATATAATCAAAAAACCCTAGAAAATCACTGAAGAATCAAGGGTTAAAGAGCATGGGCGTCCATTCACCAAATAGCCTGGGGTAACGAAAGTGACATCATAAGTTTTGACCCCATGACATCACAGGAAGTGATGACATAGGACTTAAGACATGCTGTCACTCATCCCTCAGCTGTTTGTGATCTGTCTAACACTTCTAGCGGTCACATCTTTCTCAGCTGTTGTCACGTCTCTCTCAGCTGTTGTTGACTCTTGTTCATCCCTCCGGTCTATCCTGACTATCTTTCTCACTGATCTCCTTATAACATGTTTCCCCTCTCTCACTGATCTCCTTTCACACCCGTTTAGTCTCTTTTCCCACTCTATTTCATTTATCTCCCTCTTGTCCTATTCCCTTATCTGTCATTTTTCACTTGTCTATGTTGCAATATGATTGGTGTCCCTTTCATCCCTTTTTGTCCCTCTCAAACATACATCCTTCTGTTTGTCTCTTGATCTCTCACCCTTCTCTCTGTAGTGTCTTCTTCCTTTCGTTACTTCTCCCTTATATTGCCTCAAAGCCTTTTACCTTAACCTCCTCTCTCTTTTTCTCTCTCATTCTCTTAGTGCAAAACGTCTATTCCCACAATTTGTTTGAGCCGGTCTCCAAAATCTAAACCCTTGCCTACTACAATAATCTGTAAAATGCCATTAACAAAACGGGTGCATCCTGGCATTAGCACTGTGTAATAACATTACATCTTTAAAAGTGTATTGCCGTTGTCACATTCTTTTCACATTAAGTAACTCAGGCCAACTGGCCCGGTCATCATTTTTCATAATAAATAGGTTAAGCCTATGGAATCTGACATAACATTTTTCTCAGTATTTAAGTAATTAATAAGGCCTAAAACCTTTACAATTGGCTTTTCGCCATGACCGACGCCTGCCTACTGAATTATGCATAAGTTGGCAACTATCAGACATGCAGTTAAAAAATGACAAAGAGGTACACAGTACAAAATTACTCATAGTTGGTAAAAAATACTCATTCCTCTCATAATTACTTAACAAAGAATATCACAATAAAAATCTTCTACCCCTAGGGGTTTTCGAAAGGTGGTGACGATCAGCAAAACTCTTGCCTACCATGGTAATCTATTCAACATGTATTATCCAATAGGTAACAATTAATGACATAAGAAACACAGCAAGTATTTAACTTACATGAGGGCAAGCATTTAGTTAAAGCGAATGTATATATAACATTAATGGCTCCCAGGTTACCCTTAAATAATGGCAATCATTATCATTTCGCATAATTGACATTTCAAGTTCACATAAACCTGTAAATGGATACCACAATTCCCTCATACTCCACCAATTCCTATTTGGGTATGATTTAGCAATCTGTAGTCTGGCCAAATTAATGGTTGCAAATACCATCCCAGCATGCATCTGAGGGACTTGTGTAGGAAACCTCACTAGCAAGAGATTTGCACATGGAGAGATAGTAATACCAAGACATTTGCAAATTGCTTGAAAGGCTTGTCTGCAGAAATTCTGTATTAGGGTGCAATGTATTAATACAGGAGTTGTTAACGCTGAGGTAGTCTGACAGTGGAAGCAGTCTGTGTCAATGCAGCACTTTCATGTATACAATCAGTGAGATTTTTTGTAAAAAAAACACCCGAGCGCAACTTGTAACACATTGTAATAACAATCAGCCATTAAAGGCTTTAACAAAGGTTTTTCACAATAAATAAGCCAGGCATGCTGCGGTCCTCAAACATTTTTCATAAATAACTTTTCAGACCTAAATCACAAGACATAACCTTTCTCAGTGAACCAGTCAGGCCTATGGCCTTCAGCACTGGCTTGTTACCATATCCAACCCAGACCTACTGTACTGAGCATGAACGTTCCATAAGTCAACTATCAAGCTCCAAAGAGAGCCTAACGAGGACTATCATAGTTCAAATCTTATATCTTCATGGTTTGTCATAGGCATACACACAACAAAGCCTTGCCTGCAGTGGTAACCCATAAGATTACATATAAGAAAATAGATCATCATAGGCTTTAATATAGAGTAAAAACAATCTACCCTTTAATACCCATTGACTTCAAAATACACGTTTCACGAGCAATAGTCCAGACTTACTGCCTTTGTTTTAACTTTTCATAATAAACACATTAGTCCTATAGCCTTGAACAGGCCAGGCCCATAACCTTGTTCATTGGCTTGCAACCATAAATAACAAAGCCCTGTTTTATTGAGTATAAGCTGTCCCACCAGGTAAAAAGTGCAATACAAATACTACTTTTTAGTGGAAGCATACAACTTCTGCCCAATCCAATTGTGTACTCAACACAATCAGCATGAGGGTGGAGAAAATGCTCCTCCATCAGTAGTAATTCTGAAAACTCTGTTTCTGTTGATCACGTCATGATCAGGAGATATTTGTGCTGCCAAGCAAGACTTAAACAAGCATCTACAATGCAATGGTTTCGCCTTTTGAAAAGTTAGAGCTATTGGCATTGTAAATGACAAATTTTGTATTTATGTGTTGGTAGTAGTCTCTCAGTTCCAAGTTATGCAACAATTATTTACAACTAGCTTCACCTTGGTAATGTCCAACACAGTTACATTCACCTGTGCAGTAAAACAGGGTGGGTAAAAGTACAAAACTCTTCAGGTAGGATTCAACTATCTTGAGTTGGCAGGAACAAAATACAAATTGTACAGACACAGAATGCCAGCACCACCCTACAAACATGGGAAACACCCATTACATCGAGGTAAATACATCGCGGTGCTATCGCACCGCGACTTTTACATCGCATTGTCGTTGGCATCGCAGACTTTTACTGCGCATGCTACAACGGCGCCATGGCATTAACATCGCATGCAATTACAACTCATGCGATGTTAACATGCCATTACAACGCAAGACTTTCAAAACAACAGAACTTTTAAGGATGCAAACGGAAGCTAATAAATATTACATATACGGAAACGGACTAACATTTATGTTACAAGCTAATAAATATTACATATACAAAACGAGTGACACAAAACGGCAAAGGGGTGACACAAAACTTTTCAATTAGAATAATTTACAATTATACTAAACGGAAACAGTAAATAATATATAGACAAAACGGAAAAGGGGTGACACAAAACTTTAAAAAAAAAAGGAGAACAGAAGCAAATGCCTTTTACTAAAAACGGGATACATCGCTAGCAGTGAGAGGATGTGGCCTAACTGATAGCTCTGCCGACTTTCGTGTTGTCAACCACGGTTCGAGCCTCCTATCAACTCGCCAAAGTAAAAGTGCAGTGCTACATTACATTTTTATTACTGGTGCAGCGCTACATTACATTGTTATTACTGGTGCAGCGCTACATTACATTTTTATTACTGTATGGATGGATGCATGGATGGGTGTATGGGTGGATGGATGAATGGATGGCTGTCTGGATGGATGCATGGATGGGTGTATGTCAGATTTAATGAATGGGTGGCGGATGGATCAATGGATGGCGTCTGTATGGATGGATGTATGGATGGATGGGTGGGTGTATGGGTGGATGGATGCTGTGTGGTGGGTCGATGGATGCATGGATAGGTGCTGGATGGATGCGGAAAAGCCACGCAGCACTAGATATGTTATAATGGCGCAGATGTCAAATTTAATGAATGGGTGGCGGATGGCAGGATGGATGGATGCATGAATGAAGGCTGGGTGGAAGGATGTGTGTGTGGTGGGTGGGTGGGTGGGTGGGTGGGTGGATGGATGGATGGATGGATGAATTCATGGTGGATTGATGAATGGATGGCTGTAAGGATGGATGCATGGATGGGTGGATAAATGGATGGCGGATGGGTGGGTGGATGAATGGATGGCGGATGGATGAATGGATGGCTGTATGGATGGATGAATGGATGGCGGGCTGCATGTCTCATTGTGTTGTACAATGGCATGGAAGGGGAGTGGAGGCCTCTATGTCACTATGGGTTTAGGCAGTATTAAAAAATCTCGCAAACATGATATCATGTTGATTAGTCGAAGATGAGTAGGAATAAGACAGGGCTTGAGGTATTCAGAATGAGGCACATGAGCACCTTTGCCCTTCCTTCTACAGGCTGCAAGTATTCCACGTACATTCCAATGTTTCCTTCTTCAGTGCAGCCTCGATGCCTTTACCCCCCCTTTACCCACTGCAACAAATCTTGCTGTTTGTAATCGCGTTCAATTATAACCGTATTTATATTGCGCTTGCTACCCCTTACCCGGAATACATTAGGAGTCAGTGCTCTCTCTCTCTCAATCTCCCCGCAGCTCGCTTTACACTGTCCACTCAGTGCCTTCCTTGAATGATCATTCTTCCTGCACGAAATGCCATCTCCAGCGGTGACACTGGTATCTCCCACTGCAGTAAATAGAATCTCCTGGAATACAGGCCTCGCCAGGCTAAAGATTAAATATAGTGTCAGCAAATAAAGGATTTGCGTGCCAAAAGATTAAAAAGCGTTTGTCGGCATAAATGATTCACACCGCTTTAGAATAAATAGTCTGAAGGAATAAAGCATTTATCGCCCGCCGGATTTAACAGAGTAAACGGCTCACCTTCCTAAACATTATACATATAATGTACGCAAATAAAGGGCTCTCCTTACTGCAGATTGCAGGGAGTCTCTCGCAATAAATAGGATACACACCCCTCAAAAAAAGAAATAATAGGGGGGGGGCAGGGGTAGGAGTGGGTTCAGGCGGCAAATAACAGAAACCGCGTTGTTTTCCACTGCGACGTAATGTTCTGCGGGGTGATGTTCGGGCCAATAGGAATGAATGTAATCGCGTTGCAAAGGTCAGCGATGTGTTGACTCACGATGTAATGGTCGGGCCGATGTGATAGACGCGATGTAAATGCACGCGATGAGTGTGGCCACGATGTAGCGTCATACAACCTACAAACATTTGCCCAGGTGCTAGATTACAAGGGAGAAACAGGAAGCCATCCTCTGGACGAGCAATAACTATTAGGATAGTAACAGCAGCTGGAGCACATATATCGACTGGTTCATCCATAAAGGAGAATGACTCCGGAGATGGAGGGTAATTCTCAACTGACAACAGGGATAATCCTTCAATCCAAACAATGATGGACCAGATGTTGATCCTTATGAGTTCAGATCTCATATCTTGAATAACAAATTATTATTGGGAAAGAAGGTCTGCAGAGAAGACTGGAAATAAAAAGACAACTTTTTACAATAGTAATTTACATAATTACAAAATAAGGAGCAGTCAGTACTCACTTGACAACGAAAATAAGTGTTTCATGTCTATTACAAACATAGAATGGTCTAAGTGTTCAAAGGTCAAACTACTATTTTATTACACGCTCTAGATGGTTCTCTCTGGCAGCCTGAATAAGAACAAGCATTGGCAAAGTCCGTTTGTCTTCCCCATGCGAGATCTAATGACTGTCAATTAAACAAATTGCCATGTTGTACAGCAGTGCTGCTGTTGTTTAACTTTCAACCATGCTGCGCAGCCACCCCACTGCTGTACAACATGGCTATAATACACATTGATAAAGCAAAATCGCTCTTGCATATCTGAGAGCGGTTTGGCTTTCTCAACATTTATCTTGTAGCGTGAGGGGTTTGGGTGTGTCGGGGCAAGCAACAACGGGTGGTGGTGGATGTCGTGGGACAAGCAATAGCTGAGAGAGGTGTGTGCAGGGGAAGCAACAATAAAAGTGCAAGCAACAATGAGCAAGCAACAAAGGGGCAAGCAAAGACACGGTGAGGGGGCGTGAAAAGCAAAAATCAGCATGCAACGATGTGGGAGGGGGAAGCAACAGCGACGAAGCAACCGGCGACGCAGGGGGGGGGGGGGGGCTGTAGTGTCCAGTGGGACACGTTCTAGTGTCCAGGAGATGGATGTTACACACTTTACACCCACCAATCACCAGCGTAACCAGACCCTGCTAATAAAAGGGGCCGGGTGCACATGCCCTGGGCCAATTGACCACCATACTCCGTGTCAGTGTGATACTTTTAGCAGTATTTGGGCCTAGGGCAAGCAACTCAACAATGGCGATGAGGGGGGTTCACCCCCGTGTGTAACGTGACAGCTGTTTTCACGGTTTGTCATGAAGGTAGTGCAGCCTGCTACTATACCCCCCTCACCCCCGCCTGCTGCCAGTGTGCAGGTGAAAGAGGGCACAGAGCAAGAAGACGGCACTCGCTGTGTACATTGGCCCCCAATGATAATGCCTCAGCAGCCGCCACCTGCAGTAACCCAGTCCGTTGACCGGTGTGATCACATCAAGCAAGACCACACGGTCAGAGACAGACACATCTGTGTAAAGGGGTAGCAGTCGCAGCTAGCACCTGCTGCCGACAGTTCTGCAAGTGGTGAGAGACTTTCCCAGTTCTTGGTAGTGCCTACGAGGGTAGACAGAAGAACTATGCTGCCAGTACATGGGGCGAAGGGCCCGCAAGTGAGAAGAGAGTGCATCTAGACAGCAAGAGCCCCTGCATGTTGCCTGCCAGCCTGTTGTGCACCCCAGTATGTTCCAAAGTACGGCTGTAAAGGGGTGGTGTGATAGGTTTGAGCGAAAACCCGGAGCAGTGCCACAAGCTGAGGTGCCGGTTGGCAAAGCGAATTCTAAGCAGTGCTCTGATAGTCTATATGTCACATATCTGCTCAGGAATATGAAAGATGCCCATCCTACGCACAGCAAACTGAGGCTGTGTGTGGCGGCCCCACCCGCTCAGGACTACCCTGCTGGCAGTTTATGCCCCCACACAAAAGGACCAGAGCATACCTCCACAGCGAGTCTCCAGCTTGGGCCCCAGCACGATCTTCCACCACAGATAACCACGCAAACCCCGCATCAGCATCTCCAATAAGTGTCAAGGCCTGTGGTCTGAAGAGATACTCGTGCAGGCTAACACGACAGGCATCTGCAGCACCCGGAGAGTCGCTTCAAGTAATCGCTTGCAAAGACGAAGAAAAAACCTCCTCCTAAATTCAGGCTGGTCCCGCTGCCAGGAAGAAGAAGGCCTGTGGCACATCCACAGCCCTGTGCTGAAAACTGCTATGACTCACGACCCGCAGTTTAGAACGAACCGCAGGGAAGGGGTATGGTGACCGGCAAACCAAGTAAACAACAGCCCAAGGCCATAACACCATTCAGAGAAGCCTTCATGGGCATGTCCCACAGAGACAATAAAACAACTTAAGAGAAGAATCACCGCCAAGGCCCGCAGCAAGGGAAAAGCTGCAGTGGCCTCCCTAAGTGGCAGCAGCACCACATGGTGTGACGTGCCAGAACCGCCTCAAAGTTAGAGACAAACTGGAACGGCCTCATTTAAAAACAAGTGCAAGAAAACTTCTTCAGTTACAGAAACCACATTCGGCGTAAGATCCAGGGAGCTATTTCTGGGTCCCCGGACGGATTCACGGGCACACGGACAGCGGGAGGGGGGAGGGGGCGGGAACGGGCACACGGACAGCGGGAGGGGGGCAGGTTAACGGGCGCACGGACAACAGAAGGGGGGGCGGGAATGGGATAAGAAACAAAACGAAAAAATGGCGATTACCTGCAAGAAAAGTGAAATGGTGCAGCCCACCCCTGCTCGGAGTAGGGAGCTGGTCGGGTCTGCGTCCTACCTGGGAGAGAGAGCAGGCTGGTGTGACGAAAATGCCGGCCTGGAAAAAAATAAATTACATCCGCCCACCGCCGCATGACGTGGCGGAAAGGGGCGGGATGAGTAAAAATCGCGGGAACGCCCACGAATCTGCTTGCAGAATGACGAGCAGATCTCGCTTCCAATGGCTAGCCTCCATTTATGGAGCTAGCCAATGGAAAGAGAGGGCGGGACAACACACACATACTGTAAACATTAGATTTCGCCTGCGCCGAAAAGCTGCGCGGCGCAGCTTTCGACGAGGCAAAACCAAAAAAACGACTAAAAATATAGGTAGCTCAAAGTGCCCTCTACTGGACCAAATAAACAAACATGCAAACTGTGGCCCCTAAATATATATATATATATTTTAAAGGATACATGTGGTGCATGGACACAGCCCTCAGCAGTGATTGCTTAAGCTGGCTAATCTTCTCCTTGAGATTGTGCATCTGGTGTCTCACCGTCATATTGAGCTGCAAAAGAAAGACAAGTTGAACCTGTTATTTCATTACAGGAGCGTTTAGGTGTCAGTCTAGCAGGACCATGTCAACAAACAAAGTAAGCATGTATCTATTTTAAAATCATCTCCATTTTTTGATTGCAATAAAGTGCGTTTTCAACACACAGAGGATCACCCAATTGTTGGCATGGAGGAACACCCAAACTATTAATACTGATGGCTGACAATCTGGAGATGCAAGGTATCAGAAAAAGTAAAATTGGTCTCATAAAAAAGACTGGACGTATCTCAGTTGTGCAATTGGTCAAAGAGGATGCATCCAGAGCCAGGAGTGAAGCGCTAAACTTTTGGCAGCACAGTGGTTTAATTAGTGAATTGTACTGTGGATGTGAAAAACATATGGCAGAACATCTGCTGGACATTTTCCAACTTGCGTGAACTTAATATAGGACTCTCTACAGGAAGGCCACAGAGATTCTAAAGTACAGGGTGAGAAGGGAATTACCACTTGGTTCAGTTCATTTTAGGGACTAAGCGGTTCATTATATTCTATCCCTAGAGGAGGTCCAAGAGCCTTATAATTCAAACCTAGAAACAAAAAGATGTTGCCCCTGAATCGGATTTCCACGTGGTAAGCACTGACATGGCGTTTTTCCCCCATACAGATTTCTTCAGCTATAAACTGGCAAACATTTTGCTGGAAAAAATTGCAAGATTATGGGACTCAGAACAGGGGCAAAACGTTAAGTATTGCTGCATTATCCCCATTCTAACCTGTGGAACTATGGAGTCAATAATGCACCAGGGAAAAAGCAAACCCTGCAGTATCAGTATTTTCCGGGTTAGTATTGCCATGCAGTATTACAGAGGCTGTTTAAAGGAATATAACAGCAGATACTCCCAACTTAAGCTAACTGTATGGTTCAAAGCAACCCACTTATGATACAACGCGAGCTACAAAGGGCAGTAGCTATTAAATCAAATAAATGATACGTACTGATTCTTTTATGTTAGTAAATGTAAAACACTGAGCTTTCTTTTTACTTTTAAAGTATTTTATATGGCCAAGAGATCTGCAGCGCTCACCTATCTTTGACCCAATATTTCCTCTCAAATGTTGCTTGGAGGGTCATGACCTTTAAAACTATACTTGCTCATCCTCTGCATCCCCAAAGATCCCATGACGTCAAGAAGTGCCCACCGAGCATACCTTTCTACTAGGCGAGGAAAACATGAGTAATGTGATGCTGCCAACAGTCAGGTGTTCTTGTTGAGGCAACAAACAGGTCCAGTTGTTTCGCAGACTTGTTTGCAGTAGAATCAAAACCTCCAACAAAAAAAACGCCAAAGTCACCTGCTGAAGAACGAAATAATTCCAGGAGGAAAGGTGTGTCCAGAGGAACACAAAACACCAGGTCACACAAGGCTGGGCAATTTTTCCCTGCCAAAAACATGTTTCTGAAGAGCAATAGAATCTGCGGATATAGGCAGCCACTAGAGGGGTTGATCATTACATATTCCAGCGAAATAAATACAAATATTCCAAAATGAATTACTGCGAGAGCTGATTTCAAGAAGATGTAGAGGTCAATATTGGAAGTTGTCGGTACCGCAATAAAGAGATACTACTCCAGACCACATCTCCTTCACACCTACTCAAAGAAGCAATAGTCAATATTGTTAACAGGATTATTCCTTTGTCTCAGTGGCTGAAGTTCCAGGAAGTCGTTCATGATAAAGACCCCGTTCCAATTTCAGAGAGGTAAATTATACCTCTCACAAACACTTATACCTCTCACAAACACACTAGTGCCGCCAAGGATTAGGGACAAAACTTGAGGAGTAATGATTCAGATATGAGGCTCAGAAATGGTGGGCATGAACCTCAAGAGGGCCCTCTGCTGAACAGTTTATCCATTGGCTTAGGAGAGAAAAATACATTCTGCTTTTCAGAAAAGCTTCGAATATCCACGACTTCTTTTTGTTGCCAGTAGAATGGCACAAATAGTTAAATGTATATACAAGTTGTGCTCCCAATGAACATTAGAAGCATCCCCTGGCGCTCCACTCATTCATCTTCTGGCATTCCAGAATTCCATATTTATCACAATTACCTGAATTCACAAATTTCTTTTATTCATCATTATTCTCATTTGTTTTTTTTCATTCCTCGTGCACACAAAATCCTGCTGGTTGCTTTATTAGTTCCACCACCTAGACATAGTACAAAGCAGTACAAACCACCTAGGCATAGGTGGTGGAACTAATAAAGCAACCAGCAGGATTTTGTGTGCACGAGGAATGTACCAGTAATGATGGAAAATTTTGAAGAAGAGAATTTTGCGGTATCAGTCCTTTGGTCCCCGATGAAGGGCACTAATGCCCGAAATGCATTGGACTAACTAAACGCCGGTTTATATGAAGAGTAATAGAATATAAACCTTGAAAAGAAACAAATGAGAATAATGATGAATAAAAGAAATTTGTGAATTCAGATAATTGTGATAAATATGGAATTCTGGAATGCCAGAAGATGAATGAGTGGAGCGCCAGGGGATGCTTCTAATGCTCATTGGGAGCACAACTTGTGTATGCTTACTAAAGGTCGCCGACGACAAGCGACGCCACCCAGGCAGCACCCTCCACCTATGAGAGACATTTGAAAACTCATGTAATAAGAAACGCTGTGCACCTTCCACCATTTCTTCAGACACATAGTTAAATGCTCATCGCCCATGTGTGCAGTGACACGCAGGTCAAACTCTGAATCCCGAAAAGGCAGACTACCATTAGATTGGGTAAATACAACACGTGGATTTGTGCAGCAACAATTTAAAAATAAGTTTTACATCAAAAACATATATGATCTGCCAAGCTAAGCAGTTTAAAGCACTGCTGCCTCGAGTAGTTCTACTGCTTCACTGTACAGGAAGAGATCGCCTCTCAGCATCAGCAAAAGCTGCTACTAACTTCACACCTTTAAATGTTCAATTGTTAAAATGATATTTGTTTTCAGGAGTCCACAAACTCCGATAATAATTTAAATACCCCAGTCATGATAGAGTGCCCTGTTATGGCCTTACTTGTTTTTTGCCGAGATTTCTGTTAAGACTGAAGCAGAAAGCAGTCGCGCTATCAGGATTAGATTCTACTAAAACCAGACCCTCGCAGTCACAGGTCCCTTTGTTGATAGGTGACATCAGGCACAAGGCGAAGGGAAGGTTATGGGCCCTGGCAGAGGCGAGCTGGCTGGCAGAATGAGTATACACCCCTAGTGTATAGCAGATATGACCTTACACCACGCCCAGGTTTTGGTAGCAAGACACATGTGTAACATCCGTCTCTTCCAGATGTTGGTAGAGTGTGTAGTTACCATTAGGGCCCCAGTTGTCTGGGCCAACACAGATCTATGGCAAAAAGGCTTTGATCTACTAGAGGCAAGGGTACAGCTCTGAGTATTCAGGGTTCTTCTGCTGAACATCACCCAAAATCACAGAAAACATCCAACACAGTGCAGTCCATGCAAACAGGGTTACACAGCTTTCCTCAGCCTTGTAAGGACTTCCATTCCTTTGGTCAAATCACTAACCTCCCTGGCTTGTGGCTGAAAAAAACCTTTAACAAAGTTTTTGAAAAAATACAAGAACGTGTTTTTATCCTTTAATCACTTAATGCAGAATGTGTCTCTAGCTGAATCTTTGATTTCACATTAGGGACAGTATTGCCTGGATTATGAATTAGGTATTGATGTAATTAAAGCACACCAGGGTAAATAGCGCATGAATTTACAGAATGGTCTGATCAAGAGTTAAAAAATGCTTGCAATATTTATCACATGAACCAAATATAGCAGGTCTGTGGTCCACAAGCGCTGCATGTGAAAAATAACACGTCGCAAATAACTCCAAACTACAGGTACAAGAATTCATTAAAAATTTGTGAAAATACTACCTTAAAAAACCTCCTGTCAAAAGAAGGCAGTAAAAATTCTTAAAGAGTAGTGACTGTAAGAAAAGCTGTAAAACAATACAAAACACTAAAATAAACACAATAATGCAATAAACACAGTAAATGTACTGTTTGAGCTGAACAAGATAAAATCCCACACATACCTGCACGAAGTGGGGAGAGGATGTAGCCTAACAACTAGAGCGGTCGATGTCGGCAACGACGCTCAACATCCTGTGATTCTGGGCAAATCACGTAATCTCCCCATGCCTAACAAAAATGAGTGTGTCCTCATGTAACGAAATAGGTGCTATGTAAAGAGCTCTGATACCCGATGTCTTCGGGTCTAGTTTGCTCTATATAAAACTCATTGAAAAATGATGTCTTTTTTTTTTAAATGGCCAGACCTATAGAAACAGACAGACCGGTGAAGCTCTGACAGGTTGATTACAGTAGCTCACACTTTTACTCCGCAGTGCACTACCATGAATGCCGCACTTTATCATGCAATGTCAGACCATGTTCTGCTACAACAAACCATGCAGCAAGAGAAAGGAAACCAGGCCTCTGCTTAATGACCTGAAATTGTGCAGAAACACAGGATGAGAACCAGAATTTGTTGCGTAAACTGAGTCTCTGGCTCAGCTCTACAAGGTTTGCTCTTACACCCACGGATGACACGAGCGAACTTAATTCAATGCACCACACTTGAACGTGAGAAACAGGTTTTTGTTGCCCCGCAGCACTCCATCCAATACACAGATGAAATGGCATCCATGCTTTTGAGTTACCAACAGTCTCTAAAACAGGAATCCAGGGACACTGTGTCGGTCAGAAACAAACGTATTTCGCTCTCTTCGAACACACACACACACACACACACACACACACACGCACACACACACACACACACACACACACACGCACACACACTTTTTAAGAAAAATATACTTAAAATAAAAAGCGCATTTATTTCAACAGGTGCATCCTGTTGCTGAACGTATTTAAAATAACCACACAGAATACCATTAAAATGGCACTAATGCATGTTGCAAACGACAAAAATAAAACAAACATTTCTAACTTGGTTAAAATGTCATCAAAAATTCTAACATCCAAAAATCTACTTCTATGTGCTACACTAGGAGAGTATGGGAAATAGAATTACTTGCAGCTAGATTTTCCTAGGGATAATGGGCACCCTGCATACCTTGTTTATGGCATAATGCAATAGATTTCAGGAGCAGAGGGGGCTGCCTTGGAACGGGGGTGGTAAGGCGGGGGAGTGAAAAAATAAAATAAACTTACCTTCGAAAGCCACTGCCACCACTCCTCCTTCCTCGCTAGATACTAGCAGCAACGGAAGCACCCAGGCACCCAGGCTCTACCAGCCAATCACAACGCTGCATCAGCAGCATCATGATTGCTCTAAGCAGTCCGTTTGGCCTCTCAGGCAGTTCCTCCGAGCCTGGGACTGATCTCCACCAGGCTGAGCAACACAGCCAGGTGGATAACATGCTAAGTGAGCATGACGGTTTGGCCGGCCTAAGAGGGCTAGCCAAACCGTCATGCAAACCACTCATCCCCCTGCTCTGGCCAGCCCAGCCCGACCTGACTCAGAGTCCTGCATAGAAAAAGAAAATGATAATAACGTCTTATTTTTTTAAATTTTTTTGCACTGCTCAAAGAGCAGTGGGGCAACGCTCCTCTGCCTTAACGGAGGAGCCGCCACTGATCAGGAGTCAAGGAGAATGTGTTACCTGCAAAAGGCAAACACGAGTTCAGCATCAGCATCCACTCCTCCTGTGCTTGCCATCAGCTTTTATTAGAAAGCGCAATACCCGTGGCAGCATTTCTAGCAGGCAGGATCGTCTCCTGGTCTGGCAGTATCTAGCTTGTGATAATCTGGGCCCGAAGGACCTATCTCGACAGGTGGTCAAATGGTAGTCATCTTATCTGAGATGGAATTTGCAATGTCACCTTAGGAATTTTGATATAACCAATAAGCATCAAGATGCTAGTTTAGGATGCGTTCCATTAAACATATATGGTGAAAGTATGACAAAGCAGACTACACTATTTTGGCAATAGTTCTATGTTGAACATAGAATCTGAGATTCCAAGGTACTTGTTCCAGACTGAAGTCGTATCAGGTATTTTGTTGATGTCCATATGTTAATGACTTGACACTTTCACAGACGATATCTGTGTGAAAGGCAGACATGTTGATAATTTTGTAGAAATGCAGAAAATGGAGTCGCAGCATACTTAAAACGGAGTTGGGCATTATGGCTTTAAATAAGATCAATGGAATAAGGCTGGAAACGATAAACATGAATCAACTTGATATCCAGAGGATACACAGGCTCTTTATGAGCTTCAAACAAAACACATTTTGATCATTAAACATACCGAGGAGCCTAACACAGGAATCCACTGCGGTGCCCCCTCCCTGAAAATGGTAGCATCACTAGAATTCTTTGTAACAGGCACCACACGGTAGAAGTGTAGCAACAAACTGATCAGAAATCCCTAACAGGGATTGGAGTTTCCGAAGCAGGAGAACCATGCCCCTAGACCTTTCACACAAGTTTAACTACAGGGTCCACCCGCCTATAATACTTATGAGGCATAATAAGATTATTTTACGAAGAACAACCGGACAATTGTAGATCTGTTTGTATAACATGTATGAATGTGGGACTTTTGAATAATGGTTAACACAAATGGTGAAGAAAAGCAGGAATGTACCACTAGTCCTGATGAAAGCATAATGACCCTAATGGACACAGAGGAATAGGAGGAAACATGTAGACCTAAGAATCAGATGTAGGAGGAACTAACAAGCGCCATTAGTATCCATCCTGTTTTTATTCTTCACCAGTAGACCTCATTAATAAATATGTACCTTCCTACTATTGGGGTACCTGCTAGGTTATTTTAACCTTTGTAGCTCCTGTCTCTTGAACAAAGATCTCTAACCTCTCCCTTTGGTCGAGTACACCTGAATGAATTTACATTACAGGAGATTACACAGTGATGACGCATTGGTACCAAAGTTTAGTGGGTAAGAGTCCTTTAACAAAAAGCCTAACGTCTTCATAAAAAAGATAAACATCTTTTGGTGTAAGGTACGAAGAGCATCAAAAAAGGAAGGCGGGTAAGCTTCTTATTTTTTTACCCTGGGCTCTCTCTCTGATTGTTACATATAGCTTTGCAAGTAGAGCAAGCCTATTGAGAAATAATACTTCTTCCTTCCCCTATGGTTTTTTTGATTCTTAATACCTGGTCAGCAGTACCATTAGAGAATTATTAGCCCCATGACATCATATACATGGATCAATGAGAAAATGTGCACCTTATTACAACGGTCACTCTTCACAGTGTTGATGATTCTCAGCCAAGTCAACTTTTTAACAGCCATATGTACTTCCATTACAACTCTCAAGTCCCTTACCATGGCTTTTTCCAATCTCATGACATTCTTTCATATCTTCCTTTTCAGACAGGAAGAAGATAGTCATCAACTTTATTTCCCATTGCTTGAGTTAGAGATGGGGTGGAGAACTAGAGCAAGTTGCCATGTTTTAGTGCTTGTGCTTGGCAAACTGTTAATGCTCTCAGCATCATGTGGCTATGTTGATTCAGTATTGGCTTTGTCCATTTGCTTGTTCCAAAAGCATGTTTTTGTTTTTTCTTTTTGGTGGCATCCTCAGAATGAGATGGCACATTAAATGGCCATGGTGTTTTATTTCCTCCTTGGCAGTACCTCCAGTGCAGATTACATAAAATTGTACTTCCTTTCCCAACATGGGTACATGATGGAAGAGTATGGCAGGTTTCTGCTTGTGATGACTGAGTGATATCAGAGTACACCAGTGGATTGTGTTGTCTTGCTTCATGGTGCTTTGCCCAGAAAAATATAAATGCATGCACACTCCCAACAAAAAGGAGTTGTTTGTGTACTTTTAGGGTGCCTTGAGGTCCTTTTATATAATGCTCTTGCTGTTTCATTTCTCTATGAATTAATTTCCTCACTTCATGTACTTCCAATGCCTGAGAATGGGCACTTCCTGATGTTTTGTGCATGCACTATTTATCAGGTGTGGTATTTAACACATCCACCAAATAATTATTACGCACTACCTGGTAAAAATTCATAATCAGTGTTATTTAACATCTGTTATTTACCTAACCCAGTGGAATTGGTATTTAATCTATGTAAAAGTTTTGTGGTATTTACCACGAACATCAAGCTCTTAATCAAGGCCTATGTGTTTAGGCCTTCATAAATTTTTTTCCTCACAAAAGACATGCAAGCTAAAATATGTGTCTTTATTACCTTCACACCCCGGAGATACTGTGGACTGTAAAGACATACCCACAGTTCCTATTTTCTTTTGAAGGGATAAAAAAGCAATCCAAAATATAGCAAAATTTTGTTTTAAGGAAAATTGGATAAGCAGTTCTGTGCTAGAAAGCATTTGGATTCTTTTGAAAAAATGACCAACAAAAAGGTTGGCTTTTCTAAAATCATTACCTTTCAAACTTACTGAAACAGGCAGAGTGAAAAATATTTTTTCACTACTCTTTTAGCACTTTTAAAAGTTGTGGTCAATATTTCCTGATTTTTCACTTTCTGCTTTCATTAGAGCTGCATTCATATATGCAGTGTGCAGTTCTGAACAGGGTGAATAGGAAAATAACCAAATTTGTCCAAAAATCACACACTGTTAATATGTTTTTGCACCTTTACAAAATCCTCCCCCGTGTTTAGACACCCCAGACTGTCTGATGAAGTGCAGGCTGGGCCAATTTACCAACTAGAGACATGCAATCTTACGGATTGTAACCTATGGGGCACCTAAGCATTACTGGAGGACAATGTGTTCCAGGCAACGATAAATCTTGTAAAACTATAGGTTTATTTGTTGCATTAGTGAGTTCCGAAACCATGGATGGACACATATAAGAATCTGTGCTATATATTTTAAAGACTTTATTAAAATTATTAACTTAACGTTGCTGATGGATAGAGATATGCATGAGTGGTCTGACAGTACTCTCGGTTCAATTGATGTATCCTCTATTCTTGCAACGCCATTTTGTGTAATGAAAATGTAGTCAATGCGGGAGTACGAATCATGAGGAGAAGAGTAAAATGTGTAGTCCCTGTCAGTAGGGTTTTGTATTCTCCATGTATCAATCAAATTGAAACGTTGACAAAATTTGATGAAAGCATTATGTGATTTGTTCGGTTTAAACACACACTTCGAATCTCTGTCTAGGGCAGGGTCAAATGGAAGATTAAAATCACCCCCTACTATATGTACTGCCGTATCAGGTATTGTTGCAATCTGCTTGACTAAGTCCTGCCAAAATTCTAAGTCATTAGTGTTAGGTGCGTATATATTTGTGACAAAGAATTCCGTGTTGTCCCTGGCAAGCTTTACTGTGACCCAGCGCCCCTTTTCGTCTGATGAGGAAGACAATAATTCTACCTTGGATCTTTTTGATAATAATATCAGAACCCCATTCTTTTTACCAAGTGCACTTGACCCTACAACCTCCGAATAAAACTTGTTGCGCAGAGTATAGAACTGTTTAACGTCTAGTTTGGTCTCTTGCAACAGAACAATGTCCCCCCTCTGCCTGCGCACATAGTCTAATATCTTCTGTTTTGTTACGGGTTGATTCAAACCTTTAACATTCATAGACAGAATCTTCAGTTGGTCAAGTGAGGTCGTCCCAAGCGGAGTAGAGAGCATTGGATGTGACATTTATACTAGTGCATGTATCATGAGTGCTTTATGAGACCCAAGAAGTAACGTGCCACGCAGCGCTTTATGTGAGGAGCACCCTGCTTTGACCCATATGTTGCAAGACGGACAAAAACCATGAGCAGACGCTTGGGCGCCCAGAGATAGGACACGAATGGTCTGAGTGTGGGTATACAGATACAACACGTGCATGATACAACTTGTCCAGTCAAGAGAAAAGGGATAGGCTAGAAGAGAAAGGAATAGCAAAGAAAAGAGAAGAGGAATGAGAAGAGAAAGAAAAAATGCAAACCATAACACACAACACACATCCCCCCTCTCCCCCACATCCCCCCACCCCGCCCTCCCCAACTGTAGTGCAGAAGCATGGCGACGTGAGGAAAACCGCAGTAACCCTCCCGTCTAAACTAGTCTCAATGAGGAAATCTTACACAAAGAACAAAATAAAACTGACATTCAAACAGCTATTCGGTCATATTTGGAGATTAACAGGAGAGGGGACACCTCAGATCTAGTGCGATGGGAGGCTTTCAAAAGTACCCTAAGGGGGGTGTGCATCAAAATCCGTTCAGCAATGAACAGAGATTGCAATGCAAAATTGGAAGAGTTAGAGGCAGAGATAGCTAATCTGGAAAACAAACACCAAATGACAAGGGATCGGGAGACACTCAATACCATGACTAACAGAAAATACGAATATAACAAGCTGGTGAGCGAAAGGGCGGGAGTGTGGCTGGACAGAAGGCGAAGATTTAAGCTCTGTGAATCTAACAAGGCCGGTAAAAGCCTGGCAGCATACTTAAAATTCAAGGTGCAGAAAAATACTATTAATGTAATAGGAGATTCTGCGGGAGTAGGCCACTCGGACCCCCAAAAAATAACTGAGGTCTTTAAAGACTTCTATGAGGACTTGTATGCTAAAAATGAATTGGTTGCGGAGGACAAAATTCAGGGGTATTTGCAGGAATGTGAACTGCCAAAGGTAGGGCCGGAAGAACAACACAGTCTTAATGAGCCGATCTCGGCCACTGAGGTGGAAAAAGCAATCAAGGGGTTGAAATGTGGGAAAGCACCTGGCCCTGATGGCTTTACGGCTAAATTTTATAAAAGCTTTGCAACAGATTTAGTTAAACCTCTTCTGAACCTCTTCCACAAATTTACGGAGTCAGGGGAAGTGAGGGGCACATTAGCAGAAGCGACTATCGCAGTTCTACCAAAAGATGGCAAAGACCCGTCGTTACCAAAAAATTATAGGCCGAATTCCCTGATTAATCTAGATTGTAAGTTGCTAGCCATGATTTTATCAGCCCGCTTACAAAAAGTCCTTCCTACCCTCGTACACCCATCTCAAGCGGGTTTCTTAAAACATAGACTGTCTAGTGATAACACCAGAGTATTAGCCCACGCCCTAGAAAAAGCAAAACTTCTGAATACTCCCATGGTAGCTGTCACACTAGACGCTGAAAAAGCCTTCGACAAGGTAGATTGGACCTTCCTTGAGGCAGTTTTACACAATTTTAATCTAGGGAAGACATTTACTAAACTTGTAATGGCTCTGTATGGCGGCCCTACTGCTAAGGTCAGAGCGGGTGGCTTCTTCTCTTCTTCTTTCTGCTTAAAACAGGGAACAAGGCAAGGATGCCCACTATCACCATCTCTGTTCTTACTAGCTATAGAACCTTTTCTGTGTCATATCCGAAATAATGAGGCCATTGCTGGTGTTCCGTTTGATGACTGTACTGTAAAATTAACTGCATACGCCGACGATGTGCTGATTCTGACGGAGAAAGCTGACGAGGCTATCCCGGCCTTAATGGACACAATTGATGGGTTCTCTAAAGTTTCAGGATACAAGCTGAATAAGGACACAACAGAAGTCAAGCTACTGAACAACATCGGGGGTAAAGAAATACTGGGCTCATCTGGCTCACCTGGCAGCCAAAAGCTTTTAAATATTTGGGCTTAGATTTTGAGAAAGACTTAATAACGACTCTGAAAGTGAATGAAGACTTAACGTTAAAAAAGTTCTCTACGCTGTTAGATAGCTGGTCACCCAAATTTTTGTCCTGGTGGGGTAGGGTTGAGACTCTTAAAATGACGTGCACACCTCTAGTTAACTACCTGGCTTGCATGCTCCCAATGACTTTCTCGGACAAATTCATCAAAAAAGTGGACAGGTTGTTTGGAGAGTTCCTGTGGCGAAGGAAAAAAGCCAGGATATCACTAAAAAAGTTGCAATTGGCAAAAGAAAAGGGCGGCCTGGGCCTGCCCTCGTTCAGGAACTACCAGACGGCCTTCCTCTGTAAGCAGGGGGCCCTTTGGCTGGTTGACTCTACATCCTATACTCCAGTGTGGCTATCTATCGAGCGGCGTTAATGGCACATGCACCCCTCTCAGCTCTCCTCAGCATGGACTTGACCCATGTACCCCACTCCAAATACATTCTATTAAATACCAGAAGAGCACTCCTCAGGCTTGACCAGTCCCATAAAAGTGCTTCGGTGATTAAGAAATCTACCCTACTCTCATTATGGCATAACCCTATGTTTCGGATAGAGGGAAAGACCCTTTACTGGGAGTTGTGGGCTACACTTGGTATCCATATGGTGAATGACCTTTATGAAAATGGTAGGCCCCGACCCTTTTCGACATTACAAGAGAAATTGAATTTGCCACCCATAGAATTCTACCAATTCTTGAAACTGAAAGCCGCTATCTCCAAGTGTGCCCTCACTACAGACTTACCATGGTTGCTGACCCGTCTGCGACTATTGTACCATGCTGACCATTTTGTATCTAGAATATATAAACTGCTCCTCCCCCTGCCCAAGAAACCACATAAGTTAACGGAAAGCAAGTGGGAGTCGGAACCTAACTCGACAGGTATACCGATAGATTGGGAGGTAATACACGACACTGCATTAACAAATAAGATATCCCCGATTCTATGTCAAACGAAATACATGTTGCTGAACAGAGTGTTCTGGACCCCTCAGAAATTGTTTAAATGTAAACTGAGGGATACGCCTAACTGCTGGAACTGCCAGGAAGCACCTGGAGACTTGGCACACATGCTTGTTGATTGTCCCGTATTAAGATCATTTTGGAAAAAAATATTTGCATATATTCATCAGGTATTCGGTATCACACCTGTGCAGGAATTTGTATATGTCATCTTGGGCCCTTTAGAAACACAATTACCGGACATCCATGACAGACAATTGCTTGATATCATGTTGACACTGGTGTGCAAGGTCATTCTATATAAATGGAATTTTTTTTACTGAAGTCAACTTTAAAATGTGGCTGGAATGGCTTTCCTTCTTGAGAGGGGCGGACAATCCGGCGCTACAGTCAGCCACATGGAAGCCTTCGAACAAACTGTGGTCCTCCCTAGATGCGTCATCCTCCCACTTTGAGCCCCCATGATGCACACTTCAACGGACTGCCTGTCTATATAGAATTTAGTATGTTTTACTGTGTATGCTTTACTGTGTACTTACTGACGCCTACACCGCGACCCAGGTTTCTGTAAACCGATTGCTATTGATATATGGATACATCTGTCCTCTCTCTTCTTTCTCTTTTTTCCTCTTTTTCTCTCTCCTCCTTTTCTTCTTTCTTTGATTTTGATTATTGTAAGTGTCATTGTGCCAACACTATATCCATCTGTACTTTGGAAGATTTATTGTATTGTCTTTATTTTCAATTTTATCCAATCTTCAATAAAAAAGATTTGAATTAAAAAATTAAAAAAAATATTAACTTAACCTAAAGCAGATAATGTGTTTAGATGGAACTATAAATATAAAAACAATAGTAGCAACGAAATCAAATTTTTAATTAATTGTAATATTGTGATGATAGTCAGTACTTTATTGCATCAATTGATTGAAGTAGTTTTTGGTAACCAACCCTTTGCTAGCTAAACTACCATAGTAACAAAAGTGCCCTTTTCTGAGTTTTTTTATGTGGTCTCTAGCCTCCATACCTTAGATGAACAGTAAGTAGGCTTGCTGTTTTGATCAGCTTCTGTTCTTCAAGAAAGTTGCTCCCCGTTCTAGCTTTCCCAAGTTCATATGGCTCTTCTGGCTCAGAAGATGTTTTTTCACTCAGCTTGTATAACAGACCACATGGCAGGATGTCTCAAACATGGCGAATGCATTGGGGAGAAGGTATGAACAAAAGTACAGGGAAAGAGTGGACGGGTGGAGGAAGCCTGTGAAGGAGAAATGTGTCATGATAACCCAGATCTGCAGAAAGTGAGTTAGCTACTTCCTCATCATCCAGACATTGTAAACTTGCGGCATCTGCTGTTCCACCTAAAGCCACTGGAGGTCAGCAAAGATCACTCATACGTTTTCTTTTGTATTGCAGAGTAGCGGTCAAGTCTGGGAAATTTTGTAAGAGCGGGGCCTTTATGCCCTTCACTCTCCCGTTATGAGGCAGGGAGACAGAGGAGTGGTGGAAAGACTTGGAACCAGGGCCGTAAACGGCTTTATGAGGGATGAAAAAGTGAGGTGAGCTCTAAAAGGTGCGAGCATATATATGTAAAGGGCGTGGCTTACACAAACTATATTTCTGTGATTTCCACAGTGTGCCTGCCACCCAACATGAATTTTGGTTCCTTTCTGAGGTTTCTGTTATTGAATCCAGATATGTAACTAGAGTGACCAACTGGCATGGGTGTAAATTCAGGACGGTGAGAGTAAAAATTCAGGACAAAGGGTCAAAATTCAGGACAGGAGGTCAAAATTCAGGGCAAAAGTTCGGGACAAAAGGTAAGTTTACAGACACGTCAGAGGAGGTCGCGCCATAGTATAGTAAGTAAATAGACAACCACTTAAGTACGTACAAGTCAAAATAACTTTACATCAGGTTGAGACAATCGTGCACTTCAGTTTTTCAGTATGCCCGCAGCTTGCTACCTTAGACGATTAAACACTCGCATCTCGCTCCAGCAGGTACATTAGTCACCAGACAATGGTGAAGGTGAACCACACCTGGGGGCGTGGCCAAGAGCCGATCATGGTGGACGTGTAGTCCCGGAGCTCCGTCCTTAGCCCGAAATACAAGCACTTTATCCTACAACCCCGGCCTGCAACCCACCTGCACACTGTGCACGAAGACCCCAGGAGTGAGCGGCGTGCAGCGGTGAAGTGCTGCTCCCCCCAGACCCCGCCGGAGAAGCATCGTGGCTGTGGTGCCTGCTGCGGCCTGAGGAGAAGCGTGAAGCCTCGGCCTCGATTAGCGGCCTGCCCGACCTGCCCCTGGTCGCTGTCTCGCTCCGGACGGGACTCCGGACCGGAGGTGAGGCAAGATTCCTGCCTAAGCATAGGTGCACACTAAAGGGTCCCCGCCCCGCCTATAGCCTCGCTGCTTCCCCCCCGGACTGCTGACCCTCGCCGGCTTACCCTGCTGTGGGACCCGTTTGGGGCGCGGGAGACTCAGGACCGGCCCGCCGCCCGACTGCATCCACCTGAGGCATCCACGCCCTCGACCCCACCGGTGAGGAGTACGGGTCTGAAGGGGCGCAGGATCCGACATCGGCACTGATGGCCCTGCCGTCCTGTAACAGCACCACGCGCCGAGGGGCAGGGGGTGGCCCGGCACCGAGGCAGTCCTACTGGCGCCATTTTGTCTCCGCTCCGGAGCCGAGACCGGGACCCCGGGATATCGACTGCGGCGCCTTGCTCACCCCGAGCTCCCACTACAGCGGGCAGTGCGCAGCGAAAGGACACGGGGCGGCGCACACCAACGGCCCATATACATTGAGATGGGACCTGTGACCCCAAGCACCTGAGCTAAACAACAGACACACGGTGGAGGAGGGAGCCCCGCGCTGCGGAGCCCTGCCGCCACACTGGATGCCTGGCGCCTATTGCGATCCTGGTCACTGAAGAGAGTCCTCCTCGCCATTACCTGAGGACTGTGGTCTCCCCCCTACACCTTGCAAGACCAAGTCAATACCAGCTCGCAGGAACCCCGGCGGAGCGCCGCTCCACCCTCCAACAACGCTACAAGTGGCCGGCCAACGCCATCCCTGCCAGAACTAGGATCTTCACCGCAACTGCCTCCATCCAGTAGAACCCAGATACGCCGCAGCAGCTGTCAGGCACCCCTGAGTGGACACTTGCAGAGGTGGAGGCCGGCGGCCGCAACTACTCCAGCGCCGCCCTGCTTACTAGGTCAATGGGTAGACACAGGGGCAAGAACCAAGACCTGGGGGCTCCAACGGACATGCAGTCCACGGGCTCCGAAGACCCACTAGCCTCTTCAAACGCGGACATCATTCCGCCGACCGGGAAGGGATCCCAGGACGCCAAGTTGGACCTCATCCTTAACGAAATACGCGCAACACGCGAAGCGTTGGAATCGCGCATAGACAGCATGGCAACTGGCCTATCCCTACTGCGGGCTGACCATAACAAGCTGGCGGAGCGGGTCTCGGAACAGAAGATAGCACTGAATGACCTCATACCCCAGCAGACGGAACATTCCACGAAACTGGAGACCGTAGAGAAACAGCTTAGACAGCTATGGGACAGGGTGGACGACGCGGAAGGACGTGCCCGCCGCAAAAACGTCTGCATCCTGGGCATTCCGAAGAGAAGCGAGGGGAGGAATCCCACCCAATTCGTGGAAGACTGGCTACGGAAACTAGTGGGCCAGGAGGATCTTACGGCCCTATACAGTGTGGAGCGAGCGCACAGGATGCCATCGCGACCCCCACAACCGGGGGCGCCCCCTCATCCACTGATTGCGCGCCTTCTCAACTACAGAGATCAGGACACTGTTCTTAGAGCAGCCAGAGAGAAGGTACCAATACGCTTCGAGGATAAAAACATATCGGTGTACCCCGATTTCACGCCCACAGTACAAAGAGCCAGGTCCACCTTCATGGGAGTAAAGCGCAAACTGAGAGACAGAGATATGAAATATGCGCTTTTATTCCCTGCAAGACTCAAGATATTGCATGACAACAAATCTCACTTCTTCGACTCGCCGGAAGAGGCGGAGGAATGGATGGAAGTCACACTAACCCCTCCGACCTCCCAAGACCCATTCGCAGATGCCCGCAGTGGGAGTCGCAGGAATCCGCCGGACCGACGGGACAACACTTCCAACTCCGGACATCACCCCTCACAAGGTACGCCGACGAACAATCAACCTCCTGGGGACCAGACAGCAGGTCATTCATCACCACAGATGCGACTAACGGAGGAGGCGCTGGCCGCTCACGAAGCGGAAGCAACCGGAGACAGGATCACCGTCACCACCGACACCCACACCGAGGTGTCCGGATCTGTGGACAGCCTACAACTATTCCCGAAGATCACGGCCCAGATGGCGACGGAGTTCTGATTGACAACACGCTCGATCCTCTCCGGGTGGTAACGTATAACAGACCCCATTCCTCATAAATGGTGGGTTGCATAAGGGCTCACCCTGTTGAGGGCTACCATGCCAATGCAGGCCATCAAGTGACAGTCACCGGTGGTCTACTCCCCCCAGTATGAACATGGAACTAACTGACTTGTGCCCACGTTGGGCACCCTGGTTCGGCTCCCGAGCCCGTTGGCCTGGGGACCTTATTGTTAAGGGGATATATGTTCACAAGACACTCTCACCTAGTAACAAGACAGATCTGACATGGTCACCCATATGCTCCACTCTACCGCCACACACAGAAGGTCATGGGACCTCTTAATGTCTATCAATTGTGCACCTGGAATGTACAGGCCTGGGCTCGGTACACAAACGCCACAGAATCTTAGCTCAACTCAACCGCAGGGGGACACAGATTGCTTGCCTACAAGAGACACATTTGAACACAGCTGAAAACATAAAGCTACGCAAAAAATGGAGAGGGCAGCTCTTCGCTACCTCCTATTCTGCGTTCTCCAGGGGGGGCGGCGATCTGGCTTCGCAATTCTGTCCCCTTCAAGATGTTAGAACAAAAGATTGATAAGGAGGGACGATATGTATTTGTGCAGGGTTTGCTGGATGGGGATGCCATTGTACTTGGTTGTGTGTACTCGCCGAACGCAGGTCAATCGGAGTTTTTGTTAACTTTGAACGGGATCCTTGCAGATTGGGCTGATCACCATTGGATCGTTGGGGGGGATTTCAACGCTGTGCTCGATCTTACACTGGATAGGTCACACCCCCCCTGTCGGCCATTGAGAGCAGGAAACAGGCGGACGCTCTAGCACGGTGGGCTGAGGGCTGGGATTTGGCAGACGCATGGCGCAGCACACATTCACGGGAGAGGGAATATACCTTTTTCTCCCCACCTCACCAGCTCCACACCAGAATCGACCATGTCTTCTGCTCCCGCTCCCTAACAACTTCAATTGTCCAGACCCAACACATGGGGAAAACCCTGTCCGACCACAACCCCGTTGAGCTCACTTGGCAGTGGGGCAAGCTGTTGGCCCCCATCCCGACTTGGAGGCTACCCCCAGATCTACTTGAAGACACAGTCTTCCGGTCGTCCCTATCGGACACTATAGAAACCTACTTCTCCACAAATGCGAACACAGCCAGCACCCGTCAGATAGAATGGGACGCATTTAAAGTCTGTCTCAGAGGAGAGGCGATGGCCGCTCGAGTGGGCAGAAAGAAAGAGGTAATCAGTCAGTTGAAAGAAGTGGAGGGTTCACTCGCGTCCCTGGAGAGTGAGGCAGTGGGCACCAATGCACATTTCACACCACTACAGGAGGCTCACATTAGACATGCAGAGCTGCTAGAAGACTTGCGGCTCCTAGACTATAGGGAATACACGAATAGGCAGCATACACAAGCGGATAGAGCTGGCCCCCTCCTGGCCCGTCTCCTACGTGATTCCCCAACTTACCACCCGATCCTGGAAATCCTGGATCAAGCAGGCAATCCGACCACCACCCAAATAGGAATTAACACGGCATTCAAAGACTATTATACCACGCTGTACAGCCCCCCCCAGCCCCTGTCAGAGACCGCCTATGAGGCCTTCATGAGGGACCTGGACCTACCCCAACTCACCAACAGGCAAAGCGAAGACCTGAAGCGCAACATCTCATTAGCGGAAATTAGGCAGGCAATACGAGCCCTCCCTAGGAACAAGGTCCCCGGGACCGATGGCCTACCGGCCAAATTCTATACAACGTTCCTTGATCTCCTAGCCCCACGTTTACACGCTGTCTATTTGGAAGCTCTACGGTCAGCCTCCCTACCACAATCATCCATGCAAGCGTTAATCACATCCCTCTTAAAACCGGGCAAAGAAGGACTGCAACTGGTCGACTACAGACCCCTGTCCCTCCTCAATACTGATTCAAAGATCTTGAGCAAAGTGCTGGCGACGAGACTCGTGCAATACATACCACAGTTGATCCACCCAGACCAATGTGGTTTTGTACCGGGCCGGAGCACGGCCATGAATCTTAGACGCTTAGCCCAGCTGATGCTAGGAAACCTGGTGGGCGCGGGCTCAGAGGGCTGCATATCGCTGGACCTGAAGCAGGCGTTTGACTCCGTTAGATGGGATTACATGTTTGCCACACTTTTGAAATTCGGGGTACCGCCCGAATTCGTCGCCTGGGTCAGACTACTGTACACCCTCCCCACAGCTAGAGTGCGCACCTCCAAGGCACATTTCAGGACCCATAGCTATAGCGAGGGGCACCCGGCAGGGCTGCCCACTCTCCCCTCTCCTATTTATCCTCGCCCTCGAACCATTGCTCTGCAGACTTAGGACGGTGGCCCACCGCTGTGGTATTCAGAGACATGGGACGGCACATATTGTGTCCGCTTATGCTGATGACATCATATTATACCTTCGGGATCTGCGGGGTGATCTAGGCCCTATACCCCAAATATTTGAGGACTTCAGGATGATCTCAGGCCTCACCATAAGCGAACCTAAGTCTTATGGATTCACCTTTAGGAATACAGGCTCATCCACTCCCCTACCCTTCGCCCCACACGAATTCCAGATAGCGGGAACCACCTTCCGATATCTTGGGATGCATATCTACAGGGAAGCTGACATGATGATAGACGGCAACCTTGGGAGGACCATGAGAGCACTGAAATCGCAAATTCAATTCTGGCTAACGTTGCCCCTCTCTGTTGCTGGCAGAGTGGCCATTTCTAAGATGGTAATGCTCCCTCGCCTCATCTACCACTTCACCAACCTGCCATTCCTGATCCCAGCAGCGACATTTAAACATCTCGACACATTACTCACGGAACTTGTATGGGGACACGGGCGCAGACGCATAGGCCTCGCTAAACTACAGCTCCCCTCAGGCTCCGGTGGAATGGGCCTACCGGACTTTACGGCATACAACTATGCGTGTCAGCTACAATGGCTGGCCTACTGGGTGGCAGGTCGCAACCTCCATGAGATCAACATGTCAGAGGGGGAGCACGCAAGAGGGGAATTACACATGTTGCTTCTACCCCGATCGGATCTGCCAAGGGATGCCCCACCGCTCCTCCGGCTGGCGGTGGCATATTGGCGGAAGGCATTAAAATACACTTCCCCCACGACATCTTATGCCCCCACGATCCCGCTTTTGGGTATCCCACTGGGCTAGGGACACTCACGACGAACAAACTAATGCCCTGGCAGGACGCAGGAGTGTCACATGTGGGCGACCTGTTCGAAGAGGGGCGCCTACTGTCCTTTGAAGACTTCAGGGCTGCACATGGCGTTCCTAGGGGCTCATTCCTTTTACACGCAGGCCTTCGCCATTATATAACACACAAGTGGGCACCTGAAGGACAAGAGCCAGCTATAAACCCCTTAATAACAATGCACTACCTCATGGGCACGGGCGGCCATCTGACCAAATGGCTCACTGCTAGTATCAAAACGGGGAGGGCGATCCCTCTATCACCACTCAGGACAACATGGGAAGGAGATATTGGTAGGCCACTGAGGGACAAAGTATGGGAACGCATCCTCCAGTTTCCCAAGAAGGTAGCTAGAAACCCCAAGTTTAAGTTTATTCAACTGATGTTACTACATAGAGCCTACCTGACCCCACATCGCATACACATGATGTTCCCCGACGCGAATGGTAACTGCCCCTGGTGCGACACTAACGACGCATCACTAATACATATGCTATGGCAATGTCCTAAGTTGGGTTATTACTGGACCACTATCACTGACTCGCTTGAGAGAGCTGGCACCCTGTCCAAATCACTCACCCTAGAATATACACTATTGGGGCTGGGACCGTCAGCACGCACGAGAACCGTAGCGACATGTTTTACAAACTTGGCTCTATTACTAGCGAAGCGAGCAATCACGATGAGGTGGAAGTCCCCCAAACCACCTGACCCTGATTTATGGAAAGCAGAGGTAATACGATGGGGCAAGGCAGAAGGCGAAGCACTGCAGCGAGAGGAACGCAGAGGTCTCAGGAAAACACTGATTTCCCTGGATTGGTTCACCGTACTGGGTACCTTCGAAGCTGGGGATGATGGGGATACAGATGACTCGCTACATATAGGATGAACGTGTCCGGCCCTCCTAGACATTCCATGTATCGTCACGGTATATGGTGCACTGTGCTGAGGTACGAAGAACTCTGTACCATTGACAATTCTACCCCAGCCTGCCTGTGTGTATGGACAAAACTGCATTTTACGGAGTAACGGGTGGCCCAGATGTAAATATCACAGTTATACGCATATTGGAAGAGTGTCGGGAGGGATGCTAGAGGGTGGGGGAGGGTTCAGGAATGATATGGGATTGTTAAGTTAACATGGTTCCGGATGAAAACGAAAAATCAATGATACTAAGTACCTGTAAGTACTGAGCAAACATATACTTGTGACATTCTGCTTACTTCCGCGCCCGAATATGTATGTAACTGCTCCAACTGATATGCTAATACACAGATTTTCAAAAAAAAAAGGTGAACCACACCTGAATATAAGTGTGGCTGCTTTTATTGTTGATTGAAAACTACTGGATATTCAATGAACTTTGCAGTGCCGGCCCCCAGTAACAACCCCCCCCTAGCCCCCCTCCCACTCCCCCACCCTTTCCAGACGTCCAGGGAAACACCCGATGCCAGGTCCGGCCAGTACTGCCTTGCTGGCACCCTCCAATGGTTCCCCTCATCTTCAAATAGACCGGGTCGCATGTGTATTTCATTTCTTTTATAGTGTTACTCATCGCAAGTATGTAGGGCAGGGTGTCGGAGTGCGTTACATCACACATACATTATATAGAGACCCATATAAACGTGAAATTCAATGTATAGGAAATGTTACTTAAGATAATGGGTGCTACAAGTTGTAAATCATTCTTTTATCTATCATTCAGTCTTTCACCATTCATTCTGTCCTTCCATCCGTGTGCCCATCTATATCCAAACATATTGAACCATTTGCAAACATATCCACCATGTATCCTTCCATCCATCCATCCATCGTTTCACTCATCCATCCCTCCATCCACCCTTTCATCCCATCCATTCATACACTCATCCATCCACTCTTCCACCCATCCATCTATTCACTTATCCATCCAGCCATTTACCCTTTCACCCATCCAGCCATCCTTTCACTTACTCATCCATCCACCCAGTTACTTATCCTTCCACTCATTCACCCTTTCAGTCATTCATTCCCCCTTTCTCTCTCCATCCCCCTTTCCCTTATCCATCCATCCTTCCACCCACCCACCTATCTATTCATCCATTCATGAATCCATCCATTGACTCTATTACTCATCCATCCTTTCACTCATCCATCCACCCGTCTCTCATCCATCCACCCTTTCACTTCGTCACTCATCTATCCACCCTTTTGTTCATCTATCCCCTTTCACTCACAAATCCTTACATCCACCCTTTCACTCATCCATTCATCTATTCACCATTTCACATATCAATTCATCAATCCATCCTTTCACTCATACATCCACCCATTCACTCACCCATCATCTACCCTTTCACTCATCCATCCATCCATCCATCCTTTCACTCACCCATCCACCCTTTTACCAGTCCATCTACCCTTCCACCTATACATCCATCTATTTACCTTTTCTCTCATCCGTCCTTCCACTCACTCATCCATCCTTTTTTGATTATCTATCCATTCACCCTTTCATTCAACCTTTCACTAATCCAACCAGCCATTTCGTCACTTATTTATTCACCCACCTTTTTACATTATGAGCCGAGCCTTTGTCTGCAGAGTTGCAGACATTAGAGGCCCATCAAGAACTTCACCTCACTGTAGTTCCTAGAGCGTGGAGTAGGGGTAGGGTTCACTATGCTCCTGCACATAGGCAATCTGAAAACGTATAAGTCATGTACAACCAAGATGGATCGCACACCACTAGCCTCTCCTCCGGGTCGCCCCTTAGCACTCTGGTACATGTAGTGCATGTAGATGGACGAGTAAAAAGTAGTTCACCACAGTTGGTGCGAGTAGTTACTCATTATCCCCAAGTTCTCTGGACCCGAGACATGGCCCGGGTTTCGGGACAGTTTCCCTCGTCAGCAGAGCAGTGTCTGGGGTGGATGAGAAGGCCGCCAAGTAACCGCCACAGGCCCTGATGCCTCTCCGGCGCGCAGGTGCGTCTCCAAGAGCTCGTCAGCTCAGGGCTCACGGGAGCCGTTTAAGTACAACCAAGATGGATCGCACACCACTAGCCTCTCCTCCGGGTCGCCCCTTAGCACTCTGGTACATGTAGTGCATGTAGATGGACGAGTAAAAAGTAGTTCACCACAGTTGGTGCGAGTAGTTACTCATTATCCCCAAGTTCTCTGGACCCGAGACATGGCCCGGGTTTCGGGACAGTTTCCCTCGTCAGCAGAGCAGTGTCTGGGGTGGATGAGAAGGCCGCCAAGTAACCGCCACAGGCCCTGATGCCTCTCCGGCGCGCAGGTGAGTCTCCAAGAGCTCGTCAGCTCAGGGCTCACGGGAGCCGTTTAAGACGAAACACAATACGGCTCCCTTGAGCTTTGGGCCGACGGGCTCTTGGAAGACGCACCTGCGTGCCGGTTCTGGCATCGAAGCCTTTGACTGTTGTGTGGCGGCCTGCTCTTCCACCCCTAAACAATCTTTCTCTACTGATGAGGGAAGTCATCCCGAAACCCGAGACATGTCTCGGGCGATATTCTAAAACCCGTGACATGTATCGGGTCTAGAGATTCATCAGTCCTACAAGTACCGACTTGCACCCACCTGGGTGATCCACTGAAGAACTGCAAGTACCAGAGTCCCGAGGGGCGATCCGGAGGAGGGGCTAGCGGTGTGCGCTCCATTTATGACGAAACACAATACGGCTCCCTTGAGCTTTGGGCCGACGGGCTCTTGGAAGACGCACCTGCGTGCCGGTTCTGGCATCGAAGCCTTTGACTGTTGTGTGGCGGCCTTCTCTTCCACCCCTAAACAATCTTTCTCTACTGATGAGGGAAGTCATCCCGAAACCCGAGACATGTCTCGGGCGATATCCTAAAACCCGGGACATGTATCGGGTCTAGAGATTCATCAGTCCTACAAGTGCCGACTTGCACCCACCTGGGTGATCCACTGAAGAACTGCAAGTATCAGAGTCCAGAGGGGCGATCCGGAGGAGGGGCTAGCGGTTTGCACTCCATTTATGACGAAACGTATAAGTCATGAGTCATGCATGATTCACAGTGCCAGGACGTGAGGTGACTGTGACATTGTGTTGTTTCCAGGGCTTTAGTGAGGTAAAGAAACTGGGGGGGGTCACTCAAAAGGGGGTGTTCGATGTAATTAAAGGTGTGGCTTAAAACACCTAAGCTAAAAATCTGTGCTTAGCATAGTGTTCCACGCGACTGGTATTTTGTTTCGGTCATTGCATCCAGATATATAATACAGCAAGTATCATTACACCAACAACAAACCAGAACTATTGGCTTTGTCAATGGTTGTTAGTCGCATAAACTAAAAAAGTACCAACCATGGCTTTGTTGAATATAATATTGAAAATGCGTCAGTTCCAAAATGATGAGACAGTGAAAGAACTATAACCCGATATTTTTAACTTGTTTCACAGGCTTCTTTATATAAACTGTTTTCTCACGTTGCAGCATGGGCGTTTTACCTTTTACCCATTTAATAGAATACCCTGCTGTACACTGAGGCTGGAGGAGGCCACCACATTCTTTAACAGCCCAGAGTGCCCCATTGTCAGTCTGTATGTGGCAATCAGCCGCAGACCGAATGACAAGGGCTGCTCTTGTGCTCGAGGAGGAGCGCGAGGTGGCCCCATCAGGGGCTGAGGCTTCTGGCAGGGGAGCAGAGCTGCTCCTTTTAATGGCCATATTTATGGACAAGAAGTGTCCGTAAAAAAGGATCCTCATGGACAACGGACGTGAGGTCCAAATTACGGACAGTCTGTGAAATTTACAGATGGTTGGTCACCCTATATGTACACCAAAAACAAACCAGGATTACGTGATTTGCCAATAGTTGTGAGATGCTTACGGTTGATGAGTAACAATGAGTTTGTTGTAAATAATTAATATTATAAGTGTTTCAGTGCTTAGACCGTGAATAAAACATTACTGAGGCCCGTGGAAGGGGTAGTGTTCTTCAAAGACTCTCCTTCACTGTTGTCATGTTCAGTCTATGTTAGACATGTAAGCCCTTTTTCTGTCCACTTCTGTATAGTTCACAATTCTTCTAATTTCTCTATAGCACCCTCGACCCTTGACCCAACCAGGTAGGTCGCTCCCCCTCCGCCTAGCACCACCTGTGCCTCCCTGCCCCAGCTGCCGCTGCTGAGGAAGTTCGAGGCCCTCCACCACCCGAAAGCTACCACCTGAGCCTGGTGGCCAGTGGTAGGCCGTAGGTAGGTTTGTTCATCCTCCGCTTTATTGCTTTTATTGTATTGCCTGTATTTTCATTGTTGTGTCTGTGACTGCTGTTGTCTATCTTCCCCCGCTGCCTGTACCTGGTCCATGCCCCTTTTTCTTCCCTCTGTTCCCCTCGCTGCCCCGTGCCTCTCTGCCCATTCTGCCTTCTATTCTTAGCTGCCCCTGTATTTCTGTATTCTGTATTTTGCCTCTGTGCCACTCGTTTTTTGTGCCCGTCTGCCCTCTGTGCTACACGTTTTTCCCTAGTTTTTGTGCCCCTTTTGCCTTCTGTTCCACCCGTTTTTTGTGCCCTTTTGCCTTCTGTGCCACTCGTTTTTCCCTCGATTTTGTGCCCCTTTCTTTCTGTTACCTTCGTTGTCCCTCACCGCCCTCGCCGCTGCGTCCTCTGCGGCCCTGCCCCCCTTACTGCCCACTCGCTGCCACCGCCTCGACCAGCTGCTCCTCCCTCCCACCTCCCCATATATGCCAGCAGCTGTACGGCTGTGCCGCTGGCGCGCCTAAGGCAAGCCCTTCTGCACCAGTCCGTGCCTGGACCGCGCCCAGCGCCAAGAACCCCTGACACCGCACCCACCACGACGACCGCCGCCACTACGACGCCAGCACTCTGCATGCTCTCAACTCCGGACGGAGCCACACCTGCTTCAAGGCCTCCCCGAAACGCACACACGGCCCCTTCACATGCCGAAACTGCAGCTACACCAGCCTCAGAGCAGACGTACCACCCACCAAGACAGACCCCAACCACCTCCGATGCATACTACTGAACACCCACTCCACACGCAAGCCTGCTGTCGAACTATGGGACCTGCTTGACACAACATCCCCGGACGTCGCCTTCCTGACAGAGAACTGGTTTAACGACTCCTCCGCACCTGACATCGCCATAACCATCCCAGCACCAACGGAGTCAGATGAGGAATCGCCATCGTCCACAAGAACAGTATCAGGGTCTCGACTAGCACCAACGACGCGCTCAGCACCGCCGAACACATGCATTTCCAGATCTACACAGACTTTAATTCCACCCTCATAGGCACCCTCGTCTACCAACCCCCCGGACACCGCCCCCAGTTCAGCGACTCCATAGCCGACTTGATCAGCACGCACGCCCCGACCTCCACCGACTACATCCTCCTCTGAGACCTGAACTTTCACCTTGAGAACAACAGCAACTCCACAACCCTGATCGATAACCTTCCCAACCTCGGACTGAAGCAACTCGTCACAACGCCCACCCACTCCGCCGGCCACACGCTCGACCCAGTCTTCCTCTCAAACCCATACGTCTCCGTCAACCACACCACCGAACTCCTCTGGACCGACCACCGCTGCATCCACTTCACCTTCCAGAAACCGACCAAAACACCACCACACCCAACAGATCCTCCGCCGCTGCTGGAGCAAAATCACCAAAGACCAACTACACGTAAACCTCGCTCTCAGCCCACTCACCGAACCCTCCAACACAGACGATACTGCCCACAGCCTCAGACGCTGGATCAAGGACTGCACCAACACCCTCACCCCGCTGAAGAAACCCCCCCCACAGAGACACCAGCAAGAGGGTCAGCTGGTTCGCCCCAGAACTCCTAGCCTCCAAGCAAGCCTGCCGGAAACTAGAGAAGAAATGGCACAGTGAACAAACTCCGGACAGCCATGCAGCACACAAAGACGCCATCCGCAACCACCACCACCTTATCAGGGCGGCCAAGAGGACCTCCTTCAAAGACCGCCTTGACAAACAACACACACAATAGCAAGGAGCTCTTCAACATCGTGAAGGAACTTTCCAACCCCAGCTCCAACACCAACAACATCCCGCTGTTGCAAGCAATGTGCGACTCCCTCACCACCTTCTTCCACTGCAAGATAGCAGACATCCACGACAGCTTCAACACCCAGACAGCCCCAACAGACAGCAACACAACAGACCCTCCGTACACCATCGACCACGACCCCCTGCTTGCCTAGGCCAGCGTGAGCATCGATAACACCATCAAGAACGTGCGCACAATCCACTCCAGCTCTCAGTCAGACTCATTCCCGCGCCACGTATTCAACAGAGCAAGCAGCTCCATCCTACCCCACCTGCGCAACGTCATCAATCTCTCCCTCAAGACCACGACCTTCCCAGAGATCTGGAAACACGCCGAGATCAACGGCCTACTCAAAAAACCTAAGGCAGACCCCAGAGACCTCAAGAACTTCTGGCCCATCTCTCTGCTCGCCTTCCCGGCCAAGGTCATCGAGAAAACCGTCAACAGACAGCTTACCCAATACCTCGAAGAAAACAGAATCCTGGACCCTTTCCAGTCAGGGTTCAGCAGCAACCACAGCACCGAGACTGCCCTCATTGCCGCCACCGACGACATCAGGACCCTGCTGGACAATGGTGATACCGAAACACTCATCCTCCTAGACCTCTCTGCCACCTTCGACACAGTCTGCCACCGCACACTACGCGCACGCCTCCACGCCGCAGGGATCCGAGACAAGGCTCTGGATTGGACCACCTCCTTCCTCTCCGGCAGAACCCAGAGCGTCCGCCTCCCCCCATTCCGTTCCAAAGCCTCTGAGATCATCTGCGGCGTACCCCAAGGATCCTCCCTCAGCCCGAGGCTGTTCAACATTTACATGGCCCTGCTCGCACACATAGCCCGACAGCACAACCTCAACATATTCTCCTATGCCGACGACACTCAGTTGATCCTCTCCCTCACCAAGAACACCATCACCGCCAAAGTCAACCTCCACGAAGGAATGAAGGCTGTCGCCGACTGGATGAAGACCAGCCGTCTGAAGCTGAACTCGGACAAGACGGAGGTCCTCATCTTCGGCTCCAACCCTTCAGCCTGGGACGACTCCTGGCCGACACCCACCGACGACGCATGCAACCTGGGAATCATCCTCGACTCAACGCTCTCAATGACCAAGCAAGTCAATGCCGTCTCCTCCTCCTGCTTCAACACCCTCTGCATGCTCCACAAGATCTACACTTGGGTCCCGACAGATACAAGAAAGACAGTCACCCAGGCCCTCGTCTGCAGCAGACTCGACTACAGAAACGCCCTCTACGCGGGAGCCCTGGCCAAGCTCATCAAACGACTACAACGCATCCAAAACGCCTTGGCACGACTGATCCTCGACGTACCACGCCACGGCTACATCACCCCCCACCTGAGAAACCTGCACTGGCTCCCTGTCAACAAGAGGATATCTTTCAAGCTCCTCACCCACGCACACAAGGCACTCCACAAGACCGGACCAGCCTACCTCAACAGACGGCTCTCCTTCTACATCCCCAACCGACAGCTACGCTCCGCTGACCTCTCACTCGCCACCGTCCCGCGCATCCGAAGAACAACCACTGGTGGGAGATCCTTCTCCCACCTCGCGGGTATGTAGTGCACTTTACAAATGATTGATTGATTGATTTTCACTCTCTTCTGAATTCACTTCCAGGCATTTCTTTCACTTCAACAGCCCCCAAACACAGTGGCTCACCAGAAAGAACTGCATTTTCTTACTTGTACCTTATTTGTACTATGAGAACTATGTGGGAAACAGCATTTATAAGACGTTGTGAACCACGCGCTGCCATTTCAATGCTGGTGTTACAACGCTGTGGCGACTTGCTTATATAGAGGGTGGTGGGGCGGGCCCACAAAAAAATGGACTTACTTTCCTAACTTGCAGCGTGACGTCCTCATCGCTTGGGTGTCATCTGAAAGCTCCAGACACAGGAAACTGCACTACCTTATCCTGGTGCTGCTCTCACAGCTGGAGAGCAGTACCAGGATTGGACAGAGCAGGCTCTCCCAGCACTCTAGCTCTTTCTCCAACCTGGCTTCCAAGACAGCTAGGTTAGAGTACTTTAAAATGTGCATGCCTGGCTGGCCATCCCAAGATGGCCTACCAAAGAAACACAACCCTTTTAAAGCGTAGAGCTCCCTGCTGCTGCCACTCTGCAGCACCCGCCCTGTCCTGACACTTAGTTCGGGATGGGTTGCTGAAAAATAAAATGTTAATAAATAAACTTTATCACTATTTTGTTTTTCAGCTCTGGGATTTGTGGGGCGACACTCCTCAGCTCAATTGGAGGAGTCACCCCTGTGAATGTGTCTTTATCACGCATACAATTACAATGACATGCCTTAGATAAGCGGCGTTGGGCTTTAAAGTCCAATGCTTTCCCTACTGTTGCGCAGAATGGAGTTGGAATACTTAATTATTCCGCTACAAAATCCAGGGCTTTTCCCATGGCATGTTGTTGTACCGATATGCATGGTAAAGAAATGCATGGTAAAGACGCATTCATTGTAAAGACTGCAGAGTAACGACATGCGTGGTAAAGGCATGCATTGTTCTGACATACAACCGAACTGTATACCTTCTTCTAACAAATTTGCACAGAATCCCAATTGCAACTAGAATATGTGACCATTGCTCTGTGCAAGGCCAGGGATTGAATGACCATAAATTCTGAAAAACTTTTTGACTCACTGACAACCAGAGCGCTCAGTCGCAGCCTATTATAAACACCTGGAGGTGACTCAATTGAAGGTAGGAATTATACAAGAGTAATATGGTACCCGAAAAAAATATTTAAAAACACAACATCCTGGAAATAGCTAACACTCTTAGAGAAATGAAAGATAAAGTGAAACCTGATAAATGTAAACATGAACTAAATAGTTGACATGGATTACCTTAAAGTTTTTCACATTAATTGTTCAGAAATCGATCAGTGTTTTTGTCCTTATTGTACAGGACATTAATTTAGAGTCCAACAGGGACCCGTTTCAATGTAGGTTTTTAATTAAGACTGGGTCTGAGAGCCGAAGGGACCTGTACCACTCACAGACCAAACCGTGCATTAGGCACAGTCAGCAGATAGTCACTGAGCCACCAGGAAGCAAAATCTCCCTCCACACAGCAATGCCACCGGCTTTTACAACGTCACAATGGGCTAAACTCGGGTTTAGGGTTGGTGTGTTTGCCAGGAGTGTTAGAAATAGGGGTCTCAAGTTGGCAGAGGTAGGTACCTTTGTCCAAATAGGGGCCCTTGTTTCTAGTCAGGGTAAAGGGGATACACTCCTACAATAACCCCTTCTCACCCCCTTGGTAGCTTGGCACGAGCAGACAGGCTTATCTCAGAGGCAGTGTGTAAAGCATTTGTAAAAACATACAGTAATACAGTGAAAACACTAAAAATGGATACCACACCAGTTTAGAAAAAGAAGTAATCTTTATCTAAACCAAAACAAGACCAAACGACAAAATCCACAATCCAGTATTAAAGATAAGGCTTTCAAATGGTAGAAATAGTTCAGTTCAATGCAAGTTGTAATTGCCACACTCTTCTCAAAGGTACCTTAGATGCGTCATGCAAAACAAACAAAATGGAAGGAGGGAAGGTGATGCGTCGGTCCCTTATACTAAGGGGAGGTGACGCGCCGGTTCCTTACTGCAGCGCAGGGAAGGTGATGCATCGATTCCTTACTGCGTGGGGAGTTGATGCGTCTGTTTCTTACTGCGGCCCCCAATGATACAACAGTCTTGGCGCATCGATGCGATGCGATGCAATCTGGTACGGTACGTGGTTTCATGCAGCCGCACAGCAGGCTTGCATCGCGATTGGTGCTGTGATCTCAGACTTCGGAGATCGTTGCACCCGATTTGTCGTGCAGCAATTTCTCGAGCCGCGGCAGGGGCTGGGCGGTTTCTTCGGCGATGTGTCATAAAACAGGTGCAGATGAGACACGCTTCTTCTGTGTTGCGTCGATTTTCCAGCTCCCAGCGACAAACAGTCTCTAGAGGTCCTAAACAGCAACAGGCACCTCTATGCAGGTTGGAATTCCCAGCAAGGAAATTCAGGGGAGCTGGTGGTGAAGTCTTTGTGTCCCTGAGACTGCAGAACAGGAGGGAAGCTAAGTTTCAAGCCCTTGAAGATCTTCCTCAAGATGACAAAGCCAACAGCACAGTCCATTTCCCCTTTCCTTGGCAGCAAGCAGCCACTGCACGCCCACCCCAGACAGCAAACAGCACAGGGGTAGTATTCCTCTTCAGCTTATCCAGCTCTTCTCCTTGGCAAAGATTCTTCAAGATTTCTTAGAAGTGATCTAAAAGTCTTGGGTCAGGGCCCCACTTTTTATACACATTAATCCTTTGTTCTCTAAAGGCAGAGAGAGTCTGTAAACAGCCAAAATCAGTTCTGTCCTCACTGGTGCAGCTTCCTGGCAGGAGGTGGAGACAACATTGTTGAAGGCAGACCAGGCCCATTCAGGTGAAAAGGAAATCTCCTCCCCCTACTCTAAATGCAGCCCAGGTCTATTCATCCCAGCCCTGCCACATCAGACTTCTGGAGCCGCAGACCCTCTCCAGCCACTGTCATCCAATAGCCAGACATGCAATACACAAACCTAGCAGAGGCACACTGGATGGTTAAGCAAGACAATACCTACTTTCTAAAAGTGGTATTTTCAAACACAGAATGTAAAAATCACCCTCACTAAAAGATGCATTTTAACATTCTGAGTTAGGGCATATTTTACTTTATTTTTATGCCTTGTTCCCAGGGCCAGTTATGTTTATAAGAGGTTATAAATAAACTCCCCATTCTGTCCTATGGGAACAAGTAGCCTTGCAATTGTGAAAAACGAAATTGGCAGTAATTCATCATCAGGACATGCCACCACATCAGGGCATGCATGTCCAACCTCTAGCCGCCCACAGGGGTACATTGTGCCTACCTTAGGGCCGACTAATATGTAGAAAAGGGAAGGTTTAGGGACTGTCATATGTGTACACTTGCCAAGTCGAAATGGCAGCCCTGGACTGCACACAGGCTATGCAATGCAGGCCAGAGTTACATTTTACAGGCGGCTTCTGTGGGTGGCATAATTAAGTGCTGCAGCCCACTAGCAGCATTTGATTTACAGGCCCTGGGAACACACAGTGCACTATACTAGGGTCTGACAAGTAAATCAAATGTGGAATCATAACCCATAACATCAATTTACAAAGGGAGAGCTTTCACTCTGGTAGGGAACAGCAGTGGCAATGTGCCCAAAGCATCGAAACCAGCAAAACGGAGTCCACCACACAGTAAAAACATAGGAGGCAAAAGCAACAAGCATTGGCATAGCCAATAGGTCTTGCTTTTGGACCTTATAAGTGTTTAGCCATGCAACAGTTGATGTTGGTGCTGCATAACTAAATACTTATATGGTCCCAAAAGTGAGACCTATTGGCTACGCCAATGCTTGTTTGGGGTTGCCACCTTAGTTTATACTAGCCTGCAAATTGCACTCATGTTACTTAGGTACAGACTTTTTTTTTTTTTAACTTATGCGTGAGAAAAACTGTTTTACTCCTAGTGAAAACACACACCCAATTAATGACCATTTTCTAGTTCTTCAACATAAACCTTTCTAATTCCTTCTCTGGATTCACTCAGTTTAAAAACTTATCTAGGACAAAACCCCCTGGCTTGCTTTCTTGGCTAACTGGACTTGGCCCAGTGACATGAATACCCAAACTGACATTCACACAGGTAACGGTCACGAAAATCCCAGCATAGCTATTCCTGCCTTCCATCCTTCAAAGGTTAGTAAATGGAGTATAATTAAACTGAAGAATAGTAATATTGATTACGTGTAGTCCTTAGAAATAGCGAATACCAAGTGTGAATTGCTTTCTAAAAAAAAAAAAAATTACATTTGAAAGTTTGCTCTCCGAGCTGCCCCCGTAAACTTCTAATACTTTCCAAAATGTATGTCTTCATGGCAATTCCTTCAGCTAATGAAACAATTATGTTTTGCACTTCTTCCTGGTGTTTAACTTTTGTTTTCTATTTAGATTTTTTTCTTCTAGAAGACTAAGTCTGAAGCTTTAAAACAGCTCACTATCTATCGGACAAGCCACTGTGAGAATCTAATGTTCTGTATAGTGCCAGAACTACTCAAGAATGCCAAAGATTCTACAGTAGTAAAGCTAAAAGCTAGACCTAGTGGTAGTTAAACATCCGCCAACAGTCTGAAAGTAGTTCTATTTTAAAAGGAAGATTTTTTTCTGAAAGTGACAAACCTGTGAGTCAATGTAGTTATTTCTCTCCACTAAAGGTCCCCTTCAGTTAACAAGCATCTAATATCAAAGATGGAACTGGGTGTCCCAGGGAACGGTCTCTGCTTGGACATTTAGTCAATAGTTAACAGTCTGAGAATTCCCTATTAAAAGGAACTACAGAGACAAGAGTTGGATATATAAGCACCACCATGTACATGCATCCATGTCTATACTTCCAAAGAGGTATTTTAAGAATTCTTCGATTCGGGCAAAGCTGGGCTGTGGCAACACCAAGAAATTGAGAATAAAGAGACAGAGGGAGAGATCCGAGACTTGACGGTTAATTTTGTTTAGTAGATGACTAACAACCTGCAGTCTTATGAGCAGAGTTCTCCAACTTTAGTCAGCTCCTGCACTATCTCAACAAAGTGATGGTTTTTCCGAGGTCCACCAAAAACAACCCTTCCAGTTTTAAAAGATAAATTTTAAGCTTGGTGATTAAAAACAATTTACCTTCTTATGGAGTGAGAATTTCTTGCCTTCAAAAGGATTGCTGTTTTTCATTGAAGCTAGTCTAAAGCCATTTAATATTCTGACATAGTACTCCTCCGTTCCCGTGCGCGAAAGTGAAAGCAGCGCGACCTGGCGGGAAGGGGAGGGGCGGAGGAGCGGGAGGGGCGGAGGAGCGTGAAAACAATCAAGTGAGAGGAAAGACAGATGGTGCTGAAAGTTGGCGGTTGCATGCGTGAACGCAAGCACTAGGCCAGCCAAAGCAGCTTGTGGTAACACTTTTTAAAGACACTACTAAATGTCTTGCAGAGCTGCGCATGCGCTGGCTCAGGCGAGACCTAAACATGGAAGGGAGACCCATGCCAATAGTGCCAGGTCTAACAAGGAGCAAACGCTATGGACAGACAGCGAGATAGAACAGGCTATCTTTTCACAGCCTCTTTCTCATTAACCACATAGTGACCAAAAAATAAGAGCAGAAGCGGTACGGAAGTGGAAGAGATGAAGGAGGCTGAAGGAAATGTTGACAGGCTACACGGACTAGGCTCCCAAGAAGTGCCCTATTTTACTGTTTAGGTCTTGTCTGAGGCACCACTCCACTCCACTCTACTCTACTCCATGCCAAGCCACTCTACAACATTCTACTTCAATGCACTCCATGCTCATCTATGCTACTAACTTTTAGCCATGCTAAACAGCAGCCACGCTGGTGTACAATATGGCTAAAACACACTGGCAAAGACAATAACTCTTGCCTAGGCAAGACCTATTGGTTTTGCCAATGCTGGTTTACCTTTGTTGTGGTAGTATTATTACCTACATTCATCAGTTCCAGTGAGGGGCTTGTTTGTGGGTTAATAGTTACTTAAAGACTGTATGGGTGTAACTTCGACTCTACCTGGGCTTTAGTTCGACTTGATAGTTGTAGATTCACTTTTAGTTAATTGCGTCTTGAAGACTGATCATGACTTTGGTAGGTGTTACAGTGTATCTTCAGTGCCCTTGCTGTGCTATACGTGGATTTTAACATATACCTACGAAATTCACCCTCTTGCATGCTTAAATTTACACTTTAATCTCATATTCATGTAATGAAAAACAGCCTAATACGAGATAAAGGGTAAATGTCTGAACCATTCATTCCCATTCATCTACAACATCGGTAACTGCCTTGTGTAGGTAGGCCAATTGCACAGTACAGGAAAGGAAAGATGCAAAACAAAAAAAAACAGTAGACTTTTGAGATGGTTGAAGGCTGCCTGATTTGTACCTATGGTTGGCCGGCATTCGTGGATCCCCTGACCCTTTTGAAACCGAGATAAAGAGGAATCCAGGGTTGTGTGGCATGCATGGCTCTATTCTTTTCTTATCAAGAATGCCAGGCAAAGAACAAACTATGGGTAAAACAAAACATTAAAAAATTGTTCTTAAAATTATGTGACAGAAAACTGAAGTATGTAGCCAACAACAAATGTACCACTATCCAAAATTTCTACATTTCACTCACTACGTATTAAACATTCACCATCCATTCACTCCTACACCGGATACAATCACCAAGCATCCCTTTAACCCCTCAGCAATCGGCCCACTTGGCCATTTTTAACAACCCTCTCTAACTCTCGCTCAACCTCATGCTCAATGCACTATCAACAGTGTACAATGATGATAATGATCGATGCTTCTGTCTCTTACCTTCTCCCCAGTTTACCTCTGTCCCGCTCTGCCCCTTTCCCCTTATGACTCACCCACTCTATATGTGCCTCCTTCATCCTACATCTCTACCCATGGCTTTTGGAAAAATGTTGCTTCTGCAACATACCAAGGCAGCAGATACTGGAGGCAGCTATTGGGAATTCAGGGAGCCATTTAACCAATAACAGTGTGCAGCACCGGCACAGTGCAGACATATAAAACGTTAGCTGTGTTCTCACACCTGATTTTCCTCTGTCCCTTCCCTTCCTTTGCCCCAACGTAATTGATCCAATCTGCCCCTGGATCTTACCCATGGTGCTCTGCCCCAATCTCACTCTACACTGACTGAGTTCCATTCGCCTCAGTCTCCTTCACCCATCACACAAATTCTGGGTATTTGTCGTAATAGAATTGTTCCTTCCCGCTGGCCTTGCTTTATTACTAGCTCGCCTTCTCCTGTGTGTGTCTCTTTCTGTTGTGAGGAAATTCCATTGCCTTGGAGTTAGGTTGGACAACCACCATTGTTGCTGCCACAGCATCCCAGATTTAGTCCAAGTGATCTCTGCCATTTTGCATCCTCGCCCCATTCTTGATAAAATGTTTTGCATGGAGCTTTGTACCTCAGTATTACCATTTCAAGCACCGTAAAATGTGTCACTATTTAATGGCACTCTAGTCTTGAAGATGATAAAAGGCTGAGCCGGATCAGCCAGGATTCAAACTTGTGACCTTCAGTCTCACAAACTGTCAATTTTGAACTGCAGTTGCCAGTCACTCTGCAGTCTGCATTAATTCTGCAGTCTTATTTCACTCTTTAGTCACCATTCACTCTTTAGTCAATAATCACAGACTAGTCAATGCCCACTCTCCAGTCGCCATTTCACATTAATCAAAGCTAGAGCTGGCTTGATATATTGTGGGCTATTAAAGCAGTTCATCTAATTCACCACCCATTAATCTACTCTCACAGTGTATCTATTTATTATCAGATATGTTCAGTCATTACTATAATTACACTACCAGTTTACTCTTTCTTCATGGAGTCAACAGCTGGACAGAGCATTTCAGGTATGAACTATAGAACTGGATACAATAAAAGACAAATTACCTCTAGTGCTTTAGTGATTCCTGAACTTGACGTGGTACTGGGGGGTTTCCAATGGTCTAGATAAGGATGGGCAATATGCTTTTTCTGCTGGTTATATATGTTCTTCTGCTTCCAAAAAAAGGTAGTTTTTTGTTTCCGTACAGCCTTATCATGTTAGTGTTTCGACTTTAAGATAATATGACGTGAAAACTCATATTCTCCGTGACAAATATATTTTGTTACACTACTGCTGATAAATTTAGGCGTGTGATGAAGCATTCAATGCTGCTTTCTGTACTGTACCTGCTCCACGCGTGAAGCTTACCCAACAGCGGTCAGCTGGAAGTGTGGATTCTTGCACCACAACTGGGCTCTTACCCTTTTTCTGCACCTGCTGTGTACCTTTGGTGGCGCACACCCATCCATAACACTTTCACCCAGTCCATTCCACTTTAAGGATGCTGCTCCATTTGACCACCTCACCCAAATCATGCCCGATCCATGATCAGTGAAAATGCCCAAACTGCCCACCAGCCCATATCAACTCAACTCTGGTGAGTAAGTGGAATAAACAAGTGACAATTCCAAAAAAGGTTGCAAGAGTGTGTCAATTCCTATGGTTTGTAAAGTAAGGGGAAAACACATGTCTGGTTGGAATAAAAATTAGGAGAGCGCATCATGGAGCCTCTCGAGATCTCCGAATATGAATGGTTTTGTTGGCCAATTTCTCCTGCCAGCTTAATAAATTCATTCTTTTTTGGAAATTTGTTAGAATTGTACCACAAAGGTGGGGATATGAGGATGGGCGACCCGTTGAGAGCAGCAGATCTTACCTTTGCTGGATTTTCCCCATTTCGAAGATATCGATTGTGCTCATGGATGTTTTCGGCGATGTCCTGGGCCAGGTGGGATGTAGACTCATACAGTGATAACCTGAACAAAATAACAGTCCATAAATGTCATAATGCGCGACTCCAGTTTATTAAGAAGTGAAAGAGTTACATTATAAAAAAACATTAGGGTACATTCATGAATATTCTTACGTTTATGTTGAAAAACATAAAAATAATGGTGTGAGGTATATTGCAGTGTGGTATTTGTTCTGGTGCATGAGCTGAAAATGTTTAGCATACCTAACGCTGAAGGGGCATGTAATCTTTACTCCGCAGTTTATAGTACACATAGCCTTTACTCCTCAGTCTTTACTCCACATGTTCCTTTAACCCGCATGCCTTTACTCCGATGGCCTTTACTCTTTAGATACGTTTATTTTAGTGTTAAGTGGTGGGTACAGTTAAAGGGGCATTTTAGAAACTAAGACGGCCGCTCGGAGCTGATGCTCCGTGTGGAACTTACTTTGCAGCTCCCTGAACAGCATCCCGACGCACAGTTTTCACACCCAGAACAACTATTTTGCGATCAGAATGCGGGCAGATCAACTGAAGATCTGTCTCCTTTCTCCGATCAGGCATCGCGGAGATTTGAGCCGTGATGCCCCTCACACGAATGCGCTAAGATGGCGCCTGGTGAACAGGAAGGTCTTACCCGGAGCCGAACGAACTGCACCGGGTGGCCGTCAAGCCCTGTCTCACCCAGCAATCACCATTCCTGGTCCTTGGCCCACTTCTGGTACTGAGGGCCTCGCGATGTGTTGTGCTGCAACCGGAAGGACGGGGCTCAGAACATCGGCTCCGTGGAGGACGACGCTTGCGAGCCCTGGGTTCCCCTTCATCGACCCCGCACCCGAGGTGAGCAGACCTCCAGAGGGGATATCGAGAGGTGCTACCTGTTTGCGGCGTGGGGTTTGCCCGAAGGGGGTGCCTTTTGGTTGCCTGACTCTGCAATGGCAGCATTCGTGACCCAGCAGCGCTGCCAATTCCCACTGCTCACCGTGTGGACTCCTGGAGCCTGGTGGCGTGTGGAGAGCCCGGGGAGTGGCAGCGCAACTTTCACCACACGCCCCTGTTTGCTTATTAGGAGCCCGTCATATAGCCCTGCCACGCAGACCTCCTGCCTGATTCTAAGATGGCGCCTACAACACACCGCTACCGCTGACCCTGCCTGCTCATCAAGTGTGCTGCTACGGATTTTGCTTCGGCTGGTGAGTCTTGTGCTGCAGTGCTCGTCCTGGAGGAGACAGGCATCCTGCACACCATGCTCCTCTGTGCCCTGCCCTAGCTCAAGTACTTACACATGAGGTTAGTGGTTGTGTTCGCCTGCATGGCTCCCGCAGATTCCTCTTTCATACCTATTTGGATCTATGGCTGCTTGTAGCTGACCGAATGGCCCTGAAAAGGAACCGGGCGCACCCATTAGACGGCTGTGAACAATACCGGGGCACCATATAGACGGAGGCTCTGCCACATATGTCCCGGACACCGACAACACCCCGCACGCAAAGATCCACCCCAGCCTACACAATGGGGATACCAAAAATCACGCAGAACCTGCCTGTACCTGAGACTGCACCGGAGAATCAGCCGAGTACCCGCACATTGGCTAAGCTGGCAACTATAGCCCACCAGATCCATGGGAACTTCTGGCCGAACTACCTTCCCCCTACCCCTCCTCGCTCTACTCCTCTCCACTTTACTGATATTGACCTCTGCCTTCACCTATCCTGGCCCTAGTTCCTACCCTGTTTATCTCCTCGCTCTACTCCTCTCCACTTTCCTGCTGCTGACCTCTGCCTTCACCTGTCCTGGCCCTTAATCCCCACTCTGTCTATCTGTGAATTTTCCCTCGTCATGTGAGATCTAGCTATTTTGTCTGATGCCCGATGGAGCTACCTGGTTTAGCTATAGGGGAGACACGTCGGCGAATCCCTCCTTGGACGTCACCTACCCAGTCGGTCGTCAGCCAGACTTCCTTTTGTCTCTCTTGTCGTCTCTTCCCGCTTACTCCCTCTATCTTTGTCTCTCCTTCTCTCCTCTCTCAATGTATTGAGACTGAACTATTTTGTCGAATGCCCGATGGAACTACCTGGTTTAGCTATAGGTGAGATGGGCCGTGGACTCCCTCCTTGGTCGTCAACTACCCAGTCGGCCATTAGACCGACTTCATTTCGTCTCTCCCTGTTGTCTCTTCCCCTATCCCCTCTTTCTCTCCTTCCATGCCCCCTCCCCTCTAGGCTCCATTTATCTTGCCCTCCATGTTTTTTTAAATTGTTTTTCCCATCAAGACTGAGCTATTTGGCCAACACCCGGTGGAGCTACCCAATAGCTATAGAGGAGCTGGGTTTTGGGACTTCCCCTTGACAGTCACCTACCCAGCCGGACTTTGGACAGACTTTCCTTTCGTCTCTCTGCAGTGATCTCCCTACTATCCCTTTACCCTTACCCCCTTCCCCTCTACACTTCAATCATCCGGTCTTCTATGCTCTTGCATTTATTTGTCTAGCATCTGATGTAAATTGAACTGACGTAATCTTGTAATGTAATTTTTGTGGAACCTCATGAAAAGCGCTCTGATACCTCCGGGTCTAGCCAGCGCTATATAAAACTCTTGAATAAATAAATAAATAAATAAGGGGTGGATTGAGGTAAGGGTGATTTTAGGGTTAAGTGGTGGGTAGAAGAAATGGCGTTAAGGATTATTTTTGGGTTATGGTGTGGGTAGAAGTAAAGGGGTAAGGGTTATATAAGAGTTAAGCTATGAGTAGAGCTAAAGGGAAGTAAAGATGATTTTAGGGTCAGGGGTAGGTAACGCTCCCCCTTATCCCCACAAAAGATAAAGGGAGAGTTTATACACACACAATTTTAGAACGTTGTTGGTCCTGGCCCTTTTTGCAGGGTTATCCCCAAAAGTGTTGCGTTCTTCTTTCTGTTTTCTGACCTTCTTTATGTTGTCTTTAGGACTCTGGGCACTTTACCACTGCTAACCAGGACTAAAGTGCATATGCTCTCTCCCTCAAATGTAATGGGGATTAATTTCTCCATGATTGATTTACTAATAAGTCCCTAGTATAGTGCATCAGTGTGCCCAGGGCCTGTAAATCAAATGCTACTTAATGGGCCTGAAGCACCGATTGTGCCACTCACTTAAGTATCCCTGCAAATATGTCCTAGGCTTTCCAGTGCAGAGCTTGTGTGCAGCTTTAAACTGCCATTGCCACCTGGCAAGTGCCCCTACCTGCCAGGCCCAAACCTTCCTTTTACTACATGTAAGGCACTTCTAAGGTAGGCCCTGGGTGGCCCCATGGGCAGAGTGCATTGTATTTCAAGGGTAGGACATGTACTTGTGAGTTTTACATGCCCTGGTGGTGAAAACCCACCAAATTAGTTTTCCACTATAGCAAGCCATATCTCTCCCGTAGGTTAACATTGGAGCTGCCTTGTAACATTTTACACAATTATCTTTCAATTGGGAGCGGATATAAAATTGGAGTTTGGGGTAACCGGACTCGCAATTTAAAAACACATCTTTTAGTGAATTTGTTTTTTTTAACCCCTTCCGTGCTCCTGTCGGCCCGCACCTCCGTCCAATCATTAGAACGCCCGCACCGCGGCGGAATTGCTGCTGCGGTTAAGGCGTTAAGTTGTAGGTATGAAAATGCCAGTTGGCCTTTTCTTACTTTAACCATTCTGTGCCTCTGCCGGACTCCAGATATGCCTCTGGGCCAATGTAACAGTTGGGCTCTTGTGCATTCACTCTAGACCAGTGATACTCAAAGTATGGCCTGGGGGCCGCATGGGGCCCCATGGTCAACAGCAGCACTGTGCTGCTGTTTACTCGACTCAGCACTAAGATGCAAACAATATTAAATAAGGGCAAGCATTTATTTGAAGGTTAACTGAAAATCAAGAAAGCGAGTATCTAGGGTGTCCTACACCACTTAACTTTAGAAACACATTCATGTTTAAAGACACCTTGCAGCAAAATTGTAAAAGTAAGCAAAAGTCTGTTCAAAATACAAAGTGTATTTGATTAACATGCAGAACCATTTCACCTTAGTACAAAGGATTTTATCAGTGCATCAGATTAAAGCAGTGCGTTGATTTTTTTTTTTAAGTGATAGTTTTCAAACAGGAATTTAGAACTATTCATTCTCCCCCCCCCCCCCCCCCAACACCTCAACAACAACGCCAATAGTGAACTAAGAGGCTAGTCATTTGTTGCCTGCAAACCTTGGGCGACCTGGCTTTCTATTGCACATGAACAACATTATAGTTTATTAAATCAAACACAGGGGAAGCTTTTGTACAGCACGCAATCTGAAGCCATGTATTTCGTGGTCCTCATATGTGATAATGAATAGAAAGGAGGGAAAGCAAAATTAATCAATTGCCTAGAATCATACAATTTGGTTAAGTGGAGAAGCCAGTCCGCTAAACCTTACTGAAGAGGAAACTCTAGCCATCCTCCCTTCCCACATCTCTTCCCCAGTAACCCCCAGTCCACTACACGTGAATGTCGAACATGCCAGCTGCACGGTCACAATCAAAGCCAAAAGATCGGCTACCCTCCGCAACAGAAGTGTGGTTGCCAGCAACCTAGCGCCAGTACCCCTGTCCAACCCTTTGCACGACACTCCCTCCGACCCCCCTCTGCCTGGCCTCCTAATTAATTGCAGGTCAGAAGTTAAGGATGCCGCCGATCTTGCAGACCTCATACTCAGCCAAACTTTGACTTAGCAATCCTGACCGAATCGTGGCTAAACAAATCCTCCTCTCCATGCCTGGACCTCCTAGTCCCTCCCAACTACAACACTGCAAGGCCGGACAGGCAATCTAGCAATCAAGGGGGTGGCATTGTCTGCATTCACTGGTCTAACCTCCTCACCACGGAATTCCTGGCCGATAACACAGACTCCTGTGAATACCTCGCACTTTCTATATGCAGCAACACCACACAACTGTGCAATCTGCACATCTTTTACCACCCCCCAGGCATAAATGACGCCTTAACCGACCACCTTATGGAAATCATCACAGCCAAGGTTTCCTCCAACTCTAAAGACATTTTGCTGGGTGACTTCAACCTGCACTTGAACGACCCCAAGGATCCTCATATCAACGCCATCAAAAGTTTCCTGGCCGACTAAGTCCTAACCCAAGCCTGCTCACTCCAGAGACACTCGAAAGGCGCCACTCTAGACTGGATAATCGTGAAGAAATCTACAGTCAAGTTTGTCACTATAGACCCTTGTGACTGGTCGGACCATGACGCTATCACCTTCCTATTACCTTGAATCAACAAGACTAGGGCACCGCAAGAGATTATCCCTAAACGCTGGGTTAAAGACACCTGGAACCTTGATCCCAGGGAACTGGCAGCTCGTTGCAAGTCTGACCCCCCCCCCCCTCCATATCACAGAGGCCAGTGACCTCAATGATCATTACTCTGCGACTACAACAAACATTTCTCAACAGCTAGAGGAAATCCATCCGGCAGTCCGAAAGAATCTGGAGACAGCGCCCCTCAGCCGCACATTTAAAACTTCTCTACTGGGCCAGAAATGCCTACAACAGGAACAATCTTAACGTAAAAAAAGAATTCTTACGGTCTGAGCTGGGGAACGCCAAGAACAGACCCCGCAAACTCTTCGAACTGGTCAAACACCAATCCAACAAACTGGCCAAAACAGCAAAAGAAAACCCCAAGTCACTAATATCATCTGAGGAATTCTCCTTGTTCTTCTCTGACAAAATCACTGCCTTAGATACTGAGCTGAGATCAGTTACCTACTCTCAACCCCTTCCAGATCTGCCTCCTCCCTCCGAGCCGCCTCCAAAGGCATCTCCCAAAAAACAAGCGCACTGGACCAACTTCGAAATCTATGACGAACACTCCATTTCAAAAATCCTAACCACCTTAAAACCGAACAACCACTTTAATGACCCACTCCCCCCTAATTGCCTCGCTGCCGCCACCCAATTCATCCTCCCTAGCTGGACTGCAATAATGAATGCCTCCCTAATTCAGAGATCGATACCCGACTCTCTGAAAGCCGTCCAAGTCCTACACATCCTAAAAAAACACGGCGCTTGACCCTGCCTCACCTGACAACTTTAGACCTATTTCTAACATCCCACTATTACCTAAAGTTCTGGAGAAGTGTGTGCAACAGCTGAGCCAACACATCACCAACTTCCACCTACTAGATAACTTCCTATTCGGTTTCAGGCCCGGGCACAGCACGTAAACCACCATTCTCCACATCGTGGATGATGCCCTCTATGCCCTTGATCAAGGCAAAACCGGTCTTCTAATCTTTCTAGATCTATCCTCAGCCTTCAAAACGGTCAACCATGACAAATTACTTGAACGCCTCAAACTCAGGATGGGAATGAATAGCTCTGTTCTAGATTGGTTTAGATCCTTCCTTCATAACCGGTCTTAGAGATTCCTAATTAATGGAAACCTGTCTGCTCCCTCTCCAGTCACGGTTGGAGTCCCCCAAGGTTCAACCTCTATCTTGAACCGCTTGCCGAAGTACTGCACACCGCAAATATCTCCTACCATGTGTACGCTGACGACACCCAGACCTACATCAAAATCTCCTCCCTCGAGGAGATTCTTTCCCTGAATGAAGCCTTGAAACGGACTGTCCAATGGCTCTCCTCCAACCAACTAAAACTCAACGCAAAGAAGAAAGAATTTCTACTAATTTCCCCACCCAAAACCAACCCCGAGCTTCAGGTATGGATTAAGGCCATCACAGCCTTAAACTGCCCTCCGACCATCGTGGACTCAGCCAAACCGCTTGGAATAATTCTGGATTGTAACCTGAGCATGCGGGACCACATCAATTCGATGGCCAAATCAGCCAGATTCCACCTGAGCTACCTAAGGAAACTGAAACCCTTCCTTGACACTCCTGACCTAAAAATGGCAGTCCAGTCACTAGTCATCTCTAGACTCGAATATGGCTGCTCTACCCTCTCTGGTCTACCCTGGCACCTTTAAAAGCCTGCCTCAAAGCAGCCGCCAGACTACTAAAAGGCTTAAGGAAATTCGACCGTATTTCACCACTTTTAAAAACTCTGAACTGGCTTCCTCTACAGGCCAGAATCAAACTCAAACTGGCATGTATCATGCACAAGGCATTATACTCAAACTACCCTGCATATCTTGCCCAGAAACTTGTGATATCCGAAGGAACCAGAAACTGTGGATCCACCAGAAACCTTTTGCCCCAACCTGCATGCTTTTGGAAAAAGAAAACTTACAATTGGGCCTTCTCTGGGGCCGCACCGAGAATATGTAACTCATTCCCGCCTGCCATTAGAAGAATCCATTCTCTGGCTCGCTTCAAAAAGGATGCCAAAATCTTTCTAATGGGCAAATTCCTCGCTTAATTTTTTACCTTCTATTCTTCCAGAGACCTTGCTCTACTTCCGTCTAAGAAGGCACCCCCCTGGAGTACCCTATCACTATCCACCCGGAACTTCCGGGCTTCCTCCTTGGACCCAGGGATCTTAGTTTCTCGTAAAATGTAAAATGTAACTGCTTGTCCTATTATCCCTTATGTATCCAGCCCCCGTCAAGTCTGATGTTTGCTACTGCGGATTCCTGCAAAGCGCTCCGATACCCTAACGGGTCAAGTTGAGCATTATAAAAAGTAAAACTAATTAACCCCAAGCTTTTGGTTTCGCACTGTTTCATTCAAACACTCGATGTATATACTTTGCTTCCGCTACTCTCACTTTACCGCCAACCCCCAAACATCACTTTGCTAGCATCAATGCGGCCCTTAGTCACATCCCAGACCAAACACTGTGGCCCATAAAAAAATATTTGGGAGTACCCATGATCGAGACCAGTGATACTCAAAGTACAGCCCGGGGGCTGCTTGTGACTCTCCTGACCGTTCTATGCAGCCCTTTGGTGAACAGCAGCACTAGTCTGCTGTTTACTTGACTCAGTACTAATATTCAGAATGGATGTAACTAAGGCGTCCTGCACAACTTAACTTTCGAAACACCTTCATTTTTTTAAGACATCTTACAGCAAACGTTTAAAAATATGATAAAGTCTCTTCAAAATACAAAAGCCGGTATTTCATTAACATGCAGAACCTTTTATCCTCAGTATATTAGATTATATCATTGTATTGAGAGATATTTTCTTTTTTAAATGATAGTTTTAAAAAATGAATTAGAAACATTCATGGTTCCACCGATCCTGAAAACAATGCCTATAGTCAAGTAAAAGGCAAGTCATTTGTCAAGTGTAGCCTCTAGGTAGCCTGGGTTGCTATTATAAATGGACAACATCATAGTTTATCAAATCAAACACAAGGGAAGCTAAATGAGGTAAAGTGAAAAAAGAGCAATAGTGTATGATCATACAGGTTAGTCGAGTGAAGAAGCCAAATTGATCACAGGTTTTCTGGTTTCACATTGTACAATTCAGCCATTACATGTATATGCTTTGCTTCCCCTACAGCCACCTTACAAACTCCGTATCATCTGACCGCCACCCTGCTGGCATCAATGCAGCCCTCCGTCACACCATAGACCATACTTTGTGGCCCATGTGAAAATGTTTGCGAGTACACATGCTCTAGACAATCACATAAAGGGAGTTGAGGGGTGCCCTGCATATCCTGGTGGCTAATCACTCGACTGTTGAGCCTTTCTGAGCTCGAATGGTGGGAGGAGATGACAAAGACACTTGAATAGGGCTGCTGTGCCTGTCCTCACACAAAGAAGTCTCCACCTCTTGTATTGTTTCTGGAGCCAGGGCAAGGCAGGTCAGGGTCTTGTGCACCACAAAGACTTTTCTTGGAAGTCTGCCTACTTCAAAGGCTGAAATGGGTATGCGATCTGGACCTCTGACCCTATACACTCAAAACACTTCTGGATTGAAGACATTCTGCCAGGAAGAGGAGCTTTGTTGCCGCCACTTTGCTGTTTGCTTTGCTGTGCTGGCCTGATGCATCTATTCTGGGAGTTAAAGGACTAGACTTTGCTTTCTATATCCTGCTTTATAAGGTTTTCCAAGGGCTTGACTTGACCTAACCTCCTGTTGGAAGTCTTGGGGTAGTAGAATACTTCATCTACCAGCACCTGGGCTCTTTTTCTGAAAGCCCTACTCTGCCAAGTGGTGTCAAATCCAGTTCCTGGGCCCCTGGAAGTGTGTTCTGGTGCAGAAAGAAGGAAAAATCATGGCATCAACTCCAAGCGCCATTCGGAACTGGCCAGTCATCGCAAACTTGACACACCACCGCTGCCTGCACCGAAGCACAGTCCTCGCTCGACGAAACAACCGAGGATTACAAAGCAGACCCGACCTTTTGCCACAGCGCCTCCTAAGAAGCGGCGCTGCGTGAGTCTAGAGCACGGGATCACCGAAGTCCGTGATGTCTGGCTCAGACAAGTGCCTGCTACGACACTGTGGAATCACCGCCGTGCGGCTTGACTTTTGACACTGCATCGACGCATCATCGCCGAGTGCTGATTTCATCATAGACACCACACCACATTAAGGAACCAAAGTATAATGCCCGATAACGACACATCACCTCCCCTGCGCCACGCATCGTCCCCGGACTTGGACAGCTCGACAACTCTGCACCACCGTAAGGAACCGGCGCAACTTCTGCTACAAGCAACACATCCCCTCCTCTGCGCAACAGACTTTCCCTGAGCAGAACTGTGCCAATGACCTGCATAGCAGTAAGGACCTGAGGCATCAACTGCTTTTTCAACGCCTCACCTTCCCTGCATCATGTATCTTCTTTGATTTTTAACGCATCTAAGGTACTTTGTCCTCGTCAAGCACAACCATTGATTTCTAAGAGCTTACAATGTAATTTAATCCTTGAAAATTCATATCTTGACTCGTGCATGATGGATTTTTGTGGTTTAGTCTGGCTTTAGTCAGAAAAATGGTGGCTAGGTTTCTAAATTGGGGAGTCCTGGTGTGTGTGTGGTGTTTGTGGTGGGTGCGAGTATAATGTGTGTACACAAATACTTTAGACATTGCTTCGGAGATAAGCTTGACTGCTCTTGCCAAGCTACCAAGTGGGTGAGCACGGATTATTCTAAGGTTGTAACTCACTTACCCGAACTAGAGTGAGGGTTCCTACTTGGACAGGGTGCAAACCACGCAATTTAAGACCCTATTTCTAACAAATGCAAAAAAGAAAACTACAGAGTAGAAAATGTATTTGAAAAGTAATGACTCAAGTTGTAAAGGTAAATATTATTTGAAATATAACTGAGCAGTAAAGGCATTCAGAGTAAAACATTTTTGACCAACGAGTGATAATTGCTAAGGGGAATAAACATAATTTTCAATCCAGAACAATATTGCTATACTCTGGAAGAACCAGAACATCAATTATTTTAACATATCTAAGCTCAGGTAACAGGTCCCAGAGCAGCAGATGGTGCAACGTTGGGTTTTTTCGTGGACAGTATTCCTGTCACTTGCCAAGAACAACAAACAAGAAAACATAGAAACCTGGTTCAATAACATGAACTTTCATGGTTTTGAACAGCAACTTTGACCAAATGCCAAATCACTTGGATTCACTATGGACACCAACCTTTTCCTCAAGGAATGCATTGCCAAAAAAACCAAAGAAAGCAAATCTGTTTCTTCCAGAAGGCAACTTCAGAACAGCTGGTCAAACTGTTGTACTCATGCATTGGGATGGTGGTAAAGGCCAGCTCCTTGGTCTCCCAAACTCCACACTGGCATCCCCTAAGGGCATCCTGCAATCTGCAACACATTTCATTGAAGGCCTGAAGAAATATGGTGACATCGCCCCCATCCCGATGGAACTCCATTGGCACCCCTTGCTGGCTAGCACCATCTCCAACAACAGCTGCATCATTTACTAAGCCATCACAACTAGCACACCTGCTTATCTTGCAGACAAGCTCACCATCTCTGGCAGTTCTCGGAAACCTGCTGCTGGGGGACCAACAGATTGCAAAATTAGAAGTGTGAAAAAGAAAGAAAAAAGCAAGGCGGCGGGCCTTTTTCATCTGTGCACCCATGATCTGGAACAAGATTCCCATATTTGAAAAGAGTTGACAACTCACCTCTTTAAAGAACACTACATCACATACATCCACCATCCACATTCCAGCTACCTCGCCCAACATTTGTTGACTTTATGCTCGTCTTTGACCCTGTACATGACTCCAGAGCTTTTTGGCTAAATAAGCTACTCAAAATGGCTAGGTATGGGGTCTACGATGCTAACCATGACTTTCCGACACATTTACTGAAAGGGAGAGTTAAATACACAACTGGCCCAATACAATACCTTGGAGTTAAACTTCCTAACAAGTGCCAGACTACATACGTGACTTTGCCAGAAGTTCTCCTAATAGATGGTCGGTAAAGATGGGAACAACCTGATTTAACGTGTTTCAGCTGCAACAACAGTGTTAAACCATACTTCCTCCCATGCCCCGTGTATGTGTTACAACCCTCCCACTCAAATTCCCCAGAAACTAAAAGACAACCAATAACGTCTATTAATGTTGATGTAGGGAAAGCATAGAAGAAGGCATAAACAACTTTCTTTTAAGTCTTTGAAGGGCGTATTAGGATGTATGAATATTACACGCTACACAGCGGCACCACAAATCCGAAAACAGTTAGAATGCATTGGTTGGGGGTTCTCCCAATCTACTACTGCAGTGCTTCCCAAATGTTTTAGAATGACACCCACTTTTTAGAGCGACAAACTTTCATGACCCACCTAGCTTTTATGGGCATGAGGCAAGCAATTTTTTTAATGTAACTAAAGCATCGTGGGTCAGCGTACTGTCATATACAAATAATACATTTTCCATTGAATTGGCCACTTAACTTGCACAGACAAAGTTTTACTGATGAAACTAAATTGTACAAAAGTGATAATGTGTAGAAATTGGGTTTCAGGGAATATTTATAAGTTGTGCATCACCAAGTAAAGTATCTTAATATGTTTTAATCCTATTCAAATCTTTCCTTCCATCACACTTCAGAATTACAAAAAATGTGCTTCATTTTTGTTTCTCCAACTGTGGAATATGTACCGGTCATGTAATGTATTCACATTTTATTACGTGTTCCAAAGAATGGCATCCTGAAACCTTTCTTTTCACACGCTCTGCACTCCAGCAAGGGAATAATATGGGGCGTGGCTTGCTAGGCTGTGGAATGGCCGCTCGGTGAGCGAGCTCCGCCGGCCGAGATATAATCCTGAAATAATCCGATCATCTTTTGGGGCGAAACGGTGTAATTCACACTGACCTGTGATAATTGGCATAGCGGCGATCTCTGGGCGACCTCTCAGCCATTTCCGCGGCCTGTCTGGAGAGCAGTCTGGCCTGGGGATCGGCGGCCCGGCGTCCGCGGTCGGCTGCAGAGCCTGTGGGCGACGAGCCCCTTTAATTGAACCCGGGGATCTGCAGCGGGTCTACAAGGAAGGCGTCCTTGTGCGGTGAGGTCCAGAGGGGACGATTGGAGAACCGACGATCTGCCTCCACGGCGGCCTCAGTGAGGAGTCAGCGCCGCGCCGCCGCGCTGGATGGTCTGTTGGATTTGTTGCGGCTGGGCTCTCTAGGCACAGCTGACCGGGCGGCTGTGTCCTTTAGGTCAGATATTGAAGGTGAGGAGGCTGCTCCGCGTCTTTGAAGGAGGTGCGGCAATAGTGCCTACAGAGGACTCGGGGCAGTGGTGGATTGTGGGCGGCTTCGCAAATCGACGCCTGGAGCTGATCCTGTGTAGTCCCTTGGCCGCCTTGGACAGAGTAAGACGCCATTTGGCTCCGCTGGGCGCCATTTTGTGGGATACGGGTCGGCACCGAAGAGGGAGCTGTGGATCGCTCAGCACCTTGCCGGGGGGCATTTACCTGCGCACGGCGTGTATTGCTGACCGCCGGCTGCTTTGCTGGACCTTTGGGAATAGCTGTTGACCTGCGCTCTGACTGCTCTGGCCACCAAGTACTGTGGTCTGGGCTGTGCACTTTCCCTCGAGGGACTGGTCGGGCCTTGGTGATTTACTTCAGGCAACTGCGTGGCAACCTGCCCTTCCCTACATGACACTGCTACTGCAACGGAGAGCCAGTCAACATTATTCAGACTTAGAGGTTGGTTCGCACTTACCCTGAACTGCTGCCATCTTTACTCCAGTGGAGCCCATTGAGACGCCGGTTGCAGCATTGACCAGTGACTCATCAGTACATAGGTGCGACACTGACATCAGGGCAGAGACAGTAGTCCGCTCCTGCTGGTCTGTTGGGGTGCGGGCCTGTTGAGTCCCTTTAGGTATCTGCAGGTGCCGCGGAGCTCTCCTGGTCATGGGTAAGTCAAACGCCAAACAACCTAAATTGAACTTCGAGCAACGCCGTTCTACCAGACATGTGGATTCTGACTTTGAACAGTCAGCGGGTGGTGCAACCGGGAGTCAACAAGGCGACCAGGGTGAGGACATTCGCTCCCTTATGCTGGAGATGCGCTCAAGTCTGCGCACTATTGATGCCAAGTTGGATAATCTAACATCACAGATGGAGTCGGTGAAAAACCTAAGTTGGAGTCCACGAACACAGGCTAGATATCATAGAGAATAAGCAGTCAGACCTTCACGACTTCCAAGTGGAGACCAAGGACCAATTATCGCAAATGGACCGTCTTCAATCAGTGATCAGGGCCAAGAATGAGGATTTAGAGGCCAGATCGCGCCGGAATAACCTGCGCATTACGGGAATTCCAGAGATTACAGCAATTACCAAAATGGAGTCCTTTGTTACAGACTTTTTGCGAGATCTCTTTGCTGCTCACCTATCGCCGGTGTTCGGGGTGGAAAGGGCCCACCGCACCCTAGGTGCGAAGCCACCAGTTGGAGCCTCTCCACGGCCCATTTTGGCCAGGCTACTGAATTATCAAGACCGGGATGCGATTCTGCGTCAAGCACGCGTTATGGGGACAACAGCGCATCAGGGTAACCAGATTGCATTCTACCCGGACTTCACCCCTGCGGTCCAAGCGGCTAGGCGCGAATTTCTACCGGCCAAGAGGATCCTACTCCAGGGGCAGATCCCCTATTCTCTACTCTACCCCGCCAAACTTAAGGTTTCGCATGATGGTTCGGCGCATTTTTTCACGGACGCCAAGTCTGCCCTGAAATTTGCCAAACATGTTGGAGGAAGGCGCGGCAAATCATGCACTAGACCTGACACAGCCGCCTCTCTACAGCTAAGTGACAATGACTGATAGTTTAAGTTCAGACTGGGTTTATCATTAATATATGGCAACTTGTCCTCATTCTTCACAAAGTGTTTTGCAGCTCTTAATTTCTTGTAACGATGGACGTTGGTAAAGGTTATGTCATCTCGGAGATATATCGCTCCTGAATTTCAGGATAAATATCTAATCTGCATAGGCCCACGTTAGTATCTAGAGACATGGCTAGCTGGGTGACTGACGCTAAACATATGCCAAGGACCATTTCTGACCATTCACCCGGTTTGTTGACACAATCACTCCCCGGTACCGTTCGGGGTCTAGTCTCCTGGAGGCTTCCTAGGCACACGCTCTCAGACGAGGCGTTTAAAGAGGAGAATCCCTCAGATATAGAAGACTATTTCAAGAACTACATGGGTTCTGTAACTTCTGAGGCTTCGCTATGGGAAGCTTTTAAGGTGGTAATAAGTGGACAATGTATATCCAGACAGGCAGGAGTGCTCAAGGCCATAAGGAATACTCTATCCACCTTAGAGACACAACTTAAGCACTTAGAAAGGAGCATTACCATGGATGACAATCTTGAAATCCTGGCTGAACTTAAGGTCAAACTACTAGATCATGAGGAAGAGGCTCTAAGGGAAGTGAAATTCTTGGGGAAATATACACAGGCACGTCGATACGGTGAGGGTGACAGGCCTGGGCGCACCCTGACTAACATACTTCGACCCCTCGCACCATGGCGTATATGTCCCTGAACTGGTTGATACAGGGGGACACACGATCAGAGGACCCCTCTCTGTGTTGGGGGCGTTCTCTTCCTCTTATGCCCATCTTTACACTTCTACACAAACCTACTGTCCGGAAGGTCTGCAGGAGTTCTTAGACTCCTTGGTCTTGGTCAATGATCGTCACAGAGAATACATGCACATAACCTTCACTGTCGAGGATGTCACAGATGTCATCAATAGCCTGCCCCTTGATAAAGCTCCGGGTCCTGACGACTGCTTTCTATAAAGCGTATGTAGAGATACTGGCTCCTAGACTCCTAGCGGTCTACGGGGAAGCGCATGACACTGGTATGCTTCTGCCCTCCATGCGCGAAGCAATTATTGTCACCTTGCTAAAGCCAGGGAAGCCGGACACAAGCCTAGACTCTTATAGGCCTCTGTCACTCATAAATGTTGATGTAAAGATTCTGGCGAAACTGATAGCGAACAGGCTAAAGCCTCTGTTACCAATTATTGCCCTACCCGACCAATCGGGGTTTATCCCCGGGAGATCAACCTCACATAACCTTAGAACGGTCTTCTCTGCCCTGCACTACTTACATCCTGATGTTCAAGCTGCTGCGGTGTTCTTGGATGCGACAAAGGCCTTCGATTCGCTTGAAGGGCCGTACCTATTTAGGATTCTGGAACGCATGGGGTTTGGCCCTTTTGTTGCTTCAATGGATTAAACTGTTATTTACCCGCACTCTGGCAAGTGGTGCTGTATATAACATGGTGTCCGATCCTTTCCCGATAACTCGGGGTACGAGGCAGTGGTGTCCGCTCTCGCCCTTGCTGTTCGCTATCGCCATGGAACCCTTAGCTGCGCGCATTAGACAACACCACACCGATAAGGGTATAGGCTTTAGTGCACGCAGCCTGTTGATTTCACTATATGTGGACGACATAACATTGTATATTATCAACCCTGAGCAGAACCTTGATATAGTGCTGCGTGAGTTTATTAGGTTTGGTGGACTCTCCGGAGTGTCCATAAATTGAATAAAGTCTGTGATTTTTCTCTTAAACGATAACACCAAGGTAGTGGACTCTGAATTTCCATTAAAGTGGGAACAGGAACAGGTGAAATACTTGGGAGTCTGGATTTGCAAGAACACTCAGGATATGTGGTATTTGAACTATGGCACGACCATAGACTGGCTAGAGGGTAAAGTGGCATTATGGACCAAACTCCATTTATCACTTGCCCGTAAAATTGCATTGGTAAAAATTATAATTTTGCCAAAACTTTTATATCTTTTTTGCAAACTTACCACTTATTCTCACTGGTCAGTTCTTTAAACCACTACAATCTTTACTGATCTCTCTGGTTTGGGCAAATGGGCAGGCGAGGGTGTCGTGGGACATTTTATCGCTCCGAACTGCACAGGGCGGGCTGGGTGCACCGGATATGAGATTGTATGCATTATGTGCGCAGGCACAATTCCTGCATTATTGGGTGCATCCAACGCCTTTCCAACCTCACGTGGCAGTTGAAGCGGATGCCGTGGCGCCTATTCCTCTCAATGTGGCGGTTTATCATCCCTTTAGGAGGTCTAAGGAGGGCATTGACACAACGGAGACCTCGAGGTGGGCCTGGGACAGACTGCGAAGAAGGGCGGGTGCAAAGGTTCTATATGCCCCTCTATCCCCCTTGCACAAAATCCCATGTTGCCCAATCTTCAAGGCGAGTTAGGTAGCAAGGTAACGAAACAGCTGTCCCTGTGCACATTTGCAGACCTATACCCAGAGGGGTCGTTTAGAGGCCCTCCAGTTGCAGCAGAAGGGCAAACAGTACCATTTAGCGAGACTTTCTTGTATCACAAACTTAAGGCAGCTTGTATGACACTGCACAGTGAATTCCCCTCTCAGCCCACCCCATTGAAAGCTCTGGAAAACCTTCTCTGTTCTCCATCCTCACGCAAGCTCATCACCAGGCTGTACACGTCCATGCAGCAGGATGCCCCAGTGGTTACCTCTCATGCTCGTCAGAAATGGGTGGCCGATATTGCACTCCCCCTTTCAGATGACCAATGGGCGTATTGCTGTGCTCAGATGACCGAGTTATCGCCCAATTATAAGCTCAGACTTATTCATTTCAAGTTTTTGCATTGCTACTATAGAACACCTGTGGGTTTACATAAGATGGGGATAAGGGAGGATGACTGCTGTTGGAGATACGGGGCAGCTGCAGCCTCCTTTTTGCACATGGCATGGGATAGCCCGGTCATCATTGATTATTGGATTGGGATATTCGAGGCTATAAATCAGATCTTGGAAGCTGCATTGAGTCCTTCCCCTCTATTAGGTTTGTTGGAATACGTTAAAGATACGCATGTTAAAAAACGTAAACTACATGCCCTGCTGCTTCTTTTTGCCAAAAGACAAATAGCTCTGCTATTGCGAAGCAAGAGGAAACCGACCATTAAAAACTGGATAAGGGAGGTTACATATGGGAAAAACACAGCTAGCTATATTTTGGGAGTTGATGCCGCCAGCCTCTAGGCCTAAAGACATCTGGGGGCCATTCATAGACTGGGTCCGAGGTCAGTCGAACGACACAGATGCGGCAGATAACTCTGGCACTGGAGTCGGCTTACCTTAGGGGTATAATGAGTATAAGGGCACATTCAACGATTATTGTGACACATTCTGGTATGTGGTATGCTTTATGGGAGGGTCGCGACTATTGTCGTGACATTCGTGTGGCTGGAGGTACATCTACTTGTAAATGACCATGTTTTTTTTTGTTGTTTTTTTTTTGTCTATGAGATTTGGGAAATGTCACTGTCCTCTGCTAATTTCTTTAATTTGGATGATGCGGCTTGTTTGGCAAATGCACTGTTTTCTTGTTTTTTCAATCTCCATGATTGTTTTCAATTCTTCTCCTTTATAAGTACTGTAATTGTACTATTTTGAAACTCAATAAAATAAATTACATTTAAATTTAAATAAAAAAAAAAAAAAAGTGATTAATATATATTTTTTTAAAGTACCTTATGCTGACCAGCCGGCCACCTCGCACCTCGATGCTCTTCTGTTTTTCCTGCTCCCAGCATGCCCAACACGGATTCACCATCCAATCCAGATGCTGCTATGAGAGCAGCGTGGGGATTGGCCTGATCAAGCTGGATTGACGCTCGCTCTGGCACAGGAAGTCCCTGCTCCCAGCATGCTCCAACCCGGCAGTGAAACCTAAATGCGCATGCCTATTTGGCTGGAGAACAGACATGCGCATTTACAAGTGCCCACTACTTCTCCTCCTTGTCCCTGCCCTGTCAATAATGAATTGCATTGCCCCGTCCCAGACTCAGCAGCCAGTGAAAAACAAAACTATAATAAAATTGTTTTATTATATTTTTCTTTTTCATTCTCCACTAAGTGGGACAAAACTCCGCCGTCATTACAAAGTAGCCGCCCCTGACAGTATCTTATCCATTATGTGTTGGCGAACTGGCAGCCAATGTAATTTGTCCCTAAATACTGACAGAGAAGCACGTCAAGGAATTTTATACAGTAGACTGATTGCCATGTTTCACATAACATGTAACCGCTGGATCAAGTCATCTGGGATAAAGTTGTCTGGGAGGCCAAAGTACAAAATACTGGCATAATAAAATATTCAAATGTTGATTGCAACACATACATCAATACCAAACAATACTAATATATAAGAAAGAGAAAAAAGGAGGAGTGGGGTGAGAAAATAAGCAATAGTAAGAGGAAAGAAAAGAGACTAAGGAAAGAACATCAGAAGAAAAGAAGGGAGGGAAGATAGAACTACAAAGCATGGAAGAGAGGGCGGGATGTGGGCCAGTCAAGCGAAACCCAAGTATAGTAATTCGGGGGTGGGGGAATGGGGTGCAATGATGGTGTTGAGGAATGGGGTGGGGGCATCCTGCAGAAAAGGGGACCAAGTGAGAAGGACAATATCGGCTTTGTCCATTAAATTGTAAATCACCTTTTCATAGGACGTTGTCTTGTACATCTCCGTGAGGCATTCCTCATGCGATGGAGTTGGGGAGAGCACCAATGTCGCAGAATCCAGATCTTGGCCTCTGTAAGGGCAGTGATGAGCATGCAGCGGGCATGACGGGTCAGCTCAGAAAAGTCGAAAAAGTCATGGAGGAGAATTAGGGGGTCTGGAAAAATCCATAGATTCCAAGAGCATAGACCCTACCGATGTCCAGAAGAGGTGAATGGTAGAACAATCCATTAAGATGTGAACAATATCACAGGGTGGGAGATTGTATAGTCAGCAGGCAGAGCGAAGATGCAACCTGAAGCCGTGCCAGGGTCCAGTGCCAGCCCTGAATGAACTCAAAAAGACTGAGCTTCATCTGTGCCTCTCGGACTTCCCATTCTAGGGCCTCCAACAGTTCTGCCCAATCCTCATCATCATACTCCACATGCAGGCAAGTCTGCTAGGTCATCCTGAGGCTAGCCAATTGTAACTGGGAGAAGAGGTGGCGAATCAGGAGATTGCAGAATCCGGACATCATGCCTTTACATTGACCACAAGTGTTAAGGTGAGAGGGTACAGGGGATAGTCCAGGGATAAGGACCCAGTGTGATTAGCAGGCAATGACATAGTTGTGTCTAGCACCATTTTTGAGTATGCAACTGCCCAAATTCGTCCTGTAGCATTTCAAAGGACTGGAGTTAGTTGTTGGAGATCAGGTGTGTAAGAGTCCGGATCCCAGCTCTGCGCCAGGGGCCGCAATCAAGCATGCCCCTCCCCCATGCAGATGCCAGTATTGTTGCAGGTGGGAACTTTGCCATGAGTCTACTGTCATTAAAATGCCTTAGATTCCGCCCATTGCTTACCACTGGTTGGCTTCAAGATCACTTGCATTTCCTTTCTTTTCATTGGCCCACACCTCTAATCTAATTTTCTCTTCCTTTGCCAGTCCATTCCGTGAAGCATGGAACAAGTACAGGTTCCTGTCCACAACCAGTGTCCTTCCACTGGCCACGTCCTTCAAGAGGTACTTTATTTATTTTGAGTTGTTGCACTCAATAGGAGTACATGTGATTGTGGTCCCCTTCCAGCACTCCACCCACAGTCATGGTGTTGCTTGCTCTACGTGTCCTCCTCACACCATCTTCCCCATATCCCTCCCATCTCACCATTAGAATTGTTGCTTGCCCCCAGGCCCCATCCCTCATGTTGCATGCCAGCCATTTTTAGGTTTCGCCTAGCGGAAGCTGCGCTCTGCGCAGCTTTTCCGCGCAGGCGAAATCCTGTTGAGAACCGTAGGGTGCTTTGGTTCGGCCCTCGTCGTTGATTGGCTGGCTCCGTAAACGGAGCCTTGCCATTGGACGAGGGGCCTGTCCGTCAATGCCGGACCAGACACGGGGGCGTTCCCGACATTCTTTGGCTTTTGCCGACGTCACGGGACGCCGGGAACGCCCCCGTGTCTGGTCCGGCATTGCCGGGACCTGCCTTTGGTGACGTGTCGGGTTTCAGTGTTTGTGGCGGAACAAATGGCAGGTAAGCGATGATGTCTTTTCTAATCTAAATAAGTGTCTCTTTTGAATGCCCCAGCCGAAATGTTTAATGACGTATTTTTTTTGTTTTTCTCTGCAGGTTGCCGGGACCTGCCTTTACTGACGTGTCGGGTTTCTTTGTCTGTGGCGGAACAAATTGCAGGTAAGCGATGGTGTCTTTTGTAATATAAATGACTGTATTTTTTGAATGCACCATCCGAAATGTTTAATCGCGTTTTTTTTTGTTTTTCTCTGCAGGTTGCGACGGCCCGGCGGGGGGAACAATTTCCGGTCGGGATCATTGGCTCGCTGTCTGTCTCCGTCTCCGTGCTCCAAGGGATTTCTTGCAGGTAAGCGATGGTGCGACGGCCCGGCGGGGGGAACAATTTCTGGTCGGGATCCTTGGCTCGCTTTCTGTCTCCGTCTCCGTGCTCCAAGGGATTTCTTGCAGGTAAGCGATGGTGTCTTTTGTTTTCTCTGCAGGTTGCGACGGCCCGGCGGGGGGAACAATTTCTGGTCGGGATCCTTGGCTCGCTTTCTGTCTCCGTCTCCGTGCTCCAAGGGATTTCTTGCAGGTAAGCGATGGTGTCTTTTGCGATGGTGTCTTTTGTTTTCTCTGCAGGTTGCGACGGCCCGGCGGGGGGAACAATTTCTGGTCGGGATCCTTGGCTCGCTTTCTGTCTCCGTCTCCGTGCTCCAAGGGATTTCTTGCAGGTAAGCGATGGTGTCTTTTGTAATATAAATGACTGTATTTTTTGAATGCCTCATCCGAAATGTTTAATCGCGTATTTTTTGTTTGTTTTTCTCTGCAGGTTGCGACGGCCCGTTGGGGGGAACAATTTCCGGTCGGGATCCTTGGCTCGCTGTCTGTCTCCGTCTCCGTGCTCCAAGGGATTTCTTGCAGGTAAGCGATGGTGTCTTTTGTTTTCTCTGCAGGTTGCGACGGCCCGTTGGGGGGAACAATTTCCAGTCGGGATCCTTGGCTTGCTGTCTGTCTCCGTCTTCGTGCTCCAAGGGATTTCTTGCAGGTAAGCGATGGAGTCTTTTGTAATATAAATGACTGTATTTTTTGAATGCTCCATCCGAAATGTTTAATCGCGTTTTTTTTTTGTTTTTCGCTGCAGGTTGCGACGGCCCGGCGGGGGGAACAATTTCCGGTCGGGATCCTTGGCTCGCTGTCTGTCTCCGTCTTCGTGCTCCAAGGGATTTCTTGCAGGTAAGCGATGGAGTCTTTTGTAATATAAATGACTGTATTTTTTGGATGCCCCATCCGAAATGTTTAATCGCGTTTTTTTTTTGTTTTTCTCTGCAGGTTGCGACGGCCCGGCGGGGGGAACAATTTCCGGTCGGGATCCTTGGCTCGCTGTAAGGTAAGCGATGGTGTGTGTTGTAATTAATAAATGACTGTCTCTTTTTAATGACTGAGTTTTTGTAAGTTTGTAAAGCTTTTTTTAGAATTAATTTATCTCACTTCTTTTGCAGGTTTTTTTTTTGCGTCGCTGCGTGGTCCCGGGATGTGGGCGTGGTCGCGGTTTCCGGTCGCCATTTTGGACAAGGTGTCTGGCTTCGTGGGACGATGGATTTCAGGTACGCGGTTTAAATTTGTATGTTATTGTAATTTGTTTTATATGTATTCTGTCTTTTTGGTTTATATTGTAATGTATATTTATTTTTGGGGTCTGTTCTCTCTAATGTTTCTGTGTCGGCTCTCCTTCGTGGCGTGACGACTTGCAGGTAAGCGATGGTGTGTGTTGTAATTAATAAATGACTGTCTCTTTTTAATGACTGTGACTTTTTGTAACTTTGTAAAGCTTTTTTTAGAATTAATTTATCTCACTTCTTTTGCAGGTTTTTTTTTTGCGTCGCTGCGTGGTCCCGGGATCTGGGCGTGGTCGCGGTTTCCGGTCGCCATTTTGCGCTCGGTGTCTGGCTTCGTGGGACGATGGATTTCAGGTACGCGGTTTAAATTTGTATGTTATTGTAATTTGTTTTATATGTATTCTGTCTTTTTGGTTTATATTGTAATGTATATTTATTTTTGGGGCCTGTTCTCTCTAATTTTTCTGTGTCGGGTCTCCTTCGTGGTGTGACGACTTGCAGGTAAGCGATGGTGTGTGCTGTAATTAATAAATGACTGTCTCTTTTCTTTTTAATGACTGAGTTTTTGTAACTTTGTAAAGCTTTTTTTTGAATTAATTTATCTCACTTCTTTTGCAGGTTTTTTTTTGCGTCGCTGCGTGGTCCCGGGATGTGGGCGTGGTCGCGGTTTCCGGTCGCCATTTTGGACAAGGTGTCTGGCTTCGTGGGACGATGGATTTCAGGTACGCGGTTTAAATTTGTATGTTATTGTAATTTGTTTTATATGTATTCTGTCTTTTTGGTTTATATTGTAATGTATATTTATTTTTGGGGCCTGTTCTCTCTAATTTTTCTGTGTCGGGTCTCCTTCGTGGTGTGACGACTTGCAGGTAAGCGATGGTGTGTGTTGTAATTAATAAATGACTGTCTCTTTTTAATGACTGTGACTTTTTTGTAACTTTGTAAAGCTTTTTTTAGAAGTAATTTATCTCACTTCTTTTGCAGGTTTTTTTCTGCGTCGCTGCGTGGTCCCGGGATCTGGGCGTGGTCGCGGTTTCCGGTCGCCATTTTGCGCTCGGTGTCTGGCTTCGTGGGACGATGGATTTCAGGTACGCGATTTAAATTTGTATATTATTGTAATTTGTTTTATATGTATTCTGTCTTTTTGGTTTATATGTAATGTATATTTATTTTTGGGGCCTGTTCTCTCTAATTTTTCTGTGTCGGGTCTCGTTCGTGGTGTGACGACTTGCAGGTAAGCGATGGTGTGTGCTGTAATTAATAAATGACTGTCTCTTTTCTTTTTAATGACTGAGTTTTTGTAACTTTGTAAAGCTTTTTTAGAATTAATTTATCTCACTTCTTTTGCAGGTTTTTTTTGGCGTCGCTGCGTGGTCCCGGGATGTGGGCGTGGTCGCGGTTTCCGGTCGCCATTTTGCGCTCGGTGTCTGGCTTCGTGGGACGATGGATTTCAGGTACGCGTTTAATTTTTATATAATTGTAATTTGTTTTATGTGTTTTACAGTCTTTAGCCTATTTGTTTTATATATTTTGCGCTTGTTCTCTCTAATGTTTCCGTGTCGGGTCTCCTCCGTGGCGTGACGACTTGCAGGTAAGCGATGGTGTGTTTTTTAATTTACATTTTTATGTCGCTGTAATTTCTTTTATGTGTTCAGCCTATTATGTTTTTATTGTAATGTATTTATTTTTGGGGCCTGTTCTCTATACTGTTTCCGGGTTGGGTCGCCTTCGTGGCGTGACGACTTGCAGGTAAGCGATGGTGTGTGTTGTAATTAATAAATGGCTGTCTCTTTTTAATGACTGAGTTTTTGTAACTTTGTAAAGTTTTTTTTAGAATTAATTTATATCACGTTTGTTGCAGGTTTTTTTCCGCGTTGCTGCGTGGTCCCGGGATCTGGGCGTGGTCGCGGTTTCCGCTCGCCATTTTGCGCTCGGTGTCTGTCTTCGTGGGACGATGGATTTCAGGTACGCCATTTAAATTTGTATGTCATTGTAATTTCTTTTATGTGTTCGGCCTGTTTTGTTTATATTGTAATGTATTTCTTTTTTGGGACTGTTCTCTTTTGTGTTTTTGTGTAGGGGCTCATTCGTGGCATGACGACTTGCAGGTAAGCCATGTTGTGTTTTGTAACAAATGACTGTCCCTTTTCAATGCCCGTGAGTTTTTTGACATGGAAAAGGTATTTTTGAGTTTATGTATATTCCTTTCTTTGCAGGAATTAAACGGCGGCGGCGTGCGAACGATTTCCGGTCGCCATTTTGTCATGGGATCTTTGGCTGTCTGTCTCCGTCTCCTTGGTCCAAGGAATTTCAGGTACGCGATTTAAATTGTAATGTAATTAGTATTTCTTTTACAGGTGTTCAGCCTTTTTGGTTTATATTCTTTTAATGTTTCTTTTTTGGGCTGTTCTCTCTAGTGTTTCTGTGTAGCCTGCCGTGACGGGTCGGGTTTCCTTCCCCGTGGACGAACAACTTTAAGGTAAGCGCTGTTGTCATGTCTTAGTGCGACTCGGTGTAGATAGATTCAAATGTAATTTGTATTTTATTACAGGTGTTGTAGATTTAACGTAACAGGTGTTCGGGCTATTTTGTTTATGTTCTTCTGATGTTTCTTTTTTGGCCTGTTCTCTCTAGTGTTTCCGTGTCGGGTCTCATCCGTGGCGTGACGACTTGCAGGTAAGCGATGTTTTTGGTAACTAAAGAATTACTGTCACTTTCGAATACCCGGAGTGTTTTGTTACGTTTCAAAAGTAATTTCTAACTTCATTTCTTTCCCTTTATTTGCAGGAATATGTCGGCGGCGTGGTGTCGTAATTCTATTATGCTTACTTTAATAGTTATTTTATATCGTGTGCTTTCTGTGTAGGGAATTATTGGAAAGAGCTATCGTGTTTTTCTACTTTAACAAAATGATATTCACCAGCACTTCTTTTTGTATTTGCAGGCAGCGTGGCGCCAACTGGTCTACCACTAAGCTTTGATATTCAAGATCGGCAAAAGTCGCACATTGCCACTAAGTACTCTAACGAGTCACAGCATCCACGACCTTTTCATTCGGCCAGACAGCCTCCTATCGGCAATTTACATATGTCGAGACAGCAACATCCTAAACAACATCTCACCTACATGTTCTTAACAACAAACTTTGCAAGTCTTTTGTTATTTAATGAACTAACTGCGGTTTTTTTTGTCTTCCACAGTATGTAAAGGACTACAGCCACGGAAAGAAACATTTCTTCGAGCGAGCTCAGAAGGTATACTTCGTGACAGTGGACTGGAGCCTCTCGATTTCTCGACCGATCTCAGGAGGTATACTTCGAGACAGCGGACTGGAGCCTTTCGACATAAACTGTAAGTTCCTTCCTGTCTGTGAAAGTAATTTGTCCTTTTGAGCTGCGGTATTACGACCACAATTTTCAGTTTTACACGCGCAACAAAGTAGTAATAATATGAATCACTTTAGAATTAAATTTTGTTGCCTGTACGTTTGTCCAATTTCACCATGTTTTTGTTTAATGCGTTTGAGTTCTTTTTGGTACATTGGCAATAGGTACATTTACGATATAAATGTTGTCGGATGTCTCCTTTATTCATGAACTTTTTGGATGCCTTGTTTGTGCGATGCCACATTTTATTTAATATGCATAAATCGTGGGGCTGAGTTAGCTGACCACAAGCATGCATTTGTCGCAACACTAGATTTAGTCAAAGCACGAAGGCCTGTTACATTTACTGAGAGCATAAAGAACAGTTAGGATAAGGTGAGACCGACGACTTTCAGTGCAAAGTTATACATCGGCAAACTGTGCATGTAGGAGGAAAATGTAGGTAGATTTACGATATAAATGTTTGCGCATGTCTACTTTATTGATGGCCTTTGAAAATTCGAACACATGCTTACTTTGTAAGGCCTTGCTGTTTAATGCAATTCGTCATTATGTACATTTGGGATGCCTTCTTTGTGCGATGCCAGATTTTATTTCATATGCTCAAATTGTTGAGCTGAGTTAACTGAACACAAGCATGTGTTTGTCGCAACACTCGATTTAGTCACAGCATGAAGGCCCGTTACATTTACTGAGAGCATAAAGAACAGTTAGGATAAGGTGAGACACGACGACTTTCAGGGCTAACTAATACATCGGCAAACTGCATTTAGGAGGAAAATGTTTGCGCATGTAAGTTTCTCCCTTTCTGTGAAAGTCATTTGTCCCAGATTTTATACTGAGAGCATAAAGAAGTTAGGATAAGGTGAGACCGACGAGTTTCAATGCAAAGTTATACATCGGAAAACTGCATTTAGGAGAAAAATGTAGGTAGATTTACGATTTAAATGTTTGCGCATGTCTACTTTATTCATGGCCTTTGAAAATTCGAACACATGCTTACTTTGTAAGGCCTTGCTGTTTAATGCAATTCGTCATTATGTACATTTTGGGTGCCTTGTTTGTGCGATGCCAGATTTTATTTCATATGCTCAAATCGTAGGGCTGAGAGTTAGATGGGCACAAGCATGTGTTTGTCGCAACACTAAATTTAGTCATTGCATCAAGGCCCGTTACATTTACTGAGAGCATAAAGAACAGTTAGGATAAGGTGAGACACGACGACGTTCAGTGCAAAGTTATACATTGGCAAACTGCATAAAGGAGGAAAATGTTTGCGCATGTAAGTTTAGCCCTTTCTGTGAAAGTAATTTGTCCCCTTTTTTTATTTAATATGCTCAAATCGTAGGGCTGAGAGTTAGATGAGCACAAGCATGTGTTTGTCGCAACACTAGATTTAGTCAGAGCATGAAGGCCCGTTACATTTACTTAGAGCATAAAGAACAGTTAGGATAATGTGAGACACGACGACTTTCAGTACAAAGTTATACATCGGCAAACTGCATTTAGGAGGAAAATGTTTGCGCATGTAAGTTCAGGCCTTTCTGTGAAAGTAATCTGTTCTTTTGAGCAGCGGTATTACGAGCACATTTTACAGTTTTTATACGCGCAAACAAATCAGTAATAATACGTATTACTTTAGATTTAAATTGTCTTGCATATACATATTCCCAATTTCCCCATGTTTTTGTTTAATGCCTTTGAGTTCTTTTTCATACATCGCCAATAGGTACATTTACGATATAAATGTTTGCAAACTGTGCATTTAGGATGAAAATGTTTGCGCATGTAAGTATGCCTTTCTGTAAAACTAATTTGCAGTAAGAATACGTATCACTTTACAATTCAATTGTGTTGTATATACATTTGGCCAATTTCACCATGTTTTTGGTTAATCCATTTCAGTGATTTAGGTAAGACTAATCTTTCACACACACATATATATATATGTTCAGTTACAACTTTAGTTCACAAACTGCTTTGCACGATGCGAGAAATTAAATAAAACACTGACAACATTCCTTCTTTTTTTTTTCACAACGTGCATGCGCAGATTTCTATATTTTTAAAGGCACATACAAACCAGTAACGTGACGCAAATAATTGCCATACTATTACATTAGAACGCATTAATTGCTAGTACGCAAAGCTTTGGCTAAGATTCAATTTGCACAGTTTGAATGAGAAAATCACTGCTTTTTTGGCCTGCACTCATAATATTTTGCTAATGCTATTTTTGTTTTGTAGGGTAAAAAAGTACACGTTTGTTGCAACTGACCCATCGACTACACAATTTGAAATTCGTTATATAAACACGGTATGTTAATACTTTATTTATTTTACTTAATACATTTCGTTTTTTAATAATTGCTGTTTGTACTAAGCATTCTTTGCTGTATACTTATACACAAAATTTCGCTCATAAAGCACATCTTATGCTTTTGTACAAGAGCGCCACTGGTAAAGTTGGAATCAACAGAGAAGTAAAACTTATAACAAACACTTTTTGGAAAGGTCCCTGTAGGGAATGCTTTGACTCATTTACCACACGCAATATACATAGATCTCTTTATTTCCTGCCTTCCCTTTCAATTTCTTTCTTGCCTTTCCTTATGTCTCTCTTCTGCATTTACTCTGCATCTCCTTCACAATTTTACATTCAATGTCCTTTCTTTCACTCTCGCATTATTCTTCTCTCCTTTTCTCCGACTTTCTCTTTCTTTTGCTCTCCTTCTCTCTCCTGCATTCTCACTCTTCTGCCCTCACCCTATATATTCATCCCCACCTTCTTTACAGGTCCCGGCAGCAAATGCTTACATACTAAGCTAGCACATGCAACATACATACATTTCACTCTCTTGACTTACAATTCAATTTTGCATTTTTGCCTTTATCTCTTTTGCATTTACTCTGCATCTCCTTTCCCATTTTGCCATCAGTCTTTCTCTTTAATTTACTCCTGCTCTATTCTTCCCTCACTATTACACCTACTTTCTTTCTTCTTCTCTTTTCCCTCTTTTTTTCATGCCCTCTCTTATACCTTCTCTCTCCTGTTTTAATCTTCTTCCCTTCTATCATGCACACTTTCTTTTACTCCATCTCTATTCAGCTCTCACTTTTACCCATCCTTTTCTTCTCTCTCGTGCTCTCTATTTTTTGCGTCCTCCCCCTTCTGCTTGCTATCTCCCGACTTATCTATTATGCTTATCTCTTTTACCTTCTCTTTTCCTATTCCTTCTATCTTTATTTCTCTCACTCTCTTGATATCTTAACCTTTTGCCCCTCTCTTCTTCCAGACACTTTCCACCACTCCTTCTTTCTCTCCTCCTTATATCTCGCTCTTTTGTATTCCTTCTTTATTTCTCTCAATTTTGCACACTCTACCTATCTTACTTTCACACTCTTGTGGTTTTCTTCTTTATATACCCTTTTTGACATTCTTTTGTCAAAAAAAGTTCCTCACGTTCTCTCTTGCACTCTCTCTTCCTTTTTTCAATTACCAGCTGCTCTCTCCTTCCTTCTTGCTCCCTCTCTATTATGCTTCACTCTTTATCTATCATACTTCAATTTCCTGCACTCTTACTTCTTTATTTTTGTCTTTATTTTTGTCGTCTTTTCACTTCTTTGCATTCTCTCCATATCAAGCTTCTTTTTAACTTGCACGGTTCATCATCCTTCTCCTTTTTTATTTTCACTCCTTTTCTTTTTGCCTATCTTCCCCTCTTTCTATCCATCTCTCTCTTCTTCCTGACCTCTATCTCTTTCCACCTTGTTATTTTATAGTCTTTACTACTATACTAGTTACTCTATAATACATACTGCTTCTAATTCTCTATTTACAACTTCTAATATACTTCACACAAATGTCCTCACTCTTCAACTTTTGCTAACGGTATATTTTGCTTTTACAGGACAAAAAATTTGCCATTTGGTGCAACTGCCCCATCGAGGACACATCTTTCAAATTCGTTCATTCAACACGGTACGTTAATACTTAAAACTTATTTTACTTTAGACATTTTTGGGTAGTACTTCCTGTCTGTACTGGGCATTCTTTGCTACATAGTTATACACAAAACTTTGCCTCATAAACAACATTTAATTTACTTTGGAGATGAAAGCAGCACTGGTGAGGTCGTAATCAGGAGAGAGGTCAAAGGTAAAGGAAAACTTATAACTAAGACTTTGTTCTTTCTGTCTGTACTGGGCATTCTTTGCTGGATATACACAAAAGTTTGCCTCATAAACAACATTTGATTTAGTTTGGAGATGAGCAAATGATTAGATACTGAGACAGCACATGCAACATATATACATCTTTCTCTTGCCTTCCCTTTCAATTTTGCATTCTTGCCTTTCCTCTCTCTTGCATTTACTCTGCATCTCATTCATGATTTTGCCAGCAGTCTTTCTATTTTATTTACTCCTGCTCTATTCTTTCCTCACTTTCTCCTACTTTCCTTCTTTTTTTTCCTCTCCCTCTTTTGCATCCTTTCTCTTCTACACTCTCTCCTGTATTCCCCTCTTCTCTTTCTTTCTATCATGCACTTTCTTTTACTCACTCTATTCTGCTCTCACTTTTACTCCTCCTTACCTTCTCTCTGATGCTCTTTCTAGCTTGCGTCTCAGCTTGCTCTCTCTACTTATGCTTGCTCTCTCCCTACTTATCTATTATGCTTATCTCTCCTTCCCTCTATTTTCCTATTCCTTCTATCTTTATCTCTCTCCCTCTTGCTATCTTATCTTTTGACCCTCTTCTTCTTGCATACCCTTTCCATCTCTCTCCTTTCTTTCTCTACTTCCTAAATGTAGCTGTCTCTTGAATTTATTCTTTATCTCTCTATTTCCTGCGTCCTTTCTCCTTTCTGCTTCCTCTCTCCCTTTTCTATCATGCTTATCTCTCCTGCCATCTCTTTTCCTATTCCTATCTTTATCTCTCTTTGCATGCTCTTACCTTTTGCCCCTCTCTTCTTCTTGCATACTCTTTCCATCTCTCTCCTTTCTTTCTCTCCTCCTTATGTTGCTATCTTGTATTTCTTCTTTATTTCTCTTTATTTTGCCCACTACATCTTACATTCACAATCTTGTGCTTTTTTCATCTATACACACCTTCTTTCTTCCATCACAATCTGTTCCCTCCTGCTCTCTTTATTGCTCTCCTATATATATCTCTCCTTTCTGCTCTCTCCTTCTCCCTACTACCCCCTATTTCAACTGCTCTCTCTTTCCTTCTTGCTCCCACTCTATTATGCTTCTCTTTTTATCTCCCTCCTTTCTGCTCTTTTCTCTTTGTCATCAATCTCCCTCTTCCAACTGCTCCATACTTACTTATTTCTTGCTCATGCCCTCCTTCCCACCCTCTCTTTACCTCATGCATTTTCTCTCTCCTTTGCTCTCCCTTTTGCCCTCTCTTTTACTTTCACTTTCTATCTCCTTCCCTATGTTGTTCTCCATTTCCATCTTGCACTCCTTCTCCTTTTTGTCCTCTGACTCCATTCTGCACTCTCTTATCTCTCCTTTTTGCTCTTTTTTCTCTCTCCTGCACCCTATTCCATCTCCTCTCTCTCCTTCCTTCTTCCTCCCTCTCTATCATGATTATTTTTGTATCTCCCTTCTGCTATTTTCCCTTTGCCATCACTCTCCCTCTTGCCCCCTCTTCCAACTGCTCCCTTCTTAATTCTTTCTTGCTCATGCACACCCTGCTTTCTCTCTTCCTTGCTCTTCCTTTTGCACTCTGTGACTTTCACTTTCTATCTGGCTTTCCATCTTGCACCCCTTCTATTTTTTGCCCTATGCCTCCATTCTGCAGTCTTTTCCCCTTTCTACGTTCTCTCTCAAGATTTCCATTATCTTGCGTCCTCTTTACTTCCTTATCGATCATACTTCTATCTCCTGCACCCTCTTCCTCTTTCTCTATCTTCTTTTTACCTCCTCTCTGCGTACTCCGTTCTTTTTTTTGCACTCTCTCTTCTTTTTTAAAATTACTTCTTTATTCTTTCTTCTCTATATCTCTCCTTTCTGCTCTCTTCCTTCTTCTTCCTGCCCCCTATTCCATCTGCTCTCTCCTTTCTTCTTGCTCCTTTTCTATCTATCATGCTTCTCTGTCCTGCACTCTCCTTCTTTTCTAATACTCTCCGTGTTCCTCTTCCTCCCTATCTTTCATTCTTCTCTCTATCTCTTTTATGCTTTCTTTTCTCTCTACCATACCTCTCTCCTGCACCCTCTTCCATCTGCTCTCTCTCCCTCCCTCCTTGCTCATGCCCTACTTCTTACTCTTCCTTTACTTTCTGCCTTTCTTCTTACTCCTGCGTATTATCTCCTTCCTGCCTTCACTCTCCATCTCTGTACTTAAAAGATACCATCTCTTACCTGCAAGAAATCCCTTCTACCATGGAGACAGAGACAGACAGCGAGCCAAAGATACAGACCGTAAATTGTTACCCCCACTGTGCCGTCGCCAAATACCTGCAGAGAACAACAAAAAAAAATACGTCATTAAACATTTCAGCTGGGGCATTCAAAAGAGACAGTCATTTATATTACAAAAGACACCATCGCTTACCTGCAATTTTTTCCGCCACAGACAAAGAAACCTGATACGTCATCAAAGGCAGGTCCCGGCAATGCCGGGCTACAATCGGGGGCGTCCTGGCGTCGTTTTGTCGGCAAAAGCCAAAGAATCTTGAACGCCCCTGAGTCTGCTTTAAATTGACGGACAGGCCCCTCGTCCAATGGCTAGGCTCAATTTATGGAGCCAGACAATGAATGACGAGGGCCGACCCAAACACACACTACAGTTCTCATTAGCTTTTGGCCTGCGCAAAAAAGCTGCTCCCTTTGCGCCCTGCGTCCTTTCTCCTTTCTGCTTGCTCTCTCTATCCTTTTCTATCATGCTTATCTCTCCTGCCCTCTCTTCCTATTCCTTCGATCTTTATCTCTCTCCCTGTTGCTCTTACCTTTTGCCCCTCTCTTCTTCTTGCATACCCTTTCCATCTCTCTCCTTTCTTTCTCTGCTCCTTATGTCGCTATCTTGTATTCCTTCTTTATTTCTCTTTATTTTGGCCACTCCATCTTATATTCACACTCTTGTGCTTTTCTTCATCTACCCTCTCACCTTCTTTCTTCCATCCCTCTCTTTACATCATGCTTTTTCTCTCTCTCCCTTGCTCTCCCTTTTGCCCTCTCTCTTACTTTAACTTTCTATCTCCTTCCCCATATTGTGCTACATTTCCATCTTGCACTCCTTCTCTTTCTTGCCCTCTGACTCCATTCTGCACTCTCTTCTCTTTTCTCTCTCCTTTTTGCTCTCTTTCTTCTTACTCTTGACTCTTATTCCATCTGCTCTCTCTCCTTCCTTCTTACTCCCTCTCTATCATCATTCTTTTTTTATCTCCCTTCTGCTATTTTCCCTTTGCCATCACTCTCCCTCTTGCCCCCTCTTCCAACTGCTCCCTTCTTAATTCTTTCTTGCTCATGGACACCCTCCCTTTAACTCCTGCTTTCTCTCTTTCTTGCTCTTCCTTTTGCACTCTGTGACTTTCACTCTCTATATCCTTCCCTATGTTGTTCTGCCTTTCCATTCCTCCTTCTTGCTCATGCCCTACATCCTACCCTCCCTTTTTCTCTCTCTCTTGTCCTCTCTCCTTCCTGTCTTCACTCTCTATCTACGTCTCCATCTTGTCTTCACTTTCTATCTTGCACTTTTTTTACTTGCTATCTTCTCACTCCATTCTGCACTTACTTCTCTTCTTGCTTTCTAGCTCTCTTGATCTCTTATGTGTCTCCTCTGTTCATCAACACTTTCTAGCTACTTTGTGTGCTTAACACACTTTTCCACTTCACTTTACTAAGTTAGTGTGAGCATCCCTATAAGGCTATATAGAGGATGTTAACTATAGTGTTTATTTAGGAACACTATGCAACAACTATAGAACACCCTGGACAAACGCAATGACTTATATTTACAACTAATTGTGTGAAACTTTTATATGTTTGTCTGTTATTTCTTTTACAGGTGCACAAACACTCCGCAATTAGGAGTATTTTTGGAATGAGCAATTGCTCTTCCCCCTTTTTTTATGCACTAAATCATTTTTTTGATATTTTCACTTTCACGCCCCCAGGTCAGGGTGGGCGATTAGAGAGTCCATACCGCCGGGGTATAATTCTGTCATTATAAATGCCTAAGGAAATGTAAACAACTGTAAAACATGAAACATGTTGACTGACTAATTAGTATTTTAAATTAACAAATCCATTACCTTGGGCATTAAATTCAGACACATAACTCTTTCATTTGTGTACTAAGCATCAAGAATTATAGATTTTTACTTACACATTAGGCAGTTTTAATTATAAAACTCACAACATGCCTTTTTCACAAAACCTGCTCCGCAGTCTTCTGGCGTCGTAGCACACCAAAGAGGCATTCGGCCTCTTTGGTGGGGCCCAATGATGAAGCATGACACTGACTAGGTCGGTGTGTGAGGGCTTTCTTTTCCACCTAAAGTGAGTGTGCAATTCCCCAGTTGCATCACTCAGTATCTGTGGCAAATTCAGATGTATTTAACGTCTCTTCTATTGTTTATTTAGATTTAACAAGGGATTAAGTGTTCCTTAATCTCACTACCTCTCCTATTCCTTTGTACTTGCTTAAAATTACAAACAATGCATCTAATACACTATTTACAACTTCTCATAAAAATAACTTCATGTAATTTACATTTCGATTTTTTTGTACCTTACATTCTACACCTCTATATCCTCTCTTCCTTATCAGACTTCTCTCTTTTCCTTATCTTTCTCTTCATCTTTCCACTACTCTCAATATTGCCTAACAACCCCTCTTTATTAACATCTCTTCATCCTGCCCTACATCTCTCTCTATCTTGCTCACTTTATCCTCCTTACTACTATACATTACTAGTTAGTCTATACTACATACACTTCTAAAACTCGATTTACGACTACTAATATGCTTCACTCAGTCCACACACATACTACACATACAACTTCTACACATAGTCTGGAGTATCGAGCCACTTTTATTATATTAATATGTCAACTCAATATTAATGCTTGTTTCATTCTTCCTTAGATTGCCAATTGATTGAATAACATCAGACGTTCTGAATTGTTTGACACAACATCAGTGAAAACATCATCACGGTAAAAGTATCTATTTTGCTTCTGTATTGACTTGTAAGTATAAATAGCAAGGGAAAAAGCAAGACACATATCAACACACACCTATATATATATATATATATATATATATATATATATATATATATATATATATATATATATATATATTTTGTATATACTTAGAATTCGAAAAGATCATATAGAAGATTTCCATAGGTAACATTAATCTTAAGAAAAAAAAATAGTAAACAAAAAAGTAAAAGTAATTGCTTTTTCTTTTGCTACCAGCTCCAACTATAAAACAAGTCCAAAACAACAATAGAGTGGATTTAGAGAAAAAAAACTAGACAAAATCAGATATATAATTAGTTATTAAAAAAATATATATATATTTATATACTTAACATTGAAAATTATTTCTTTTATAAAGACAATTGCTAATTGTTTGGAAATATATACAATTAGAAGTATGTTTTTTAAATAAGCTATCAACCTGTAACTTGGAATATATTTAACAGTAAAATAACTATATATATATACATATAAATATATCCAAATATATATATATATATATATATATATGCTAATAGTATAACTTATAGCTAGTACATCACTAAAATTGTAAACAAAATACATCTAAATCTGCTACCTAAAATACAAAGCAAAAAAATAGTGTTCAATTAATTGCCTTGCATTATAGTTAAGTACAAAATAAAATATAAATTAGCAATAGATATATATATATATATATATATAGATTAAATAAGAGAACGAAAATAGACTCGCGGATAACAAAAAAATCTAGCAATACTGTAGCGATATCAAATTATTACATAAATTAGATTAGCTAACATGCAAATACTAGCAGCAGATTATCATCAAGGTCATGACAAATTTACATGCAATTCGAGAGGTTATCAATGCTTGCCAAATAGTACTTTTGCAATTATACACAACTATTACAAAGATGCACATACATGGACTAAAGAAGACTTGCATTACATTATGAAATTAGGTGATGCTTTATATATAGATATGCATTTACTTAATAGCGAACAACTTAGGCATCCAGATGAGTTACCTAATTTTATTGAACACAATACTACTATCTATTCTCTTAAACTTAAAGAACCTTATTATGGAGACATATTACAACAATGTGACCCTTCGTTTCCAAATCTCAACAAAATATTAAAACCTGCACTTGATTCCAACTCCGGTGTTATACTTTGCATGGAAATTTATGTTATTTCCATTTTTAAGAAAAATGATTCATACTTTGTATTTGACTCACATAGTCGTGATAAGACTGGAATGCCTCATCCAAATGGAACATGTATTACTATACAGTTCACATTTGAAAAACTTCTAAAGTACATCACTAATCTGGCACACTATCTTAAGAAACCAAACCTAAATTGTGTGCCGTATGAATTAACTCCAATACAAATAAGTACGATTACAAAAGAATCACTTCAAAAAGCAATGGTGCGTCATGAAAAAAATAAGAATGCAGTAGCACCGAAAATTTTTTATGTGTATTCTACTAAAGGTAGTGAAAATTTTTTCACACAAGCATTTGAAATGCGTATAGAAAATGCCAAAAAAATCATTCAGAGATGTCAATCTAAAAAAAATACTTTTTGGAATAAGGAACAGCCATTAGCATTTTTAGATAATACTCCTAGTACTAGTACGTATTCCTGTGCAATTCTCACTACAACAGGGCCTAATAATCAATCTAAAAAGAACAGCAAGCAGATCAGCACAACACAATATACTAATACACCAGAAGAGACTACTCCTACTGACACATATGCAAGTATACTTAAGAAAACACTTAAGAGCAACACAGAAAGACAACATATTAATAGCACACACATAAATATACAACAAACAATACCAGCAAGTAAGTTAAATACCAACACATATTCTACTAATGTAATTAATAACACACACATAAATGTACAACAAACAATAAACACAAGTAATGTACATACAGACACATATTCAAGTGATTACTATAATACATATAAACTTATTACTGGAAGTAATGACAGTTTACTTCATGATAATATACACAATAGCACATTGCAGAACAAGGAAAGTAGCACAAATAATACCAATATAGATTCACATATTTTAACACAAACACCACAAGAAATTCCCTTTTTACATAACACACATCCACAGGACAAAAATACACATAGTGATAAAACTAGTCACTATACACATTGTCTTCAAAATAGTATATTTGCTATTCTAAAGAACTACTGTAAACCAGCATATATTTGGGATAGTGTAGACTTGCACTGTATTATGAATCTTGGAGATGCTTTGTACACTGAAATGCACTCTGTCGGTGAACAAGATTGTATGCAACCTCTAAAGTTACCAAATTACATAGTTAGCAATGACATAATCTATTCTACAAAGCTCAAAAAATGCTTTAGCGAAGAACTAACAAAATCAGCACAAACTTTACATAGTAAATTTATATCTGCACTAACTTCTACAATTAATTCACAAACTGGTATATTGATCTCTATAGGTAGATATATAATTTCAGTCTTCAAAACTCTACATACATACTCTCTATTTGATTCACATAGCCAAAATGAAAATGCAATACAACATCCTAATGGAACATGTATTGCTATCAACCTTGACTCTATTAATCTTATTATAGAATACATCCTAAAATTAGGCAATAGAGAACAAATTACTAATTCTGAGAGTATTACTTTAGATTTAACTACAGTGAACATAACAACAATTAGCAAAAAAGGTTTACACCAAACACAACGGAATCATAGACAAGGAAATGTAAAGTCGAGAAAAAGCATATATGTTCATACGACACATATATCTATAAATGCATTAGGGGAAATTCCTTCGAATAACTTACAAGTAGAAAATACAATACTAAACACACAAAACAGCAATAGTCAGGACAATAGACTGCATGTAACAGAAGACAGTTATTTAGCTTCACACATAGCTCTTAACAATACTGAGATAATAAACACATTAACAGCTAATGTTGAATCACTAATTCAACCAACCAATATAGAAATTCTAGAAGTAAACAGTACTAGAAAAAGAAAACAGACACAAAACAAAGAGAATGAACTTAATCATAGACATATAGCAGGTCAAACAACAAATGAGATAATTAGGATATTTCAGGAAGAAATAAGATATGGACCCGAGTACACATGCACTATTTGCAATCAACTCTGGCATAAGCAAAGTCTTCAAAATACACACAGTATTAGTAAGAGAGCTAAATTCATAGAATGTAATATTAGCAAATACAGAACAAATGAGATATGCAGAACATGTTACACATATATATCAAAAGACAAAATACCTCCATGTTCAGTATATAATGGGATGACATTTCCTGATATCCCACAAGTCTTACAGTTGCATAACTTAGAAGAAAGATTAGTATCGCCAAGAATACCTTTTTTACAAATTAGAACATTACCACGTGGATTCCAAAAATCTCTATCAGGTGCAGTAGTAAATGTCCCTGCAGACGTTATGACAACAGTAACTGTTTTACCAAGGCAAATTAATGATAACATGACAATTCCAATAAAATTAAAAAGGAAATTAAGTTATAAATCTTATACCCATTATGAAAATGTTAGACCAAACAAAGTTAAACGTGCAGCTTTATATTTAGCCACTACAAGCACTTTGTTTCAAGAATATGGAATCACTATTAATGAAGATTGGGATTATACAACACAAGATATACATTCTTGTGATGAGACTTCAGATACAAGTAATACGTCAGATTCCTCAGACAACATTCCAGCAGGAAATTTAGATACTATGTTAGATAATGAAACTATTACTACAGAAACAAATAATATTTTAAGTTTAGCACCTGCAGAATATAACACACCAAGAGGCCTGTATGAAGACAAAGATTCTGAATATTTGGCATTCCCAACTATATTTGGCGGGAAACGAAGGCCGACTAATGAAGAAAGGCATGTCCCAATACATTACAGCACAATCTGTCAATCAGAAGTAAGAAGTAATGATCTAAGAGTAGCAAAGTGTGTTACTAATCTTTTCTTTAAATTAAAAACATTACACATTAAACAATTACAGAGCAAAATATTTATATCTCTTAGGAAATACTTTAATAATGGAAACATTATAACTGCCAAAGACATAAAGAATAAATTAGATACAATTTTGCAGTATAATGAAGGATACAAAATACTTAAAACTATCCGTAGTTCACCACCATATTGGGAGCAATGCAAAAAAGACCTCTTTGCTATGATTAGACAATTAGGATTACCAACATTTTTTTTAACGTTATCTGCTGCAGAAACGAAATGGTATCACTTAATTAACATATTATTACGTACAGAAAAGAGACCAGAATGCACAAAAGAAGAATTTAACAATATGTCATGGGAAACAAAATGCAAATTAATACAGCAGAATCCCATTACATGTGCAAGACATTTTGACTTTCAAGTTCGGAAATTATTTAATTCTGTTTTATTGCATGAAAGTAATCCAATTGGCAAAATTATTGATTACTTTTATAGAGTGGAATTCCAACAACGGGGATCACCACATATACATGCTATAATATGGATAGAAAATGCTCCACTATATGAAACTTCTGATAGAGATGAAGTCACTACTTTCATAAATAAGTATGTTACATGTGCAAAAACAGAAGAACCAGATATAGAGTCTTTACTACCTCTACAAAGACACGGCCATACCAAGAACTGCCGTATCAAACATAAAAGAACATGCAAATATCATTATCCCAGATATCCAATGCCTGAAACTTTTATACTAGAACCAATAGAGCTAGACAAAACAAATAACGAGCTCTTACAGCAAATTGAACTAATACATCTAACTATAAATAGCCAAGAATTTTCAAATTATACTTTTGAACAGTTTTTGCATTCAATGAACATAGATCTAAAACAATATACTTTATGTATACAATCTATTATACAAAAAAATACTATTTTCTTGAAAAGAACACCAGCTGAATGCTTTATAAATAACTACAATCCAACTATTTTGAAAGCATGGCAAGCAAACCTAGATATACAATACATCTTAGATGCATATGCATGTGCTGTGTATATTGTTTCATACATTAGTAAATCACAGCGAGGAATGAGCAAACTAATTGCCCAAGCTGCTAAAGAAGTACATGCTAATCCAAGTATTAAGGAACAACTTAAGCATATAGGGAACAAATTCTTAAACTGTACAGAAATAAGTGCACAAGAAGCAGCATATCTAATACTACAAATTCCTTTACGGAAAAGTTCAAGATCTTTTGTATTTATCAATACAAGTCCTAATGAAAAGCGTACATACTTATTAAAAGACATCGAAACTATCAATTCTTTACCAGATGAGTCTTGTAAAATACAATATGATAATATTATAGTCAGGTATAGTAAACACCCTGTAAAATTAGAAACATGTACATTAGCTGACTATGCATCTATGTATAATGAAAAGAAAAAATGTAAAGGAAAAGAAGAAACAGGCCATGACAATTTCCTTATTGAAAATAACTTTCATAGCTCAGATGACGAAGAACTTGAGATAAATTTAGAAGACGAAACAAACTGCATAAAAAGAAAAAAAGCAAGAGTAATTCGCTATTGCAGATTTAACATCAAAAATGACTCAGAAAATTACTATAGAGAATTGCTCATGCTTTTTTACCCATGGCGAAATGAACATAATATAATTCATAACAAGGGAACTTATTATGAACGCTATCTAGAACTTAAAAATGCAGTTGATTCAAACCATAATAAATATAATAAACATAATAAACAACTAACAACTAAAAGCAATGAAACTAGTATATTAGATACATTGCTACCACCAATAGATACAGAAGAAGATAACACCATATGCCATGAAGTGCAAAATAATGAAAACCCATTGTATGACCTATCATTTGATTTAGGGATTAGAAGTACAAGTAGAGAAGAATCAATAAGCAATAACATAATGCCAAAAGAACAATATGATAGTATAATGCAAAATCTAACAGAAGAACAACTTAACTTTATATATCATCATTTGCATTGGGTTAAAACTAAAGAAACACCATGCTACACATTTTGTACAGGTGGTGCAGGAGTAGGCAAAAGTTTCCTTATAACAGCACTTTACCAAACATTAGTACGTTATTACAATACAAAAGCAGGAGAAAACCCAGATAACATATATGTATTGCTTACAGCTCCAACTGGCAAAGCAGCACATAACATTCAAGGACAAACACTACATAGTACTTTTAAAATACCTATTTCACAAACACTAACTCATAGACAGCTAACTCATGAGAATAGAAGCACACTACAAGGTCAGCTAATGCATCTTAAATTGCTAATAATTGATGAAATATCAATGGTAGGGGCTAATGTATTCAACTTTATACATAATAGATTGCAAGAGATAAAAATGTCTGATCTCCCTTTTGGCGGTATATCTATTTTAGCAATTGGAGACTTTTACCAATTGAAGCCAGTTTTTGACCCATACATATTTGACAACCCAAAACATTCATATAGGCCAGTAAGTACTAATTTATGGCAGACACATTTCAAGTTATTTGAGTTGACTAAAATAATGAGACAACAAAATGACTTGCCATTTGCTCAACTACTAAACAGATTAAGAGAAGGGAAACAAACAAATGAGGATATTATACAGATAAAAACACGAGAAATAGAGCCACCTGAAAACATTAGCAAAACGATCCCTTACATTATGGGAACTAACAATGAAGTCAATAGCGTAAATAATGCAGTTTTATTAGAACATATAACCCATTACCCAGTTTACACAGCTACAGCAATAGATACAGTTGCAGCAGACTTAAGTGAAGCAGTAAAAAAAAAAATACTAAAACAGTTGCCCACAGATTCTACTAAAACAATGAGCCTGCCATCAATATTACATATTGCATTGCAATTAAGATATGATTTAACTAACAATATAAATGTCAATGATGGTTTAACAAATGGTGCAACAGGTATAGTAGAATTTGTGGAAACTATCAATAACAGCCCAAATGTAATTTGGATTAATTTTGATAAAGAAACAGTAGGCAAATTAACAAGACAAGAAAACAAACACATATATCACAGTAATATTTTGCCTCATTGGACACCCATTCATGCTATTACACGGCATTTCCAATATACACAGAAATTTATAACTATTATACGCAAACAATTCCCATTGAGACAATCATCTGCAAGAACTATACATAGAACACAAGGAGAAACAATTGAGCCCATTTACATTCACTTTAACAACAGTAAAGTACATCATCTACATTATGTAGCTTTAAGCAGAGCTAAATCTTTAGACAACATATACATTAGAAACTTTCAGCAAGACAAAATAGCTGTACATCCAAAAGTGCATGAAGAAATGACACGTTTAAGAACACACATGCTATTACAAATATCAGTACCACAATTACAGAGCTATAGACAACAGTGTAATATAATTGTCCATAACATACGGTCCTTGCAAAGAAATTACACTGCTATGAAATCAGACAAAAATATCATGAACAGTGATATTATATGCCTTACTGAAATCAACACAACTAGAAAAGCAGATAAGAATACGTTCTTAATAGAACAATATCACCTAGTATTATTTGATAAATTTCACAACCAGCACACTAAGCATGGTATTGCCATTTACTACAAAAAAAACATGCTTTTATCGCCAATATATCAAACACAACACGAAATTGACTTTTTAATTTTCACTCTGCATCTTAATGATTCTGAATACTTATTTATTATACTGTACAAACCACCACATGTACTTTTGCAGACATTATTACAAGCTTTAAGTAGCATAATTTACTTGTATCCAAATTCAAAATATGTCATCATGGGAGACTTCAATATAGATTTAACACAAATGTCACCAAACAGAACTTTGCTATTAGAATATATGCTGCAGCAATTTCAATGCCAGCAAAAAATACAACAATACACAACAGACTACAATTCTACACTAGATCACATCTATACTAATGACAACATCATGCACTACGGTACATTAGAATCATATTACAGTGATCACAAAGCATTATGGGTGGCAGTTTAAAATGCAACAACTTCATTAACATGCTATTTTATTACAGGTAATAGCAAAAGGGGAAAAATGTATGCTCAGAATGTGTACTAACATTTTCTCTCATTTCAGATGATTTCCATAGAAGACCTCAAAAAAATGAAACATGAAGACAACAAACCTTACCAAAAAACAATCCGAGCCAACGTAATAAAATGTTCGACAAAAACAAACTATACAAATGCTAAACAAGAGCACAAAGTAATGTATCATCTAGCTCTAGCTGATGAAAGTAGTTGCATTAAAGCAACGTGCTACAATGAGCCATTTTACCAGCAAACGAAAGAAGGGAATGGAATTATGATTCGCAATTTCTTAGCTAAAAACAATGTGATTATCATCACGAAACAAACGAAACTATCACGCATGATGCCCTTATCTATACCTCAAGAAATAATACAGGAGGCACAATATATACTACAACCCCCTGCTCCACCAATATCACCAATAAAAACAGTAAAAGCAGCTTCACTACGCTCATTAATGAGCATTTCTGGGACTATTGCTGAGGTAAGCTTATAAAAAAAAAATTCACCCTTTTACACACACACTATATACCAAAAACTCTTGCACACAATACTTACACCTTTGACAAACTCTCACTCTTTGACAAACTCTCACTCTTTGACAGACTCTCTCTCTCTTTGACAGACTCTCTCTCTCTTTGACAGACACTCTCTCTTTGACAAACTCTCTCTCTTTGACAGACTCTCTCTTTCACTCCCTCTCTCTCTCTTTAACAGACTCTCTCTCTCTTTAACAGACTCTCTTTCTCTTTGACAGACTCTCTCTTTGACTCTCTCTTTGACTCTCTCTTTGACTCTCTCTTTGACTCTCTCTTTGACTCTCTCTTTGACTCTCTCTTTGACTCTCTCTTTGACTCTCTCTTTGACTCCCTCTCTCTCTCTTTGACAGAGTCTCTCTCTCTTTGACAGACTCTCTCTCTCTTTGAGCAGACTCTCTCTCATTGACTCTCTTTGACTCCCTCTCTTTGACAGACTCTCTCTTTGACAGACTTTCTCTCTTTGACAGACTATCTCTCTCTTTGACACCATCTCTTTCTTTAACAGACTCTCTCTTTCTTTGACAGACTCTCTCTTTCTTTGACAGACTCTCTTTGACTATCTCTCTTTGACTCACTCTCTCTTTGACAGACTCTCTCTCTTTGACAGACTCTCTCTCTTTGACAGACTCTCTCTCTCTTTGACAGACTCTCTCTCTTTGACAGACTCTCTCTCTTTGACAGACTCTCTCTCTTTGACAGACCCTCTCTCTTTGACAGACTCTCTCTCTTTGACAGACTCTCTCTCTTTGACAGACTCCTCTCTCTCTTTGACGACTCTCTCTCTCTTTCACAGACTCTCTCTCTTTGACAGACTCCTCTCTCTCTTTGACAGACTCTCTCTCTCTTTGACAGACTCTCTCTCTTTGACAGACTCCTCTCTCTCTTTGACAGACTCGCTCTCTCTTTGACAGACTCGCTCTCTCTTTGACAGACTCGCTCTCTCTTTGACAGACTCCTCTCTCTCTTTAACAGACTCGCTCTCTCTTTGACAGACTCTCTCTCTCTTTGACAGACTCTCTCTCTCTTTGACAGACTCTCTGTCTTTGACAGACTCTCTCTGTCTTTGACAGACTCGCTCTCTCTTTGACAGACTCTCTCTCTCTTTGACAGACTCTCTCTCTCTTTGACAGACTCTCTCTGTCTTTGACAGACTCTCTCTGTCTTTGACAGACTCTCTCTGTCTTTGACAGACTCTCTCTGTCTTTGACAGACTCTCTCTGTCTTTGACAGACTCTCTCTCTTTGACAGACTCTCTCTATCTTTGACTGACTCTCTCTCATTGACTATCTCTCTTTGACTCTCTCTTTGACAGACTCTCTCTTTGACAGACTTTCTTCAACAGACTGTCTCTCTTTGACAGACTGTCTCTCTTTCACAGACTGTCTCTCTGACAAACTCTTCTCTCATTGACTATCTCTCTTTGACTCTCTCTTTGACAGACTTTCTTCAACAGACTGTCTCTCTTTGACAGACTGTCTCTCTTTCACAGACTGTCTCTCTGACAAACTCTCTCTTTCTTTGACAGACTCTCTCTCTTTGTCAAAGAGAGAGAGAGTCTGTCAAAGAGCGAGAGTCTGTCAAAGAGCGAGAGACTGTCAAAGAGCGAGAGTCTGTCAAAGAGCGAGAGTCTGTCAAAGAGCGAGAGTCTGTCAAAGAGCGAGAGTCTGTCAAAGAGCGAGAGTCTGTCAAAGAGCGAGAGTCTGTCAAAGAGAGAGAGTCTGTCAAAAAGAGAGTCTGTCAAAGAGAGAGAGTCTGTCAAAGAGAGAGAGTCTGTCAAAGAGAGTCTGTCAAAGAGACAGTCTGTCAAAGAGAGAGACAGTCTGTCAAAGAGAGAGAGAGTCTGTCAAAGAGAGAGAGAGTCTGTCAGACTGTCTCTCTTTGACAGATTGTCTCTCTTTGACAGACTCTCTCTCTCTTTGACAGACTCTCTCTCTCTTTGACAGACTATCCCTCTTTGACAGACTCTCCCTCTTTGACAGACTCTCTCTCTCTTTGACAGACTCTCTCTCTCTCTTTGACAGACTCTCTATTTGACAGACTCTCTCTTTCACAGACTCTCTTTCTCTTTGACAGACTCTCTATCTCTTTGACAGACTCTCTATCTCTTTGACAGACTCTCTCTCTCTTTGATAGACTATCTCTTTGACACTCTCTTTAATTTCTATTACCAATTTTATCTTACAGGAAGAAGAAATAAAAACAATTGTTATTGCCGGACAAGATACAAAACTTAAATCAATAACTGTGAAAGACACAACGGACTCAGTAAAAATAACTCTTTGGAGAGATGCCACAGACTTTCCCATTGAAATTGGATCCTACATTAAGATGACGCACTTGACAGTGCATGAATTTAACAACAATAAAATGTTAAACACAACAAGGAATACACAATTTCAAGTAAGTACAAATTATGAAAATATTAATAACTTGCTCTACTACTCAATCTATACTATCTACTTCTTAAAACACCATCAAACTCTATATTCACTAATTAAAATTCACTCAAACTATCGCTTCTAATACTCTCTATCTAAATGCATTAAGCTACACTATGTATTATACTAATCACTACTATAAAGCTAACTTATACTCTCCACTTTATTAAAACATATTTTTACTAAAGTATCTATAACATTACAAAACAGTCTATAATCCTCTATTATACCTTTTCACTATACGTACTCACAATCTATCCTTTCTTAAACTATCTTCACTACTTATTAACATTATTTAAGACTGCATATATCAAGAAATTTGTCCGTAGGTCAACACAAGAAAAGAAATAAAATAACTTCATAAATATGAAATTAACTAAATTCTTTTTCCTTCACAGAAAATAGAACCGCCAGAAGAAGAAATAAATATGACTATATATAGCCTCGAAAATGTGAATCAGGAACACAGTACACTAAATGTACATATTGATAATGCAGAAAATTTACAATCAGTCGAAATAGATAACAATATTCTACTGGACTACTTCCAAATACCACCGGACATTGACGACATTCAGGAAGCACTAATGCCAATCTTGCCCAAAAATGTCAATGTAATATTACAAAATGGATACATACGGAAAATACATGAGTTGTGAAAAACAACACAATACTTAACTGTAAATCAATGTACAAAATGGGAGATATTCAAATTATGTTTCAGTAAAAAGACTAAAAATACAGTATTTTAATTAAAGTTTCATTTGCTTGCAAACAATAACACTAAATATATATTTACTTAAATAAAATTTTTAAAAGGTTTTTATCTTGTATTCTCTTTGACTGACTGTCTCTCTTTGACAGACTGTCTCTCTTTGACAGACTCTCTCTCTTTGACAGACTCTCTCTTTGACAGACTCTCCCCCTTTGACAGACTCTCCCCCTTTGACAGACTCTCCCCCTTTGACAGACTCTCCCCCTTTGACAGACTATCCCTCTTTGACAGACTCTCCCTCTTTGACAGACTCTCCCTCTTTGACAGACTCTCCCTCTTTGACAGACTCTCCCTCTTTAACAGACTCTCTCTTTGACAGACTCTCTCTCTCTTTGACAGACTCTCTCTCTCTTTGACAGACTCTCTCTCTCTTTGACAGACTCTCTATTTGACAGACTCTCTCTTTGACAGACTCTCTTTGACAGACTCTCTCTCTCTTTGACAGACTCTCTCTCTCTTTGACTGACTCTCTCTCTTTGACAGACTCTCTCTCTCAGACTCTCTCTCTCTTTGACAGACTCTCTCTCTCTTTGACAGACTCTCTATTTGACAGACTCTCTCTTTGACAGACTCTCTCTCTCTTTGACAGACTCTCTCTCTCTTTGACAGACTCTCTCTTTGACAGACTCTCTCTCTTTGACAGACTCTCTCTCTGTTTGATAGACTATCTCTTTGACAGACTCTCTTTAATTAAAAATGAGAGATATTCAAATTATGTTTCAGTTAAAAGGCTAAAAATACAGTATTTTAATTAAAGTTTAATTTGCTTGCAAACAATAATACTAAATATATATTTACTTAAATAAAACTTTTTAAAGCTTTTTATCTTGTATTTGCATTATTATTACAGAGTACATAAGATATGTTAATGGACAATTTTACTTGAAAAAGACTACAACAAATGTAATTATTCTATAGCAAATTGAGCTACATGCAAAAATGTTAATGTGTAAATTTTTTTTTACAGAAGCTACACCACATGTGCACTCTTTCGATGTTATGTAGCAAATTCATCTGGCTTATACATTGTGAAAAAATGGTAACATAAAAACATATCCAACGTTCATTAAAAATGCTACTCCCATGATAATGCTCATACGCCCACATTTTCATCCATCCACCCATCATTCATCCCACCACCTTTTCATACATCATTCATACATGCAACATTTTCTCCATCCAAACATACATCTAACATTTCAGTCTCCCAAATATACATCCATCCACACACACTTTCATCATCCATCATTCATCCACTTACCTTTTCACACATCCATCCATGCAACTTTTCAATTAGCCTTTCATCCTTCTATCCATACATCATTCATCCATCCACGCTATCATCTATACATCCATACGCCCACCCTTTCTCCATCCACACATCATTCACCACAGCACCTTTTCACACATACATCCAGCCATCTTTTCTTACATCCATACTTCATCCGTCCACCCTTTTATCCTTTCATGCATCCTTTCATCCACACTTTTATTCATCCATCCACACTTGCATCGTTCTATCCATACATCCATCCTTTTCACATCCACACTTCAATTCATACACCCACCTACATTTGCACACATCCATCATTCATGCAACATTTTTATTAATACATCCATCTACCATTTATTATACTAACAATACATCCATTTACACTTTCAGTTTCCCATACATACATCCATCTTTACACATACACACACTTCTATCCATCCACTCATCATTTGTCCAACAGCATTTTCACCGATCCATCAATCATTCGTCCATGCAACATTTTTGACATCTATCTTAAAAATTAATTCCCCAATCTATACACACATCAACGCATCCATCAAGCCACACAATACTTATCCACCTACATTTTCACTCATACATCATACATCCATGCAACATTTTAACTATCCATCCTTTCATTTTTCCATCCATCCATCATGCTTCATCCATTCAATCTTTCATCTATACATCTATACATCAATACACACACTTTCATCCATCCACCCATCATTCATCACACCACCTTTTCACACCTCCATACATAATTCATTCAACATTTTATACATCCACCTTTTATTACATCCAGCCTTCTTCTGTCCACCCTTTCATCATTCCACGCATCCTTTCATCCATTCACACATTCAACACTACATCCTGCATCCAACCACACTTTCATCCTTCCATCCATACATCCATCCTTTACACATCCACACACCTTTTCACACATCAATCATTCATCCATGCAACATTTCAGACATCAATCTTCTAATTATTCGAAAGTTATGGAATTGTTAAAACTAGTAAAGTCACTATGCAATATAGTTCCTATGCATAGTTCAGTGGCATCCTAAAATGCCTTATTGATGTTTTACAACAAAACGTGAAAACACTTTCTAATACCTTGACTTCATTGTATATGTTGTTTGAAGAACTTTCAAAGCAACTGCCTGCATCCATCTAACAGTGCCATGCATCCTTTCATACACACTTTTATTCATCCATCCTTCATCCAGCCACACTTCCACATTTCCATACATCCATCCTTTACTCATCCACCCTTCAATCTATACACCCATCATACAGCCACATAAATTTCAACACAACCATCCATCACATTCATTTACCATTTCATTCTACTAACAATACATCCATCCACTTTCAGCTTTCCATCCATACATCATTTACACATCCACCCTTCTATCCATTCACTCATCATTTTTCCAACAACTTTCTCAACTATCAATCAATCATTCATCCATGCAACATTTTCTACATTAATCTTAAAAATTCATTCCACAATCTATACACACATCACATCCTTCCAGCCACACATTATTTATCCACATAGCTTTTCACACATGCATCATACATCCATGCAACTTTAACTATCCATCCTTTCATTCTTCCACCCATCCTTCATACATCCTTCATACATCCATCATTTTATCTATACATCAATTCACCCACACTTTCATCCATCCACCCATCATTCATCACACAACCTTTTCACACATCCATCAATTAACCCACACTTTCATCCATCCACCCATCATTCATCACACCACCTTTTCACACATCCATACATCATTCATCCATGCAACATTTTATACATCCATCCACCTACATTTTCTTTTATCCGTCCTTCCGTCCAACATTTCATCCATTCACACTTTCAACAATCCAACCTGCATCCATCCACACTTTCATCCTTCCATACATCCATCCATCCTTTACACATACACACACGTTTTCACACATCCATCAGTCATCCATGCAACATTTAACATCAATCTATAGATTCTTCAGAACTTATGGTTTTTTCAAACTAGTAAAGTCACTGTGCAATATTGTACTTATGCATCGTTCGGTGTGACATCCTCAAATGCCTTATTGATGTTTTCCAACAATACATGCAATTGCATTCTAAGACCTTCACATCATTGTATATGTTCTTTAAAGAAGTTTGCAGGACCACAGCGAACTGTTCTTAATGTCATTGTGCTGTTTCTTTGTACTATTTATTGTGATCTCTTAATTCACCCTGGATGTTCACCTGGTGAACGTGTGAGCCTGGCAATGGCTGCCTTGAGGATTCGTATGTTGGGTGCATTCTGCTGTGCGCTTTTGCATTCCATCAGTTGTTGATGACGGTTGGAGTACATTCTAAACTTTGTAGGAAATATTTCTACTGTGGTGGTGCTGTCCGTCAGCTAAGATGAAAGTGAATTTTTATGCCCCTACATGCTGCTCAGCCCCAAAATATGTTAATTGTAGAGAATCATTTCAATGCTCATGCAAGTACTGATGCCTTTTTAGGAGATTTGAGAGCTAAGGTCTCAGATTGAGACTCATGCAGGTTGCTACTAGTTGCAATCCAGGAAGGAATTTCCTAATGTTAATAGAGACTATAGTCCAGACCTAGGTTGTTTTGTTTGATATCAGGGTCTGTTAAATGTTCTGGTTCTCAGAGCAACTTAACATTTAGTTCATGTTGTCTGGAATTTGAGGCTGATGTGCCAACAGGTGCTTATGCAACTGTTTGAGTCTCTGACCATCCATGACTCCTTTATGGTGGATACAAGAATGCTGCCAGCGGCATACAAACTCCTCAGAACTTTCCCAGTTATTACTATTTACATGGTGTGTACCTCTTGGAAATTTTATATGGCCTCCAAGGTGAAGAACATTGGAATTGTGATGAACTTCAACTTTGCCATAAACAGGAAGCTTTTCATAAGACTTGCCCTGTTATTTATCTCCGAGAGAAAGTCCTCTTTCCTTGCTCGCTATTCCCTTATACACAATCTTTGCAACCCCCCGCACCCCAGTATATTTTGGACAACAAAGGGATAAAAAGATATGCACACTCCAAATCCAAGGACTCTGGCAGAGCACGTTGCAGCTTTGGGGGCAAAACAGTTTTAGTACAACAGTTGTTCTGTGGCATGCCTACCACAGGATTGCAGAAAACAGCAAGAACACATACATTTTAGCAACATTTTTTAAACCTTCCAGTTTAATGAAGCCTTTGACGTTCTATCTTAGGCCCCTTATCTCTCTCTTTATGGTACTTATTGGGTGCACTAAAGTCCAGCTTATGAATCATGTACCCCAAGATGAAAAATATCATAGCAACATTTTGATGTGGCATGTGTGCATCTTATTGTATTATTTTAACTTGTTTCTTGGTGCCTGTCTTTACCTAATGAATAGAGCATCAGGACGGGACAGGGCCTGCTCAAATCATTTTCTCAAACAAAAGTAAGGCTCACCTGCACCCTAAGCCAATGAAGACTTTTACACTGAAGGGCATCCTGAGGTTCTTTACTCCTCCCTTTAGTACATAGGCGATGATGCTGTTTTTACAGTCATTAACGAGTGACTGGGTGATGGTAACTTTAATTGCGACATGGAATATTTTATTTTTAGTATTTTACTTTTAGTTCCCTGCCCCCTCGCTGTGCTTGCTTCCCTGCCCCACTACTTCGAGAGAAAGCCCCAGGCTGCTGAAAGGCCGGTGTATGTTGGAAAAAAAACAAATAGGGCTTAGAAAAACAAACGCCTCTCTGCGTGGCTTCCCGCCGGTGAGGGGCGAGGGCGCGTTTCGCCAGGGACCCCCATTGTCATGTGCCCTTGTTGCCTGCTTGTGCCCCTGTTGCCTGCTTGTGCCTCCGTGTGCCCCTGTTGCCTGCTTGTGCCTCAGTGTGCCCCTGTTGCCTGCTTGTGCGTCCGTGTGCCCCTGTTGCCTGCTTGTGCCTCAGTGTGCCCCTGTTGCCTGCTTGTGCCATGTGGGTGTGTGTGGAGGGCTCTGTGTGGCTGTGTGTGTGGGGAGGTTTGTGTGGCTGTGTGTGTGGGGAGCTTTGTGGCTGTGTGTGTGGGGAGCTTTGTGTGGCTGTGTGTGGGGGGAGCTTTGTGCGGCTGTGTGTGTGGGGAGCTTTGTGCGGCTGTGTGTGTGGGGAGCTTTGTGTGGCTGTGTGTGTGGGGGGGGCTCTGTGTGTGTCATTTGCGAGAGATAAAGCTAGTGGCATTGTAAATGACAATGCCATTTATTTATGTTAAAAAATACATAAATAAAAATAATGTCAAGAGCAATGCCAATAGCTCTAACTTTAACAAAGGCGAAACCATTGCATTGTAAATGCTTGTTTTATTTGATCCCAGGATAGCGCCTCTGCTCCTCTCTGCCATACACTGCTACAGGTCTTGTTGCTGCTAGAGTAAAGTTCCCTTTGTTATAGTCTCATCCTTTTTGTCTCTGTCCCTCTGACCCCCTGAATTGAGTTGTTTCGCTTGCACCTGTCCCTTCCACCTCCTCCGTCATTCCACTTGTTCTTGACCTTGTTGCCTCCTGCCAGAAAAAGAAGTGCTATGGTGGAGCAGGGAGAGGGGGGGGGGGTGCAGCGCTGGCCAAGCCCAACCATTTTTTTCCTACCTTTTAGCAATGCAGCACAGCAGCTGTGCTGCTATGCCACCTGACTAAAAAATACTGAAGAGGCAAATAGCTCCTGTAGATAGGAGCGACTGACTTCACCAATGCTCGTCACGTCCATCTCTCCATAAGTGGTGTCCATACTCAATCATGTGCATTAACCTGCTCCAAGCACATAGACATTTATGCTGTGGACTACACCCCAGGATAGGGGTATGTCCCAAACTTTTACCGGCCTGTTGCCCTTCAAAGGTATGCCACACCACAAACACAAACAGAAGCACCGGCGCCTGCACAACGGCAGGCGGTGTGTCTCAGAGTATGGCACATGAGGTGATGGTTTAACAGCCACTGAAACATTTACAAATTGTACTGGTAATGGTCAGGGCTGCAGGGAGTGAACGGAGTATCACTGATACTCCAACCAAGGACTCGATCATCAAGAACTGAAATCACACCTCCTGACGCGGTATTGCTGTGCTACTTAAGGCATATCTCGAAGGCAACCAGATGTACTGCCTTTGCCTCGAATGCCTAATGAGCAGATTTTCTCATAAAAGTAGTTTTTTCTCGAAAGCATCAACCTATTAAAGCACTCCTCACTGAGTGCAACGTAGAATCTGACACTAAAAAGATTACTATTTTGAACTGATAATAGCGATATGCAGCCATTTAAAGAGGTAATAATTTTGCTCGGATACTATTAACATCCCATATTAATAGACCGGGGTAAAGGCATTCACAGAACAGCAGACCAGAAGAGTCCTAGGGGCAGATGTATCAAGATTACGATTTGTGAATTCTAAATAGTGATTTTTTGCGAATCGCTATTTAGAATTCGCTAAATGGAATGTATGTACAAAATCGCTATTTTTTAGCGATTCCTTAATATTCTTTATTTGCGAATTGCATTTTGCGAATTCGCAAATAAAGAACAATTTCCAATGCATTCCTATGGGCCAGGAGGCCCATAGGAATGATAGTGCAATAATTCTCAAATTGCGAATTCGCAATTTGCTAATCGCAATTTGAGAATTATTTCAAGGGTGCAGGGGTGTCTCATAGACACCCTGCTGCACCCCTGAAATTTACATGTGTGTGCATGTGGCTCACATACATGCCCTATGGGCATGTATGTGTGTCACATGCCACCCTCACAAATGCCAAATAGGGCATTATTAAAAGAAATCGCAAATTACCACAAACTACAAGTTGGTGGTAATTTGCGATTTCTTAACACAAAATCGCAATTTCAAAAAGTTACATACATATCATTTAAGGAATTGCAAAAATTGCGATTCCTTAAATGCTAAGGCAAAATAAGGAATCGCAATTTTTTGCGGTTCCTTAAATTGCAATTTTTTGATACATAGCAAATCATGCTAAAAGGCCGTTTGCGAGTCGCAAAAGCCTTGATACAACTGGCCCTTAAATACTTATTCCAACAGAGTGAAAAATCATATCTTGCAAGATTTTGTTCACAGCATGCACTAGTTTAAAAACCATCAGTTATTACAAAGAGGATGTTTTAAAGATTCCTAAACATTAGTTATGGCAGAGTGCAGAAACAGGGCGAGTGTTGCACTCCGCTGAGAACTCATTCCGTCTTCACCATGTCCAAATAAACTCTACTACAAACTACACAGCGACTGAACTGGGCACTCTCTCTCTACTGGGCACCGAAGGCCAATTAAGGCCCCCAAGCTCTCTCAGGACTGGACAGGAACAACACCATAAAAAAGCATTGGCAAAGCCAACAGGTCTCGCCTATTCGAGCTATTGTCTTTGTCAATGATTTTAGCCATGTTACACAGCATTGTGGCTGAAAGGTAAAAAAGAAACAAAAATAGCGCTACGAGACGGATAGAGTTGGTCACATCTAGTGTTGTTTTTTGGAATCCTGGCAAGAGGCATCTCGGAGGAAGGGAGGCGTGCAACACAAGCGTGCTAAAACTCTCCATAGAAGAGGAAAACATGCCGCTGCAAACCATGTGCAAACTGCAAAAATTCAACAGGCATACAAAATAATGTTTTATCCAGACATACTCATTAATTATGATAACATATAATCAGATAAACACAAAGATTTTATTGGGAGAAATATTTAAAAACATCAATACCTCTTTCATTTACAGATTGTATAGTATTTCAAACATATATTATTTCAGATTTTCGAAACCAAACGTCACAGGTAAGGAGCTGTCATGGTCATCCTCTCATTACAGTGATGTTTGGCAGAGTCAGTAGTGTTTTTTTTTTACTTTGCGCTCCGCTGCTGTGTAAAATGGATTAAAACATTGACCAAGACAATAGGTTGTGTGGGTGAGCTCTGTTGGCTTTGCCAATGTTTGTTTTAATCGTAATAGGAGAAAAGCTAGGCCCACGGAGATTTCGTGGATGCCTGAAACCAAAGGTGCGTACAAATACCTTTATTTAACCTATTGCAAGCACTGCACTAAGCCAAAACTGAAGAGAGGGCCAGAGACTTGACACAAATGCTAACTGTTTAAATACAGGCTTCACTTCGCATAGGAACATCACACTTAAACAGAACATTGGATATAGGTCCTACACCAGTCAGACACAAGTAGGCTAAGATAGAAGGAAGATTCGGAACAGAATCTGTTAGAGTAAGAGAGGAAGGCCATTTTGCCAAGAGCCCCAAAGTCACACGTATGTACCCAATATAAAGAAACGCTTGCAAAATTCTGACTGTTGGTATTTAACCCCAGTCAGTCTCAAAGATATGTTCAGGAGTTCTGACATGTCCTGGAGAGGGTCCCAGTTGAGGGGCACAATGCCAAACATCTTGTGGACCTGCCAGTTGGACAACCACACAGGGTACCATTATTAAACCTCATCAGCGAAATAATGGCCGAGGATTTGCTACTGGATCTCACAGTCACACTCCTGGGCCACCCAGGTACAATAGAATATATCCGCTATACATTCCAATGGGGAAGCTCATATCACACTTTCTACTGGCAGGGAGACCAACATTGGTCCTGTTTTGGAAGCAGGAATCCTCACTACCTTTGGGGCTGTGGTAGTCCAAGGGCTGTGGTAGTCCAAGGTCGGGCATATCTATACCTTCGAGAACTGACTCACCAGCCATCAGGTCAGATAAGATGCATCACTTCAAGAAGATGTAGACATCCTTTAAGATATACAATAAGAGTCAACTGGGGTGGTTGGGTATGGGGGGAGCACATATGCTACACTTGGCGGGGAAAGGATGGCTGAATAGGGTGCAGAGTTCTTTTTTTAACCCCTCTCCCCTAACTGGAGTCCATATGAATGTAGAATATAAGGTTGCTTACAATGACCATGGTAATGACACTTCGAGCAGAAAAGGAAACCAACTATAAGATTATTATTATTATTATTATAGGCACTTGTTAAGCGCGCAGCTACCCCCAAAGGGGTGTCCCGGCACTGACTGCCCTGTAGACTAGTGTTATGGTGAGACAAATCGAAGCAGCAACAAAGCCAAGTTGATTTAAGGAAGTCTTTATTCCTGAATGTATGTGGACAGCATACGGTGAAGTCTGGTGACTGTTCCATACCTCAACAGCAACTGTCGGGATCTGGAACACTCACCACGGAACGTTCAAAAGAGCATTCAACAACCTACAACATAGCACATCGCTATGTGAGCCTTTCGAACAAATAAATAAACAGTATAATACATAACATGTTTTCCTCCTTAACATATCATGACTAAATTCCCCCCAAAATTACATCCTGGTTTACAAAAATATACCCCATAACAAACCCAAACCCAACCAAAATTCAAAACATAAATACATATACCATCATGAGATGTCATCACCCCAAAGTAAGGTCCTGCAACTTTTTATATTCACCACATCTTCTACTCGAAAATTCAACTCTCTCACACAGTTTAAAGTACCCTATCTTTCTTTACTTTTTTCCTGGACTTCCTTCGCTCTGTGACATACCTCACTAAACCTTTCTTCCACAACTGTTTTATCTAAAACCCAGTTGGATTACAATTTAGACAAGGAATGCCTACCCCCACAGCAGTAAGGGGACACTCTAGTTGAAGAATGTAGCTCCACAACTTGTCTTTTTTTTCCCAGTGAATTTCTAGGGTGTTTCTAATGCAAATTAATGTTTTATTACCATACCTAACTAGGCCTACCTGTGCTACACAAGTCCTGGGTCCCCCACCGAGCACAGCCTGAGGCCAGGCCCTGCACGCAGCAGGCAGCCAACCCCCCACCATAGAGGCCTTTGGCTGTGTCCAACACAAAGTTGGTCGCAGGGCCTGGCCTTAAACCATGCCCTGTGCCCAGCTCCATATGGGTGGGCAAAACCCTGTTAATGGCCAGCTCTTATGGTCTTGCAGCAATCCAAGGCCACTTTTTTCCCATGCCACAACGGTACCGTTGTACTACCACAAAATTACGCAGGGGAGCTGCGTTGAGCCTAGCAGTAGCTGCACCGTGAAAACAAATATATCTTTTTACTCTGACCTCTCCACCATAAAGACCAGGGTAACAGAATACCCCTACCCTGCCCCTTATTGCTTATGTTGTCACTTATTTTTGATGACGGTGCAACCAAGTCATAAAATGATAACCGCAACTTTCTCTTCATGTTGCGGCTAGCCAATCATAACACATATTTTGAACTCGTGGTGCCAAAGTACTCCACGGTAGAACAGCAGTAGTATCCCTTAACTAGATGTCTGTACATTTCTAACTTTAATTTCACAAACATAACTGAGCAGATTTACATTTAATCAGTCTTTCTGGATCAAGATCTAGCTTTCAGTCAAATTTGGTGTAATTCTGTTCAGCCATTTTGACTGTAACTGTGTCTATCTAAAGCTCCTATGGGAAAGTGTTTTGGGATGCCCTCCCTTTTTCTCAGCCTTAGACTGACATATGACCCTGAAACTTTCCAGGCAGAAGGGGATGTGAAAAACCAGTTTTTTTGGGAGAGTTTTATGAAGGTTCATCAAACGGTGCCAAAGTTATTAGTAAATCTAAAAAATAAATTTCCTATGGATGCCTGGGTCATCACTTGAAATATATATAAAAAAATCCGCTCGCTCATTATGGCGAGCCAGATTTAATCAAGATGAGCTATTTTTAGGGCATACTTGCCCTTTCTGGTGAGTAGAAAGACAAACTGACTTTTGACCTTCTGTTTCTGAAAGCAGAGCAAATGTGACAAGATAACAAGATTTAAAAGGCATTTTTATTGCTCACAAACTGTATGAGCAATAAAGATGCATTTAAATCTTGTTATCTTGTCACTTTTGCTCAGCTTTCAGAGACAGAGGTCAAGTACATTACAGTTAGTTCAAGTAGATTTTTCAAGTTACTAGACCTGCAGGTCTACTAACATTTTGATGATTTTTCGAGCCCTAAAAGAAAAACACAGGCCTAAGCTGTCTACAGTAGCAGAATAAAGAGCAAAGAATGGTGTGGGGGTGGGGAGAAAAGATGGAAGCTGAAACAAGGTTTAGTAGAATAGAGAAATATACATAGTAAACACAGCAGAATGGAAAGTTACAGTGTACACCACAGCCATGTACACATCTGAGAAAATATGGTGATACGAGGTGAACCAAAAGAACAAGATAAGCAGGTGGCTAAGCTACAGAACACTAGACATGTAGGGAATTGAAGGCTTCAAAGCATGAGACAGTCAAGGGCAGCGGTGGACTTGAGTCACATTCCATAGACTTGCGGTTAGATGTTTTTGCAGAAACTGTTTTTTGCTGAAATGATAAAAGATCATGATATGCTTGAGCAAACACTTGATTAGATATGCTAATGCCTGTTAAATTGAAAGTATGGGTTAGGTTTTCGGTTCTAAGGAGCTGACTGACCTCCCATGCGTATTTTATAAACTCTATGCTATATTGCCAAATGAAGTCATGCAGTGTTTTTTACTTTCGCTCTGCAACATTTGGTGTCGCCAGCCAGGAGTTAATCTCAAGTTTCCCAGACTGTGGCCGAGGGAGATGCTGCCTTCCCTGAATTGAATAGATTACTTACTGCACAGATATATCAAGTAAGCAGACACTGAGTGTTAATAATAATAAGTCTGCCTATTTAAGAAGGGCGGTAAGGATCCCAGGTCGCCGTCTACAGGGGGAAGGAAAGTTCACACTGTGTACCTTAAAATTCCAATTGCATGATTCTTTGGTATTCATAGTATGGAAATACATATAAGAGGTTTTTATCTGTCCTTTTTAGGTCGAAGCCTGCGTTGCAGCGCATGCGCTGCTGCAGTAAAAGAGATATTGTGATCAGGGGATTTCAGTACGGCGTGAAGCCACGCCCCTTTTTTCCATTGGCAGGCCTCTCGAAACGGAGGCCTGCCATTGGAAAAAGCTCCTGTTTAGCAGATTTGTCTGCTCTGGATACCGCCTCTCGAGGACTCCATGACCTGCCTTACGGTAGCACGACAATATATCTTGAAATATTGCCTTGGCAACCATGAGGCAGGTCAGGGAGTCCTGGAGGGGCGGGATTCAGTATCCTGTTCCCACCCCGTTTTTTTTTTTTTCATTTGTGCCGTCATTCCTGAGCGTTCCTCGGCGGTGGAGGAGGTAGGGGAGAAACGGTGCTTGTGTTACTTTATGTTAGAATCTCCTCCCTACCCTCTTAATACCGCTCTTCATTATTGTATTCCTGGAAAGCGCCCGAGACTCCCCTTAAAATCGTATCTCAGGCCAATACTTGGGGCTGAAGGACGGGTAGTCTGCCAACCGCATTAGGAAAGCGGACATTTAGGGTTCATTGAAAATATAAAATGAGAGTTTGGAAAACCAATCTAGATAGAGTAAAATCAGACCAGGGACCTGCTCATGATTCCTGAAATGGTGAGCCAATGATTACGAAGCTAGGAGTATGTAGCCAATATGCGTCAAGGCTCGTGGAAAGGCGTACCTAACCAATGGGATGGCTGAAGACACGTAGCGAATGAAGTGTCACTAAGAGTGGTCACGGCGTCTCCAGCCAATGAGCTGTTCATCTGATGGAAGCTGGGTGTGCCCGTCCGCCTGGTGTAAGGGAAGCTCTCAGAGCCTTACGTGCGGCAGAAATTGGCTGTGAATTATCCGAGGGTATAAAACGTGACTGCTGCGGCCAGCAGTGCGAGGTGAGGAGTAGGGGGCTGCCAAGGTGGTGTGGAGGCGTATACGCTCTGCGTTGGTAGTAGTAGTCGCCATTTGCAGGTGCCAAAAGAGCACCCTCGTACCCCCTTCCATGAGAACTAGTGCGAGTGACATCCCGGATGGGAGGGTACTTAGCCAGATAATTATAAGCCCTAAATTGCCGCTTCAGGCTTCATGGGAAGTGACTTTAGCTAAACTTGAGTTTTCAGTGATTGGCATTTGGAGTCTGACAATGTTTCTCCTAAGGTTGTCAAGTGTGTTTTCAGACAGCATTATATGACCAGTTTTGTTTATGAAGATAAAAATAAATTATTCTCTGTAAAAGTACCATTCGTTTGCTTCTAATGCATTTCCCCGCTGAAAGACAACACAAATCATTTCGTATTTGTTGCCTATATATTTTCTATTTGTGATTAAATATTTACTCCTAATTCTTCATAGCGTATTGGCCTTTGTTTGGGGTCTTAATTCTTTAAACGTTTCATACGAACAAATGTGAGTTGATAGTTTTTGAACATATTTTAAGAGGCTTGGCTAGTCTAAATTCTGTAATTATGCATGTTTTGTTACTTAGTCTTTGGTACATTTAATAGATAAATCAGTTGCATGATTTTTTCCTGAGTTTAGTTGTGTAGCAGGCCCCGCATGAGATAATCCGTGGCATTAACTCCTATTTTTACTTGGTTAAAAGTTTAGATTCTCTAGCTGATAGCGGAATGGGCAAACAAAAGCTCTCCAAGTGATAAGTGATGCGAGGGAGACGCCGGTTCTTTTTCAAACGGGTTCTGGTTTAAAGGCGGGACCTTACACTTATGTGGAGAAGTGTGGCTCACTGGTTAGAGGAGGCAGACCTGGAAGCAGAGGTCAGCCTGGGACCAGGGTTCAATTCCCGGCTCGGCGGGGTCTTGAGTCCTAAAATATCCATGGACTTGACAATTCTCGCTCCAGTGCCTACTCGATTCACGGGTTCACACTCTGCGACTCCGAGGTCCTATGTCAAAACTATAGTGTATATTATTCCAATGCACAGAGTCGATCAGGGATATAGGAACTACACTACAGTCTTTGATTATGCCAACCGGACTACACCACTTCAGACCACTCTAAAAGAGTCCTACATCAATGGAAACAAAATAAACGGATGCAAAAGAAAGTAATCATAAATGCTTCAGTGTTAGGTGCACCGGACTACAGCAAACAATTCTACCTCTACTGTCATTGTTATGGACTGACAATGATGGCCATACTGACTCAAAAGACATCCATGGGACACAAACCAATTGCCTACTACAATGGGCTGCAAGATCCCGTTATGAAAGGTTACTACCCATGTGAGCAAGCACTGGCTACTACACGTTTGCAGTCCAGAAATGCTCCACCATAGTGATAGGATCACCTTTAACACTGTATGTAGGGCAAGAAATATTTGGTATCTTACAAGAGGCAAGCGCACCCTTACAACTCACAGGGCATCAGGGTATTAAGTAGTAGCATCGGTGCAAGAGGTTCGCTGTCATACAGTTAATCCACCAACATTCTGTGAACACCCGGTTTCTGACTATGAACAAGTACATTGTTGTGCTAATAACATACCAGATAAAGGAAGTAAAGTGGGAGACAACCCCATCCCAGGGAGCATGTTGCTTTTTGTTGATGGGTACTCTTTCATAGATCAGGAAACTGGGATCAGACATTCAGGAGCAGCAGTTGTAAAAACTGAACAGCAGGGATTATCTGATACATTACAAATTATAAGCTAGATGCCATCAACTTCTCATTTTTCAGCATAGGCTGCAGAATTAGTGGCAATCATTGAAGCATTGCAGCGAGCTGAGGGATTAGAGGTCACCATTTATTCAGATTCAGCAGACATCACCACCACTGTACATTCTAGCATTCACAGATGGGAATGGAGGGGATTTCTTACATCTGATGAGTCCCTAGTGATGCATAAAGATTTATTAGCAGTTAATAAAAGCTCTAACACTTCCATCTAAAGTAACAGCTATAAAGTGTGCAGTGCACATCAATCAGCAAGGGGTAATGCTCTGGTATATTGTGTAGCAAAAGAAGCAGCTTAAGCATGCCCAAATTATAATGAATATGATGAACAGAGACAGCAAAAGTTGCATCTGATTTTCAAGAATAATCACTACCTCATGAAGGGGACGGGACGGAATTACAAACGGACACAAGATTGAAGTTGATTTTGAAGAGACTGACAGCCCTGACGAAGTCGTGGGTTATCCCAAACAGCGACGAAACAAGCATTGGCTCTGTGGGTAAGAATAAAAGAACTGGAATCTAAGAAAACAGAAAATCGACGGAATTTTTGTGACTTTCTTGAATATAAACATAATTAAGTAAGCTTATTTGTAAAATAGAATTGCTAGTGCTTGCGATACAGAATTTTCATAACAGTGATCATTTGATCAGATTTTGGGAGCGGGGTGATTCTCCCTACCTTTAAGCACCGCACTTAGAAACTTTTGAGTGCCACCTCCCTGATCAGATCACTCATTAAATATTAGCTGTACCATTTTGTTTTAACTAAAGACTATTACAGTCAGGCCAACTGATCATTTATTTCTCATTATCTCTGAACTTTTTGAATTTATTTTGGGAGTCTTAAGTTTCCTGATCATATGGGGAGTCTTTTATAATCAATGATAGGAAGTCAAATTTTTTACACATCCATGTATTTTCTGTATACTTTGGATACTTCATAAAGCTATAGATATCATACCAAGCATGCTGTTTTCGGCATAATTTTGAAGTGGTTTTTCAAAAAACTTGGGTGAGTTGAGTGATCCGTTCGCGACATGAGGTGATCAAGTCCCTTACACAGGAGTGTGCATGGAATCTTGCGATTCAAACTTGTCAATCCTTGCTTCACCTTTGGTCAAAAAAGTAGTAAGGGGATATACATAAAGAGGCTGCAAAAATAATAGGACCATTTTTACATAATTACCTGACCGATTAAACCCCAAAAAATCATTAACTCCCGATTCTGATCTAGTAAGATTTTAATATCTCACCTTTTTAGGTCTTACCTACGTAGCGCGCATGGGCTGCATAGGAGAGTACCTTTTGGAATCAATCAGCTTTTTTGGCTAAAATGTGCACGTTTGCATTGCTTTGTATTGGAAAGCGTGCAAGTTTGGCATTTCCCTTGCGGGAGCGAGCTTTGGGGACATCTGTTTGTAATTATCTTGCAAACAGATGGTGCCCCTGCTCGCTCCCGCAAGGGAAACGCTGTGTGTGTCTGGGATGCAGGCCATGTAAATTGCCTTTGAATTGGATGCCACACTGCAGGCTCCCTGGAAGCAGTAATAAGTTTTTTTAGTCAGCAAGAATCAAATGCCTTATTTAGTCAAATACTTTGAATAAATATGTTATGTCAGTTGTCATTTAATTTAACTCTGAGGCAGAATTTCTTTTTATAAACAATATCACCACCGGAGTCAATCTTCCTCGAATACGTTGTTAAAAATAGTTTTTAATAAAAGACATATTGTTACTTCCCGTTTTGTCATTTGCTGGTTTTAACTGCTTTTTTTGCAGTCTTGTGAAATCTTAAAAAACGAGTTGGCAGAAAAAATAGTATTAAAATATGTGTAAATCTGGATGTGCACTCCCTCTTCTCGCACCAAGACTATATAACTGCAGGGGAAGCTCAGATGACATCACTGGCCTTCTGCTGAGGGGGCAATGTGGCGAAAAAGTTCCAACTTGGATATGTTTCACGGGCAGCTGTTGCACACAGCCTGTAAACTAAAAGCGATGGAGAGTGAGGGAAAGCCTGGAATCAATGACCCGTTCCCCCTCCCCTCCCCCATGCAGGAGTGGCCAAGCAACCCAACAGAGAACAATAACAGACTTGAGCGGAAACAATATGGTGCCTGATGGACTCACTGCCTGACAAATAGGCGGCTCCTTAAACTTCAGTGGGCCTGACCGCAAGGCCACTTTACAATACTTCTGACTCTTGTTGAGCTGTGAAGCAGGGACACTTCAGAGCCCCTGGTGTTAGGCATGGGCACAAGTAGGAAGAATGTGTGTGTATGCGTGCTTCCGTGCGCCCCTTTAGTTCAACTCATGGGTTTCGATTCTGGCATAGTAGAAGACGAGACGGGTCTGGCAGCTTATCTGCTTTTAAGATTGCGCTCAGGTTTCACTCAACCTTGAGACAAATGACAACTTATTTTTTTTAGTGTAAGCTCTCCTAACCCTATATTTCTGCTCAACGAGAACGCACCTGTATGTTCTCTATAGGTTTTAATATCAGTTTTTGTTATGTCTCTCCATAATCATAGACATGCATGCCTCATATGCGCCTTCCCTGAATGTTTGTCACTCAAATTGTGCTTCCATCTTATGTACTGCGTTTCTTGAGTTGTATACAGTAAGTCAAAATACCATTTCGCCGCTCAAATAAATAAATACACTTTCAGAACTTTATTTTTACTGTCTTCTTTATTTGCACATTCAGGTGAGTTATATTTCTTCAGTTAAAACTTTTGTGGTTGGCACTTGTGATTAATCTGTTAGGAGGTGCAAAGGGTCTTAAACAATAGTAAAGTTAGATTTTTTCTGTACTTAGGATAGGGCCCCTACCGCCATAGTGCAACTTTCAAGCACATTCCTAGAAGCTTGACGGCACACGTGACTTTGAAATCCATTACTTCAGGAAGTTAGCTTTGCGAGAAAAAAAAAATCAAATTTTAAGGAGTTTCATAGTGTAGAGCCCTGTGGGTGCAGGGATTTTCTTTCCCTTTTAACCAGAGCCACTGGGATGAAGCAGTTCTGCAGCCACAGGTTTTTCTGCATAATTATGGATGTGCCACATATGACACACAATCCATCCTCTGCTAAATAATCTGCAGATTTTAACTCCATACATTTCTAGATCAAATATATCGAAAGTTTCTAAAATCATGGCAACGTGTTCCCGTGCAGTGAAAGGCCCTTTACAAAGGTTTACTGGTCATCGTTCAGATGCTTATCTCTGTATTTGGTTGCTAAACTGGTATTAATGATGGGAAATGTTTGCCCAGACAGTATCACTGGGTGTAAAAACCACACAATAATAACGTAATAATATCAAAAACTGTGACATCTTGCCTCATAATTTGCCTTTTCTTGCTGCATAATTTAGTCAACCTTATCACATAAGTTGGTACTCCCCTGTCACACAATTACAGTGGCCCTGCTTTTAACATTTGTATCTTGCTGGGCTGAGGGTAAGAGTTTTTATGAAGATCAGCCTTGTGTATCTTGGTGGCTGCTAAGACTGCGCTTTTGTATTGCGGTAGCTGGGCACGCACCTATGCAATCTGTGGTATGATAGGCAACTGCTTATGAAAGCCACTCCAAACTCAGTAGCCTGTGAAATAGCTTCAGGAGGGGGGAGCTGAATGGTGAAGTGGTTTAATCTGTTCATGTTACAGATGAAAAGGCAGGTTTAATCTGGGCCCTTCCTATCTCTTCTAGGATTGCCCTCATATGCAATTAGAGCAGTCGATTTTTAACTAGGACACCACTTACAATGTATTGATGAGGTAGCAACAGTAGTGTGGCGTTCTACACAGAAGACAAAGAAAACAAGCATTGGCATAGCCAATAGGTCTCGCCTTTGGGACCTTATAAGTATTTAGTTATCCAGCACAATACCCAATATCCTTTGTGCAACAACATCAAGTGTTGCATGGCTAAACACTTATAAGGTCCCAAAGGCGAGACCTATTGGCTATGATAGGTATGAGCAAGACAGTCATCATGGTTTGCCAGTACTGTCCTTTTCCAATAGCAAAGTTTCTCAGCCATCTTAAGTATGCATGATACTTAGATGGAGCCAGTTTTTAAGCAGCTTCTACTGCAGCAGGTAAAAGAACAGAGGTACAGAAGATAGCCTGGCACAGGATCACACAGTTTTGGTCATGAGAAAGCCTGGCATGGCCACCGGGTCGCCCTCTAGCCTCTTGGTGGTGCAATGTAGATCGCTTGCCTGGCATTGGACACTCATCGGTGCAGCAGGGGACACCTTTTCAAGTAAGTGGCCATTGGTCTGTGCTGAGCTTCATCCAACATTCTAGATTTATCGCCATGGCTATTGGAAACATGTAGTTCTGCAGCATCGCTTTTATTTTGCATTATTATGGATTTGTGGCATTTACCAAATAATCCATCACTTGCTGCATAATCTTAGATTTTAACAAAAAAAAATTCTAGTTCAATCACAACAAATGTTACTAAAACCACTGGACATGTGTTTTTGAAAGCCAGAAGGCCCTTTGGAATGGTTGACTGGTCGGCTTCCAGTTGATTGATGCTGTATTTGGGGGCCAAATTGGTACTAATATGTGAAATATTTTCCAAGACAGTGTTACCATGTGCACAATTGACAGAATAATGAGGTAATTTTATCACAAAATTTGCCACATTATGCTGCATAATTTGCCTTTTCTTGCTTTATAATTTAGTCAACCCTGCCGCATAACGTGTTCCTTCTCTGCTGCATAATTTCAATGGCCCTTCTTATAGCTGAAGGCTGGCTGCAGGGAAGGCCCACAGGTGTGCTTTTCTGAAAACTGTCCTGCTGAAATTTAGTGCTGACATTTGCACTGCTGCACATGTGCCCAAACGCTCTTCACACCAACTGATAAGTGCAGAACCGACAATTTGCTTAGCAATACGTGTTACCTGATCACCCTAATTGTAGCATATCTAATGTGAGGGTTTACACGGCTGTCATAATTATTTCAAGTTCATTGAATTGTATTTGAATTGGAAAATATGCTGACCAAACGTTTAATGTGATATAGACTATGAAATAACATTATGCCCCTAATTTAAGAATAATGACTGGCAGAGAATGGGATCTGACACTTAACTTCTGATGATTTTCCAGCTATAAAACAATGTTGTACTGAATAAGCAGCTACCTATGCCATTATCATATGAAATCTCTTTATTGAGGTCATAACCACAATTTTACAATTGCTGTATTAACCTTTCTTGCCCAGCGGTCTCTTGACGCTAAATAACAGATGTTTATTGTTACCCAACTCAACTGTACTCATTTTATCGACCTCAGATGGATGAAAGGCTGAGTGGACCCACCGGGACTTGAACCTGTGACCATGAGGTCGAACACAGGCGCCTGTAGTGGATGCATGTGTTCACTGAACCACCAGACCCGGCATTTGCCACATAATCCACTGTCCGTTCCATATTATGCAGATGTTATCAGGAGACCAGATTTTGAAAAACAAAAACTGGGACATTTCACAAAAATGTAATGACTATAATTTTACATCAACTCAGGGGGCACAAAATGACAGCGGTCATCAGTACAAAACCACATACAACGACGCACTAAAAAAATAAAGTGCAGTTTTAAACCCCGTATCTTACCACTAAGTTAAACTGCTTACTGATACGAGCTGCTAATTAGTCCTGCTTTGGTACACATAAATATGTTCCATAGATGCTTCCACTGCTTTCAGTCGACCCTCTGAAAACCAAGAAATGACCCAAATTTGCCAAAATCTGCGGGACAGCTGGTGACAAATAGAGAACTGTACTCCCAAATCCAGGTCGCCTGGTCTCCCTGAGATTTTACCACAAAAAATGTTTGCTTTGTAGCTAGAACAGATAAAAAGTTACTAACAGCGTGCTGCTGTGCACAGGCTGAATGGTTATATTTCTGTTGCTAATTGCTGTATTTTGGTGTAAAACCGATAGTAAGGAGATAAAACGTTGCCTAAATATTCTTAATGTAAGAAAATGCTGAAATAATTAGATAATACTATCACAAAATGTGCGGTATAATGCAGCATCATTTTCATTATCTTTTTACATAATTTAGTCAACCCTGACGCATATTTTGTTTCTTTCCTACAGCAGAATTCCAGTGACTCTGACAATATAGTCTTAGGGAAGTATTGTTAAGGCACTATGGGGGATGTAGTCCCGTGTTAACAAGAGATGAAGCCCTACATGGCGAGTGCCTGACTCCCTACGCAAGCAGTTCTTGCTTTTGACAGCCCATCTCCCCCCTTCACTCCATGGGGTCCCAACCCGTCGCCTTACCAGGGGTCTGGAGCCATGGCACAGCAGTTCCAGTGAGGGTCTCAACAGCTTCGTTTCCCACCAGTAGCATCAGTCGCTTCCTGATTGTATCACGTGACTGAAGACCGGCCTCCTGCGCGTCACATGATACTCTAAGACCACAAGGCAGTCACGTGGAGATGTCTCGTTACATCGCGCATTATTTTAAAACAGGCCTGCTTGTGGCTTAATAGTAATTCCACGAAGAATCATTTTTATTTTTCCTGGCAGCTGTCGCCTCAACAAAGTTTCACTGATGTGCTTCTTTCGTTATTCGTTAGCAATTCATGTAGTTGGAGATCGTTGTTGTGCGTTTTTTTTAATACAAAGCTGAGTCTCGACTGAAATTCTATAGCCCTATTTAAAGCGACGCCACACGCGCTCGAGTACTTACTCTACATAGTGGAAATGCACTATACAAATGCCTTGAGCATATCATAGGGGCGCTGAACTTTCCTAGTGTACGCGTCAGCCATCTTGTAATGGGAAGGACTGACAGTTTCAGCATGATGCTGTCATTTAACAGACCATTAATAGACGTGAAGTTGCAACTTCAAATGTTTCTTAGGAGCTTGTTCTGATATTGTGGCGCACCACCATGTTGCTTCCCTTCAAGGCGATGCATATAGTGTTGCCACCTTTTCATGACCAAATTTCTAAGGACACTGTGTTTTGCACGTATCCGAAGACATTTGTTGGGGAGAGGACGGCCTATAAGTTGTGTAGTTCATTTTTGGATTTCAATTCGAAATCCCACTTCTTTAAAGCAGGGCATTTTAAATGATTCCCTCCTGGATAATCATTGAGAGAAAAAAATAAAAAATGAACAACCCTGGTAAAAATGTAACGAATAGTCAAGATTTAAAACACCAGTATCTATCATGTACCCAATAGTCTCCTACTCCCACAGGCCATGATCCAATGGGGATTTTTAGCCATGGAACTACTTGGATACTAAGGATACTTGACATTCAATCTCAGCTTTTCCACTTCATGTAAATAGGCTGGAAATAGACACTATTTTTAAGTGGGAGTGGGGGAGGGGGGCACCACACAACATTTCCTTGGGAAGGACAGCCTCTTGGCTCTCCATCAGAATCCCTGTCACCCACTCTTTTGTGGTCTAGTGGGGTCAGGGCCGGTCCTAGAACTCGTGGGGCCCCGGGCGAAAGTGAAGATGTGAAGCCCCTCTAATTTGCATGTAACTTCCAGTCAAAGCCGGCATGACTCGCGGGTGGAGAGTCTCACGGGAGAAGGGGAACAGGAAGCAGGCAGCCTCCCTCCCCTCCCCTAAGCCAATCACAATTCTGCAATGGCAGTGTTGTGATTGATGAGGACGCCGACCAGCCAGGCGCCTATGGGGAGGCCATTTTCTCCATGTAGGCTGCATAGAGAAAGGCCAGAGTGTGCATGACTGGTTTGGTCGAACAGTCAGCGCCCTTAGCAGTTTGCAAGGCAGTCCTCCCCTGCCCTAAATCAGACCCGCCCACCCCCAACCAAACACTTCTGCTTTCTCGCAGTGCTAGAAGTAGAAACATAAAACTGTAATGTTAGCATTTTGTGTTTCTGCTTTTGCGAGAAAGTAGTGGGGCAACACTCCTCCGCCCTAGTGGAGGTCCCGCCCTTGGTAACATCACAAGAAGTGACATCACAGAAAGTGACATCGCAGGACTATTGATCTTATTTGGCATCACTGAAGAGACCTAACGTGGATATCAGTAACATGGACAAAAACTAAATATACAAATGAAATAAGTCCATATATCTTAAAACTGTTAAATGGATTACATTTGTCTTATTAGATGGAAAATCTAGGTGCAGGTCTCACAAAGATGTATACTATTTACTCCTCGTTAACTGATTGTTTCCAGATGAGTGCATGATAAACTTTCCAGTTCTGCCTCATAAAGGGGGGATATCCTGTTGAGGTAATGAGGGGCGGGATCATTTAAAATATAAAATTAAACAAGAGAAAACCTCTCACATCCTGCATATAATTGCACATTTCAAAAGGCTCCCTTATTTTTCTGTGCCATTATTGTGCTCCCTTAGGATGACATTAATATTTTGTAATTTGTTTTAACGTAAGTCCTCTTACCAGAATCCCACTCTCCCATGCTAAGATACGTAGGACAATCTTTTTGTGTGTGTGCTCTTTACTCGCCAGAATTATGATAAGTGCAAAAACACAACACATATAGTACAAAATTACAAGACACCATTGCAAAGAAATAAAGATAGTGCATAAACAAAAAAAAGACTTAGACCAACCTAGACCACTGCTATATCATACATTGACTTGAAGGTATGCTACAGATTCAAGAGGTTGTCAAATCAACGTTCTTGATTTGGTGTTAGAACTGTAGGAAGTAGAAGTGGCCAGCTTTAGCGCTGGTGGAGCCCTATGCGACAATGTTGGTGGCCCCAATGACTTGCTCTGCCACGGATTCTCTCACTACCACCCATTAACTGTGCCCCTCAAGTCTCCATAACTACACTCTCTCTAAGATGCATTTAATTTGATTAACAGCACCACTGATACCAGTTTAGAGTGTCAGAGAATTTTATATCACACATTACACAGAGACAATCAATCATACCTGTGTAAATCACTATAGGTATTGTTACATAAGACAAAGGACTAGGAGTCACATGACAATCATACTAGTCGGCAGTATAGTTTAATAGTGATTGATCTGGAGAAACACAAACTCTGAATTTATAACGTAATACCATGGTTGGGGGTTCTCTTTAATTACCAGAATTGATTTCTGTTCAAATGAACCCTTTTTGCAACATTATGTTAATCAAAGACTGGGGAAAAAACATAACAATGTAATTTATACCTTGCAGTTGGTATGCAACTCTTAGTTGACAGGTAATAGCTCATGGTTCTATGCTAGGATTTTGACTTATAAACTGCAAGTAACAATAGGATCTCTCTGACAAAAGCAGTAACCCTCTGGCCTATTTACATTATGTGGACTTAGTGATCTCGATGGTACATGTTTTTTGCAGCAAGCACATTAACCCTCTGCGCTACCTTTCCACAAGTCAAAACTTCCACTTAACAAACCTCCATCTCTCTCTAGGAAGAACATTAATCACCGGAGTTTCATGACATTTTTATATTGCCGAAATTTGCTGGAGGCCAGGAAGGAGGCAGCAAGTGATTTTAGAAACATAATATACTCGCAAACATGACCCAAAGTCAGCACTCAGTGCGATCTCACCATTTGTACTGCCCTGGAGCCTCCCTGCTCAAGGGTCTTGTGACCTCAATAACAGAGTCACTGTTGCTCTAGGGTGTGCTGCTTCGTAGGCCTGCCAAAAGGACTTGTGGTGAGCTTCAATAGGGGTTGTTGTTGTGTTTGCATTCTTATTTGTACTGCTTCTTTAATTGTACATGTTCTTGTTATGTCATTGCTAGAATATGGAATTCTGTATATGTCATTATACTGTGCATCATTTGTAAGGAACTGTTATTCCTGTGATGCTGAATTTACTGGATGCAATGTATTGAGCTCTTCGAGTGATTAAAGGATATAATCTACTTTTCCTGAATCTATCCTCATTTCACTGGCGACGGGATTCGGAGAGCAGAACCTACGTGAGCACGTTAATTCTTTATTGTGCCTATTTTTTTTATTGGAATTTTTGCTCCAGCTTAAAAGATTTTGAATATGAAGGAGTTTAAAACACTCTCTCTACTTTAAGGGAAGAGTTTCTCCGCTGGCGATATTATTTTAATACCGGATAAACATTGGAGTTGGAACAATTGAAATTGTTGGTTGCAGTTCTAGGATTATTGAAGTCGTTTCCTTATTCCTGACGGATAGAGATTCCACAAGGAATTTATTTTTGATTTGACAGTGGTTACGCGATTTATGAAGCATCGTGTTTTGTTAACATCTTGGAATATTACCTTATCAACATTTCCCTGTCAATATAAAGGGAACAACGTTTTGCCTTTGTCCGTTACCAGCTCGCTGCAACATTTCAAAAGTAATTACCTTTTGTTGATTCCATCTCTACGAACTTCTAATTCTTCTTCATTGGAGTTCTTCCTTCTTACCGGAACTGCATTGTGGGTATTTTGCGTGTGACGTAACACACAGCGGCCATCTTTGTAAAACGTGAAGTCATTGAAATTGACTGTTTTCACCAATGATCCTTCGTGTTCAGCAACGATCCTGCAGGCACATCGTTTCCTTGTGTTAACGATCCTTCATTCTTCATGGACCATTCATCGTGCGTTACCATCATCGGTGATTCGCACACATTTCTTCTGTTTTTGTGATTTTTTTTATTTATTATTTTTTTAAACTTTTCTTACACTATAATTCTTACTTTTGTGTGGGATATTTACAGTCTACCATTTTACCTTATTAATTGATGTGTGGGATATTTACAGTCTACCATTTTACCTTATTAACTGATGTGTCCAGTTTTTGTTCAGCTATTTTGAACTATTAAGGTTATTGTCCAGTACATATTCACTAGATTTATCTGAGTTAATTTTGTTACTATGACTCAACCTAACTATAATATTAGTGCACCTCAAGCCTTTTGGGTTTCTGGCAGTGAACCTCCACTTAAATGGTTGGAGTGGAAACCTTATTTCTGCAATTATATTGATGCTTTGGATGAGGATGGAAAAATGTCTCATGCTCAAAAGAAAAGACTCCTTTTACACTCTTTGGGTCCTGTTGGTTTAAAAGTATTTGAAACCATGACTAAACCTTCCTTTCCAGGTGATTTAAATGTTTATATGTTAGCACTTTTGCATTTAGATACTTACTTTGCTCCTAAAGTTTGTATAGGTGTAACAAGATACAAGTTTTTTTTCAAAAAAACAAGCTAAAGATGAAAATATTGATCATTATTTTGCTGACCTGAAGAAATTGTCTTTGGATTGCAAATTTGGTGTTTTACAAGAAGAACTTGTTAGAGACCAAATTGTTATGCATTCTTACAATGCTTCCATACAAGATAGATTGTGGATTAATGGAGATTCTCCATTGGATGATATTCTAGCCATTGCACGCAAAGCGGAAATGTCTGGCAGGTGTGCTAACGTAATCAAACTTGATAATAGTTCTCTCGCTAATGAGGTGGTTAGTAAAGTGAATGCTGTTGAAAGAAAAAAGTTTAATTATAATTCAAAGAACACCATGAGCACTACTAACAGACCATTTTATGCTTACCTTTCCCAAAATTCTTCTAATTCTAGGCTTAAGTGTTATAGATGCAACAGTTTGGATCATTTGGCAGACTTTAAAGGATGTCCTGGCCTAAAATCTAAATGCACTAGTTGCGGTTTGAAAGGTCATTTGACAAAAGCTTGCAATAGGAAAAAGAAAAGTAAAGTGAATTTTGTGAATGACATGGATGAAGAGGAAACTTTTGAGAATGATTTAGAAGACAATTTAGTTATGAACTTACATGACAAGTTAGTTTTGAAAATACGTGATGAAGATGTAGTCAACAAACCAATTTGTTTAATGAATATTGGTGGGGTGGATGTTAAAATCTATGCTGATTCTGGTTCGCCCTATACAATTATTAATGAAGAAATGTGGAGGTCTTCTTTTGTCCAACGTGTGGGTGAGAAATTGTTGCCATCAGATATTCATCCTGAAGGTTATATGGGGGAACCTATTGCTATCCTTGGTTTCTGTTGGTTTATATTTAAATTTAAAGGCAGAGAATGTAGGGGAAAATTATACATTGCCAAGAAAGGGCCACCTGTGTTAGGGTGGTTCGACCAAAAGCAACTACACATTATTCTGGATCCAAACAGCCGTGAACAGGTTTTGGTTTTGGATGATAGTACTACTGTCACCAATGAAATTTTACATACATTTCCAAAGGTTTTTAGCAAAACCTTGGGAAATTTAATTGGTTTTGAGCACAAGATTATAATTAAGGAAGATGCTTGCCCCAAGGTGCATAAATGTAGAAATGTTCCCATTTTAGTGAGAGATGAAGTTAGTAGAGAATTGGACAAGTTAGTATCCACCGATATTATTGAGCCAATTGAAGCAAGCGAATGGGTTTCTCCAATTGTCGTCGCGAGACGTAGCAACGGGAAAATTAGGTTATGTGTAGATTTAAGATATTTAAATAATAACATTGTGGTCGACAAGTTCCCACTCCCTAAGATTAATGAAATGGTGTCTAGTCTTGGCAACGCACGATGGTTCTCGACTATAGACCTATCGTCTGCCTATCACCAGATTTCCCTGTGTCCTGAGTCAATGAAATTTACATCTTTTGTGACACCCTTTGGTTGCTTCCGTTATAAGCGGATGCCTTTCGGTTTAGCTTCGGTGGCCTCCGTTTTCCAGCGATTAATGTATCAGCTTTTTAAGGAGGAAAAGGGAGTTAGATTTTTCCAAGACGACATCCTTGTTTTTGGGGATGATGAGAATGAACATTTTTCAAGGTTGAAAAGAGTTTTAAGTATTCTTGAGAGCAACGGCCTTACTGTTGAGCATTCAAAATGCAAATTTGCACAAAAGAGCGTGACTTATTTGGGTCATATCATTGATGAAGAAGGCGTTAGACCTAAACCCTCTTTAGTTTCTGCTATCTCTGAGGCTCCTGTTCCGACGTGTAAGGAAGACATTAAGTCATTTTTGGGAATGGCAGAATGTTGTTCTAAGTATGTCCCCAATTTTGAAAATGTTACCTATAATATTCAGCAACTTCTAAAGAAAAATGTAAAATTTGAGTGGTCTAACTCTTGTAATGAGGATTTTAAAAATATTAAGCTTGCTATTGCCAAGGCCACTGCTCTGCATAGTTTTGATCCATCCTTAGAGAGCATAATTACAACTGATGCTAGCAACAAAGGTCTTGGAGCTGTTTTAATGCAAGTGGATAAGAATGGAATGGAGAAAGTGATAGCTTATGCTTCAAGATCTTTGTCCCCTTGTGAGGAAAAGTATCCAATAATCGAAAGGGAAGCCTTAGCATGTGCTTGGGCATTGGATCATTTTAAGTCTTTTGTTTGGGGGAAAATGTGTTTGTTGCGCAGTGATCACAAACCCTTAGTGAAAATTTTGACAACAGAAGGTGTGATCAATGCTTCTGCGCGGCTTGCTAGAATTTCAATGAGGTTGCAGAATTTCATTTACAAGATCGTTTATGTTCCAGGTAAAAGCAATGTTCTTGCTGATTTCTTATCAAGAATGCCTGTTATGTTGGAAGAGTGTGACAATAATGAATGGAATGAATTGCAAGTGGCTTTTGTTCACGATGAGGGTCTTTCAGCTTTCAGTAAGGAGGAATGGAATAGTGAGTATTCTACAGACGAGAATTTACAAAAGGGGATTTCTTTTACTGTTAATGGTTGGCCAAGAAAAAAGGATTTGTTGGATGATGCCATTAGACCTTTTTGGGAGGTTAGGTCTGAACTTTCTGTGGCACATAATACACTGTTAAGAGGCGAGAGGATAATTCCTCCTAGTGGATTACGTGAAGGGATTATTGAACTTTGCCACGAAGGTCATCCTGGAATTGTGAGATCGAAGTCATTGGTTAAACATTTGTTTTGGTGGCCTGGTTGTGATTCCCAAACAGAAAAGGTTGTTAGAGATTGCGTTATTTGTGCTTCTGCAGATAAGACGTTACGTACCTTTCGCCCTCCAATGTTAGAGTGTTCATCTCCCGTACATCCTTGGGAGTGTATAGCAGTGGACATTATGGGTCCTATTCAGGAGCAGGATGGTTCCCATCATTTTTTAATTGTCCTTATGGATCTCTTCTCGAAATGGCCTGTTGTTAAGGTTGTCGAAAGGGCTGACACAGATTCAGTTCTTTCTTTCCTTGATGAGACTTTTATTACAGAATGAATTCCTTCTTGCATCCTCACGGATAATGGAGTTCAGTTCTTATCTATAAGAGCGAAAAGATATTTCAATAAGCTAGGTATTAAGCATAGGACAACATCGCTTTATAATCCTGGCGGGAATGGCGTTGTTGAACGTTTTAATAGGGTTCTGAAGAATACTATCCAGCTGTCAATAGGTAATAATTTAGATTGGCCTACTCAAGTTGGTAAGGTTGTTTGGAATTACCGTATCACTAATAATGACTCTACTGGTATTTCCCCATTTGTCTTAATGAAAGGCAGGAATCCACGTTCTAAGACCATTCCTACTTGGTTATTTTCTAGTGAGGTTGAACCTTGATCTAGGGATTTAGTTAAGGCACGTTTGGAACTAGTACATAACAAAAGTAAAAAAATATCATGATTTGAAGCATGGTTCTAGGGAGGTTCAAATAAATGTTGGAGATTGGATCAGGGTCAAGAAGCCTTTTAAGGTTCAAAAAGGTGATTCTAATTTCTCTGATCCTTTTTAGGTTGTGGAGGTTTTGAGAAACTCTGTTAAGCTTAGCAATGGAAAGGTTTGGAATCTGAGTAGGATTGAGAAATGTAAACCTGGTAGTTCTCTCACACCTGATAATTCTCGCACGCTTTGGAAACCAGAAGATTTGGATGTAGACAGTTCTGTTGAGAATGACAAGTTGCAAGTGAATCCTGAAGTGGGTAGCTGTCCTAGTTGAAGTGAGGTTCCTTCTGCTAGTGGTGTTGTGGATTTTTCTAGTAATATTTCTGAAGGATCAAATGAGGTCCCTGTAGAAGGGAGTTCTGTTTCTGTGAGTGAGGACTCATCTTTGTGTCGTCATTCCTCAAGGAAGAGGGTGGTTCCTCTTTGGCTTAAGGATTACATTTTGAATAATAAGTAGTAGACATAATAAGTAGTAGACAGAAGTTTTGTATTGTATATAATTTTGAACATCAATTATATCCATAATTTTTGTTTTTTTGTTTTCTTTTCTTTTATTAGGAAAGGGGGATGTGTTGTGTTTGCATTCTTATTTGTACTGCTTCTTTAATTGTACATGTTCTTGTTATGTCATTGCTAGAATATGGAATTCTGTATATGTCATTATACTGTGCATCATTTGTAAGGAACAGTTATTCCTGTGATGCTGAACTTACTGGATGTAATGTATTGAGCTCTTCGAGTGATTAAAGGATATAATCTACTTTTCCTGAATCTATCCTCATTTCAGTTGTGGTAGACAGGCCTTCAAGGTTAACCCACACTTGCCACTGCTAGGGTTCACCTGCTGGTGCTAAGACATCAGGCCTTCTAAGGTCTTGTGGGTCCTTCCAAGGTCTAGCATGGAAATGTGCTCTCTCAGTAGAGTGGTTTGGTGAACTAGTCATGAAGGCTGAACCTGGTTCCCCAGTTCCAAATTCGGCAGCTCTGAACACAGTACCACATCTTCTTCCCCACTGAACACCATACTACCCTATTGAGAGAAACTCGCACTGCCTTCACTACAACCCAATAGCGCCGGCAACAAACACCTGGAGGCGACTCAATTCAAATTATGCACTAGACAAGAGCAATATGCTGCCTAAAAAAAACAGTGACAACATTCTGGAAAAAGCAAACACTCATAAGGAATGTAAGATTAATTAAAGCATGTGAAATGTAAGCTGGAATAACATGGTTACCTTACACAGCTTTTGCACTTATTATTCAGAAATCAATGAGTCCTTTTGCATGAAAAGTTAAGGCCATGACTACAGAGCCGGAACGGACCTGCTTCAATGCCTTTTGCTTATATCCTTACAAAACGAAAGAAATATGGTTTAAAAAGACCACATTTGTGAATACAGAGCAGCGGTATGCATTTTATTTTCCAGTCTGCCCATCAAGCAGGTATTGCAGTACATCCAGAAATGGTACACTTCCCCACCCGGGGAAAACAATGCTGTTCAGAGAAAGACAAGAAAACAAAAGTAGTGCTTTACTGGCAAACTCTGTGGAGTGGCACAAATGTGTTTTGGGTGTGAATAAAATCAATCTGGACGCTTTTCGACCCGCTCTGTCTTGCTTTAGTTATTTTTTTACATTTTGAACCTTTTATTTCTTCCATCCCAAGGCTGCACTTTGGAAGTGAAAAATGTCACAAAAAAGATGACCTTTCCAGCAAAAAAGTTTTTCTTTTTTGCATTCATTTCACAGGGAAACAAATAAAGAAAAGGAAAAGAAAGAGGGAGTAATGGCTACAAAGCCCAGGGAAGTGGGGCCCCACACCCTGACCTTGCAGCTTGCTCTAGTGCTTGGAGGCCCAGGGAAATGGAGCCCCTCCCCTGGGCCTTCGAAGTAGTAACAAGGCATTTCTTAAAACACTGCCCTAGCACCAGTTGTTCTGGCTGCTCACTCCTCCCCTCACCCACCTCACCTTACCTGTGTCTGGCTGGTCCTGTAAACAAAGGGGCCTTCTGTCACCTAGCAACAATGGAATGGCCGGTACTTAACATTACACTGTGAGCCATAATTTCTGGCCTGGCTGCTGGGCCTTCCCCACTCTGTTTGTCCCTCCCCCCACCCCTGCGCCTCCAGGAATGCCACCACGTGGTCAACTCCAGACATATCGCATGTGTATTATAATTGTTTGGGGAGGGGGCCCTGTTGGAGCAGGTGGGCAATCTGTGAAAGTGTTTCAATTCACAGTAAAGAAGGGGGGCCCCCTGCCTTTCACCTGAGCGCGAGGCCCTGGGCAGCTACCCATGCTGCCCATGCCTAGCGCCGGCCCAGAGTGGGGCCATGGAATCAGGATCCAGAATCCCATTTGTCCAAATTGTGTGATGTTCAATAATTTTTTGAATGTATTCCTTTGCTCTCATTTTTTGGAAGTCGTGGAGCCATTACAATACATATTAAAGCAGCTAGTAAGCGTGTGGTTAAAAAATGAACTGGATACTGCTTGGAGAATGGGAGAAGGGCTGAGTCTGATGATATATTATCCAAAATGCAATATGGTGGTAAATATATAGCATGTGCATCAAGTGGCAGTGTGCTGCAGTCTTTAATCTATTATTTTAGCAAACTATTTAATCATGGCCAAATCATGCTCTCACTGTGCTTCTGGCCACTGATCAGACAATATGTGGCACTTTGAAATAGTTTTAGGGGAAGAAGGAAATAGCATGGGGATACTTCCAAGACAGGTCTCTAGCATGTCACAAATTGAGGGCTAGTGTATTGTCAGGTGGCTGGATTGCATCTTAACAGTTTACTATACTCTTGAAGCTGAATTGTAGGGTTCCCCTCCTGTATCGCAGCACTTCCCTGTCTCCCAGCTACTGTTAGGCACATATTTTACAGTTCATAAGGGGCTGTAGGAGTAAGAGTTGTTTGTTTGTAGGAGTAACAGGTTTAAAAGTGGTGAGGATCCTAAATGCAGGACAGTGATCGGCCCCTAATGCGAAATAGCTATAAAAATAATTCTTAGACCTTCTACACTCAATCACATTATTTAAAAATTCAAATATGATTGACCGGAGTCACAATTTGTTCGCTCACAATTTTAAATGGCAGAAATATACAATAGGATTAGGTCTTTGAAACTTACCCAACAAGTTTTTTAACTGACCAAATTTACACCAAGCTAAAGAAAGCATGCGTTCTGAGTAAAGTTCTACTTTCATGTCAAGTTTGGTAAAAATTAATTAAGCGTGTTTTTTGTTGTAGGAGCTAGCGATATTTCCTGTGGACCTAAAATGAAGAACATACCTTTTCACCCCTTCTTGCTTTTCCCCCACCTTTTTTCCCCTGCTCAAATAGTCTACAAAATTGGCATACTTAACTGCAGCTGACTACGTCAATTATTCGCCAATTTTGGTGAAGATCGGGCACAGGGTCAAAAGTTGTGGAGCGATCACCACTGTGTTGTATACATTGTTTGTGCATGCACACAAACTGTTCATGGTGTCCCATTGTAGGAAGCCCTACCAGTTTTATGTGTGACCCCTTGTGTGTCCATCCTAACAATTATGTATATAGATTGTCGTGTAATTCCTAAATATCCTATACAGAATCGGCACGTTCGGAAAACATAAACTGTGCATTCGGTGGCAGACTGGTTCCGAGCACCCCCAAGGAGAATGTTAACCTGTTTGCATTAGCTAGCTCACAGTGCCACTAGAATCTCCTCTTATCGGGGAGAGAATAGTTTCAGGCAACCTCAGAACATGACAACCCTGATCCCTAAGAATCATGGAAACAATGTACTACCTTTCGCGCAGTCATTCCTGCTCACTTATTCAGTCTCAGAGAGTTTACACCGAAGAAACAATTAGGCGAGTTACAATACGACTTTATTGCACAGTTGTTCTTCTAGTGTAAAATATATGTGCTGCAACAACTGTTAGGCAGTAGCAGTTATACATGATTAGCAGTACAGTGAAAATAAAAGGATTGTACAGTTCTACCATCTTGAAATAATCATGAATACATACATGAATATAAAATGTATGATAAAAAGAGCGTGTGTACTCCTACGATGCCTGTCTAGATGTACCTAAGTGTACCTAGCATGTGAATAGGTGTACAGCCAAGAATCTCTCTAGGATTTAGTCTAACCCCATTACCTGAAGAGAGAGAGCGTGGGACCCCGTCCTGATCTCGAGTTGGACACCCGCGAGGATGTGTTAGACCACTGTCAGCTGGAGCATCTGCATGCAGGAGCCTCAGCGTCTCTGGTCAGTGTGTCGGCTGGGAAGTCTCGGTCTCCTCTATCTAACCCTAGTAAAATGCGTTGTATTTATGCAGAAAGTATCTAGGGTTCCCTTTTCCCTTGTTTCTTGTATTAGCCATTGTTGGATTATGGGATGAATCTTGTACGTAGATATTATGCAGGTGGTGTAGCCTCTGCCTGGCTTCCAAGAACCCTTATGAATATTCATTCATACTATGTGAGCCTATTGATGAAGTTATAGGACGCTATTGTTCAGGGAAAAACCCTCCTTCTGTTCCCAGGACTAGAACTAGGCAAGGTTCAATCCTACAAGGCTTGTTACTGTGTAGTGTAAGGGAGGAAATGTAGGTGAAGGTGAATGAAATTACCTAGGCCTATGTTAGGGTACCTATACAGAACATAACACCCACTCCTCTTCCGAATAGTCAACAATAATAAAATGCCATCAAACTACTCTCTGTACTAGGTAGCAATGCATAAAACTATCAGTGAGCCTCATAAACCATTGTCTTTAAAATCAATTTAAAAAATAGTATAAGAGGGATTTTTTTGGGGGGGAAAGTTAGTATTGGAATTGTCACATATGCCAAAGTCTTAATTGAGTTTGGTTACATAGGTCGAACCACCAGAAGTGTCAGAAGGCTATGCTTTTCCAGCGAAAGTCAATTTTTAGGAAATGTGTCAAATTTAGTTGAGTTTTTATTTCTGTGAAATGAAAGGGGCAGTTTGTATGTATAAGTGCCTGTATATGAGTCGAAGTCCTTGCGATTTGAAGATCAAACGTCTCTTGGGCGGAGGATAAGCGTACAGTTTGCTGTAAAAACATGGCTTTCAGTCTGCTCAAAGTATCAAACTGTATAAAGGAAACTTTCAGCGAAGGCCATAACGGCGCCTCCCTGACTGTATTCATTGGGGGAAAAAATACTTGCATACAGCAAGTAACCCTGGAGTTCACAGTTACCAGATAGGCAATGCCCGGCAGCATCCCACAGCAATCTTGATCGTTCAGCATCAAGTAACCCGAGAGCAGCTTGAATACCGGAATAATCACGACCACTGGAGTCCCTTTCATGTGGCAGGATAAGTTCGCTACTGAACCTTTACAAGCTCCATGCAGTGGCATATCCTGGCACATGAGAGAACCGGTTAAAGCGTTCTTGCAGTTTGTACCACTTAGAAACACTTTTCAATCCCTCCTCCAGCATCCAAATCTGTATGGTAATTCCCATGTATTCCTTACCCATTTTTTCATATTTGTCTGCCTGCTGTTGCTCAAGGCATTATTGAAACTGAAAAGTAGTGACCGGTAGAGTTATGTGGCCGTAGATTAGCCATTCTGTTGATGGTGATTCTGCCACTGTAAATGGTAATCTATCCAGTTTTTCAATATGCAGCATTGTATATTTTGCTCCCCTTTGTGCCATTTCTACCTGTTTATCTGTTAGATTGTATTCAGAAAACAGAGATGTATTGTTGATAAAAGGCCAAGGCACATATCCTGTCCACAAAGATTGCAGTGTGCAGCTTAACAACATAATAGAACATAACTGACATTGCCCGTGTTGTAATATGGCCAAATCTTGTTCCGGTATGTCCATCGCAGAAGATACAATGTTGCCTCCAGGAATATATCCTGGAGTAAGCATGGGCGAATTTTGCGAATCTCGCGTTCGCGAATTTTGCGGATTTGCGAACTCGCAATTCGCAAAATCCGCAAATTCTCGTGAATTTGCAGATTTTTTTTGTGTTCGCGCGTGTTTCTGCCAGTTCGCGAGGGTTTTGTACAATTTCGCTAAACGCGAACTTACCTGTCGGGTCGCAAGTTTTGCGAACTTGTTGTTTCTACGTGTCCAGCCTGTTTGGGACACTCTTCTTCATCACTGCCACTCTCTGTCACCACTGCCACTCTCTGACTACTCATGCCACCCTCTGGCCCACCCATGCCACCCTCTGTTTCATCACAGCACCCTCTGGTTGTCCAGTCAGTGTACATTATTGTGGCAAAGCAAAGCACACCTTCCCTGCCTCAAGTGACCTGAATTAATTTGGGGCTGATTAATGTGTCACAGAATATTTTTTTAGCTGGCACCTGCTTCCTTAGTGCTTCCTGATTAGTGATCTTTTGCACTTGCTAAGTGCTTTCATTGTTGCAAAATTAGTTACAACACCTGCCCTGCCCCAACTGCCAATAATGAATTAGGGGCTGATTAATGGATTTGAACTTCCAGCCTGGCTCCTGCTTGTCTCCCTTAGCTGTAATTCAGGACCTTTGTGGCATATGTGTAACTATTCTGAGGTTCAGAGCTGGGTCACATAATAGTTGCAAGTAGGCAACTGAACTCTGGAGGGGCCCCTCAGGAAGCACTACAGGAAATGGCTACTAATGATGAGCCTGAACTTTTGAACCTGGTAAGTAGTTTCAGTTTTGCTAAGATCGTATTTCTGCAATTTAGCGCTTATTCGCGAGGCGCGAAGTTGTACTGGGAAGCCGCGAACTCACGCGAACAGTGCGAGCAAAATCCGCTGCTCGCGGATTTGCAGATTTTGCGGGAGATTCGCGAATCTCGCGGATTGCGAATTTACCGAAAATCCGCAAAATCCGCGAGCGAAACGGATTTTCCGCCCATGCTTATCCTGGAGGTTAAAGATGTTAACGTATTGTCCACTACAGCTAACATGTTTTCTAAGCTAATATGGTCTATTTCCCATATTCTCTCTGCGGCCTCTTGTTGGGATATTTTCCAAATTTCATTATAGGCAGCATGAATGCCAGCATATATGAAACGTTTCTGATGGGGTTTCCTGGGGCCTAGTAAAAGATCCCTAAGATCCATGTCTTGTGTGAGTAAGGATAAGTGCTGTTTCACTTCAGTGAGTGTTGAGGTTTCTAGCCAATCAAGGCACAACTTCCCAACACTGTAGGATGTCACTACCCCTGGGTGTTCTCTGTGTACATAGCGTGGGTTTGGTCTATGGATACTGAACCCTTGGGTGATACCCCAGAATCTTTTCTGACATCTGTTCATGTTTAAGGGCCAAACCAACCATTCTATCCAAATTAGCGTCTGATTTATTGTGCTGTAATATGTCATCTACTGTTGTCCCTACCTGTGAAGTTGAATTGTGCCACCCCTTCATCTGTGCTGGTGTTGGAAACCGAGGTGTGTTAAGGTCCTTGTTCTTGGCTAGTCCAAGACAGGATGTCTGTTGCACAGTGTCATTTAGAAATATCATCTGCTGTGTAATGAGGCATGCTCTAAATAGCGCTTCCCTTCCCTGAACTTGCCAGTCACTAGAACCCTTAAAAGATTTGAAGTCAATTGTGTCCTTCCATAGGGCAAAACCCTGTTCAGACAATTGGGCAATAAAGGAAGCAGAGTAAATCTGTTTGGTGTTTGTCAACATAATTTTTTGTGCCGATGTCGGTTCAACCTTATAATAATATGAGGTGGTGTTAAATCCTGAAAAATATTAACATTTCTGTGCAAATGTTTGCAAACTACTTTTTGGTAGTGTAGGGCAATGTTCCCACTGGTGGTACTCGAAAACCTTTCTAGGTGATACAGATTTGTGCAAGAAATGATGACCATAATGTTGGTAACAGTACAAAGTTCCATAGTCTGAAGCACCTTCTAACATTTCAGTGTTCGGAAATGCAGCAGTTTTCTCTAAATCAGACAACATGTTATTAACAGTTTCAGAGTCCCAATCATCAGAAAGTGTACTGGAGGTAATGATATCACTCAATAAAATTTGAAATACATGAGAAATTTTAAAACGTTCAATAGGACCGTATATGTCTAAATCAACCTTGTCCCAAAGTATACCGTCTGGTATAGGAACTGTTGTAATGTTTACTGATGACAAGTCTATTTGTTCACGATGAGAATATTGATGTGGTTTCAGAATCAAATTAACTTTTTGGGCTGTAGAGCATTGTTTAAGGTATTGTCCATTAATAAGCATGTTAAAAGTTATGACTGGGCCTACCAAGAAAAGAAAGAACAGTATCCCAGTGATTACCCAGAGTTTTACCCAAGGCGATACCAGGTAATTTTTTTTGAGAAAGTTCAGAAAGTCCTTAATTTGCTGCTTGTGTTTTTTTTGGGCTGGTGTCGTTTCTGGTTCACTTGGATCCAAAGAACACGTATCAAAGTTTATGAAGTAGCCAGAAGCAGTTTGATCAATTGTCGGAATTGCATCTGGATTTGTTGAAATCACACTTTGCTCTTGTCGAGGCAGGTTGACGTAGACGTCTGTATTAGGTCTAATTGCAACTTGGTTGTTATTTTGAGTTTCATTTCTAAGTTGAACTTCTTGTTCAAGGGGAACAAGTTCTATTTTCTAAGTTGAACTTTTTGTTCAAGGAGAACAAGTTCTATAGCATTATTGCATAGTCCTTCATTCCGTATAGGTGACTCTACGAACGTGATGAGTCTTTCCGTTTGAACTTCTTGAATTGTAGCGAGAGGAGGGCGTCTGATACTTTGGAGTCCATGTGGCCTACTGCTTAGTATTGGCCACATAGTGTGGTTTGATTAAGTCGATTGAGACAAATAGTTTCTCCTTTTTTCTGGCAAGAGGCGGCAAAAACACAGTTCTTGTTCCTTGAATTGCTAGGACTGGGGTACATGCTTTCTGTATGATGGTCCAAATTCTTTTTTGCCTGCTATTTTTTCTCTGACCAGGTCCCTGACTTTTGGGATCCAGGCAGGTCTTGCAGTGACTGCCTTGACTTCCCCAGTGGCTGTTTGTTTAACCTGCACATTGCTGTGTAAAGCTCTTACATCATTTAATTCCTGTAAGATAGCCAAACGGTTATGGATGTGAAAAGGTTTTTCATCCACCACTGTGCTTTCACATCAAGATCAGGTACCCACATTCTTGTCCCAAGTCGGACCTCGTAAAGAGTGAAACCCCCTAGAGAACTTCTTGGCTGGTTATTGAGAGGTTGCCGTACCCCATATATGTGATTGACCCAACTACCGCCCTTGCCTAATACCCTGGCTGTTAAAGATTGCTTTAGGTCCCAGTTTTTCCTTTCCATGCCCAAATTACCCTTAAGGTGGTATGGAGAGGAGTACTGCAATGCTACGCCCATCCTTTCCATGGCCTTTTTGTAAGCCCGAGATCTAAACGCCGGGCTACGGTCAGAATGTAACATGCCAACTGCGTATGTCCCTATAAAGACTTTCAAATATTTGGTAGCAGTTCAAGCATCAGCCGAGCGCTGAGGCCAAACATATACGAACCTTGAGCATGAATCCACTGCCACCAAGATATACTTGTAAGCCCCATCGGATTGTAGGGGGCCACACACAAGCGAGAGGTATGTCTGATTTTAATTACTGTGTCTGTGCCTGACCTGTTATGGTGGAGCCTTTTATCTGCTGACAGATTTTGCATTTAAAGACATAGGGCCATATGTAGGTAGCTGAATACCGTTCGGTAACGGCCAAAATTCGGTAATTTTGCCGTTACCGACCGGTATTCAGGCCATCGAGATGTAGGATGTCAAAAAGTAAGGATTCGGTAAATATGAATCGGTAAATACTGAATCGTCATTACCAAATTCATATTTACCGAATCGGAATTTACCGAATACATATTTACAGACTCGGTAATTACCGAATTCTAATGAAACGGTAAAACGAGAAAATCTATGTAGGTAAAATTTTAAATACCGAATTTCATGAAATTCGGTATTTAAGAGTCGGTAATTAACACCAACTGGAAGCAGGTGGAAATCATCCACATGGTATATAAGCAATCCCAAAATGCAACAGTGTGATCACTATGGCGGCTTTCTACGTCATTGCAAGGCGGCTACGGCTACAGGCAGCAGGAGAGAGGATCTGGAGGCGGGAGGTGTAAGTCTACCAACAGCAGATCACACTCTTCCAACTGACTGAGGCAGAGATCTATGAGAGGTACAGGCTACACTCCCACACCATCCTGGACTTGATAAGGGACCTGCGCCCACTCCTGGAGCACCCAACACTAAGGGCGCACACCATACCACCACATGTGCAGGTGCTCTGTAGCCTACATCTCCTTGCATCTGGCAGTTACCAGGGGGTGATAGCTGCGGTAGGAGGGGTGTACCAGAGTTGCCTGTCCCGGTTCTTTAGAAAGTTCCTGGATGCCATGATGCAGAGAATGCACCACTACATCAGCTTCCCAAGCACACAAGCGGTCCTCCTTCTTGAATCTAGGCGGGTCCAGGAGCATTGAGTCAGTACTGCGTAGGCAGTGTTGTTCTCCTGATCACTTCAATTTCTGTGTGGGTATTTCGGGGTTCCATGGGGGACTGCTATGTGGAGACTGCATGCAGTCTTGAAGATACAGCAAGCTTTGACAGAAAACCAGTTGAGCCTGGTGAGTGATGTGGTTGTATCTGCATGCTCTTGAGATAAGCCTGGTTGCCTCGTGAAGTGTGACCTTCAGGGGAGTCAAGTGAGTTTTAGGAGTGCAGTGATAGCAGTTTTTTCTATATTAAATTCTGGAGATGGTAAGTGCCAGTACCACCACTTTGAGGTTGTTTTCAGGGATGCTTTGCTAATCAGGTCTGGACCAACCCACATTTGCTTTCTTTCTATGCACGCTCTGGACTGGACTAGGAGGTCCCTGGATCCTACAAACTCAGGTGTGATATTGAAAGGGTTCATTCCATTGTTTTAATCCTTTAGTTTGATTTTGGTTACCAGGATCTTCCCTTCAGAGGGGAGCCTTTGAAAGGATTTGGGGGTTGCTGGTCGCTGGTTTGCTTTTTAAAATTTTCTCACTTATTTGGACTCAAGCACTGCAAGCGCCACTTTCCTGACATGCCCCCCCTTTGCATGTAGGGATATTTATATCGGCAGTTAGCGGTGAAACCTGGGCTGATGCCACCTCTGACCAAACAGGGTTGCAGCAATCCCTCCTGGTTATGCTATGCAATGTAATAGGTAGACCCCTTTAATGGGGTGGTGGACTAGCTTTCATATACCGGGACAATATGCCAGCCATTTGTTTCCCGGGAGTTTCGCTAGAATGCGAAGCTCTCTCCTTCAAAATGGAATTGTTGAAAATCTAAACCTAGGAACACCTTTACTCAAACATTTGGCTCCTTACTGGAAGCTGGTTTGTACTCCAAAGTTTTCACAGTTTTAGGAGATTTTTTTTCACAACTGCATTTATTAAATGTTTAGGCATAGCATATGTACAGGTCTCCACAGTCAGGAGGACACTGTCAATGGCAAACATGTAGCAGTATGTATACATAGCCTAAAAGCTTAAATCGCCCCCTCCCGACACCCCCTTACCCCGCCAACTACCCCAAAACCCCCCGCTACCCACCCTAACCCAGCGCACGTGTTCACTTGCAGCTGCAGTATACAGTTAGAGCACAGTAGGAATCAAATACCCTCCAAGGCCCCGAGGTCACCATCGGCAGGCAGTATATCGTCTAAGTCTATTGGGGGCTCCAAGGTCAACCCCCTGTAATCCGCCCACCTCTTCCAGATCTTGTAGTGTTTACGGGGGCATCCCCTGGCCTCAAACACGGGCAATTCTAACCCCATGAGGAAGTCTAAGCCCGCTTTCAAGGCGCTAAGTGGGGGAGCACGGTCGCTCTTCCATGCCCTCGCTATATCCCGCTTGGCCACGACTAGTTCCCAGCAACAGGAGGTGACGCTTGTAGATGTTTCCACCCACATTCTCCAGGACATGCAGGAGACCCAACCTAGGCGTACGAGGAAGGTCCCACCCCAGTATCTGACATGCAATTCCACACCCCATTCCAGAATCGGGTCAGACCCACACAGGACCACACAGTATGTAGCAGCGTGCCTCTCTCAGTCCCACAGCGCAGGCATTCCGGGGTAGCAATGAGGCCAGCCTTCCACAGTCTCTCTCTGGTGTAATAGGCCCTATGTAGGTATTTGAACTGTATGAACTGGAGTCGCACAGCTATGGCAGCCCCACGGGGGGACTCCAGGGCCTCCCTCCAGTCATCCTCATCCAAGGGGCCAATATCCGTCTCCCAGGAGGCCTTCAACGACAGGAGAGAAGAGGAGCAATGAGTGACAAGCGTTTGGTATATTTTGGAGACTTTCTTATCCCCCAGATCTCCCATGAAGAGCTTAGCCTCCACGGGGCTAAATTCAGGAAGCTGGTCCAGCCCCACCAGACTCGGGGCAATTGCATGGCGGAATTGCAGATATTTGAAGAATTGGGTCTTGGGCATGTTGAATTCGGAGCTGAGGTCTTGAAAGGATTTGAGGGTAGTCCCCGCAAGAACATGACCAAGTGACGAAATCCCAATGGAGTCCCAGCCACCAAACCCCGACAGCGAGGCCAGTGCGGGAAGCCGTCCATTATTCCATAACGGGGTTTCTGCTGTCAGCCTACCCCACCAGCCCATGCGGTGCAGCGCTTGTCTCCAGATCATGAAGACCACCTGAGTGACCTGCGGCAATTTCTTCCGCCGCCCGGCCGAGTACAACAGCGTATGCAACGTGGCATCGTCCATCAAGAAGTGTTCCAGTGCGTATGCCGGGTCGTTGTGATCGCCGTACCACCACTCATTCAGGACCAACAGGTGGGAGGCCTGATAGTAGGACAGAAGGTCCGAAGTAGCCAGACCCCCACAGTATGTGGATAAGAAGCACGTCCGCAGCGCCACCCTGGAAGCGCCCCCCACCCACAGAAAGCGGCCCAGTATTGAGTTTACTCGACAGAACCACTGTGGGTCGATCCTATGTGGATGGTTCTGCAGTTGGTACAGGAGCCGTGGGAGGGCGACCATTTTAAAGATTGCGGACCTGCCATAGATATTGAGGGGCATACGAGACCAGGTTTTGATGTCCGATTGAACTCTGTCCCACACCGGCAGCACGTTGCGCTCCCATGCAATAGTGGCAGACTCAGACAGGAAGACTCCTAGGTATTTTAGACCGCCGACCGCCACCTGTAAGGCCGATGCCCAGGGGTATGTCTCCGACTCTCCGCCCAGCACCCACAGGGTCGATTTGCGCGGGTTGAGGAAGAGTCCCGATACTTCACCAAAGATACGCATTATTTCCAATATTCGAGGGCCAGTGCGGTGAAGATCAGTCATAAAGAAGAGGACATCGTCCGCATATAACGCGATTCTGTCTGAGAGTTCCGCCCCCCACACAAAGCCCCGAAGCTGTGCATCAATGCGCACCCACGCGGCTAATGGTTCCATGGCCAGTGCAAAGAGGTAGGGGGATAGGGGGCATCCCTGTCGGGTCCCCCTGGCAATTGGGAATTTGTCCGAAATCGCCCCTGAGATACGCACCGAAGCGGTGATGTCCGTGTATAGCAGGCGAACATATGAAATAAACACCGGGCCCAGGATGAGGCGCGGCAAGAGGGCGAAGAGGTATGTCCAGCTTACCGAGTCAAACGCCCTGTCAATGTCTGCTAGCAGTAGCGCTGCCCGTTCACCAGTGGCCCCCATAGCGTCCACCGCCGCCTGTGCGCGTCTGATGTTGTGTCGCGTCGCCCTATGCGGCATGAAGCCCGCTTGATCCGGGTGAACCAAGTCTGTGACATACGGGAGAAGACGGTTCGCCAACGCTTTGGCCAGTAATTTGGCTTCGAAGTTGAGCAAGGATATGGGGCGATATGACTCATGTCGGTCGGGGGGCCTACCCGGTTTCTGGAAAACTACAATTTCAGCCTGACGCCAGTCTGCCGGCAAGCTACCACTCTCCCGCGCTGCCTCCAACGCCCGCCTATAGTGCGGTCCTAGCTGCAGGTGGAATTTCTTGTAAAATTCACTGGGGAATCCACTCGGTCCCGGGCGCCTTGCCCATGTTGAGTTGTCCCAGCGCATCTCCCAGTTCCTCCGCCGTCAAGGGGAGGTCCAGGGCTGTCCTGGCATCGTCTGAGATCGCACGGGGGGAAGGTCAGCAATGAACTTATCAATTGCATTCGCGTAGTAGCCGGCAAAGCTCGCCGCAAGAGTCGCAGGGTCCGTTATGGTAGTCCCCTCCCCGTCGGTGAGGTCCAGTAGAGCGATCGGCTGCAGAGTTTGTTGACACAGCCTATGGAGCATGGTGCAGGACTTATCGCCCCATTGTTAAACCCTGCTCCGAGTGGCCAGCCACGCTTGTCTAGCCTCATCCATTGAGACCGAGGCATAGGATTGCTGCGCTTGCAGGAGCAGCCGTATCGCCACTCCGTCATCCTCCCCCTGACACCGTCTCTCCAACACCTCCACCCGCGCCGCAGCTGCGATAATGGCCTCTCGGCGACTACGACGGGCAGCAGCACACCACGCAATGTCAATACCTCTCAGAGTGGGCTTCATGGCCTCCCAGACCGTCACTCCATCTACCCCCTCCGCCAGATTCTCCTGCCAGTAGTGTGCAATCGCGCTGCGCATATGCTGCGTATAATCTGCCTGCTCGAGATGCCACGAGTACATCCGCCACCGGAATGGCTGGCGTGTCTTGCGCAATTCGATCCGCATCACGACAGGGGAGTGGTCAGACAGCCCCCGGGGCTGAATTGCGGCCTGCTTCACCCTGTCAAGGAAGGCTCCCGGTACAAACACACAGTCCAGCCGTGAGAAGGAGCCATGCACAGCAGACACATACGTGTACTCACGCGTCTGGCATGCAAGTGTCTCCAGGCATCCACCCAGCCCAACCCATCAATCATCGCCTTTAACCGTGTAGGGGAGGTCGCCGCTACGACCCCTTGCGACCTCCGTCGGTCCAGGCACACATCCACAACATCGTTCCAGTCACCCCCTATCACGGCCAAGGAGTCTGGGATCTCGGCCCACAATTCAAACAGTCTCCCAGCCAAGGACCATTGTAAAGGGGGGGGCATACACACTACCAAACACCACCGGCTCTGCACCAACCATGCCCTTAACAAACACATACCGACCCTGGGGATCAAGCCAGTGACGCTCGTGGGTATAAGACAGTCTCCGATGGATAAGAATGGCCACCCCCCTCGAGCCCCTAGAAAACCCTGCATGAAATACTTGATGGTAACCAAATCGCTGTAAGCTCAGTGCCTTTGTCCCCAGCATATGCGTCTCTTGTAATAGCATCACATCAGCTGAGTCCCTCTTACCCCAGCGCAAAACTGCCCCACGCTTGATTTTGTCCAACATCCCCCTGACATTCCAACTCAATATTCACATAGAGTCACCAGCGAGTTCCTGCCTTGAGATATCAACCATTGTCCCGATGGAAAAGTCTCTGAGGACCCCAGGACCCGGCCTAGGTACCCAACACCATATACGTCAATGCAGCAGAAATCACGTGCACCCCCCTCAAAACACCCACCACCCTTCCCTCCAACCCTGCTCCCCAAACTGCCCAACACCCGTTCCCCACCCCCCGCCCCTATACCTCATGAAACACTGAAGTACCTGTCACGGCATGGGGAGCTTCGGGCCCAAAACAGAGCGCCCAAAGCCAACCATACCAATGGATCCCAACTACTCCCCCCAACTAACAGGACCTTCCCTCAGGGCCACCCCCCCTACCGTGGGAGGACTAGGCCACCCTATAGGTCAGTACCCCGAACCTCATTGTACCACAGCTTTCAGAACACGAGTATTGTATTGTATTGTATATTGGATTTATATAGCGCTTATCACCCAGGGGTCTCTAAGCGCTTGCCTTGGGAACCCGTCCTGGCTTTTCCCAGTGAGATAGCCCCTACAGGGCATCCCCAAGGTGAAAGCCAGGCATCCCGCCGCCGGGGGCCGTTGAGGAGATTAAGCAAGCTTAATGCCCAGAGTTGCAGAGTGTGAACCCATGATTAGGTCAGGCACCGAAGCGAGAATTATCGAGTCCGTGGACATTTGAGCTCAAGACCCTGCCGCGTCGGGAATTGAACCCTGGTCCCGGGTCTGACCTCTGCTTCAGGGTCTGCCTGCTCTAACCAGTGAGCCACACTTCTCCACAGTGGAGGTGTTCGGTAGTGGCGATCCGGTGCGGCGAAGCGCCCTGCGGGCCTCCCGGCCTTGGCGTCAGTGGGTCTAGGCCCTCCGGGTGGATTTTGAATTCGAACTGCGGTGTGTGGAGGGTCTGCCACGGGCACGGAGTAGATCGAGGCAGTAGAGTAGATCGAGGCAGTCAGACACCTCCAGCATCGTTCCCCTTGATCCAAACCAATGTCCAGGTTACACTGCACCCGATGCTATCCACTCGACCGATGGAGCAGCCACACCGGGCCCTCTGTGGAGTCCAACAAAGGATAAAGGTTAAGTAATGAAGGCTGAACTCCCATGATGCTCAGTTCTCTTTGCCCGACTGATCGGTGTCGGGCTGCGTCCCATCTGGGAGGCCACTACGGGACAGGGAGCGTCGTCGTGACCGAGATTTCCTGTGTCGTTTACCCCTGACGGCAGAGTCGCCCCTCTCCTGCGACGATCCACGCGATGGTCCAGAACCTAGGCCCAGCTGGGCGTTCGGTCGGAGACTGACCGTCTCATCCGTCCACCTGAACACTGCCTCCGGGGTATCAAAGAAGTGGGTCTTGGAGTGGAAGACAACTCGAAGGCGGGCCGGGTACAGCAATGAATATTGGATCTTCAGACCACGCAGTTTGGCCTTCGCCGCCAGGAAGGAGTGGCGCTGCTGCTGTACCTGTTTGGTATAGTCTGGGACGATCATAATCTTGTGATTGTCAAACAGCAGAGTCTCTTTGGCCCTCGCTTCCCGGAGTATAGTGTCTCTATCGTGAAAGTTCAGGATTTTAGCAATGACCGGCCGAGGCCGTTCCCCCACCGGCGGTTTCTGCGTCAGGGCTCTATGAGCACGCTCCACTACAAAGCAGAACGACAGGACGTCCGGGGGAAGCCAGCTCTCTAGCCACCGTGTCAAGAATGCATCCATGGGCCCCTTCTCGCAGTCCTCTGGAAAGCCCACGAAGCGTAGGTTATTCCTTCGCGCTCGCCCTTCTGCGTCCTCAACGCTAAGGACCAGCCCTTTCTGGATTTTGTCCATCTCCGCCACTTTCTGTGTCAGGGCGCCAACGTCACCCTCCACTCCCGTGATCCTGGTCTCGGTCTCCGCGATGCGAGCGGCTGTGTTGCGGAGATCCTGTCGTAGTAGCATGACATCAGCTCCCACTGCGCCGATTTTAGCGTCTAACATGTCCCTTGATTGTGTGATGGCTGCCATCAGGGCCGCGTTGTCTGGTCCCGTGCTCTGGCCACCCCCAGCGGCCCCGGACCCCCCACTGGGTCCAGTAAATTTTTTAATTGGTCCTTGCTTGGCGGTACTATTGCCACCCCCGCCTCTGGTCATGGTCAGGATGGTTTAGGCGGGCTGCTCCGTGCCCGTGGCAGACCCTCCACACACCGCAGTTCGAATCCAAAATCCACCCGGAGGGCCTAGACCCACTGACGCCAAGGCCGGGAGGCCCGCAGGGCGCTTCGCCGCACCGGATCGCCACTACCGAACACCTCCACTGTCCAGGCACCCAGCGAGCAATTGCCACTATTGTTACTCGGGCCAGAGCCACAGCAAAGCGCCCGACCCCGGGCCTCAGGCAGGGCTCCCCCGCCCAACAGGAATCGCTGTATTAGATCCGACCCCTCACCTTCATGTGGTCACGAAACCTCAGGCCCGACTCACCGGCTCCACACCGGCCGCCGCCGCTGTAACAGCTCCAGGCCTATATCTGTGGGTCAGGATGGGCACAGCAGGGCACTCAGGCTCAGGGCGACCAGGCGACGCTGCTTCTCTGGGCCACTCCGGCCCCCAGTCCGGTCACAGCACAGAAGAGGCGAGGTTTGTTCCGGGGCTCTGCAAGCCGCCTCGCAGGTATGTCCAGCAGAGAGGCGCTCTCCAAGATGGTGCTGGCACCACACTGCCCCCCGAGCCACAGGTCTCTCCGCGCCCGGGGGCCACACTGCAGGGGCCCACACACTCTCTCTCTGTCGCCGAGCGTGCCCCTCCTCGCGCTGATGATCCGCCTCCAGCCCCGACTCAGCTATGGCCACCGGCAGCCCAGGGGGACCCGGCTGGTTCCCCGGTCCGTGGGGCCCGCCACCGATACCGCCTCCTCACAGCTCCCAGCAGCGTCGGCGTTCTGCAGGCGGCAGGAAGTTCAGTTGCTCTCTCCCCGGCCGCCGGCTGCCAACTGTCCCCGGGAACACGGGGCCGGCCGGCGAGCAAGCCGGCCGACGTTCGGAGCCTCCGGCCGGGATCAGCACAAAATCGAGGCCCCGGCTCTCCACACGGCAGGTAGGCCCAGGGGGCGCCGCCGCCACCAATTACGCCAGCCAGGGACCAGGGACCCCAAACGCGGCACCGGAGGGTGCACCCTGTCCACTACTGCCTCCGATGTCACTGTGTGGCCAAGGTTAGGTTCGGGGTCAGGATAAATTCAAGGATTAATGACGGGCCGGCGGGAGCTCTAAGAAGCTATGTCCGCCATTGTCGCCCTCGTAGCCACGCCCCCCGTTTTAGGAGATTTTAACTTCTATCTAGAGGCTTCAACTGATGAAGACCAGAGGAACTCAGAGTATGGTCAGCCTAGGCCTCTGGGACTAAAAAAAAGTATCCCACCTTGGTATTTATTGTGTTGGGCACTATTCTCTTTTGGTAATATACCTTCCGCTCATAGGTGGGGAACAGGGCCGGCTCTAGGCTCATGGTGGCCCTGTGCAGGGAGCGTAGGTGGGGGCCCCGGAAGAGGGGGTCCGGACCCTCATAGACATCGATTCGCCAAAATGTTATGGGTGACAAAAGCGACATGTCACTCCCTTTCACACCCAGTGACATCACAGGCGTGTCTAACCTTGGACTTTCGACGGCCTCTTATTTACTGCTTGAGGTGTTATGGAAAGAGCAAGAAATGGAGACAACAGAAAAGTAAACAAAGCTCCATGGGCCCTCTTTAGTTTCTCTTCTCTCTGTCAGTCAGCCTCTCTCTCTGTCAGTCTCTGTCAGTCAATCTCTCTCTCAGTCAGTCTCTCTCTCTGTCAGTCTCTCTCTCTGTCAGTCTATCTCTCTCTGACAGTCTCTCTCTCAGCCAGTAAGTCTCTCAGTCTCTCTCTCTTAGTCTCTCTCTCTCTGTCAGCCAGTCTCGCTCTCTCCCAGTCAGTCTCTCTCTCTCCCAGTCAGTCAGTCTCTCTCAGTCAGTCATTCTCTCTCTACCTCAGTCAGTCTCTCTCTCTCTCTCCCTGTCAGTCCCCCTCTCAGTCAGTCTCTCTCTCTCTCTGTCAGTCTCTCTCAGTCAGTCAGTCTCTCTCAGTCAGTCAGTCTCTCTCGCAGTCAATCAGTCTATCTCTCTCAGTCAGTCAGTCTCTGCCTCTCTCTCTGTCTCTCCCTCTGTCAGTCAGTATCTCTCTACCTCAGTCAGTCAGTATCTCTCTACCTCAGTCAGTCTCTCTCTCTGCCAGTCAGTCTCACTCTCAATCAGTCTCTCTCTCTGTTAGTCAGTCAGTCACTCTCTTGGTCAGCCAATCTTGCTCTCTCTCTCTGTCAGTTTCCTAGGCAGTCAGTCTCTCAGTCAGTCAGTATTCAGTCTCTGAGTCAGTCAGTCAGTCTCTCTCTCTCTCAACTCTCTCTCTCTCTCCATTCTCTCTCTCAACTCTGTCCACTCCATCTTCACTGTCTCTCCACTCTCTCTCCACTGTCTCTCTCTCCACTTTCTCTCTCTCTACTCTCTCTCCACTCTCTCTCCATTATCTCCCTCCACTGTCTCCCTCCACTCTCTCGACTCTCTCTCCACTCTCCCCCCACTCTCTCCCCACTCTCTCTCTCCACTCTCTCCACCCTCTCTCCCTTCACACTCTCTCTCTACTTTCTCTCCACTCTCTCTTTCTCTCCGCTCTCTCTCTCCACTCTCTCACTCCACTCTCTCACTCTCTCTCTCACTCTCTGTCTCACTCTCTTTCCACCCTCTATCTACTCTCTCCACCCTCTTTCTACTCTCTCTCCATTCCCTCTCCACTCTCTCTCCACTCTCTCCACACTCTCTCTCTGCACTGTCTCCTCCACTGTCTCCCTCCACTGTCTCCCTCCACTCTCCCTCCACTCTCTATGCACTCTCTCTCCTCTCTCTCTTCTCTCTCTCTCCACTCTCCACTCTCCACTCTCTCTCTCCACTCTCTCTCTCTTCTATCTCTCTCTCCACTGTCTCCTCCACTGTCTCCCTCCACTCTCTCTCCACTGTCTCTCCACTCTCTCTCCACTCTCTATCTCCTCTCTCTCTCTCCCCTCTCTCTCTCCACTCTCTCTCTCTCCTCTCTCTCTCTCCACTCTCTCTCTCTCTCCCCACTCTCTCTCTCCACTCTCTCTCTCCACTCTCTCTCTCCACTCTCCACTCTCTCTATCCACTCTCCACTCTCTCTCTCCACTGTCTCTCTCTCCACTTTCTCTCTCTCTCTCTCCACTGTCTAGCTCCACTCCCTCCACTCTCTCTCTCTCTCTCTCTCGCTCTCTCTCTCTCTCTCTCTCTCTCTCTCTCTCTCTCTCTCTCCACTCTCTCTCTCTCCTCTTCACTGTCTCTCTCACCACTTTCTCTCTCTCTCTCCACTCTCTATCCACTGTGTAGCTCAACTTTCTCTCAACTCTCTCTCTACTCTTTCTCCACTCTCTCTCTCTACTCTCTCTCCACTCTCTCTCTACTCTCTCTCCCTCCACTCTCTCTCCCTCCACTCTCTCTCCCTCCACTCTCTCTCCCTCCACTCTCTCTCCCTCCACTCTCTCTCTCTACTCTCTCTCCACTCTCTCTCTACTCTCTCTCCACTGTCTCTCTCTCCACTTTCTCTCTCTCTACTCTCTCTCCACTCTCTCTCCACTATCTCCCTCCACTGTCTCCCTCCACTCTCTCTACTCTCTCTCCACTCTCCCCCCACTCTCTCCCCACTCTCTCTCTCCACTCTCTCCACCCTCTCTCCCTTCACACTCTCTCTCTACTTTCTCTCCACTCTCTCTTTCTCTCCGCTTTCTCCCTCCACTCTCTCTCTCCACTCTCTCACTCTCTCTCTCACTCTCTGTCTCACTCTCTTTCCACCCTCTATCTACTCTCTCCACCCTCTTTCTACTCTCTCTCCACTCCCTCTCCACTCTCTCTCCACTCTCTCCACACTCTCTCTCTGCACTGTCTCCTCCACTGTCTCCCTCCACTGTCTCCCTCCACTCTCCCTCCACTCTCTATGCACTCTCTCTCCTCTCTCTCTTCTCTCTCTCTCCACTCTCCACTCTCCACTCTCTCTCTCCACTCTCTCTCTCTTCTATCTCTCTCTCCACTGTCTCCTCCACTGTCTCCCTCCACTCTCTCTCCACTGTCTCTACACTCTCTCTCCACTCTCTATCTCCTCTCTCTCTCTCCCCTCTCTCTCTCTCCTCTCTCTCTCTCTCCACTCTCTCTCTCTCTCTCCACTCTCTCTCTCCACTCTCTCTCTCCACTCTTTCTCTCCACTCTCTCTCTCCACTCTCCACTCTCTCTCTCCACTCTCCACTCTCTCTCCCCACTGTCTCTCTCTTCACTTTCTCTCTCTCTCTCTCCACTGTCTAGCTCCACTCCCTCCACTCTCTCTCTCTCTCTCTCTCTCTCTCTCTCTCTTTCTCCACTCTCTCTCTCTTCACTGTCTCTCTCACCACTTTCTCTCTCTCTCTACACTCTCTATCCACTGTGTAGCTCAACTTTCTCTCAACTCTCTCTCTACTCTTTCTCCACTCTCTCTCCCTCCACTCTCTCTCCCTCCACTCTCTCTCTCTACTCTCTCTCCACTCTCTCTCTACTCTCTCTCCACTGTCTTTCTCTCCACTCTCTCTCCACTCTCGCTCCACTGTCTCCCTCCACTCTCTCTCTCCACTCTCTTGCTCACTCTCTCCACTGTCTCCATGCTCTCTCCACTCTCTCTCTCTCCACTGTCTAGCTCCACTCTCTCTCCACTCTCTCTCTCTACTCTCTCTCCACTCTCTCTCTCTACTCTCTCTCCACTCTCTCTCTCCACCCTCTCTGCCTCCACTCTCTCTCTCTACTCTCTCTCCACTCTCTCTCTCTACTCTCTCTCTCCACTCTCTCTCTACTCTCTCTCCACTGTCTTTCTCTCCACTCTCTCTAGTCTCTCTCCACTCTCTCTCCACTCACTCTCTCTCTCTACTCTCTCGCTACTCTCTCTCTCCACTCTCTCTATACTCTCTCTCCACTGCCTCACTCCACTCTTTCTCCACTCTCTCTCCACTCTCTCTCTCCACCCTCACTCTCTCTCCACTCTCTCTCTCTACTCTCGCTCTCTACTCTCGCTCTCTACTCTCTCTCCACACTCTCTCTCCACTCTCTCCCACTCTCTCTCACAAAGTAGTGTGCGTTCTATGGGCATCCGCAGAAATGTTTCAGGGGGGGGGCACATTTTTAACTTCATCTCCATCCCCCCTTGCACCCTTCTCCCCTCTGCCTTGCAGCACCCTTCTCGCCCTCCCCCTTGCACCCTTCTCCCCCTCCCCCTTGCACCCTTCTCCCCCTACCCCTTGCACCCTTCTCTACCTCCGCCTTGCACCCTTTTCTACCTTGCACCATTCTCCCCTCTGCCTTGCACCCTTCTCCCCTCTGCCTTGCACCCTTCTCCTCTCTGCCTTGCACCCTTCTCCCCTCTGCCTTGCACCCTCCTCCCCTCTGCCTTACAGCACCCTTCTCGCCCTCCCCCTTGCACCCTTCTCCCCCTCCCCCTTGCACCCTTCTCCACCTCTGCCTTGCACCCTTCTCTGCCTTGCACCCTTCTCCCCTCTGCCTTGCACCCTTCTCCTCTCTGCCTTGCACCCTTCTCCCCTCTGCCTTGCACCCTTCTCCCCTCCGCCTTGCACCCTTCTCCTCTCTGCCTTGCATCCTACTCCCCTCTGCCTTGCACCCTTCTCCTCTCTGCCTTGCACCCTTCTCCACTCTGCCTTGCAACCTTCTACCCTCTGCCTTGCAACCTTCTCCCCTCTGCCTTGCACCCTTCACTACCGTGCACCCTTTCTACTCTCTGCCTTGCACCCTTCTCCCCTCTGCCTTGCACCCTTCTCCCCTCCGCCTTGCTCCCTTCTCTACTTTGCACCCTTCTCCTCTCTGCCTTCCACCTTTCTCCCCTCTGCCTTGCACCCTTCTCCTCTCTGCCGTGCACCCTTCTCCTCTCTGCCTTGCGCCCTTCTCCTCTCTGCCTTGCGCCCTTCTCCTCTCTGCCTTCCGCCCTTCTCCCATCTGCCTTGCACCCTTCTCCCCTCTGCCTTGCACCCTTCTCCCCCTCCGCCTGGACTCCAAAACGTAAGCTGATCACTTTCTTCAAACAAAATAATTTTGACCTAATAGACAAGCATTTTATTTTTAGTAAATGCATGGCAGGTGCTCCACTATCAGTTTGCAGTTTTCATCCAGTATCCATATGTACTCTGGCTATACAAGGAAAGTGCCACCATCCAAAGCCAAGGATACACACTAAATACTAAGAACTACCAACAATATATCGGCCAAACAAGGGTGGGCAGAGAGCACATCACCCTCACATGCATTCATGTTTTAATGAGGATGCTTTTCTCTCACAATAAAATTAATGTTTGTACAAATGCCATTTTGACACCTCTATGTGCTGTACATAACGATTGTCACTGTAACTCAGCTTACCGAACTCAGAGGGAAGGTTGACTTGGTACACCGAGAGAATAACAAATGACTCGGAGGACTTAAACAGATGTCAGGGTGAGCGTGAAACGGACTACGATAAAGCAAGCAATTAAAATTGTATTTTGTTTAAAAGAACCATGACTTGTCGGAAAACACAGTTTCTATTATGTATAAAAGTTCCTAAAAATGTCACAGTGATTACAAACTATATTACACAGGCACGTATGTTGGAGAAAGGACCTACAGGCTGTCTGAACAGAGATCAGATAATCTTCCCTTACTTGCAGGCCCGTTATCCCATTCCACCGAGACCTCTGTTTCACCTTTCAACAATAAAAATACACTTACTCACTGTCTCGTTCCTTGTCCCAAACTTGGTGGCTGAGGAAGCGCTTCTACATCTGGAGCGTTCTTTCTAATAATTATAATTCACCATGGGCCAACCTGTGCACAAGCACATAGCAGAACACTGCGTCTTCGCCACATGCCAGCTCTCCACATTTACCGAGGCCCATTCAAGAGGGGTGTGCAAATCGCTTTCACTTTCGCAATGTTAGACATGCGTAGTCGAGCCGGCTAAAATCATCCAGAAAATGTAAGCATGCTTTTAAAATGCTGATGTAGAAACAGAGCCAGCTTCAACATTGTAATTGTGTCTTTAGATAACTTGTAGGGGAGGCAGGGAAGCAGTTTTTTAAGGGTGCCACAATCACATTAAGAGGTCCCACCCCAGCCCATGTAGGCCCCCAAACCCTGACAACCCCCCCTCCCCCACCCCTCACCCCTCACAGCCCTGGCCTCCTCCCTTCTCAAAGGAATAGTGCCCTGAGGAGAATGCACCATCCTAGGGCCCACACCCCCTCCTCTTTCCGGGCCTGGCTCGTGGCTTTGACTGAAGAGAAACAATGGAAGTTGATACTTTGTTTCTCTTCAGTCAAAGGTCAGCAGTGCGAGGAGCGAGGAGCTCCTAGGAGCAGGCTGCAGGCAGCAGCAGCTGCTTTAGAGAGAGAGACACAGCTCTCTACCGGAGGGCTCAGCTGAGGGGTTGAGCTGACAGCAGAGTACAAAGTTCCCCAGGGAGCGTGTAACAGTGTGGAGCAAGGAGTTGGTATTGTAAATACCGTGGCTGCGAAGGAAGGGTTCCCTAGTCGGAACTTAGAGAGCCTCACACACCCAAAGTAGTAGGCGTGAAACACACCCTTACTAGAGGGTGTCCGGTGTCATCATCAGCTCACTGCCCCTCGTCAGACCGGCGCTGCAATGTCTGACGGAGTCCCCAAAGGTACTCTTTTGACGGGGTTCTTTTGTTCCTCGCCGATGGTGGGTGTGGGTGAGGATGAAGAAAGGTGTAGTCAGTGCAATAGTGAGTGAAAGAAGTAAAAAAGGTAATCAATCCACTTCCAACTTTAATAACGTGGCTGATTCCTTAGTTAAAAGGGGTGGGAGGGGAGTTTAGAGACCGTAAAGGTATACAGAACAATAACTCTACCCCCTAGTGTGGTCAACATGTTTCTCGCCAAAAGGCGATTCGTCAGGACCTCAAAAAAGAAAAAAAGTACTACACAAAAACAAATGTGGGCTCAATGCTCAATCTCTATGAAGAAAGCAAATACAACCTCGCTGGGTCGGAGGACAAGAGGGCCAAGGGGTCCTGCTCTATTTAGGCGACCTAGAGGTAGGGGAACAAAATATAAAAACAGAAAGAACAAATCAAGTCAAATACAACATAGTGACTCAATGCTCAAATCGTGCAGCGTGACTCTTGTGACACAGGCTCCACACTGTGAGAAGTGAAGGGGGTAGTGTGGAAGGGAAAAGCAATTGAACCAGGAATTTGGGTGCAACGTCCCTTCTATGTCATACACCACCCAAATATCACAATTGGAGAATTTCCATTGTGTGTTTCAGAAAAACTGTGGTATATAGCCGAAGCTTTCAAGGTAACAACCCGTCCCTAGGAAACAACAGCAGGCGTGCAGCATTAGTCATGTTCTTACCCTGAAGGGATTAAGAATAGGCCCCGCAGCATGCTCCCGTGAGGCCAGCGTTATAAGGTTGGATGCACCTATAGGATGTAAAAATTGGTAGCTGGTAACCTAGACATGTCAGGTAAATGTGACTGGTGGTGCACTTAACAGCAGCAATGGCGGCCCCAGATGGAGCGTAAAACATTCTCCCAGTAGCAAATCATAATCGGGGCAAGAGGGGAGAGAGAGACTGGGCGGGATAATCCCCACTTAATATGGCTCACTGGGTATCAGTACAGTAATGTGATGTTAAACACGTACCACTCACACCACTCCAATCCATTGACATACGGGACAGAGAGGTAACCGAGGTACTGCCCTGATCCCCTTCAGTAATAGATCGGGCGGGGATGGGAGCGGGGCGGGTAAATGGCCAAGTGGGCCATAATATTGTGCTTAAAATACGGTCAGCGGGGCCCCAGGGAGGCTTATGTGTAACAAAAAACTGCCCTGTTTCTATGTAGTTAAAGACCGGGCGAGCTGGGGGCGGGTTGAGTGAGGGGCCAGGCGGGGCATAATGTTTCATATAGAGTCTGTATGGCGGGGCCTCCGGGAAGGCTTCCAATCAGCCAGGTGATCTTTGCTGGACACAGGAAAAAATAAAATAGAACAACTTGGCCCGATATTATCCCGTCATCCACGCTCCTGACATAGAAACCCGGGGCTTTGGTAGTCTCGAAGGGAGCTTACCTTAATGGAGACACTGGAACGGCGGAACACCTACCCCTCACGCTCGCGGCACCTGGTCAGGGTGCGGAGCAGCTGGTAGAGGTTTCCGCTGGTGTCCGCCGTTTTGAAGGAGGTGGGCCTCTGACGTAGGTGCCGGTCCGGTGAAGGCGCATCTGTAATGCGTCATGCGCATGCGCAGCACCCTGTCAGGTCCAATGGGCAGAGCTACGTAATCCAGTGGCTCAGTAAGGGGGCCATATTGGGAGTGGCAAAAATGTGTAAACAGTTGGAGATTTACTTCGAGATCAATATCTCAGAAAGGCGGGTGTGATAAGACCCGAGCAGAAGACTCAACAAGAAGTGCGTGAGTAATTACTCATAAAATGGCCATAAGGTGTGTTGTGGTGTGGATGTACGCGCATATTGTGTAATAGTCTACACATTATGTCAGTCTGTGCCTGCAATGACTGTGTGCTGCCGGGACTGCGCGACTAAACCCAGTCGGTCCATGGAGTATTGTACTGGAGGTCCTCTGTTAAGAGGAATCAAGGTGGAACGGGATGATAGTGACAGTAAGAGGTTGGGTTGTAGGTTGTGCTGCACCGCTAGTCAGGGGTATATGGCAGGGGAGGTGTATCCAGGATGTGTTACCAGGGCAGGAGGGGTACACAGGTGATAGAGTAGAGGGTATCAGCTGAGGGGGCCTGCCAAATCCTGCCAGGGGGCCGCCAGTGATCCTTCTGATCTGATCCTTGTCGTGGCGGCCCCTGGGGTTTGGCGGCCCTGTGCAGGTGCACAGTTTGCACATGCCTAGGGCCGGCCCTGTGGGGAAGGAAGCAATTCCTTTTTGTTAAATAACCCCCACACACTCTAGTAGAGTCATACTTCGTCATTGGGTTCACCCTGACTCCTAAAGGTCATGGCGGGCTTGACCGTATTTCCGGGAGCACTTAGGAAAATTGGCCAGGGGGTTCGAAAGATTCAAAATCCTCTGGAAACTCCAGGTATCCCTTTATTTGCAGAGTTTCAGGGGATATTAAAAGAAAGAAAAGTAACGGGGTTGTGAGGATTTAAAGGTCCTAACACCGTAATGTCGCTGCCAACATGTTTCATCCTCCTAAGTTTGGCCCATCTGGGTCCTAGGCTTTCCTCAGGGCAAAAGAGAGATTCCCTCCCTGGATTGCAATAAGGTACTACCTTATTGTGATATAAAGTGTAGACAGCTGCACCTAAAAAACTGGTCTGGAATATACTTATCTTGGATTCGGTGCAACAGCTTTATTTGTGCAACCTAAAAAGAGAACAGTAACTCACTGTTAGTTCAAACATCCAACTCATGCTGCGCCATATTATCAATATAACCTGTCTTATATGAAAGCCTCCGCGCGCTTTTAAGCAAAGTGCAATACGCACCCTCAAGTGAATACTGGGGCTCCTAGTGGAAAACTGGATCTCCACGGACCACCATGTGGGCGGACTGCAAATTTCACAATTACCACACAAAACGTAAATCTTAGGTTATTCAAATTATTTCTACCTCGTTGCCATGTTACCATGCACCGTTAAAAGAAATAAATAAAAAAACTAAGTAAAAACACCCACGTGTAGGATCCTGTTTTGCCAAACATCAGTAGTTGATAAGTATCATGCGTCCTAACCCTGATGTGGTTGACTAGTTGTATCTCATAGGAACATGGAGTAGGGGGTAGTCCTGGTGTCAAACACTACTGCGTGTGACCAGGTGAAAACAATGAGAGGAAAAAACATGTTTTTATCTTTCCTAGTCGAGAGACCGTCAACGAACCACCCAACCCTGTCGGGCGCACTCACACAAACTTCCATTCTACTCACGTCATCAAGGATTCTGCCCGCTCAATCATCTATTATAGTCCGCGTACTCCAGCTGTTAGAGACCTCTTAGTGAGAGCTACGCGTTTTATATGTACGAGAGAAGTCAGAAATAATACTGCAGAAGACAAGAACAAAAGTGAAGAAAGGATTATACCAGGGAAGAAAAAGAAAAGTATAAACAATATATAGCTACTTTTAAGACTTCATTGACAAAAGAAAAATCTGCTTATTTTACACAAAAAATTGAATCTCCGATATAATTCCTCTAAAAAGTAGTTTCAGATAGTGGTGAAACTGACCTCTGTCCCATGTAATAATTTGGCAGTCAATCTTTTTGCAATATTCTTGCAAGCTTCTTTTTAGACAAAGTGAAACAGATCTGTTAGAATTTTGCTTCAAATAAAGAAATTATCCCTGAAGGAAATAGGCACTCCTCTTCTGGTTTTAAATAGGCTACTTTCATGGAAAGTTACTGCTAGTCATGTAATGATCCAAATCCAGTCTTCTGTGTCATGTTCCCCACAGACCCATGCCCCCTTTCAGTAACCAAATTAGCACCAGAGATCATTGCCATTAATCTTACTAATTTTTTTAATGCAATGTTCAGGACAGGCTATTTGCGCAAACAATGGAATGTAGCCTCTATTCTTCCACTAATAAAAAAACCCAGTATGAATCAGACGGATCCCATTAACTGCTGCCGAATTTCTTGTCTTCCATTACCAGTAAAGACGACCATGAATCAACAACTGGCTATTTTTATTCAGAACAATGGTCTTCTGGATCCCACCCAGTTTGGATTCAGAAGCGACCGCAGCACCAAAACTGCCCTGATTAAAGAAACAAAGGACATAAGGGGTGCCCTTGATCAGGGAGGAAGTGCAGCCCTTGCCTTACTCGATTTATTGCCAGATTCTGGCACAGTCATTTACGAGTTGTTGATTGACAGTCTCCATGACATCGGGCTCGGGGGACCGCACTTGCCCTGTTAAGATTTCTTCTCTCTGGGTGAGACAAAATGGTGGCTAAAACAATTTGTTTCTGAGACTTTTTCATTGCCCTGTGGGGTCTCTCAGGGGTCCTCGCTGAGCCCAACGTTGTTCAAAGTTTATCTTCGCTGGCAGTTTCGGCTTTGCATTAACGTCATGTGCTGAGGTAACGCATATTATTGTTTCCTTGCCCATCACTGATAACAACACAGGTACAAGATTCCATGATTGCATTTTGGCAGTCAGTAAATGGATGAATAATAAAATAACGGCCTGAAATTAACAGAGGTCATCCTTTTCAGCAATCTGATTTCTTTTTGGTCCCCTTCTTGGTGGTCAAAGGAATTTGGAACCCTCCCCACTCCAGTAAGAAAGGCAAAAAACGTAGGAGTTCTAGTGGCCAACAAACTCACTTTTCAGAGATCAGGTAAACACAGATATTTCTTCCTCCACTAACACCCTGAGATCATTTTTAAAATCCTCTCTTCTGTTCCCCCATTGCACAGAAAACTCTTGTAACATCCCTCGTGCTCTCAAAAATAGATTTTTGCAATATCCTTTATTTAAAAATGCAGCAACGACATTTGAATAAACTTCAAACCTTAAAAAATGCCAAAGAGCATATGATGTCAGGGATCCCCAAATTTCAATCTGCTTCTCGAGCCATTCATAGATTACACTGGCTTCCATCAGACAACGAATCAGTGTTATTATTAATTTGTTTTGGCCTTGTGTACTGCTTGCAATGTTCTGCACGATGCCGGCCCAGATTGTTAAAGACAGAACTCCAAACAGTATGAGTCTGTCAGGAATCTGTGCTCCTCCTGGGCTAAGAAACTCATAGACCCTATGTCCAAATGTGCCACCTGGGGCAGACAAAGCTTTGTGACATGTACAGCCAAAGCATGGAACCTTCTACCCATTAACATTACATTTATCACCAGCCTGTTATCTTACAGGAAAGCATTGGAAACTTGGCTTTTCTGTAATTAGTAATTTTTCGATCATGTTAGCAGAGCCAACAGCAAGACACCTTCTGATAACATAACATAACATAATCACAATGTCAAGGTGGACTATGTCAAAGGCCAAAGAGAGGTCCAGGAGACTGGGTAGGCATTATTCTGTTTTGTCCAGATTCATAGTTATATTGTCCATGATGTTAAGAATAGTTGTTGCAGGTGCTGCAAATAATCCTAAAACCCAATTGAATGATGTCAAGAAGGTCGTAGTCATTGATATGTTGGGTAAATTGATAAAGTACACACTTTTCAAGCACTTTGGCCAGGAAGAGAACTGTAGTGATGGGGCAAAAGTAATTCAGAGACCCTAAGTGTGTTTAATATGCAAGACAGAAATATTTCAGAAATATCACAAGCTCGGGTAATGGACTGCTAGACCCTTCTCCCTCTCAAGTTGTTTGACCAAATAGAGAGGATGTTCATTGGTGTAGGGCAAGGCCTTTGGATGTCAAAACCTATACCTCATAGGCTGTATACCTATGAGATGGATGGAGAAGATGGCCATGGATTGTAGGAGCTGTACTTTTCTTTTACACCTCATTATGTCACAAACACTAGCACTATAATGCAGTAGTGTATATTTTTTGTCATCTTAAGTCCTGCAGTGTCATGGAATCAAATACCAATTTTCGGATGTCATCAAGGTTAAAAGTCATATGATGTTACGTCCTGGAATTATGAAAAGAAATTAAATGAATGAAAAAAGCATTTATATAGCGCAATTGCTACTCTGAGGCATCCCATCGCTGCAGGCGAAACGCGGACAACAGCTAAGCCCAATAGTTAAATGCAGTTGTTAAAAAGCAGTGCTTTTAGATCATGATCAAATTGCATAGAACTTCACATTCCAAGCTGCTGTCAAAGTTTGAGAGCTATGCAAGTGCTAACTGTTGGGCCACCCCTGTTGGAAAGCGGCATGGCATTTACACCTCACTGAACTAGTTGTCCACTCTGTAGTTTATGACTTTGTCCACCAGCAAGGAAAATCTGGACCCTACATTCTTACTATTCCTCATGGCAGTACAACGTGGTATTGAACCTGAACAGAGCATGTTTGAGCTTATTGCAGCACAGTTCCATGTGGAAGAAGACTGTCACCTATGTTTTTTCATAGATGCACCACGTTTGTGTATCCTAAACTCAAGAAAATAAAGGACGGCTGGATGTCGTTCCGAGTTTGGTGAATGGCTGCTTTAAATACATTATCTGAAGCCTGGTGAGGCCAAAGGATACTATATTAGTGGCAACATTTATTTATTTAGATAGTTTTTTTATAACGCAAACTTGTCACTTACGGATATCAGAGCGCTTTACAGATTTACAGAGAGCAACACAGTGGTAGAATAAAATCAGTTTTGGTGTCCACCAGGGAGGGGAGGGAATCCTATACAAGGTTCGCAAAGTAGAGGGGAAACATCAATAAAAGCAAAAAATAATGCTAATTAACAACTATAGGAATAGGCAATGTTAATAAACGGGAGGGTAGAGTCCGGGCTGTATAAGATGAGAACCAGGAGGTCGTCGGTGCCAGTAGTCCAGAGTGTGGTTGAGGGAAGAAGGGTATCCTTCAATCTAGGGAAGAAATTTGATTGTAAGGAGTATTTTGACTTCATTCTTGAAGGAAATAGCTGAGGTATTCATTCTGACTGCAGGGGGTAGGGTGTTCCAAATTCTCTGGCCCATCCCAGAGAAGGATCGGTTGTGAGTTTTCTTCATGGAGAATGTTTGTGGTTTCAGAAGAAGGATGTTGGAGCTTCTGGAGGATCTGGTGCCACCAGAAAGTACAAGCTTTTGAGCATGATACCTGGGTGTATTGAAGTGAAGGGCTTTATGTGTCATGCTGGCAATTTTCAACTGAATTCTTGTCAGTTGAGAGCCAGTTGAGGGATTTCAGTTCAGGGGTGATGTGGTTGTTCCTTTTTGAGCCGGTAAAAAGCCTTGCATGTATACAAGACAAGGGAACCCAATAAAGATCAGTCAGGGACCTTGGGAGCTAACGTTTTGTAAGAGACAGTTGTCTCCGGGACAATGGAGAATGTATTAACAGCAAATATAGCCCCAGTCAGTACTATATTTGTGCCAGTATCCAGCTGGATAAAGGCAATTTTAATATTCAAGATAGTTGGAAAATAGAACAAAATAGGAGTCAAATAACAGTTGGATACAAGCTTGTCTCCATGGACCCACATATAAAACAGACAAACAAAGTAAAAGGGGCTCAGGCAGTTTGTGGTTGTTTCTATCAAGAAATAAAAAAATTGTGAAACAACAAATATCAAAAGGTCACCTTTACAACATATTAAATACAGTAATCAATGTGTATATGGTTGACAATTTTGTCGACGGCGTTTTGATCCTTATCAGTGAGATACCGGATCATCATCAGGACTATCAAATAAAGTGCCTGAAAACATTTGCCTGTGAATTTCTGTACATATAGCATGGAAATAAGAAGGAAAGGAGTAGGGGAAAAAGAACATAAATAATGGTGAGTCAGGGTTTAAAATAACACAGATCAATCTCGTAATCATAGCAACCAGTTAGCAGTTGCTGGTAATGATTGTGAGTGGGACAAGGCATGGTGTCTATAATCCCGAAGGTCGGGGTGTCTGTGGGACTAATGATCAAAACCATGCAATGACTACGAGGTCTCACGTTCATGCATTAAGCTAGCTAATAGCAGTGGAACAACGATGGGTGGTTAACGAGTGGTGAGCATAGTGATCCGGGGATAGGCACGGTGCTTGTATATGTGATATTAGTGCCTGCAAGTTCTGGTAGCGCCATCACAGTGTCTGTGCGTTCTAGCAGCGTTGTGTGTACCAACCTATGTACCTGTTGTATAACCCTGTGGCAGTGGGCAGTCTTAGGCGTGTCCGGTTTTCTGGGATAGCAGAGCAGCGTCTTAGTTAAGGATGGAGATAGCCTCTTGTGGCATGATGAAAGGCTAAAGGGGAGGGAAAAAGGATTGTAATGTGCACGGGTGGGATGAGGCTGTGAAGGGGTCAGAGTGGGACGGTTCTTACCGGAGCGGAATGGATGCTCATGTTCCTGGTAGCGTGGACAGTAACCGGACCGGCAGACAGAGGGCCTGTGGGGAAAACCTTGTATGTATGTCGGGATACCAAGGGGTCACCAGAATGGTCGAGAGGGTCATTAGGGATATGCTTACCTAGACAGACCCCTCTTCGCATTCAGGAAGAGCAAAAACATCAAGGACCATCCGGTCAGAGCTGCACTACCGTGCCTTCCTAGTACTGGCACACTCCATGACCATTGGGGGTTCCCAAGACTAGTAGGACACGCTAAATGTGGAAATTGCACTGTTTGTCATTTTACATCTGACTGTAAAGAATTTGTGTTTTGAACCATTGAATGTGAACTTAGAGAATTCTCTAACAGTAAGACTAGCAATGTTATATATGCCATCTTTTGCCCCTGTGACAAGATTAATATAGGTCAAACAACACAAAAAAATACAGATCAGGATTTGCCCGCACAGGAGCAGGCTATGCTGTAAAACACCTAATGCCCCGCTGGTAGAACATTTTGAAACTTTTCACCACAGTGAAGACGACATTCGTTGGACAGTAGTGAGTGTGGTAAAAGTACCCCCAAGAGGAGCTGACCTCTCCCAACTGCTCAACAAGGAGAAATTAAAATGGATCTTGAGGACTGGCAGTATCCACAGGCGGCCTGAACCGGCTTGAAGACTGGACCACACTACTGTAATATCCTCTTAATAACTGGTCAGAAACCATAGAAACAGTCCAACATCCTCTTAATAACTGTCCAACAACCACATTGACTATTGATCCGGCCTGTTTTTTGCTTCCAGGAACTGGTTTTGCTAATTCTTGAAGCCATGTATTCGCAAATGCCAATTGATCACGTTTGCATCACTACAAGTCACTAAACTGTCTCCTTTAATTATCCGTAAATGTTTTTCTATTTTATATATATCTTCATCTACTCAAAAAGTCATTCATTAAGAATATACAGTACGTCCTAATCATACTAGGTTATGTTTGCCGTTATTTTTTACTAGTTTTGTATATCACTAGCTGGACCCGAGGGTATCAGAGCGCTTCACAGCATGTACAATTATGAGCATTATCGGCAGATACACAATCCACAGCATGTACAATTATGAGCATTATAGGGATATATATACAATAAGATATTGTGGTCGAACATGAGGGTTCGGGCTGTGAAGGTTTCAGATAAAGTAGCTAATGTTCTAGGAGCGAGTAGGGTGTCTATCAATCAAGACGAGCCTCCAATATTTTTCTTTGTTCAAGCAAGATGGTTGACCCTGACATTTTCTAGTTCTTTGCCGACTGTCCCAAAACAAAAGCGAAGTTGCAGTGAGGTGTCGAACCGTTTCAGGTGTATCCTGTGCTCTTATTGTTTTGTTTGAAAGCGATCTAGGAAGAAGGCTTTGAGTAGGTTCTTGAATTTAGGGAATGAAGGGGTCGTTCTGATGTGGGGGGATGGAGTTCCAAATGTTTGGTGCATTTCCAGCAAAAGATTTAGTTGTGGTTTTATGCTTCCGTGTATTCAGTGGGATGAGTAGTAGAGTGTTGGAACTCCTGAGGTTTCTGGACTGGCCGGCCCTTTTGAGTTTGACGGCCAGGTATTCTGGTTTGGCTGTGTGTAGGCCTTTATGGGTGAGGCAGGCCGGTCTGAAGCTGGCTCGCAATTCAATTGGGAGCCATTTAAGTTCCCTGAGTGCGGGAGAGATGTGCTTGAATTTCTTAGTTCCTGTGACCATTCTTGCTGCAGCATTGCAGGTTGTTTTCAGGGGGCTTAGGTGTGATTTTGCTGTTCCGGTCAGGGCTGCGATTCCATAGTCAATTCTGGAGAGCATCAGTGCTTGAGTGGCTTGTTGAAGGTCTTTCCGGGGAAGGAAGGGAGAGTGAACCTGTAGAGTTGTGTTGAGGGCTCTGAGGTCTTCAATGGAGAAGATTTTTAATTGTAGTTGGTTATCGTCAGCATACATTTTGTAGTGGATATTAGATGAACTCAGAATTACCGTTTAGCAGCTTCATGAACAGGTTGAAAAAAGTGTCTGAGAGTGCTTAGCCATGAGGGACACCTAATGTGACAGGAGGGGTCTGTGATAGTGAGTGATTTATCTTGACTAATGGCATACAAACTTGACTTCGGCAGTTTTGATGAGTATATCCGATGCTAATTCCGAAGGTATCTGCGCACATATTATTATTAACTTGTTTGATGGAATTGACAAAGCCATTAATTCCTTTAAAAAGGTTCTAGAGTAAGGCCTCAATACACTGGTACCAATTAAAAGAGGTGTGCAAAAAAGGAAGTGCCCTGAAACAGCATGGTTTCCAGTTTCCTTGCAACTCAAAAAACGTAGATGTGGACAGCTGGAAAGAGCATGGAGGCACAAATTTAAACATAAAGATAAAGAAGTCTGTAAAGAAGCATTTTGGGCCTCATTTAGAGGAGTTGGACTAACGGCTAGGGAAGTCGACCTTCGATCTGGGGAACTGGGTTTGAGTCTCTGCAATGACGCTGAACATCCTGTGATTCTGGACAAATCACTTAATCTCCTCGTGCCTAAAAAAATGAATGTGTGTCCTCATGTAACGTAACGGGTGCTATGTAAGTGCTCTGATACCTGATTTGGGTCAAGTTCACGCTATATAAAACTCTGAAATTTTTTTGTTATATATATATTGCACCAACTGTGTGCCACTTATTAGACACACTGGCGGTGCAGTGTGCCTGCCCATATTTACAAGGCAGTGTAAAGTCACCCTGCATGACTTTCAATGGCCTTGTAAGTATTGGCCCCTTTCACGCATTACTCTGCGTGAAAAAAGCGTTCCATGGGTGGTGTTGTGGGAGTTCCCACGCAAAATCCTTGGAACCTGACACATTCCCAAAGTTACAAACTACGGTAAACCTGGGAATGCTTCAGAATCCTACGCCTGGACTGTGCAAATCTTTGTTAAAGACACATTCTTCCATTCAGCCATAGCAGCCACAATACCCCGGGTAGGCTTTCCTATAATCTTATGTGGCCAAGCTACCTCTTAAGCTCAAGCAGTTGACTTTATGATGCACCTACTCAGAGAAATCTTGGAAGTTCTATTACTTTGCGTTTTGTTAGTCAATGAGTACAGCTCTCTTGGCATCAAAATGATGCAAAAGTACTTGGTCTTGGGAAGAAGTGTGCTTACAAGGTAATTTTAGATAAAAATTCAAGATTAGGCTTCAATACAATGCCGAATTACATTGCGCACTGCAACGCCGATTTGGCGTTGCAGCGCGCGCAATGTAATTCGTCTTATGTATTTATTTATTTAGTTACTCAACTCAGTGAGCCGTATGCCAGAGTTTACTACCCCTGCCCCTCCCCCGCCCCGCCTCACCATCTCGCAGTTCTCCCTCGAGGAGCCGCTACTGCCATGCCAATAGAGAAAGATTTCGAACAAAAAGGCACCTTAGTGATGGAACTGGAGAAGGAGAGAGTGGAATACTCCAGGCAGGGACTAGAGCCAACGGAAGAAGATCCTAGGTCACTATTGTCACATCTGCTTCCTCTCTTTGAATTTCCAGGTGCAGACGAGGAATTGGAGGAAAGGAGGAAATGTACAGAAAAGAGATGGCTAGAGCATCCATTTTCCAGAAATTACAGGTTCAAGCTATCCAATTTTTCATCCTACACGAAGAGTATACCTGTCGTCTGCCATAATTAATCAGCTCTTCACTGGTGCGATTGCTGCTGTCCCGGCTACCACGTCCCTGACGTTGATCTGAATCTTATGCTGTGGCTGTGCATATCCATCTCTCAGTACTGGTCTGCAATTATTACCCAGTTTGCACAACGGACCGAGCCCTCTCCCCTTCGCAGCTGGGAAGCTTGCACCCTGAGATCTTTCCCGCACACTGTGAAAAATAGAATGAAGCTCGCTTGCTGGATTTGGCTTTCGCCAAGTGCACCATCATCTGCTGTTGAAGGGACCCCAGCCCCTTTGACATGGCAGCGCTCTCTCCTGGTCTTGGCTGAGGCTGAGACTACTGCTCTGAGAAAGGAGGAGGCCAGATGCCTCTGGTAATACCCCATTTCTATAGAATGGGATGCCCTCAAGTTCCAGAGGTTGACTGATAATTCCCTCTCTACCTAGCTTTGCCCACCTTATCTGCAAGCATGCTGTTACATTCTATGTTAGGAATTGCTCTCTAGGGACTTTACACTGCTCTTCTACATCACCCAGCATCATCACCCCCCTTTTGTGCCAAACCTGCAAAGACGTGGAGGACATGAACCCCAGGTACTTGGAGCACCCAGTATGTGATTGGGTGACACATAGGGGAGGGCAGACGCAGTGATGCATATGTCGAAATGCCACTTGGAGCAAGCGGTAAACCCCATATTATTAGAACACATTTTTTAAAGATTTTCAATAAATTCCTTATCAGGGTATATTCCCTTATATTCCACAGGAGGTGCAAAATGTTCAGCTTCACAGCATGAGATCTAAGGCAGCTCAACCGCCTCCCTTCTGTTAATGTCCTTGGACTTATGCCATACAAGGTTTCCCACAGAATGTGCCTAATTTTGTCCTCAAAACCCTTTCCTCGATGTCCACGACTAGACCCCCTAGAGCTGTCCTGGAAGGGTATCTAGATCTGGACCCACATGAATCCTGGCTGGAAATGTCAAAACAATTATTTTTTTCTGGAGCGCTTGCCCATTTTCACAAAATTGTGGCAAATACATACACCTACCTGTCTAAACAGAATCCATTAGATGAACAAACAAAGCCAGTAGATTTCATCTATGTGACAACTATTGGCTTTGTGTTTTTTTCATGTTGCACAGCAGCACAAGCTATTGCACAATATGGTTTAAAGTAAAAAGAATAAATGCACTATGAGGCAGCCAGCATTGATCATGATACATCGCTTTTATCCCCCTTTAAGCGATATTGCACTGCAGCTTACAGTGCTGTGCAATGTCGACAAAGGGGGGGAAACAACCAAATCAAAAGGCCTTGGCTAATGTTCTGATGGAATGCACCTATTGTAATTGCCAGTGTATTACCGGAATGCACTTCAATTATTCATTTTTCTTCCAATGGTAATTCATATTGTAAGTAAAACTGCTACCAGGCAGTGACATTGAGTTGGCACCTCTGTAATTAATCGTAGCTGAGAACCCAGAGCTTTAATTGGCAATGCTCCGCAGAAGGTCTGAGGTAAAGCAGGTTTGTGTAGGGTTTGTGCAGTTAGTTATGGATGAATTCTAATTGTTATTGTTATTTTGCTCTTATAAGGTGCACAGCAACCCAAGATTTTCCCTGCGTCGCCTGAATGTACCCAGAGAGGGGTAAATAGGACCTATTGATTGACTAGCCAGGTTTTTAAAGTTCTGCAAAAATGAGAAAGGCTGGTCTCATTCCTCAGTAGTAGAGGAAGAGAATTCCACAAGGTGGGGCCGAGGTATGAAAAAGAGCGACCACCTACCCTGGCCAGTCTATGCCTCGGGACGGAAAATTTAGCTTGATTTGCTGATCGGAGAGAACGAGAGGGGACGTAAAGTTTATCACTATAATTTAAATATTGAGGGGCCTTGCTTGTTTTCATCGTAAACATATACGTTAGTTTTAAATTTGATGCCGTTTTCCACTTTCAACCATTGGAGTTCACACAGGGAACTTGAGACCGGGTTGTTTTAGGGATCCGGCAAAGCAAGCGAGCAGCAGTGTTTTGAACAACTTGCAGTTTGCGAATAACATCCTTGTTTGCTCCTAAAAAGAAGATTTTGCAGGAGTCCAGGCGGGAGGTGACCAAGGTTTGGATTACAGTTCTTTTTGTGGAATCCAGCAGCATCCACAAGATTCTCCTAAGCCATTTAAGGATGACAAAGTAAGTTGCAGCCAGCTTTGTTGCTTGGGGTCTCATCGAGAAATGGTCATCAATGATAAAACCCAAGTTGCGAGCTTGATTGGTAGGCTGGGGGAGAGCACCCAATTCAGGGGGCCAATGTTGGGGGCCCCAAAGCTCTTTGTTCTTCCCTAGGATTAATACCTCAGTCTTCTCCCCGTTGAGCTTGAGTAAATTTACTTTCATCCACTGTGCAATTTTACAAAGCCCTACTTGGAGAGACGAAGGCTTTGAAGTTTCTTTGGCAGAGAGGGAGAATACTATTTGGGTGTCGTCAGCGTAGGAAAAAATCGACAGTCCTACATGCTCAGCAATGTCGGCCAGGGGTTTAACATAAATGTTAAATAATAAATGGCTAACAATCTAGCACTGTGGAACTCCATAGGGAGAGGCACAGGTCTTAGACGCTGCCTCTGCGGAGAAGACCTGAAACGTGTTTTCCAGCACAAAGTTAGCCAAATATTTCAGGGCCTGTCCAGTTATGCCAGCAGATTGTAAAGTCTGCAAGAGCCCGGAATGGTATACCGTATCAAATGCGGCGCTCAGATCTAACAATATGAGCGCCACAGTGTGACCATCATCCAAACGGCAGTGTATCATTCCACTGACTCCCAAAAGTGTATTTCTGTGGAATATCCTTCCCTGAAACCTGATTGTGACATATGAAGAAGCTTGTCAGTTTCCACGTAATGAGTCAATTGCAAATTTATATGCTTCTCCAAAATTTTGGAAAAAGCAGGGAGGAAGGAGATTGGGCGGAAGTTAGACATCTGGGCCGGATCGGCATTAGACTTCTTTAGCAGTGGACGAACCATCGCATGTTTCCACTCCGGTGGAATCATGGCTTCTCGAAGGGAGGCATTAAGTAGCTCCCAGATCAGCTGTAAGGTAGGCGGCTCCATTTTTTGCAGTATGGTAATAGGGAAAAGGTCCAGAGGAGAACCTGACTTGATGCTTTTCAAAATGCGACAGAAGGAAATAGTCTCAAATGGTAACCATTGTTCGAGTTCATTTAAGCGGTCCCCCTCCGGGACCTTAATTGGCAATGCTCCACGGATGGTCTGAGGTAAAGCAGGTTTGTGTAGTGTTCGTGCAGTTAGGTATGGATGAATTCTAACCCCAGTCTCCCACCTTACAAATGCATAGCAATTCGGGCTAACCCCTGTGCAGCAGTTCTCATATTTTACAAAAAAGGGGAGTACTTCGAACCCGGGTAACCAACGGTGTGTATTCCGAGATGGCTATATTTTTTTGAGCTATATGACTGCATACTAAACATAAGCCTCTTCAACTGAGGGAAGAAACCTTTGCTATGTAGGCATCACAGGATTACTTGCCCGCTCTTCTTAAACATTAGTAATCAACCTGTTTTGTTTTCAGAGTTACTACCAGTAAATAGAGCTAATGATTGAATTTATACTTTTGATTATCCAATATGTATGAACAATATAGTGTTCCACTAGTAGACATCACAATGTTTGGTACAATTGATATTAGGTGATTTAATTTTTAATTGGTACCCAGCAATAGGAGTACTATATTTGAATTTGGTCTTTTGCACTGCAATGTTCCAGCCTGGGTAATTCTCAGAAGTAGATATATACGTTATTATGTGATTAACACGTCTGAATGTATGTTCCATGTTGCTTTTAGATTGGTGTACTTTTGTTTGTATTTTCTTTGTGTACATATTTTTGTAATTATGTATACATTGTTTATAACTTATAGTTGGTTTGTGTATAGTTAGTTTCCCTGAAGTTTTGTCCTACATGTTTTTAACAGCCCTGAAGAAGTCCCAAGGTCATGGGACGAAATGCGTTACTGTGTCCTTGTCCTTGCTTTTAAAGTAGAAGCAGAGAAATAAAGAAGGGACATTTTGTGTTACTTGTTATGTTCTTATTCTTACTTTCAATTTCATTTGAATTTGGACCTTTACCTGACTCTTGTTTATTACGCTCTCAGAAGTGCTTCTCCCTCTTGTTGGTTGTTAGATTATACATAGACTAAACTGGTTATCAACAACATGCAAGTAAGGGAAATGGCGCTGAAGTGAGGCACAGGGAAGGGATGTCCTCTCTCTCCATTTCTGATTGATCTGCTTATAGAAATGTACATTTAGATATATACTGTAACTTGGTTCTCTCTAAGGGCAGACAGACAATTTGGTTTAGTTTACCTGTACTACTCATCATTTCTTTGTTTCCTTTTCCTCCCATAACAGATTTATCATGGTCGGCTGCTCACTGCCAAGATGAATGTTGTCCTTGTGTAGTATTTGTCTTTGTCAAACCTTTCCCCAAATCTCCATTCCCATCCATTCATCAAATCCTGTATCTTCTTCTATGATTTATTGAGGTTTGATCTAATAATTTACACCATTAATTGATCACACATTTGGTGGGGTGGATGTGGTGAAATCAACAATAACTCAGTGCAGGGCGAGGATCTTCAGCTCTAAGCATAGCCCACACTGGCAATATTATATTAGCCACCCATGCACAGTGTTCAATATTTCTTTCAGAGGAATATCATTGCCAGCATCATCATTCAGGCACTGTATTGCATCAAAGGTATATATGCTTGTCCACTACGTAGCTCAAGTCAACTTCATTTTGTAACATTTACAAGCTCACCATTCTGATTAATTCAGTTTAGCATTGCTTATCATATTTTCTCTATTGTCTCTCTTCTTGTCTATTAGAAGTGCCGTCTCTGGCGACTGGCAATTTTTTTAAAGCTTGCATATAATAACAACATTAACTCCGTTTTTATTTCAAATTGTTTAGTTCCCTGCAATGAATAGTCCTAGAATTTGAGTACGGCAAGGAGGGGGTGGGACCTTGCTTCTGATGCCTTCACTGTTAGATGAGGCGCTAGCATGCTGCTACTACTAACACCACCATGGCACCTTGGGAAACCATGCAGCCCTTGATTCATCTAACCATGTAAGAGAACTGTGGTTGATTTATTGTTGAACTGTAATCATTCTATATACAATGGAAATTCACACACCCACCCCTCAGAGTCCTTAGGGGTTTATATATTTTATGCAGACTGCAGAGCCTAGGAGGAGAGAGTAGTAGGACAAGAGAGGGTTCAACATAACTATTTTGTTGTTACGCTGTCAGCAGATTTTAAAAACTGGCTGTGGCAAAGGCAGCAGTGTGAAGTAAAACAGTAACCCTTCAAAAAATATTTAAATTATAATGTACAACTATAAAAAATGTATTTCCCTAACAACTATAGATAAACTAGTAAACCCATAATTGGCCCACCCATCTCCCAAACCTCAACCAATGACCCAAGTAGAGTCCAAGTCCAAAAACGAAATTGTCCATAAAGAAAACCCCTAAAAATGCCCCAACTCCCACATTTCCACCCTCCCCCCACAACAAGTCCCACCCACCAAAAAAGGATTGAAAAAGTGGCAGAAGAGTAGGCTTAACGGCCGCCTAGTAGGTTCTTAACATGCCTCTCCAATGTGTCCAGACGTTCAATCCTGCCTGGCTTTCAGGCACGCCAGCCTCTGCATAATACAGCGCTGAAATGCACGCAAATTAAAGGGAGCAGCAGTAGTGATATGGCGGCGGGCAGCTGACTTCGGTGACGGTGTACTGAAGCACTGGGGCCCGGTTGGAGCCCAGGGCATTTGCAGCTGCTGCTGCCACCTCCTCCTCCGGGGCCACCAGCCGCTGGTCCTTGGCCTTGATGGCCTCCAGTTTCTTCTGCTGGGTCGTGGCTACTCTCTCCTGCCTGTTAGGTGTCGGATCAGCAGGAGTATCTATATCAAGAAAGAAAATAGAAAAATTCTAGCAATGCTCTGAGCAAAAAACATAAAATTATAAAGTGGCACAGTAGCAGTACATTTGCTGGTATCCTCAGGCCATTCGATTTTGCTGTGATTAGAGTTTCAGCATTATGCACCATGGAGTATACAAGTATTCTTCTCTCTCTTGTTGAGCTAAATTAATGTAGGCATGCCAGCTCAGCTAGCGTCCTAGACAGACATACTTGTGTCACGTTCCTTTGCTACTGTCTGCAGGTGCGGCAGCTGTACTAGATAATTATTTTATTCCTATCATGGCCATGGTCAGATATATGACTCAATTTCACCCTGACTACAAGGCAAATGAATAGGTACTTACTATGAATGATATAAGTCCCGTGAGGTACCATATAAAAATAAATATGTAGAAAAGCAATGGACTGTACTGTGAAAGGATTAAGGAACAGGATATTGTATTTGGCACGTTCATCACAGACTATCCCAACCACAAAATGCAAAGGCACTCTTTCTTAGCCCCACTTCACTCACTGGCCTCACCCTCCGTCAGCACATTTGGCATTACTTTTTTACAACATTATAGATTTGCTTGGCATTAAGGAAAATAATGGTTCACTTAGTCTACTGCATGAAAGTTAGAGGTATAAGGCCTAATAGGTAGACTTTTCACTGATCATCATAATCAAGTGCTTAAGTTGTCACTTTGTTCGGCAATTGTTGAAAGGGGAAAACTTTGAACTGATGGAATCCGTTATGGAAGCAATAATAAAATATATCACTTGGCCAGAGGAAAGGGCTGCATGCAAAGAATGTTTTTTCAAATATCATGGAAGGCTGGGACAGAAGGAACTTAGGAAAGGAGTTAGGTACTAGGAAGTGAGCGAGTGGGCACTGGGAGTGAAGGGATACACAACAATTTTTCGCATTGCCTTGAAATTTGTAAATGGGCCTACACATTAACTAAGGCAAACACACATTGCACAGCTAACAATGCAGTGTCACCGATGTAACCGCTCAGCAGATAGGTCATCAATGAGTGTCACTGGCGAAAGGTCATAGGTAGGGAGGGAGGGAGGTGATTGATGTTGATGGGTGGGTAGGAATTATACATAATATATGCTGCGCTTGAAAACTACTGTGAGTCAAGGGAGTAGTCTTAAATACCACCTCAACCCTTTGAATAAAAAACCCTGATAAAAACCATTCCAAGCAAGTAAAGGTGAGAAGAATGCCACTACAGAGGAGCATCCTCGTCCCTTGTTTATTCTTCTTCTCAAGGATTTTTCCATTCATCATTGCATTGTTCTTTTAGTATTTTTAATCTCCACCATTGGCTTTGCTACGCACTTTTTAAGTTTTACATTATCTCAATCCAGTCTTCATCATTGAAAACCATCCACCCATCCATATAGCCATCCATCCAAACATGGCTCTCAGTCTCAACAAACCTTTCACCAACATCCATTTGTCATTTACCCATCAAGCTCACCAGAGGGTTCTTTTCACCCACCCAAGAAGGCATCCTTTCAACCATACACTTTCACCCACCCAGACAGGCACCCTTTCACCTTTCATCCATCCTTCACCCACCCATGCATCCTATCAGCCACCTTTAGTATATGCGTTCTTTCACCCACGCATCCTTCTCTTCCAGTCATTTTACATTTCACCCATCCTTTCTCCTTCCATCATTCTTTATTTTTCCCATCATAATTAAAGGTCTTCATGAAGCTTTCTCTGCTGAGATGAAGGTAGGCCATTAGTTACTCAACTCCTGCTGTATATGCTATGTAAAGAGGGGTGTGTTCAACTGTTGACAAGTCAACAATACACCCTTGAAGGGAGTATATAATTAATTTTCAATAAGCTAGCAATATGACTTACCACTTCCCACCACTGCTGCTGGCTTACCGCCTACCGCTGCCGCATCTGCGGACTGGCTGACGCAGCATTGGTGGTCAATGTGGCTGGAAAAAACATTACATATGCAATGGGGCCATCCTCCTCATACTTCCTTCCAGCCATGGTGCACGGTCATCGGTTCACTAACTGCAGCTAATAAGACTAGGCCTAGCTAAGAAGGCACAACTTTGGGGTGTCCAACATGACCATGGCTGCTCTCTTGTTTTACTGATTGAGCATGAGAAAAATAAAGATAGCCTTCTCATCTCAACAAACATGCGTAGAATACCATACTCGGGCATGTAATCTGCACAGCAGAGTAGAAGTAGTAGTACGTGACCAATGGGTTCTCTGAGTCTTACAGTACCAAAGTAGAAGAAAGGAAGCTACAGACAGACTCGTACACAGAGGCAATTTGAAGTAAAGTACAGACACTAGGAATATAGAAAACAAGTAAATAGGATAATGCAGGGATAACAAGAATTTAGAAACTGATAGATCGAAGAGGATTTGGGATTAAATTAGAAAACGGTTAGAAATAATTCAAAATAAGGAGCGGTAAAAGCTAGAGAAATAAATATTGTTTACAACAGGAGGACTTACTAGGGCCTGCAGAGCAATCGGTGGAGGAACTTTGGGGCTGGGAGGAACCTCCACCTTCCTCACCCGCCTCAGTCTTCTTCGTGCCCTTGGATGCTGATGTAAGACCTAAAGACAATAAAAGATTGATGGTGAATAATTCATCTCTCCAAAATGATTTTTTTGACAGGAAAAGGCAATCGCAATATCATTGAACTTTTTTAAAATCAGATCGAAAAGTAGTAAACTAGTGTCCCCGACCGTCCTATCCTATTCCATATTTCCGAAACCTTCCTAGCCCTATTCCAAAGATTTTGGAATTACTAATCAATTGCAACAAATGATGTTTGATTCTTCTCATCTCATTCACAATCTGAACCCCCTTTGCTGGCCAGTTCACTAATTCTTCATTTTTTCTTTAAATGCATATTCCAAACTGGTTGCTTGTCACTGTACGAGCTACAAAAAAGTCTCAAAGAACTGAAGTGAGAGGACATGTCGTTCTTTAAGGTCATCTAATAATGGCAATCTTTTGATTCCAAGAATCCGACTGGCTAAAATGGGAGATCGCTCGTTCGCATATCTTGGACCGAAGATGTGGAACGCTCTTCCGTTGGCGTTAAAAACAGAAACTAATCTTCTGGCGTTTCGCAAAAAATTGAAGACCTTTCTGTTTTGATCTCCTCATTTCGTGATCTCTTTTTTTGCACTTGCTTGTTTTCTTTCTTCAGTCTGTCCCTGGCGCCGGGAAACCCATTGAGGGTAGCTGAGCGCAATACAATCTAATAAAATAAAATAAATAAAATAAATGCGCCGCTAAATCCCTAATACTAACTACCACTATCTTAGTTTCAGGACAAAGGAGTCTCTACATTACGTAAGTTCTTACATAATCAACCCAAGCGAGCGCCAACAAGTACGATTAGGTAGCACCAAGCACCTGTCTAGAATAACAATCACATAATATAATATTTTTGGACTTAACTTACCCACATGTGAGCAGCATTCTTGCTTTTTGGGACAAAAATATTAGCAATATCATACAACACCCAAGTAATAATAATATTAATAATTAGCTACTCTCCGAGCCCCGTGACCTTAACCCCTAGCAGGTCCTGCTCTTGCTTCAGGATGTCTGACCACTGGTGCGACAGCTGATTATGGTTGCACCGGACACCAGAGCAGTGATACATTGCCAGGTGTACCCTTGCCCAGTGCTGCTGGCACTCCCAGAGTCTGTACCTGGACCCAGGCCTGCTGCCAGGGTGGAAAGGAGGCGGTGCTGTATGTAAAAAACCAGTGTTGCTACCTCCACCTCCAAAAACAAGGACTGGGGCTACATGACTTCCTGGCACCGTCTTACGCAAGGAAGGCAGTTCCTTGTTGCAGGTGTTTTTGGAACACCTTTTTCCGCCATGGTGCTTGGGGAGGGGGGGGCAAAAGTAAAAAAATACAGAAACGGGAAGAAGAGGAAAGAAGTAAAAAAAAAATTAGGAAGTAAGTAAAGTGCAAAAATAAAGTTCAAAACTCACAAAATGCACAAAAAGTAGAAAAAACGTAAAATACACACTTAGAATGACAAAGGGTAAGATAAATAAAGAAGATAGAAAAAAAGTTCTAGAACACAAAGATTGCAAAGATTCAGGAAGGATCAAAAAGTAGACCCCAACACTATAAACAGAGTGAGAAACAAGATGGCGGCGTCCATGCGCGACCGTGTGGTGCAGTCCGTGCAATATTTCCACCCAAAAATGAAATTTGCATTGCGGTATTGCGGAAACGTCACGGAACAAGCAGGACAAGGAACTCCATCCGCTCGAGGAACTCCGCGTAGCACAGAGTTTTTTTGCCACTTTGCTGAGTTCCGCATAACTCAATCACATAGAAGATGATCCTTGAGGAATCATTCACCTTAATATTTCTTATTCAAATATTGTCACAATCATGAACACACAATACATTAGAACACAGGACAAGGTTATATCAAAAATACTTCTTTTATCAAAAACTTATTTTGCCAGTTTCAATATTTTAGTGAAGAACACACATATATATATATAAAAAAAACATTCTTATAAGGCAACCCAGTAACTACTGTCTTAGTTTTTACAGTATATACAGAGGTATCTTACACCCTTTGTACCTTCGTATGGACTAGATAGATGGTTCGCCATACATTATCAACAGTTCAAGATATTTTCTAAATTATTCAGTTTCCATCAGTAATTTCTTGCAAACAAATGGTGTAATAGCATCGACGTTTCGGTCTCAAACACAATTAATTCCACAAGACCATCCTCAGGACGAAAGATGTTGCACCATAAATCTATTATAAAACATAACAAATCCATTCAGTTATATACATTCAATTCTTAAACCTTCTCCATATGTACATTAGTGATCGTCTGCTTACACCAAACCAAGCAAGTGAACCATAATCATGCCAAAAGTGTATCACACAACACCAAAACAGATGTGGTGTATCATAACTACATAGTACACAGCCAGTGACCTTCTAGTGTCTATATATCATCATTCAACAACTCAAACGTGTTCAACAAATATCTTAATACTCACTCGAAGCGCTAGTAGTCACTACGTCGCTTCATCCTAAAACAAATAGTTCCAACATCAAATGTGTGTCAAGAGAATACCCATAAGTGATACCAAATGACCGCTTGTGTATATCTCCATTCTTACCTCCAGCAAGTATCCACTTCCTAGAAATGTCCTCTTCACTAGCCACTAATTGCTCTCTTCAATATATAAAGTCTTTTTTCTAAAAAACAATAGCAAAACCGGGTCGAATACGGCAACTTTGAGTAAATCAGTCATCCGACATTCGGCATAACGGCGGCTGCAAGTTCGTGTATTGCAGCCGTAGCCTTTAACCATGGACGCCTACGTAGTAAAATAACTGAAAACGTGGTGGCCATCTTAGAAGTACCTAATCCATTAGTTTAATAAACAGCAGGTATACCTTTCTATATTCCTCCTTCTATTATGATGTTTATTCTTCGCTCGAGAGTGTATAGTAAACAACAGACACAGTTGACATATTGCCAGGCTAGTCAACATGTACAGTGTTCGACCCTAGAAAGTGTGACTTATCAAACTTCAGCCGAACCGCTAAGAAACGCTAAATTTTTATCGGCATACCATCTATGTCATTACAAGGGCAAACCTCATTCAAATCTAACCAATTGAAAGAACTACATAACTGGAATACCTTATTCCGGAATTAAACAAAAAAGGGCATCAATGTTATTATATCGCATACTCCACATTATAATACAAATATGTAACCTGCCTGTACTATTATAGAGCTACATGACCCAATATATTTCTCAGTTCCTCTGATGTTTTACAACAACATATAAGTATTGCTAATCATGAAAAATGAAAAAAATTAAAAATCTCAAATCAGGAGCCTACAGAGTAGCTAATGTATGCCATTCCACAAATTGATTAAATCCATTCTCAACACTTCTGGCTAACCAGATCCACCTGTTTTTTTTTAGTGTCAGGAGACGATCAACATCTTGTCTGCGTTTTGACTTTTTAACAACATCAAGCACAAACCAATTAATTTCCATAGGGTCATGTGACTTCTCCAGATAATGTTCTGAATTCACCAACGTGATTGGTGCTGCATAATCCGCTTCTTCACTTCCTGAGTTGTTTTTCCTATATACTTTAAGGAGCATGGACATTGTATGCAGTAAATGACGTTCTTAGTCAAACAATCTGAGTGATGTTTAAAAAACCATTCTTTTTTATTTAGTATACATAATTTAGCAACTGCTGTAGTTGGGCAAGCAGCACATTGTCCACATGGATAGTAACCTATTACTGGCATAAGAACCCACAAGTTTTGCAATGTTACAGGAACAGGTTCCTTGTATGCCGTCACTAAATGTCCCCTTAGGTTCCTTCCTCTTCTGAAGGCAAAACTTGGATATTTCAAATGAGGCTCTACTTTTTGCATCAAATGCCAATTTTTAGATATTATCTTTTTTATTTTATTGGACTCTGTGCCAAAAGTAGTTACGCATGTAATTGACTCAAATTAATTCGTTTTCTTGTCTTTAGTCTGTAAAAGAGCTTTTCGGCCATAATACCATGCTCGTTTGAGAGCCCGCTTAACCAATCTATATGGATAATTCCTTGCCATCAATTTTAACTGTAGGACCTTGACCTCTTAAAAATAATCCTCCCTTTTGGTACATTTCCTTTTGATACGTGAAAATTGTCCAAAAGGGAGATTATCACGTAAATTACGTGGATGGTGGCTTGTGTATTTTAAGAGGGTATTTCTTGATGTTGGTATAGTGTATAAACTCACTGATAGTGTCCCCTCATCATTCCTGATATATAAATCTAGAAAACTGATGGACTGGTAGTTGTGTTCAATAGGGAATTGGAGATTACTATCTCGTTCATTCAACCATAAATGGAATTCCATTCGTTTGGAGACTGAGCCTTCCCATATCAGACATACGTAATCTATGTAACGTAGATATTTCTTTATATAAGCCTGAAAGGGGTTTTGTTAAAAATGACTCTGTTTTCAAATGCGGCCACAAACAGGTTAGCTACGTCTGGGGCAAAAATAGCCCCCATAGCCACACACCATTAAAGATGAAATAGTACTGTTCTAGTGCGATCATTGCAAAATTAACAATAAAATCAGTTGGAACTTGATGTGGGCGGGGTCTCTCATCTAAGACCTCCCTGATGACTATGAGAGCTTCAGTTTGCGGTATGCTCGTATATAAGCTCTCTATATCCATCGTCACCAGAATGTTAATTGACTCATCAAAGGTTTCACCCTCTAGCAGTGTAATAACACTCGTACTGTCCCTAGTGTATGATTTGGTTAAGGGGACATAAGGTTTTATAAAAAAGTCTACATATTCAGCCAACGGTTGTAAAATTGACTGACATCCTGCCACTATAGGTCTACCGGAGGGATGCAAATAATTTTTATGAATTTTGGGAAGAGTGTAAAACGCCGGAATTGTAAAGTCTTTCTTATTCAGATATTCATACTCCTTTTTACTTAACCTGAGTGAGGTTAAGGATTTCTTGTCTAATTCTTTCTGTGGGGTCCCTGGATAACTTGACATGGTGTACTATATTGCTGAGTTGCCTCAAAGCTTCCATATCATAATCCGTTTTGTCCTGTATAATGATACTTCCGCCCTTGTCAGCCGGTTTGATCAGAATGTGATCCCAACTGGCAAGGGTTTTCAGAGTCATATGTTGTTCTTTTGAGAAGTTATACTTCACGTATTTCTTTTCTTGGAATAGTTGTTCTACTTCCGTAAGTACTACATTTTCAAAGGTGATCAACTCTTTTGGCATAAGATTAGTTGCAGGATAAAAAGTTGAGCGGCAACGTAATCCTGTGGTGTTATTTTGTGCCACTAGCGGAGATTTATTGAAAAAATATTTCAATCGTAGAGTTCTAAAGAATCTATAAAGCTCCACTTTAGTTGTAAAGGGGTCATTCCTGTTGGTAGAGATAAACGATAGTCTGTGGCTTAAAAGCTCAATCTCATTAGAGCTTAGAGTATGGGATGATAAGTTAAAGATCGGTACTACGTCTAGTGAGGGGTTGTTCTGATCGATCACTCCCATCATATTCTCATCAAGTCTGCTTTCTACCATTCGTAGTAGCTGTTTCTCGAGGGGGGTGTATTGATTCCTGAACCACCCTCTCCGTGTGTTTCGAGCCCATCCGCTCTGTGGTGACCGACCTCTTGCTAAAAAGTGTGATTTTGTCCTCTCCCTGATCTATAGTTCGAAGTAGAACATTGACCTGTGTTTTCGTCGGAGCTTGATGAGGCTGTATCTGAAAAGGTAGTGTGTTTTGGTACCCAATTCGACTGTCCTGAATTCTGTTGGAAAAAATCTTTTTTCAAATAGGGATATGTGCGTTCCTTTGTGTAGTTCTTTATATCTTTTTGGAGTTTTTCAGTCTTTTTTTGAATATTATTCCTTTGGAAATCTGCTACTATGTTTTCTAGTTTTTTCAGAAACTCTTGGGCATCTGTTACTGTTGGATTCTCCTGAATATGTATTTCTAATTCAACTATTTCTTTCTTTAATTTATCTATATGTTTCAAAGCAGTTTCGATCCCCAGGACCATTCAGCTTTGTGAACAATTTTTTGATACGAAACTGAACCCTACTTTAAACTCCTCATCGTCAACAAAGATTGCCGGAATACTATCCAAACTCAGCCCAACCTTATTTGGAACTAAAGGGCCATTTCATCCTGGCCCAACAACCAGACCACCCCAACCATATGCTGGAAGCTATGTACGTCACCTGGATACGGGCTCGCAAGCTCTTTTCGGTTGATGTGCATCTCCATGGCAAGTCTCTATTCTGGAACAATACTGTTATTCACATAGGGGGCATGCTTGACTTGGGCCCCTGGCATAGAGATGGGATTCTAACACTCACACACCTGATTTCTGGTGGTGAACTCAAGTCCTTTGAGATGCTACAGGATGAATGTTGCCTGCTGCATACTAAAAAATGACGCTACACACAATTACGTCATCCCCTGTTTCCCGATGCCCTAACACTTGGGGTCAGTTTAAAGGTGTGATGTCCGGGTTCTACAATCTTCTGATTCATACTCCCAGCCGCAATTGGCTAGTCTCAGGGTTTCTTGGTAGATTCGCCAGCAGGTGGAATATCATGAGGAGGACTGGGTAGAACTCCTGTCAGTCCTGGAACGGGGAGTCAGGTAAGCACGGATCAAGTTTAGTCTATTTACGATTCTTCAGGGCTGGCTCAGGACCCCGGCACAGCTTCAAGTTGCAGGGTTGCTCCCTCAATTTGCCTGCTAGCGATGTGATGATGTATCCTGTGACATAGTTCATAAATTATTGGATTGTCATGCCATTCATCCCTTCTTGACAGCAAGGGGGTATATTCGTGGTGAGTCGATGAATTTGACCTCGTCAATTCCGTACTGCCTAATTCTCCTCCATGACTTATTGGACCATTACAAGCTGACCCTCCATGCCCATTACCTGCTCATCACTGCCCTTGCAGCTAGCAAGATCTGTATTGTACAACATTGGTGTTCTCCACTACTACCATTGTATGAGGATGGCTCGGGGAAATGTACTAGACTGCATCCTGTGAAGAGGTAATTTACAACTTAATGGACAAAGCAGATATTTTTCTTCTCACGTGGTATCCCTTTCTGCAGTATGCCCATCCCCCAATTCGTCATTTGATTCTGGCTCGTCATTGTCACCGCACTCCCCCCCAGCATTACTATACTTGGGCTTCATCTGAATGATCCATTTCCCTGCCCTCTTTACCCTGCTTTGAACTTTCGTTTTGTCTTCCCTCCCTTTTTTTTCTCCCCGTCCTTTTTCCTTTCTTTTCTTTTCTTCTCTCCAACTATGGTTTATTTTCTCACTCCTTTCCATATTTTCTCTTCCTTTCTTATATTTTAGTAACACTTGCTATTTGTTCATGTATAGCAAACAGTATTTGTATCTTACCACTAGTTCCTCCTCAACCTTGGTACCAATTTTCATGTGATTTTATGGTTGATCTATCCCGGTCTCACAGAATTTTATTTATAATGGGGTTTCAGTGATGCCAAAATGGCACATTTCCCATTTTCAAAATGGTGGCACTCCCACGCCTCGTGTATCAATTACATAATCATCCGTTCGTAATTTACCCCCGCTGGTTTCGGCAGCTCAATTCGGCGGTGAGCGGCTTTCTATGGGAGGGGGGAGTGGCCCGGGTGGCCCTACCGACCTATACCGGTGGCCTCGCCACATCGGACGTGCTATCATACTACCAGGCGGCGCACCTCCTGGTGCTAAATGACTGGTGGTATGGCGACCGGGGGGATCCGGCTTACGCCGTCGAGAGACACTTGATGGGCTCTGCGTCCTTGCACACGTTGTACGTGGCCCCCCTTCGGAGGTTCCTCCCATCGGCACACAGGTGGTATTTCTGGTGTGGAGACAGGCACTGAGGCGGACTGGATGGTGGAATGTCCTTATGCAGGAGACCCCCTCTTGCACAATGGAAGGCTCCCGCAGTTGGATGCCCTAACGGGCTTCAGGGGCTGGGACGCCATAGGCGTCTCGACCCTGGGCGACGTTCTGTCTGGGGATACCCTTAAGTCCTTCACGGACCTGCAGGAGGACTTCGGGATGCCCCGCACCCAGTTCTATCGATACCTCCAATTTCATCATGCCCTGGCGCCCTCCCTAGTCGGTCTGGAACACATCCCCGAATTCAGTCCCATCGAAGCAAAAGTTTTCATGGGAGAACTGCCAGACAAGAAGTTATCACGTATTTATCAGATGCTGATGCGACATTGCTCCTCGGACTTGAGTGGCCTTAAAGCCCACTGGGAGCGAGACAAAGAGGACTGGGTCGAGGCCCTTGGGAGTCCCAGGGGGCGGCCATATCCACGCGCCTGCGACTAATTCAGTTCCGTTACTTGCATCGCACCTATTACACCAGACAGCGGTTATGGAGGGCAGGTTTAGTAGCATCCCCGGACTGCCTATGTTGTGGGCATTAGGTGGGCACATTGATACACACGGTCTGGGGCTGTGCATCGCTGCAAAGGTTTTGGGATGGGGTTCATCGTTGCTTAGCCGAGGTTCTGGCCTGGGGGGTACAGAGGGACCCTAAACTAGCGTTGCTACATGTCATGGCTGGGGTTGGAGGAAACAGATATAAGCGTCACCTAATGCTGTTGGGATTTACCCTGGCAAAACGAGATATAGCGAAAGCATGGAAGGCCCCCAGGCCCCGTCACTCACGGCATGGAAGAATGGCATGGACTTTTGTATGGGCATAGAACAACCTGTGTTTCTAGCAAGGGGCTGTCCCCGGAAGCATATCAAAATTTGGAAACGGTGGGCGGACTACCGGGGCCTGGACTTAGACCCGCCACCAGAGGAGGATACTCTCCCGACGATATGAGGACATGCTATATGGATGATTGCAGCTGGTTCGGTCTGTACAAGGCATAGTACTGTACTGTTATCTTATGCGTTAGGTTGGGAGCAGGCACGCAGGGAGGGCATGGTAGGGGGGAGGGAGGTTTACATATTGACTATATTCTGTGTTCGTCAAATTTCCTGAAGGGACCTAATTGTTTCATATGTTTTAAATGTACCTAATGACTTTTTGCAGATAGATTGATGGTGGCATTAGCCTCCGGGTAACGGAGCTGTGCACAATATGTGACCTCAATTTAAAAAAAAAAAAAATTTTTTAAAAAAATGGCACATTTCTCAATCTTTCAGTCATTTCCATCTGCTCCTGAAATGACTAGGAGATTTATTTCTAACCTACCAGGATCTACGCTTGACTCTAAGTGCAAATGGCTAACGCACTCTTGAATACCTTCCGGATCTACGACGAATTGTGACATTTACATTTTCCTTTTATCTACTCATATTTATATTCCTAGTTCTCACTCTATTTGATGTACCATTTGTAAAGCACTCTGATACCCTTCCAGGGTCTAGTTCGCGCTATATTAAACTTTATAAATAAAATAAAATAAATGGCCATCTTTAAGACATATATGGTAAGTAATCACCTTGGGTTTGGAAGAACCTTACTTTCATCCTTTTCCTTGTATTCCTGACTTGAAAGCCAAGTGCCTTTTTGCCTCTGTCCTTGCTTATACCTTTGGGAATTGCCCTGTGCCTTACCCTCTGGTTTGGAACCAGTCTGTTGAGAGTTCCTCTTTCGCTCTATCTTACAACCATGTTGCTTCATCCTTTTGTTAACCTCTTACCTACTGTCAGCAATGATTCCCTCATGGTCGGTTTGTTGCTCAATATGTTCCACCTGTTTACAGCCTCAATTCTGAATGCTTTGATAGCACAGAAGATTGAGGTGATCAAGTGAGGGAATGTAGGGAATGGAACAGCTGGGAAGGAGACCTATAAAGGAAAGAACATCATCAGATTCTCTGGAACACCTTCTATCACACATTTATAGATATTGTTCTATCACCTGTTTTCCTACAAAATAAAATCTTTTAACTTTGAATCAGCAGAGTAGTATATGTAACATTGTCATGGATCGTTAAGTTCCTAAAAATGATTTTCTTTGTGAGCTGAAATAATAGGAGAGTGTTAATTAATATAACTGAATATGACATACACGTCTCGTTAAATAAACTGTGTAATGTGCTCATATGATACCCACCAGAAACAATAAAAAGCTGTGCTTCACAGGGGGAGAACCAACCCTTAGGAAACCCCAGTTAAAATAGCAAAATTATATACTCTTATAAATATATTCAAAGAATAGTGTATTTTTAGCATAGCCTATAACATCCAGTATCATCATTTCCAAAATCAACCGTGCTACTCATCCACATTGCGCATTGAATTATACTGATTTTTACAGGTAAATATGTCTTGATTCTCAATAGTGTGCTACTGAATTGAAATATAGAATCCAAATGTTCCCCAGGATAAGTAAGGCATACAGTCACACATTTTTATCACACATAAATAGCGGAAGTAGCTCTCCAAAATAAGTGACTCCAATCAGATTATCACACAAACGGAGATATTTAGGGCATTAGTGGGCTCACGACTGCCTTTCGTCACTAATCAAAAGACAAAGATGGCATGATACCCTAGCACTTAATCTCAGTTTGCAATTTAGCGAAACATGAGAGTAATGTGTTGACATCCCTGCTACCGCTACCTACTCCACTCCCAGTTTATTTGTAATTCCAAGAATTGGATGAGGATGGCTCACTCACGTAATGTGACATGCTTTATCATTTGCCACCTTGTCCCATCCTGGTAAGATGGCACTGCCAGGGCGGAATCGACTTCAGGCTGGCGCTAACCTAAGGGAGTGCTTCGATATTACTTATCTTAGCTAGATAATACTATGATCCAGTCGACTGGTTAAAAACACCTTAGAATAGACCACAAAAGTATCCTTTATTCAGGTGGTATCCTTGTATATTAAAAAGTTTCCAAAGGTGAAACTACAGGAGGCATATATGGGTGTAATGACCTATACGCGCCACTGCATATGAGTAAACATTCATGCCAACATGTTTCTGCCTTCCGTTGGCCCATTTGCCTATGAGTCCCTATATTCCAAGTAGTCAGTGCAGAGTACCCATCGAGAAAGAATATGTATGTGGAGAGGACCTACCTCTCACTTATGTTCTCTCAGTGAGGAATAAACTAGTTATGTTGCACTAATTGGTGCATGGTCTCTTCGGGGAGGGTCTCTCCGGTAGTCACGCTTTTGTCACAGTAGAGAAGCCACATGTATCCGACAGGCCCCTTCGAACAGCGACTTGTAGATCCAATCAGATGCTTCTGTCTGCGAGTCCCCATGTGTGAGATATGGTAATCACAAATTCAGTACCAGCCCTCTCCTTGGGCTCGCAACAGACAATACTGGCGGCTTCCAATGCCGGTATACAATGTGGCAGCAATGTACTCCGTACAGCAGATAGACATGGAATGGCGACTTAGAATCCTGGAACATGTTTGCAATATACAAAAGCCGTTTGGTGCAGAACACCCATACTACACAGGATTGAACTTTCCCAAATACTTTCTCTTTCTGAGAACGTGCAATTAATGTAGGAATAATCTGTCGCATGATAAGGGTGAAAATGCCTTTTATAGGCCTATTGGATTTAGTGTTTTTTAAAGTTCATACCATGAGGGGTGCGAGCCAGACACATGCTAGTCATCGCGGGAGTTGTCGTTTCTGCTGCTCCCATTTCAACCCTTCAGGTTTATAGCTTAATAACCTCTTAATCTTTTGATGTGTGTACTTTACAACTGTGCCCACTACCTGATAGAAGTTGCAACAGGTTAATAACCGTCCCTATCCTCGAATTTTTTAGTATGGATGTCTCTTGTGGGCCGGCAAGCGGACTCCTGACAGCATTCACAGCATTCTGTCCTAGGGTCTGCTTTCTGGGTGTAACAGCTACCTACATGTCAGCCAACACTGTATAATTCTCTGAATTCTTTTTTTCAAGTCAGACAGTTGTTACCTGATTGGAATATAGTACACCTCAGGTAGTGTCGGGTTCTTGTCCCAGGTCAGAAAAACCAGTATCCACGGGAGCGAACATTGAGCCTCTCCACTCACGTAGGGTCACCTCTAGCCAACTAGGCACACCAAAGGTGGACTAAGACCCCCAGAGAGTGAAGAGACCAGGAAGGACCACCAGAACCTTTTTATAGTAAGGAGGAGGGATTCGTAGACCGGGTACTCCTGCAGGAAACAGACAAAACAGAAGAAACTAAGGGTAAACAAAGGGCAGCTGAACAGCTATAGATATAGGGCACATTACATGTAAATACTCAGACTGTATGCTTCCCTGTACTCAATTCAGTAATACCAGCCTCAGGTTTAAATCAGGTCACTCCAAAAAATGCAAAAAATTTCATTAAATTGTGGCAGTCCGACTGAGTCAATTCAAAGATTACGCTGAAAATAAACAAAAAAGGAACACAGGCTTCAGCGCGTCCTCGCGCTCACGGTATTCAGAAATACACAAAATTCAGCGCGTCCTGGCGCGTATAAAGTAAACAACAAGGAGGTCAGGCTCCAGCGCGTCCTCGCGCTCTGGGTAGTCAGGAAAACAGTGGAGCTCAGCGCATCCAGGCTGAATAAAGAACTGATCCAGGACAAAGTTTACACACAAAAGTGCTTTGGCAAGAAAAATTACCAAAGGTACAGCAGCACAAGGACTGGAAGGTTCCCACACGATTTCAAACAAGCAGGAAGGGCGTGGTCCTAGCTGGGATGAAACCAAGCACCTGAGAACGGGATCTGAGTGCCTATATGCTGTAGAGGTCACCTGACCTTAAAGTAGTGTAGCATGGGAAAGCATACAGTCTGGCACGCGTCACAGTGCATCATGGGAATGGTACTCTGGGCCATTACCAAGCAGAGTCAAGGTACAGGAAGCCTGGCGGTTAATAGTTCTCCCCCTAAAGGCCTATTCACTGGTCTGGGTTTAGAGCGATTTAATGCGTGGAATCTTCTCACCAATAAAGGAGCATGAACGTTTTCAGCAGGTTCCCATGTTCTCTCTTTAGGGGTGTATCCCACCCAATCAATGAGATATTGTAGTTTCCCCAGGTATCTTCGGGAATCGATAATACGCCTAACTTCATTCTCTAGTTCCACTTCAATGGTGACAGGAGGAGGTGGAGGCTTGGGACATGAAGGGGAGACATAGGGTTTGAGCAGAGAAGTATGAAAAACAGGGTGTATTTGCATGTCTGGTGGAAGCTCTAGTTTAACTGCTATGGTGTTAACTACATGTAGTATTGAGTATGGAGTAAACAACAAAAGAGGGGAGAGAGAGTTTTAGATGGATTCGTTCTCCCTAATAATATATGTATAAACAAATCGAATCCACTAAAATAATGGAAGGGTGGTGATGCACATTGATCTGCATACCACACCTCCGCTTCTTTCCCCCTTTTTTAACAGCGCCAGCCCGGGGGCCCATTAAAATAATTTTTGCGTCTACCTCACGAGCCAGGCCCTTTTTAAACATCACTTGTCGATAACCTCACCACTCACGCACATAAAACATAAACCCTCACACCCACCACACATAGTCATTGAAAGTGCTCCAGCGCAATCGTAGGTCGCAGCACGCCGCATTCCGTAGAGGGGTGCGAAGACCCCAATGATGAAGCATGACACCAAGGGTCCTTTTGGTGTGTGAGGGGTATTTTACCAACACTGGGTGCTCCCAACCATTGTAGGGAAACCCTTCCATTATTTTGGTGGATTCAATTTGTTTATACGTATTGAGTATGGACCCATGTATCTGGGTTGTAACTTTTGGGGTCCAGATAGCCTGAAGTTTTTTGTGGACAGCCAAACCTGGTCTCCGACAGAATAATCAGGGGCTGGACGTCTGTGTTTGTCAGCGTGTGTTTTCATGTGTTGTTTGACTTCGATTAGTTCTTGTTTGGCATGCTCCCATATGGACATGAGGAGAGTATGGTGTCCAGTGACTGCTAGAACGTCCGTCAATGAGGGAGAAAGTTGAAGATGGTGGAATTTAGGATGATAACCTGTAGTAAAGTAAAAGGGACAGATCTTGGAAGCAGAATGCGTGGAATTATTATAAGCAAATTCTGCCAAGGGGATAGCTTGGACCCAATCACTGGTAGTAGTGCTAATTAAATACCGGAGAAACCGCTCAAGGGTCTGGTCTCCATTTGTCCATCTATTTGCGGGTGGTAAGCCGAAGAGAGATGATGTACAATGTGAAGCTCTTTACATATTTCTTGCCAAAATTTGGATATGAACCGGGGTCCCCGGGTATCTGGAACAATCACAGAGGGCAACCCATGTAACCGCACTATGTGTTCTATGAACACCTCTGTGAGTTCTGTGGCTTTAGGAAGTTTCTTGAGAGGGACGAAATGGGCCATTTAGGACAACATGTCTACTACAACCAAGATAGTAGTGAACCCTTAAATTGCTCGGAGGTCTGTGATGAAATCCATGCTGATGGAAGACCAAGGACTATCAGGGACAGGTAACAGCTGTAAAAGGCCCGCAGGTGCACAATGCATAGATTCCTGTCGGGCACATGTAGGACAGGCTTTGACAAAATTGGAGATATCCTGGTTCATCCATTTTCACCAGAACCATCACTGGCACATTTGCAGGGTATTTTCTCCTCCCAGGTGCCCTTCCATGGGTAAAGTGTGACACCACTTCATAATCAGGTTACGTGTTTCTTCTGAGGGGAGAAACAGGTGGTCTTCATGATAAAATAAATCATTCACTATTTTGCTCATCACTGCCCTTGCAGCTGGCAAGATCTGTATTGTACGACATTGGTGTTCTCCACTACTACCATTGCATGAGGATGGCTCACAGAAATGTACTAGACTGCATCCTGTGAAAAGGTAATTTACAACTTAATGGACAAAGCAGATAATTTTCTTCTCACGTGGTATCCCTTTCTGCAGTATGCCCCTCCCCCAATTTGTCATTTGATTCTGGCTCGCCATTGTCACCGCACTCCCCCCCCCGCATTCCTATACTTGAGCTTCATCTGAATGATCCATTTCCCTGCCCTCTTTTCCCTGCTTTGAAGTTTCGTTTTGTCTTTCCTCCCTTCTTACCCTTTCAGGTTGTGTTTTGGGAATTAACTCTAGCACGAGTGCCTTGGCCACTGCAATATCCAGGGAGTTCCCCGTAGCCCCCGAATCCAACAGCATGGTAATGGACTTTCTATGTTGGGAGGGTAAGATAAAAACAACGGTAATAGCGAAATATCTGGGCACAGGAGATAGAGTATTGGCCAGAGAGTATGAGATCTGTAACAGAGAAGGACTTGGATGAGCGATCTCTATATTTTCCAAGTCATTTAGTTTTCCGACGGTACAGCAGTCCCTGATCTAACCATAGGATTCTTCAAAGTGGACTTAGGTTTAACAGGACATTCCCTAGCAAAGTATCCTCCTTTACCGCAATACAAGCAGAGATTCAGTTTTCGTCTTTTCCCACGTTCTTCAGTGGATAAAGGGCCCTTCACCCCTCCTATCTGCATAGGTTTACTAGTGTCCCTGGTCTCTTCCTTTTCGCTTCGAGCAAGGAAAATGTGAGAGTAATCTCCTTTGGTCTTCTCTCCTTTCCTTTCCTCAAAGCGATGGTCTAACTTGACTAACAAGTCCATGAACAATGAGCAGTCCTCAGGTGGGTCCACTATCTGTGACAGGATGTCTTTGAGCTCATCGCTTAATCCTCTATAGAACATAGACATTCTCTTCTCCACAGGCCAATGAGTCTCAGTAACTAACCGATTGAAGGTGGTGATATAGGTTAGCAGATCCTTCGAAACCTGTTTAAGATTGAGCAATTCATTGTCACTTGCCTGCATATAGGAGTGACGGGCAAAGAGACTCCTCATCCTTTCTTTGAACTGAGTCAGTTTATACAGAATAGGATCTTCATTCTCCACGAGGGGTACCGCCCAAAGTGCTGCATTACCACTTAAATAAGATATTATGAACGCTATCTTAGCTGCATCATCCGGAAAAGAGGCAGCTCGTCATAAGAACTGGAGGTGACATTGATTTATAAACACCCCATACTTATTGCTATCCCCATTGAATCTTTCAGGCATTGCAAGGAGTGTTTGGGGGGGTGTAACTACTGTCACATTAACCAGGGCATAAGTAGGGATAGAGGGTACAGCAGTAGCTGGGGTAGGGTCTTGGAAATGGGAAGGCTGTATGTAACTATGTTTGTGTTTGGGATGTGTCTCAGTCATGAAAAAACAACCGGTATCTTAGGGCTAGAGGGACATTTAAAGACCAGAGCCTAAGTAATGTCCCCCAAAGGACTAGAACTATACACAATAAACTTAGGGGTCTAGGAGCTGAATCCGATATTGATTCGCTAATGTTATTCCTATGTCAAACATGTACTTTAGGAATTCAAAAGTTGGATGCCAGACCAAATCGCCAAAATGTGAAACACCTGTAACTGTGTCACCCCAGTTTTTTGGATTCCCATCAAAGTCTTGTAAGATCAATATTCTCATTTGGTAATCCTTAACGGGTATTGTGTCTCTTGATCATTGAGACCACATGCATACCCTCATGGATGGTTCGGGGTAGCGACCACAATCACACAGATATCTCAAATGATGTAGATTCGATGGGAAAAAGTGCAGTGCGGAAAATAAGAGTGGTGATTTAAAATAGGATAGGGAACTAACAAAAAACTTTTAATGGGCGTTGGCCCCTTCCTGGTTAAAAACAAGAACAGTTTAGCAAAATCGTCGCAGTGATAACAAATAACTGCGAAGAGACCAACATGTTTCAGCCGCAGAGGGAGATGCCTCAGGCTTTCGTCAGGGTCTCTGTTCTTTGATATAGCTACTGCCTATACAAGTGTAATAACGTGTGTGAAAAACTATACAAAAAAACACACAAGTGGAATATGACAGAAAAGGATATAATGTTCCTTCATCTGTGCGAACTCCTCTTCGGAAGCTGGTGTCTTGTTACTGTAATAAGGGGACAAACATACAAGTGAGACACTTCCAGCTACTCTGGTTTGTGCCGTACAGTGCAAGGAGTCAAAATGTTGTCAGCCTTCGGTACTCACCCAGTGTTTCCGGGGAGTGGACCTCACCTCTTCCTGGACCTGGCTCAGGATATGTGAGACCCCGCTCTACAGGAACAGAAACCGACCTCATGATTACAATAACGGAGGGATCCAGCGTAGATCTACTCTGGTACATATTACATGAAGTCAATGGTGTCCTGAACGTAGAGTAAACTGTCATACACCATCAAGCTCACACACCAGTGCTACTTGCCGTGCTAACTTAACTGCGTACATGGATTCATTTATATTAGTCTAGGGTGACTAGGGGTATTCTGACAATCAGTATCGTACACTTCACACATGATAGACTCGAGGAGTTAGCGTCCTACCTGTCCGTCGTTGTCTCGAACTGTGACTGAGTCAGGGGGAGGCACAGACATGTGTGCGTCATTCTTATTTAAGTGGTTTAGAGAGAAACTACCAGCCAATCAAGAACTTACACTGGACATAAACTGGGAGTTAAACCTGAACTACTGGATGACGTAATGGTGATCGTTTGAGTAGTTCAATAAACATACGAAGGCCCCCGCTATTTCTCAGTAGCTGGTCAGCACTGCCTGTTGGTGTGTTCAAGATAGACTGAACCAGGGTATGTCGTCATCCAGTCCATGTTGATCAGTGCCCAGTTTGAATACCCATCTCTGTTCTTTGCGAAACAGGAAGTTAGACACATCGCTAACATGGGGGGGAATGAAGGGTTTCTCCAAAACATGCCATTTGAAGTCAGTTTCACTATGGTTGTGTGTTATGAAATGTTTGGTAAGTTTGGAGATGTCTTTTTTACATCGGAAAGTGCTTTTATGTTCCTGCATCCTCACTCGTACTTTTCTAGTGGTCATGCCCACATATCGTTCATTGCAACTACAGGTGAGGAGGTAGATCAAATTGTTGCTATTACAATTCGAAAATTGTCTCAACTCCCAGGGTCGGTCAGTCTTAATGTCCACACTAGTAATCTTTGATGTTAGTGGGCAAACAGAGCAGCTTCCACAAGGATGGTGACCTTCTACTGGAGGTAGGTCCCAAAGAGTGCCAACTTCTCTCCTGGCTGTAACTTTGGGGCGAGTGTGTACCAGGCGATCCCTGAGATTTTTTGAACGTTTGAACGCAAAGAGGGGGAACTCGAGTTTGTCTTTGCCACTATTTAGAATGCGCCAGTGTTTCTTGATTACTTTCTGAACACTGTTAGACTTAGTGTTGTATGTACTTACAAGAGTGAGTCGGTCAGTGGGTGGTTTAGCAGGTTTGGGTTCCAGCAGTGCAGCCCGATGATTGTTGGCTGCTCTTTTGCATGAACGCTGCACCAGTTTTTTCGGGTAATGTCTGGATATGAGCTGTTTGGTCAGAGCGTCTGCATGCCGTTCGAAAGTTTCCGGAGTGGAGCAGTTCCTAGGAACTCGTAGGAACTGCCCAAAGGGTAGATTGTCCCTCAGGGACTTGGGATGCTGGCTCTCGTACAGTAAGAGTGAATTTCTCGCCATGGGTTTGCGGTAAAGTTCACTCTGTAGACCAGTTTCTGTGCTGTAAATCCAGAGGTCCAAAAAAGGTACTCGCTCTTTGCTAATTTCAATAGTGAAGCGAAGATAATCATTTTGATTATTAAGCCATTGATGAAATAGTAGGACAGATTCCTTGGTCCCTCTCCACACTAACAGGATATCGTCTATATACCTTTTCCACCAGATAATAGACGCAAAGTGAGGGTTGCTCAGGTGTAGCACTGTGGTTTGTTCAAATTTGTGAACATACAGATTCGCCAGAGACAGGGCAAAAATACTGCCCATGCTGGTCCCCGAGATTTGGTGATATATCTGGTCTTCATACATGAAAAAGTTCTCTTTCATCGCTATTGTTGCCAGAGCCATGATGAAGGGCACAGGAGTAATGGAGTCAAGTTCCGACTCCTCCAGGATGGTTCTGATGGTGTCTAGGGTGGCATCCTGGGGAATGGAGGTGTATAATGACTCGTGTAGGGGTAAAGTCAGAACAAAAGTGCACCGGGTTATGTGCCTGGTAGGGAAATAGGGAAGGAAAACTAAATAACTAATGACTAGAAACACTCTAGTGTTGATTTCTTATGATATTTTATTATTTTAACATCTTTTTTTCTTAGCAATTGTTTTTCTTAATTCATTATACGTGCAAATTATTATAGGTAAAAAGAGACAAAATATGTGCAAATAGTGTAAACCTTGACAATTTGATTAAATATTAAAAAATACAGAAGTGCATTCCTTTTCAACGCGTTTCGGCGTGAGCCTTCTTCAGGAAGTCTGTATTCATGCACCAGTATCTTAAACTGCTGTCGGATATGGCACAAGCGGATGTAAGTGTACTGTAGTATGATACGGAAATCAGTCCACCTGTTGGTATGTCGTTGTGTGGAAGGTATTCTGACGGTGGTTAATGGATATGTGAACGATTGGTCCTCCTATGTTCACTGACTGTATCGATAGATTAGCGTGGTATTCTTTCCAATGCACTAACTATGTAAAAGTATATGGTATCATAAAAAAAAACGCTTGTTTGATGCAGGTAAAGTGTTTACCCTCATGAATCCAGGGAGGACTCCATCTGTGATATAAAGGATCCGTCCTTCACCCGATCGTCCGTCTGTACTGTCCGCCAGTTCAATAATGACTCTACATCCAGGGAGACTAAGTAGTCTGTCTCCTGGCGAAAGTCAATATCAGGAATCACCCTCAGGACATCAGTGGTGTCCTTGAGATAGGTGGGCATGGTGTGAACTAGAGGTTTGAGGAAATGGTCCGCAAATGCGGATAGGGGCTCTAGTAGGGAGCCCTGTCCTGATATGATCGGCCTGCCCGGAGGAGGTCTTTGGGGCTTGTGTACCTTGGGCAGAGTATAGAAATACGGCATGGTAGGATGTTTAGCCTGTAAGAATTGTGCTTCTAGAGTGGATATCCAACCCTCAGCTAATGCCTCCTCCACTAAGACCTTGATTTGATTCGTCAGTCTGGGAGTCGGGTCCGTGGTCAGTGGCAGATAGGCAGTGTTATTGTTCAATTGTCGGAGGCATTCCATCCTGTACGTTTCCACATCTTGGACCACGATGGAGCCCCCTTTGTCGGCGGGCTTCACAACTATGGTTCCATCTTGGCATAGTGTGTTAAGTGCTTTCCTCTCAGATGTAGTCAAGTTATTGTAACCCGACCGGGTAGAGTATTGTATCTGGTCAATGTCATTTTTCACGGCCATCTTAAAAGCAAGTACCTGAGGTGGTAGGGCATGAGTCGGTGGTAGAAAGGTTGATTTATTCCTTAGGCCAGTGTTGTTATCATTTTCAGGTGCTAAATCCTCACTGCTTTTCTGTTTAAAGAAATAGTGTAGCCTCAATTTTCGGAAGAACTGGGCAAGCTCAATTTGTAGTACAAACGGGTCCCCCTCATCTGTCGTGACAAACCCTAGCCCTTTGTTGAGGACCGCCTCTTCCATGTCTGTCAGTGTTCGTTGGCTTAGATTAACTACCAGACTCTCGACAGGGGTATTAGTTATTCTTGGGCGCCCCTCCTCGTGTGGCTTCTGGTTCCTGCATGTGGACCTGCTGTGTCCAACTTTTGAATTCCTAAAGTACATGTTTGACATAGGAATAACATTAGCGAATCAATATCGGATTCAGCTCCTAGACCCCTAAGTTTATTGTGTATAGTATGTGTCTCAGTCACCCTAGCCTCTATTTGTTTTTGGGTCTTTAGAATGTCTAACTCGGATACAAGGAGCTGGTTCTCGCCTCGCAATAACCTAAGCTCTGCTTGTAGATTGACCACTGTAGCTGCTAACTCATATATAGTGATTTCGGGGTTGTCAAGTGTCAGAGAATCGTCCATGAGCGTGTCATACGAGGTGTCTTTGTTCATCTTCGCTCGGGGGATAAAATGTTTGTGGGCTTGGCTTTCTGTCGGGGTACTTTACCACTGTGTCCACTACCTGATAGTAGTTGCAACAGGTTAATAACCGTCCCTATCCTTGAATTATTTAGTATGGATGTCTCTTGTGGGTCAGCAAGCGGACTCCTAACAGCATTCACAGCATTCTGTCCTAGGGTCTGCTTTCTGGGTGTAACAGCTACCTACATGTCAGCCAACACTGTATAATTCTCTGAATCCTTTTTTTCAAGTCAGACAGTTGTTACCTGATTGGAATATAGTACACCTCAGGTAGTGTCGGGTTCTTGTCCCAGGTCAGAAAAACCAGTATCCACGGGAGCGAACATTGAGCTTCTCCACTCACGTAGGGTAAAGTCACCTCTAGCCAACTAGGCACACCGAAGGTAGACTAAGACCCCCCAGGGAGTGAAGAGACCAGGAAGCACCACCAGAAACTTCTCCCAGTAAGGAGGAGGGATTAGTAGACCGGGTACTCCTGCAGGAAACAGACAAAACAGAAGAAACTAAGGTTAAACAAAGGGCAGCTGAACAGGTATAGATATAGGGCACATTACATGAAAATACTCAGACTATATGCTTCCCCGTACTCACTTCAGTAATGCCAGCCTCAGGTTTTAATCAGGTCTCTCCAAAAAATGCAAAAAAAAAATGAAGGTAGGACTCGTAGTTACAAGTACTCTCCGTGAGTGAATGCAACCCACAAGTATCAGGCATAAGTTGGCTTCAAGTCAGTCCACAAAATCAGAACAGGAATGGCTATGGCAGACCAAGAGGCGTAGAAAAGCAAGCTAGAAGTTCTCCAGCAGTCCGTGTATCCCACTAGACCGCTCAACGAAAGAATAGCACTCAATTGGCCAGGATACGCGAGCGGGTTCAGAGAGATACAATGTATCAACCGTTCTCCGCCTGCGCACGTACAAAATGAAAACAAAAAAGGAAAGTCACTATTGAAGTAGCGCTCTTCGCGCTCTACTTGCAAAAGTCATTCGATTGTGGCAGTCTGACTGAGGCAATTCAAGGGGGGGAAACAAAAGATTCCCCAGCCCAATATCGCATTGAAAACAAGCATTTGCAATGCAATAGGTCTCGCATCGAGACACATTTGAGCAACAGAAAGTGCAAATAAAAATGTGTGTTTATCTAGCTCCTGAAAAGTAAGAAAAAGCAACTGTAACGTACAAAGCAAATTGGCAAAAGTAGAAAAAAGCGAGAATTATTGGATGAGTAATTTGCTTATAGATGTATTCATTGTATTGCATTTAATATGTAATAGAAATAGAAGACTTAATAAACAGAACAGTGCATGTAAATGTTGTGGTGGTGAGTGATGCTGTTGTGTTGCAGAGTTAATATGTTGTTGTGCTGCTCACAAAGCAGGAAACTAATGATGAACACGGCAGGGCACCAGCGAGTGCAAAAGCCCAATTAACAAAATGTAATAACAGACACGCCCTAAGTAAAGACCAGCACCAATAAATCGGACATTCAGACCTACAATATCTGAAAGCAAAGCTTTTAACACTGATACTGACTCACTAAGCAGGAAATGTATGAACGCAGTATGGCGCTGATCCAGCGGGTCAAGAGAATTTCAGTCTCAAATGTACAACCCTACACCATAATACTCACCATTATTTATACATTTATCACTAGGCCCATAAATGACTGTAACATGTATTTTGACCTACTGAATCATATGACCTAATTAATCTAACATAACAAATCACTTTTAATTAAGTCACATATATAGGCAATGTATTAACTAATGGTAACTCAAGGAAACAAATAAGTCCAGCTTGTCATTTCAAAAACTATTTTTATTAACTTTATTTTCAAACAAAATGCATTTTAAGTAACCTTTATTTTTAGCATTATTTTATTAGCAGAAAATATTTATTAAAGGCACATTAGTCTTAGCAAGTTCGAACTATAAATCAGCATGAGAAAATGCTTAAACACTCAAATTATTTCTTCATAGCCTATTTCCCTATTTCCCTAACTTAGCTAAAGAAAACCTGTAAGGAAAAAGTAAAGTCTCTAAGGATCTTACGTGAAAGGAAAATCTGGCAGCGTCTCTGGAGCACAGGAACGAACAGTGCTCTTAGCAAAGGGGCAATTCTTATAGTATTTTCCTATCTAAAACTAACTAAAAGAATACAAATATTCGAGCAAAACAAAACATGATTGGTCAAAGGATGTCTCCTGATGCGGTCATCCGACTCTCGCATAGCCAGAGTCACGTTCTTTCAAGAGCGACATTGTTCATTATTTAATGTCACCAGCAGCTTCCGAAGGTGGTTACATTTGACAAAAGTCAATACTATTTCCTTCGTCCGCTCAAGCTTTTCCGCCGCTGAATGTCAAATGCGGCCTTGACCATGAAGAAATCTGAACCAAATGTCCTAAGCTTCCACCCAGCCTTATTTGCAAGCCATTCTCCAAGAATTAATGTAGAAAAACATTTTCACATTCCATCTTAGCTGTGCAAGGCCCACTTTTGGTAAAGCTTTTTCGGACATCCATTTTAGAAGTAGGCCACAGGCCTTTTTAGCGTGAGTCTAGTATGCAAGGAAACACAAGACAATAATTCAAAAAATGATAATTATTCTGTTACCCACCCCCTTTGCTAAGATTAACCCATTAACTATCTTACCTAGTTTTGCATACAAACAAATAAACAAACACAGACACATGAGATGACAAAACATAAACAGAAGCACATTTAAAGGAATGCACATGCTATTATTATTAAAACAGCTGCAGTTAAATATATGACAAAACAAAAGACAAAGTAAATGTATTATTCAAAGCAAAATGACAAACATGACTAGAGCACAAATCATTAAACCCACGTGTTGGTGTTGGTGCATACTATTCTAGGTTGAGTCAGTAAAAACGTGCAAATCATGCAACATTCATTAGTAAAAATAAAAATCATGAGAGTTTCATTGGTCACGAACTATTATTCAAAAATAATTCTGAAAGTCTGCTCCATCAACTCCCTCATCTGGTGATTTAAAAATCACCAAACAAAACCCAAAATGTATACTAAATTTTACTTTTAGAAATGACATATAATGATCTCTCTCAGTATTAGTAAATCTATACTCCTGTTTCATCAGTCTGTCTCTGTCTGAAACTTTCATTTTGAGTCCTACGGAACTCATCCATTTCTATCTCCTTCTCTTGGGCTTTTCTGAGTTTATAAATCCTTTTCTTTTCCCTCACATGCTTCTTTCTTTTGTGAATCATGCAACTGATTTTTAACAAGAGTGTCACTATAACAATAACTATAACAGGGTAAAGCACTTTGCCAATGATTGAACTGCCGATGTCAGCAAACCACTCCTTGATTGCCCTAAATCTTTTTGCCAAACGTTCAGAAAAACTGTCATCTTCCATGGGATCTATTTCGGAATGAAATTCTGTAATATTTTTAATTAGCAATTCAATGTTCTGACTTTTATCTGGGATATATGTACAGCAATGCTGAACATGTAAAATCCCACAGACTCCTCCCTCTTCTGTTAAAAGGTTGTCTAAAGCAAGCCGGTTTTGCATAACCATGCTTCTGGTAGCAATGAGCCCTGTATTGACCAACTGGAAACCACCTGCAGTATCAGTGGACAATCTGTCAACAATTTTAGAAACCTTTCTGACTTTAATTGCATTCAAGGTAATTCCCACCATAGGAATTATTGCACCAAATATATCTCCCATGTTTTCTGAAAAACTTTCTCTTTTGAACCTATTCAGGTGTTTGCCAATTTCAAATGATCTTTCTCCATTTCTGTCAACATGGAACATTTTAGGAAAGACAAGACCAAGGTAACATGTGCCATACCAATGGTCAGGAAGACTGAAATATGCTTTATTTCCACAAACAAAATAAATTCCTGGGAAAATTGGGTCTTTGCCACCTTTAAATCCCCAACCCCCAATAATTCGGTAAGTGTCCTCACATTGGCTAGCACCGATAAAATAGTTGTCGTAAAGCGTATTATCTCTTCTAATGCAAAGATTTCCACTAACTGGTTTGTCTTATGAATAGCAGCAAAACTGTTTTCACCATTAAGTTTCTCATCCTCAATCTGCCAAAACTTGGATTTAGTTTGTTTCAGCATTTCATTTCTCTTATAAATTGCTCTCCTCTCCTCAACCTTATCAAGGAAAGATCTTTTTTCACCCCTCATTTTGCAAGTTAAATTATTCTTGTATGCGTATTCGTATGTTAGTTCATTTGTTACCAGGAAAAATTCCCTCATCTGCGTGGCAGGCCTAACTTTGTTAAGATTATTCACAACTTTCAAGTTAGCAAAAATCTCATCGAAATCAGAATAATAATATTCGAGGCGACCAGTTTGATAGAACAAGCTTGATATAACACTGCATGTTATTCCATAAGTAAGGGGAAGCATATTATACTTGACCCCTTCAGAAACTGAAGTAGGAAGCTTAACACATACATAGCAATCCTTAACATCCATGACTCTAACATACTCTGAAAGGAGTCTGGAAAATGAATTAGTAAAAAAATCTCCAACTGATCTGTCCTGATGGACATCTGGTTTATGCTCAATGATTCTGTTAGTTTTGCCTGCAACATCATGATCAGCATGTTTTGATTCAGCTTTGCTTGTCATATTTATTTTATACTGCTCCTTAACTATGCCAAAAGGGAAAATAACTGCTAAAACTAACCAAACCAAAATAATTAAAATAACACAAATAGAAGACATTTTGCAACCTCTTCTAATAATTGTACACCTAGAATTATCAGCATTAGGCATTTTTGCTCAACTTAAACAAAACAAAAATGTAAAACTTGAATTTTTACTAAATTAGTATGTAAGACTCCCTCCCCTTAAAATTGTATTTTTTTAGTAACCCTTTAACAGCTTTTCTTCGACCATGCGTCCATAAAAGTATTCAGCTAACAAAATTTCTTCAACCTTGTGTCACCTACCACAATTTCTTAAGCCTTATGCCAAAAGTAAATCCCAACTGCAACTAAACCTCAATCATTGTCACTATTTTCTTCCAAATCTTCTTGGCTACTGCTGCTCACCTCAACTATTGGTGGGATTATTATATAGGCCCACTCTGGAGATTTATACTTTTGATTAGGCTTCAATGGCCTTTTGCTTTTTCTTTTTATAACTTAAATTTTCTATCCAAGTAGTTCTTTCTTGTCTGCTTCACCCTTTAGACTAGTTATCTCATTGATCTGCTCTTTTGATTTGTTGACCAATTTGAATTTCAAATCTTCTTTTGGCCAGACATCACCTTTTCTTAAGAGTTTCTTCTTAGGCTCAATTTTATTACATTCAGCTTTCCAAGCTCTTTTTCTGAATTTTCTTATTTCTGACTCTTCATCACTGTCATCCGAATCAGTTTCAGAGATTTCAATTCTGAATCTAGGAACTTCTTTACTCTGCAGCTTCACTCCGTTAGGAACAACGTCTCTGTAGCTGGTACTTGGTAATTCGTCTTCCTCTTCTGGAATTACTTCTAGCTTCCCAGTTTCAGATTTCCCGTTCCTGCTTTCAGAGTTTTCAATCTGCGTTTCAATACTCTCCTGATTTTGAATCTCTTCTGACACAGTTTCCTTTTCAGTTCTCTTTTCTAGAACATTTTCATCATTTTCTGAATCAACAACAACGATGTCTAGATCTTCTTCATTTGAAGCTTGATTTGCTTCCGAATTTTCCAGATGTCGACTTCTCTGTCGATCTTTAATATCTGGATTTTCAGGATCTTCTTCTGAATCTGAATCTGCTGTAGTTTCGTCACTATCTTCGTCAGGGTTATCAGGTGCAGGTACACAAAGGGTATGACTTGCAGGCACCCACCTGTTCAAGCCCCTGCACTTAACAGCATTAGTCGTGACCAAAATCACTTGCCTTGCTTTCTGCCATCTGGGTACCAAACAGTTCCTCCTCCGATGAACCTTTGTTCTGACCCACTCTCCTGGCAAAAGATCATGAGCCTGCTCCTTTTCTTTTGAAATCACATCTGTTCCCACCTGATGGAATACAGAGGTTACTACATCAGAGAGTTGCTTACAGTATTCTAAAATTGCACTGTCATTTATTGCTAGCAACTTTCCAACTGGAATATGAGCCTGTCTCATTACTCTTCCCATAAGAATATCATGAGGGCTAAGACCTGTTTTCTTATCTGGAGTACTTCTCAAAGACATCAAAACAAGGGGAAGAGCATCCGTCCATTTTATTCCTGTAGCTAGACACATTTTTGAAATTCTGTTTTTGATTGTTCCATTTATCTGTTCTACAACACCTTATGCTTCTGGTCTGTATGCACAGTGCAGTTTTTGTTTGATTCCAAATGCTTCACAAATTAATTCAATCAGTTTGTTTTCAAAATGTCTGCCACGATCACTTTCAATAGTCACTGGAAAACCATATCTAGGTATGATCTCCCTTAAAAGCAATTTTGCCACAGTGATTGAATCATTGTGACGAGTTGGGAAAGCTTCGACCCATCTTGAAAACAAACAGACAATCACAAGCACATACCTGAGCTTATTGTGTTGTGGCCTGTCAATGAAATCCATTTGCAACCTGGTAAAAGGACCACCCTCCCGACCTATGGTTCCCATGCTTACCACTGTTTTTCTGTTTGGATTGATTTGCTGACAGATCAAACAACGTTGGCAAAGTGACACATCCGTACATCCTGACTTTTGCGAAAACACCCATTGCAGCATGGAGCTAAAGGTCTCAAAGTATTTGCAGGAGACCGCACAACCCATAGGCATACATCTGTCATAGTAAAATTGCTGTTGGACCTGAAAGCCTAGCAAATGGTAATCCTCAGGATGTACCGGTAACAAGCGGAACGGTGACTCAATATCGGTTTTTGCCAGCAACGCCCCACGGCCTAGCTCCCTCACTTTCTGAACAGCGGCATCAAAGGACGAGTACTTCACTGAGCACTCCGCCGGGTCGATGGCATCGCTTACCGATGCACCTTTTGGTGCGGATAAGTTATGGATCATCCTGAACTGACCCGGCTCTTTTTTGGGGACCACTCCTAAAGGGGAGCAGACAAAGTTCTCCCAGGGAGGGTCCGGGAACGGGCCAGCTACTCGGCCTAAAGCCCGCTCTTTCTCTACCTTTGTGGCCACTACTGCGGGATGGGTTCTTGCTGAAACTTGGTTCCTACACTGAGTAATAGGAGGGACATGCGATGCTGGTATACGAAAACCGTTGGAAAATCCTTCAAACAACATCTTGGCAGCTGCCCTATCCGGATACCTACCCAGCCAAAAGATTAATTTCTCAATGTCGACAGGAGTAGGCAGATTAGACTTGGGGAGGCTTGATATCCTATGGGGCGTTGCCCCCCCCCCGCTCTTTGGCTTTCTTATTGCATTTAGATTCAGGATGGGACTGGTGACCGCAGTAAGCGCAGGCATGTTTGAACTTGCACTGCCCAGGGGGCCATGTGCACCCCTTACCATTGAATGACCAGCATGTACTTTTCTTCTCGCCCGGCCCTCCCTGGGAAGTCCTAAAGGGCTGCCTAGCCGGGTGTTCCCTATTGCTTACGCTCTCTAACCAAGCATTGACCTCAACCTGACCCCAACAAATGGAGGGGTTTTCTTCCTTCGCCCAGCGAAACTCCCTATCGTATGTCAGCCAGGCAGAACCGCCTTGAGTGGCATGCGCCTTAACAATCTTATTAGTATAAAACACCAGCGGAATCGCCAACTCTGGCCTTTTTTCCAACAACACCGTGACATAGACGTGAAAGCCGAACAACCAGTTGGTTATAGTCTCCTCTATCCTAGGTCTCCGATCTCGGAAGGAGTGATCTTTCCCATCCCTGTCTTTGTAATCCTCCTCTCGCCTCTTCGGCCTGATAAGGGCGAATATATCTACGTAGGCACCTCTCCAAATCTTCTCTCGTATTTCCGTGCTCACATGCGTAGCCAACATCCCTGACTGAGACAACACGTTCCCTTGACTAGTTCCCACCTCGCTGCTCCTTAGCGTGGTGTCACCAGGCTTACCTCCTGTTGGTGGCACCGCGATCGCTGTCGCGGGGGGCTGTGCTCCAATCGCTACGCTGGGCAACGCTTTGCGCGACTCGACTAACAGCGCCAACTGCCTCTAAACATCTTGCAATGCGCCCTGTTCTGTAACCTGCGGGGGTACCCACGGTGCTGCCGCCCCAGCGCTCCCTCTCTCTAATACCCTTTCTGGGGCTGATAATTGGCCCACTAGAGTGGAAACTGACGCCAGCAAGCTAACCAACGGGTCGCCAGCGGCTGCCACTGCGGCCACCGGCTGCGGTGGGAATGGTGCCGGAGGGACCGTGACTAATGGTACTGCACCCCCCGGAGCCAACGCCCTCAGCGCCTCCCTAATCCCGGACAAGACTGACCCCACTGGGTCTACTGGTGTGACCACACCCGGTTCAGGATCAGAAGGAGGGACCCGCTCTGCATCTAAAGGAGGAGTGGGTACGGGACCTACTGATCCCTCATCCTGTTTCCCCCCGGCAGGGCTAGGCATACTCTTCGTCCCTTTCTTTGTTGGCTGCGCCTTGGCCTTCTTCTATAATGGCGGACAAGCAGCCTTCGGTCGCACCCCCCTGCGCGGCCGCTCTACTACTTCTGGCTGCTCCCCCCGGGAAGAATCACTCTCCTCCCCGCTATCGGGGGCCTCCTTCCGCAACGTTTTCAGCAGTAATTTCATGATCTGTGCTAATTCAGGTTCAGAATCCTTTCGCTTTTGTCCCTCCTTTTTTGGCGCCATGCTAACTCTTGCGCGCTCCGCACTGCCTCGCTCTAGCACCTAACGCGCCCTGCGTTCCCTGTTCCCACAGTCCTAAGCACCGTTCACGCCGCCCGGCAGGAGCCCGCACCACGAAGACTCTCGCACACAGCCGTAAGCCCCGCAAGGCAGCGACACTCCAATCCCTTCCCTGCACCCACCGTGACTCACAGCTACCCACGAGGCCCCCCGAGGCACTCGACCACTTACCTGGCTACACGAACGATGCTCAGTCCTTCTGCTTCTAGAATTTCGGAAAGCTGGCCTGGATCTCGAGAATGACCAGGGGCCGGCGAGAGCAGTCAGGTATCCAGGAGTGATAGCGGGAACAGAGACCCCAGTCACAGTGAGTTGACCCTTAATAGGCCCAGAGACTCCAACCCTGACCCTTGGGTCACGCGATATCGCCAGGGCGGAAATGGGTCGGCCGGACGCCGATTGGGCTGTCCGCCCGACCAACCACCAGAGACCACGAGCGGGCGGGGTCCGGAGAGGGCGGGTCCTAAGTGCGCGCGTCGTGATTCTCCACGCTTGTCATTGTGTCTCTTCCTAAGTGACCTGGTCCATGGTACATTCGAGCCATGTCAGCAATCATGCAATTAGGCATAACAGGTCTTCCATCTTTGTAAACCCAAATTCCATCTTCCTCCTGCTGTCTACAACCTTCTTTGAGCCATGTGTTTTTCTCCTCATCATCAGCCTCAACTTGTAAGTCCTTTACTCCCTCCCATGTTTCTACCACAGATATTAACAAGAGAGTGTTCATTACATGTTCATTGTCCCTTTCCCGATTAAGTGAAAGAATGTTCTTTGCACAGTATCGTGCAGTTTCATCTGCAAAGGCATTTCCTTTAGTAATGTAATCTTGACCTTTTTTATGTGCACCACATTTAACTACCGCTATTTTTTCTGGTAATTGAATGCCATCAATTAGTCTTTTGATCAATTTTGCATTTCTGATTGGAGTCCTTGCAGAGGTTAAATAACCTCTTTGAGACCAGAGCTGCCCATAAATCATGGACCACTCCATATCCATACTGACTGTCAGTCACTATGGTAACCTTTTTCCCTGCAGCTTTTTCACAGGCACGAATTACAGCAACCAATTCTGCTATCTGAGCTGAACGAATTCCTTCAAGAGTTGAACCTTCAATTATTTCAGAAACTGTGCAGATCGCATATGCTGCTCTCAAAATGCCCTCATCTGTTCTTAAACAAGAGCGATCAACAAAGTAAACAATGTCTGACTCTGGTAAAGGTACATCTTTAATGTCTTTCCTGGGTTTGGTGCAGTATTCTAAAACATCCAAACACTTATGTTCCACATCATCAGGAGTCACATTATCTGGCAAAAGTGTAGCTGGATTGAGATTCAGACATCTCGCAATAGATACATTATCTGATCCCAGAATAACTTTCTCATATTTCGTCAATCTGTTGCTGGACAGGTGTTGTGTTTTACTTCTGGTAAGAAGTGTTTCAACTGAATGAGGTACATATACTTTTACAGGAAACCCCATTATAATTCCTTCACTTTGCTCAAGACTTACGCTTGTTGCAGCCACTGCTTTTAAGCAACCTGGCAATGCTTTTGCAACAGGATCAAGGACAGCTGAAAAGTAAGCTATAGGTTTTCTCATTTTTCCATGTTTCTGAATTAGGACTGACAAAGCACAACCTTCTCTTTTACTGCAATACAGTTCAAATTCCTTATCATAATCTGGCATACCCAGTGCTGGTGCTTCACAGAGGCTTCTCTTTAGCTTTTCAAAAGCCTCCAATTCTGTTTTTGTCAAAACAATTGGGTCCTTAATGTCTGCCTTTGTTAATCTTTGTAAAGGTTTCGCAATAACTGAAAACCCACAGATCCATTGGCGACAATAACCAACCATTCCTAGGAACATCCTGATCTGTCTCTGAGTTGTTGGTGGCTGTATTGCTCGAATCATTTTTATTCTCTCAATTGTCACTTGTCTGATACCTTTTGCAATTCTGTGACCAAGGTATTTAACCTCTTGTTTGCAAGACTGTAGTTTTGCAGGTGACACTTTATGCCCTTCATCTGCCAAACGATTCAAAAGTGTAATGGTGTCAGTCACACAATTTTCTCTTGTTCTTCCTGCAATCAGGAGGTCATCAATACACTGGACTAATGTTGACTCTCCAGGCAATTTTAGATCTTCCAGGGACTTATTCAATAACTGATTAAAGATAGATGGGCTCTCAGTATACCCTTGAGGAATACGACACCATGCTAATATGCGGTCCTGGAACCGAAATGCAAACATTTGCTGGCTATCTGGATGTAATGGAACTGTAAAGAAGGCATTACATAATTCAATGACTATGTACCATTCTGCATCATGTGGAATCTGATATACAATTACCGCTGGATTTGGTACAACTGGACAACAAGGAACGACTATCTTAGTAACCCTTCTCAGGTCCTGAACTATTCTGTACGTTCCGTTTGGCTTTTTAATACCCATAATCGGTGAATTACATGGGCTGCTCTCAATTTCTTTTAAAACTCCTTGCTTGATGAATTTTTCAATAACAGGAATTACACCTTCAATTGTTTCAGGTTTCATTTTATACTGAGGAACATTTGGAAAATCTATTCCCTGTCTTACAGTAATTTTTACTGGGTCCACATGTTTCATTAAACCCATTTCATCACCACCCAAATCCCACATTTTTGGATTCACTGTTTCTTTCAGTTCTTCTGGTAAAATATTTTTATCAAAAGCAGGAAACATTTTGTTTTCTTCATCAACCATTAACAGTGTTAATTTGTACAACCCATCTTCTTCTAAGGTTTGAAGCTCAATACCTTCAGGTGAACAGTACATTTTACAGTTCATCTTACATAACAGATCCCGGCCTAATAGGTTAACATGACTGCGGTTACAGACAACAAATCTGTGTTTGTCTTTGTAATTTCCTATTTCTACATCTACAGGTTTTGTCAGATTTGTATTAATATGCTGATTAGCTACACCAACTACCTGGATTGAATCACCCGAGAGAGGAAGATTTTCAATTTCCACTGACCTAACAGTAGAACGGGTAGCACCAGTGTCCAGAAGAAAAGTGATATCTTTGTCATTCACCTTACCATTTACAAATGGACCTGACTGATCTATCTCAAGAGTGGCTCCAAGCACACACTCTTCTTCCCCCTTCAGGCACCGTCATGGGTAATCCTCTGAATCACTGCTCTCGTTTTCCTTTAACCAAAATTGTTGAGAGACATTTGACACATTTACTCTTTGCGACCTTTTTACCTGTTCAGCTCCGCAGAAACCCGTCTCCGGATTATATCTCTGTGTATTCATGCAATTTGGCAAAGGTGGTTGTGGAATTTGGTTTTGCTGAATCAATTGGTTCTGCTGATTTGCTGACTGTCGCTGTAGCTGTTGCTGCTGACTTATTTCATTTAACTGTCGCTGAAGCTGTTGCTGTTGCTGCTGATTTATCTCACTCTGCATCTGTGGATTTAATGATGAATTCTTTAAATTTCTGGGCGGGTTTTTACACTCGCGCTTCCAGTGTCCAATTTCCCCGCAATTAAAACAGGGTAACTTTTGTTTTAACTCTTCAATGTTTATATTAAATTTTGGCTTATTTGTAACATTCCCTTTAAACTTGCCAGGATTCTGGTTCTGCTGAACATTTTTATTTTCCAAAGCTGCCATCTGTTGCGCAGCTACCTTCACTTGCGCCCACATTGCCTTTTCCTTGAGTTTCTTTTGTTTTGCATCCAGCTCATCACTGCAATATTTTGCCTTTCTCATCAACTGAAAGTGCTTGCCAACCTACAATTCCTGTCCTAATCATGTCCCCAATTTCAGGTCTCAGGCCAAAAACAAATCTGTAAATAAAATGGCTCATGTCACTTTCACTTAATTTTTCATAGCCACTGTATTGTTTAAATACCCGGAGCAATCTTTCATAAAAAGAATGAACTGATTCCTTTGGTTCCTGGTTAGTTCTGTCAATTTTACCCAATCTACTTCTTTTGGAGGAATTTTGTCTTTCAGCCAAACAATTACTTTGTCATAGGAATCCATGACAATGTCCGAAGGAGCACCTGCTACTTTATGCCGTTGTGGTTCCTCTTTCGGCCAACCCACAGAAATTTTGCATTCTGTCCAAAGATCTGACGGGACAACAATGTCAAAGAAACCATCAAGATCAATCCACAGAACTTTGGAAACTTTGATAAATCTGTCTACCTGTCAATACCATTCCACTGGCTTCACTCTGAGTCGAGGAAAATCATTTGTAAACAGTAATATATCCTGTCTTGTCCAGGGAACATGAACATAACCCCCACCAACTATTTCTCTCATCGGAAATTCACCAAAAATTTCTCCCCTGTCTCTCTTTTCCTCTTCTCTCTTCTTTGTCCATTTAACTCTCCATTTGCTTAAATCACCTAATCTTTTTAACCTCATGCGCGCTAGCGGAATTCCGCTCGCACGCTGAGATTTTAAAAAATGCATGTTACGTGACGAGCTGGGCTCGTCATCAGCGTGCGAGGAGGCTACGCCATGACGAGCCCAGCTCGTCATCAGCGTGGAAGGGGTTAAGAACACAATAAATTCTTTTATATGAGTTATTCTGCCTGTAGTATTAAGATTTTCTATATCCTTTTCAGAAAAATCCACTCTGTAATGCTTTTGTAACTGCTTTTGTCAAGTTAAATCTATTTCCAATTCAGCAGCCACCTCTCCAAACTGTTCATATTTATTCTTGGTTTTCCACTGAATACTTTTGCAAATAAAAAGCAGTTCATCATCCTGATATTGTTTCAAACAATCAGTACCAATTGTGCCAATAATCAATTCCTCTAAATCGGCTTTTAATTTAGCAACATCAAGCAGTCTTGATTCAGGAGTTTGTGTTAAATCTGTTCTATTTACAGAGCCAGAATCTGATTCTGCAACTGATGGTGTGGCATTTGACAATCCTTGATTTAAAGTTAAATTTGGCATTGTTTTATCTTTACAAATCTCTGTTAATTCAGAATAAAAATTTTCAGCTACTTTTTGATTTTCTGCATTCAAAGGATTTGCTATCACTGACTGCCTGTTCTCACTCTGGTCAAAAACTGCAACAACAGGACCAATTGTAACTGGAACTACTTCCATGCCTTTTGTCAATTGTTGAATTAATTCTCCCTTTGCTTTAATATAATCTGTTATATTTGTGTCATGATCGCTTGCACAGCCACAGCGAAGGAAAGAAGGAAAGGACAACAAACGCGATTCATCCCTTCGCACTACAAATCCCAGAAGGCCAAGCGGCTCTGGAGAAAAGGAAAGAAGGCGGAACCTATATAGCTCCGCCTTGGAAACAGATGGGCGCTTGACAATTGTTTTCGTGGTTTTGGTTGAGGCGGATGGTGTTCCCCGCCGGAGTACGCGAGAGGAAATCACCGCCGATCAAGAGCCTGCGTGTTCAGTGACAGGAAATCACCGCCGATCAAGAGCCTGCGTGGACAGCCTTTGTTCAAGCCCTTTTCCGATCAAGAGCCAGCGTGGTCAATGGAGTGAAGTAACTTCCGACCAACAGCAAGTATAACACTAGAAGAACGGGATTGTTCTTCTTTTTCTTTGAGTATTGTTTGCCCGAGTTTCCTGCAAGTATCCAGATGCGCATTTTGTAGTGCCAAGAGCATAGGGATTATCTTGGTCAAGTGCGCTACGACATATTCTATTGTTTCTCAAGCAGCATTGAGGAAACAATATTAACGGAGGATAATACTTTTCTACAATTCCAGGGGTAACGCCTAGTATTAGGATCTCTGACACTTTGGGAAAGTGACGAATAACTTTCTCATCGTCTTGCCTGTCTCAGTGGAAAGAGGAACTGATTGTTTTCTCCTTGAAAGTACTATTGAGTTGTTCCTTGGTAAGTGCCATAGATTGGGGCCGGGGAAGGAAGTGAGCATGTGCGAAACAGGTACTTATACCTGTCATTTATTTCTCCACGCTGCAGTACGTCCCTCCACTGAGGATTCCTCGGATTCAGACCCAGAGAACCACATCCTTCACCTCGTTTATCCCCTACGCCATATCCTTCCGGCTTCTCGCAAATACCCATTCAGAAGGTGCTCACAATGACGCCACTGGATGCGGTGTCTAGATAAGTCAGGAGGACTATCATCACATCGTTCCTGCTGACCAGAGTTCACAGGTTAGTGGCGCGCGACTGTAGTAGCGCTGCTTGCAATCGCGACAATTTGGAATATCAGGCAATGTCTTTTTATCATTTTTTGGGAAATTATTTCTTGTATTAGAATTTTCTCTTGGGGACTTTGTTTTACTTCTTGATCTCTCTCTATTAGGTAATCTAATACACCTGGGTGAATCCTCAACTTCCCTAGGTGCAGAAGGAGAAACACCAGAAAAACTTCTTGGAGTAGAATGTGAACAACCTGGTTGGTACGGCGGAGGACTGTTTAACATATCCTCTAAAACTGCATCAAATTCTTGATCTAATTCACCTTTCTCCTGTGAATTCTTTTGACCTGTTTCTACAACCATTTCTAATACTGGATATAATCCTTCCTGCATTTCACCTTTTCTCCAACGATGTACTTTATCCTGATGAGTTTCTTTATATAAACCTCTTGGTGCTCCCCAATTTTCTCGCTCAAGCTCCATCATTTCAATTTCCCATTCAACTAAGGCTTCAAATTGAGTGGGTCTGGGTCTTGGTGAAAGAGCCATCATTTTATCTCTTAAGTTTCTTAGAACTTTAACATTAAATGACCCATCCTCCGGCCAGGCTAAAACACCATCTCCCCTTGTGTACTGCATCCAATTTTCAAACCAGAGAACAGTATGATATCCATATTCTCCTTCCATATATGCTGCGGGTGTTTTATACTTATGAAGTAATTTTCCACCACGCACTTTAATTTTCTTGTCAGGATTAAATAAATGTTTAATTTTCTGAAACCATGAAGGCTTATTCTCTTCTTTATACCAATAACTCATGTTTTTAGAATCAAATATAAAATTTAGAAAAGATCATAAATATTTTTCTGTTGTTCCGCTGCTCTGTCCAATCCGTGCGCGAAACTCACCAACAAGCCAAACAGGTTAAGCTACGTCACCACCTTGCTCAACCAATGAGAAACTATTTTTCAGAAATAACCAATCAGCTAACAGCTCGATTTGATCACGTGAACCAATCAGCGCGCTTGCTGTGACATATGTCAACCAATCACAGCGCGAACCCTGTGACGTACACTGCCGCTGCAGCGAAGCTGCGCGTGTCAGTCTCACTCTGTAAACTCACCCCTCCCTTACAAAATATTTTCACAGCGCTATTTTAAACAATTCTTTTCGAAGAATTTCAGTTAATAACATGCAGAAAAACAAAACATTTGTCCGTTTCGATAAACAAAGTGATAGTTTTATCAAACATTCAAGAATTTCACTCGCATAAAATAGACGACGCTATTTTCACAAAACAATTTTTTTAACTTCCATACAAGAGAGAAACCTATCCATACATACATGAATTCTTCAGTAGGACTTTAACCAACCAATAGAATTCCTGATACGCCAGTAAGAATAGACAAAAGCTACCTCACCCTTCACACAAGTTCGGAAAAATCCTACTACTCTTTTCACAGCGAGTTTTAAAACAGACTCCTAGTCCCTGTACTCAAAGTTACAATTTCATAGTTAATCCTCACTATTCATCATGCAAACTGTCATACCTAATCCCTAAACTTGTGATGTACGACCACAATGTGATATTTCTTTACCACTAATTTGAAACAGAACAAATAAACTGTGTAACTTCACCTGTCACACTACTCTGCCGGCACATAGGCTTTTCACACTGCTGGAAAAAACCTAACAACTACATATAACATCTAGACAAAGCTTAACATGTGTTAAACATGTATCCTATGTAATTACCATGTAACATGTATGTTACCATAGTAACCATCCTCTGCTACCAGGAATTTGATCCAGCGGGTCAAGAGAAATTCAGTCTCAAATGTACAACCCTACACCATAATACTCACCATTATTTATAAATTTATCACTAGGCCCATAAATGACTGTAACATGTATTTTGACCTACTGAATCATATGACCTAATTAATCTAACATAACAAATCACTTTTAATTAAGTCACACATATAGGCAATGGATTAACTAATGGTAACTCAAGGAAACAAACAAGTCCAGCTTGTCATTTCAAAAACTATTTTTATTAACTTTATTATCAAACAAAATGCATTTTAAGTAAACTTTATTTTTAGCATTATTTTATTAGCAGAAAATATTTATTAAAGGCACATTAGTCTTAGAAAGTTCGAACCATAAATCAGCATGAGAAAATGCTTAAATACTCAAATTATTTCTTCATAGCCTATTTCCCTATTTCCCTAACTTAGCTAAAGAAAACCTGTAAGGTAAAAGTAAAGTCTCTAAGGATCTTATGTGAAAGGAAAATCTGGCAGCGTCTCTGGAGCACAAGAACGAACGAACAGCGCTCTTAGCAAAGGGGCAATTCTTATAGTATTTTCCTATCTAAAACTAACTAAAAGAATACAAGTATTAGAGCAAAACAAAACGTGATTGATCAAAGGATGTCTCCTGATGCGGTCATCCGACTCTCGCGTAGCCAGAGTCACGTTCTTTCAAGAGCGGCATTGTTAATTATTTAATGTCACCAGCAGCTTCCGAAGCTGGTTACATTTGACAAAAGTCAATACTATTTCCTTCGTCCGCTCAAGCTCTTCCGCCGCTGAACGTCAAATGCGGCCTTGACTATGAAGAAATCTGAACCAAATGTCCTAAGCTTCCACACAGCCTTGTTTGCAAGCCATTCTCCAAGAATTAATGTAGAAAAACATTTTCACATTCCATCGTAGCTGTGCAAGGCCCACTTTTGGTAAAGCTTTTTCGGACATCCATTTTAGAAGTAGGCCACAGGCCTTTTTAGCGTGAGTCTAGTATGCAAGGAAACACAAGACAATAATTAATTCGAGAAATTATAATTATTCTGTTACCCACCCTCTTTGCTAAAATTAACCCATTAACTATGTTACCTAGTTTTGCATACAAACAAATAAACAAACACAGACACATGAGATGACAACACATAAACAGAAGAACATTTAAAACAATGCACATGCTATTATTATTAAAACACCTGCAGTTAATATATGACAAAACAAAGACAAAGTAAATGTATTATTCAAAGCAAAATGACTAACATGACAAGAGCACAAATGATTAAACCCGCGTGTTGGTGTTGGTGCATACTATTCTAGGTTAAGTCAGTAAAAACGTGCAAATCATGCAACATTCATTAGTAAAAATAAAAATCATGAGAGTTTCATTTGTCACGAACTATTATTAAAAAATAATTCTGAAAGTCCGCTCCATCAGCGCCAATGTGGAAAAGGTCAGGCTGTTTAAGACAACTCATTAAACACACCAAATCCTAGTATGGTTGGGATACCCGACACCCCCTCTCAACACAATCCCCAAGAATGGGAAGACGGAAACGGTTCTGAACTTTTGGAAGGCGGGAGGGATTTACCCTCCCGGCCGTATTTATTAAAATATGAAACAAAATTAAAACATTAAAATAAACAGTTTCATATCATGTACAATTTCATTTACACATTACGATGTTCTTGGCTAACCTTAACATATCTCTAATACAAAGGTTCTCCTAGCCGATACTAAAACATCCTGTAAATGCATTTCTCAAAATTGAAATTGTACATCCTAACATTACGGGCCAACGGCAAGGTCGTAACCGGTGTCCGATCCCTAATACCAGAACTCCCCCCTCACTTGTGAGGGGCGGGCGCACAGAGGACTGTACCTCTGTGCCAACTTCCAATTTCCCTTGTCTTAACGGGGGCCCGTGTTTACTCGGCGCCATCTTTAGTGGTCGTCCGAGGACTGGTGTGAGGTGTCTAGAAGGTAGCGTAGACCCCCCTCCAACCCCACACTGCTTACCACATCTGCCGTCGCAGATGTCCTGGCCCCGGGAAATTCCCAGGAGGGGCCCGTAGCCCCTCCTGCCCAGGGAGGGGCCTTGACCGCCTTCCCTTTCGGCGTCCCCATCCTTAGAAGGGGACCGCCTCCCGTTTGAGGGGCCAATGGCCGCCTCCCCCCGGGCGCTCCCATCCATAATGGGTGACGCCCCACCTCTAGGGATCTTCCAATTACTGCTCACCGATCATGACCTTACCGCCACAGGCCGGATAGTTGACCGGCTATCCGGACCCCCCACAAAAACTCCTACTTAAAGGTCATGGCTGCCCAACTTCCTTAACCAAGCTACGAAGTCTCCTATGAGTAAAGCATTCCCCTCCCGGGACAGATGGACCCCATCCTCCAGATACATACGGTCCCCCCTGATACAACCATGAGGAATAGAATGCAATGTACCTGTACGGAACAACCTACCAAGTTTGTTATTCACTTTCTTTACTGAATGATTTAAAGCGGACACAGAAATAGCCCCCCGCCACACTTTCTGCGGAATCATGTGGGACCATGCAATCGTGCACCCCGGAACCCTTCTCGCCAACCAACTTACTGTGGACAGTATTACTTCGAGAAGTACTCGTCGACCAGTGGTCACCAAATCATTGCCCCCAAGATGCACTATGATTACAGATGGCGGTGCCCTTGTCCGCCCTAACAAACCCTCCATAAAGGTCTGAAATTGGTCAATACAGAGCCCGCCCCTTCCGTAGAAGGTCACCCTGTACCCGTATTCCCCAGCCATGTGAATCATGTCACCTGCTTTGAATACGTCTGCGGCGCGCCTCACGTATGAGTGGCCGACGACCCACACCACTCTTGCCTCAGCCGGTGATCTTTGACCGCTGGTCCCCAGGTGTCGGGTCAACTGCCCAGTCCGCCCTGCAAATCCTGCTCGCGAAACTGAAAACCAAACAGAAAACAAGAAGCATGAGTACATGACATTAGCTTCACAACATGTGCAACCGCACATACCTCTTAAAACAATTCGAGGACCAACGCCCCAACTGTTTCACTTTATCCACACTCATACCACTGGCTGTAGCCTCTGTAGCAGCACCTATCCGGAATGAGTGAGTCCCAAAATCGCTCGGGTTCAAGCCCGCTGCCGCGATTGCCATTGTCAACACCCGCTGAAACTGAAACCTGGTCAGTGGGGTGGTGTCGGTATGTCTCAGCAAGCTCCCCCCCCATGCTGCCGCCCTTTGCGCCAGGTACTCCTCAACGCATCTCACTGGGCACATGTGGGACCCTAGCATGCGCTGAACAACCACACTGTCTCCGATCGCTCCCTGATCGGTTTTGGACTTGACTATAGTGACTATCATCGTGTCACCCCTAATCCGGATGTGCTCTCGACACAGACCTCCTCCCGTATCCTGCTTGTTCCTTGCTACCAGTTCGCTTATCCGCATAGCCCCATGGAATGCCAATGCAAAAGCGGCCCGCAACAGCACTGTCTCTGACTGAGATGAACAAGTTGCAGGGAGTACGGACATTAACTGGGACAACCTTGCTAGCCCTATCGGGCGCCTCTCGTCCCCCCTATGACCCTCCAGGCGTTGCCACCCGCGCAGCGCCTTTTTTACCAGAAAGGACGCTGTGGGGTCCTGAATGCCATGAGCCTGCGCCATGAACGCAATGGCGGCTCGGTGTCTATTGGCTGTTGCCACCGATCGGCCTGCCTGATGCAATGATACTAGAAATTTCAGGACGTACTCTTCCTGCCCCCAATGTTCCCCCCTAGTTGGACCCAAAAATGCCCAATATGAACGGAGTGCCCCTTCATAAGCCTTCCTTGTCCTGGGGGATCTGAGAGACCAGAGAATTTCGGGAAATGGTGCCGCCACCAAGTCCGCAGAGGGCAGATAGCCCCGGAAGGCCTGCATGTGGGAACGAGAGAGTGCGTCAGCCGCCTGGTTCAGTACCCCAGGCACATGTTTTGCTCTAAAGTGAACGTTCAATTGCAGACATAGCAAGACAATTTCTTTCATCAATCTTAAGATCCATTTGCAGCGTGCTGCCTGATTATTGACACATTCTACTACGGTCATGTTATCCGACCAAAACATCACGGCACGGTCACGAAACCCCTCTGGCCATGTCTTCAGGGCCACTAGAATAGGGAACAGTTCAAGAAACCCAATGTTACCTGTGAGGCCACTCTCGTGCCACCATGCCGGCCATTTTCGTGCCGACCAATGATTACAAAAAATGGCGCCAAAACCCACACTCCCTGCCGAGTCGGTCCACAATCCCAGCTCCTCGGAGGAGACCGCTGGTTTGTTCCACAGGACACGACCATTGAAATCCGCCAGAAATGCCAACCATATGCGCATGTCCTGGCGAACCTCTGCCGAGAGTCTTGTGCGGTGATGCCCTTCCTTAAGGCCCACCATGGCTTGAGCAATAGAGCGAGAAAAGGGGCGAGCCATTGGTATCACCCTAAGGGCAAAATTCAGCTGACCCACAGCCTGCTGCAACTGATGCAATGTCACTTTCGTCTCGCTAATACATGCCTCAAGCGAGGCCTTAAATCTCAACACCTTCTCCTTAGGCAACCGGAAGCACCCCTCTTCAGAATCGAGCTCAATTCCTAGAAACTCGAGTGAAGTAGACGGCCCCACAGTCTTGCCCGGTGCCAATGGGACACCAAATCTTCTCATGAGATGACAAAATTTACTCAAAGCCTGTGCACATTCCGTGTCCTCGGCTGCCCCCAAAAACAGAAAATCATCAAGGTAATGCATAACCTGCGTAAAGCCCGTGGCTCTGATGAACGCCCACTGCAAACAAGCATTGGAAATGCAATAGGTCTCGCACCATTAGGGTTAGTGCTTTTAGAATTGTTTATGGGTTTTTTTTGTAAATGTTTAGCATTTTTGTTTCCTGTAGCCAATGCTAAAGAATTACAAATAAAAAAAGCCATAAACATTTCTTAAAGCTCTAACTGAAATGGTCTGAGACCTATTGCACTGTGTGAGGGTGAGGGGTTGAGGGTGAGTAAGGGTGAGGGTGAGGGTGGGTGAGGGTGAGTGAGGGTGAGTGAGGGTGAGGGGTTGAGGGTGAGTGAGGGTGAGTGAGGGTGAGGGGTTGAGGGTGAGTGAGAGTGAGGGTGAGTGAGGGTGAGGGTGAGTGAGGGTGAGGGTGAGTGAGGGTGAGGGGTTGAGGTTGAGGGTGAGGTGTTGAGGGTGAGTGAGGGTGAGGGTGAGTGAGGGTGAGGGTGATTTAGGGTGAAGGGTTGAGGGTGAGTGAGAGTAGTTGAGGCTGAGTGAGGGTGAGTGAGAGTGAGGGTGAGTGAGGGGTTGAGGGTGAAGGTTTGAGGGTGAGGGTGAGGGGTTGAGGGTGAGTGAGGGTGAGGGGTTGAGGGAGGGTGAGTGTGGGTGAGGGTGAGTGAGGGTGAGGAGTTGAGGGTGAGTGAGGGTGAGGGTGAGTGAGTGTGAGGGGTTGAGGGTGAGTGAGGGTGAGGGTGAGTGAGGGTGAGGCTGAGGTGTTGAGGGTGAGTGAGGGTGAGTGAGGGTGAGTGAGAGGTTGAGGGTGAAGGGTTGAGGATGTGAGGGTGAGGGGTTGAGGGTGAGTGAGGGTGGAGGGTGAGGGGTGGAGGGTGAGGGGGTGAGGGTGAGCGGGTGAGGGTGAGGGTGAGGGGGTGAGGGGTGAGGGTGAGGGGGTGAGGGTGTGGGGTGAGAGTGAGGGGGTGAGCGTTAGGGGGTGATTGTTAGGGGGTGTGAGCGTTAGGGGGTGTGAGCGTTAGGCGGTGTGCGGGTTAGGGGGTGTGAGGGTGAGTGTGAGTGAGGGGGTGTGAGGCTTCGGGTGTGTGACGTTGCGTGAGTGTGAGTGTGTGTGAGGGTGAGTGAGGGTGTGAGAGGTGTTGTTATGCAGAGGGTGTGTGACGGTGTGTGAGGGTGAGGGTGTGTGAGGGTGAGTGTGAGTCATTGTGAGGTGTTGAGGGTGAGTGAGGGTGAGGGTGAGTGAGGGGTTGAGGGTGAGTGAGGGTGAGGGTGGGTGAGGGTGAGGGTGGGTGAGGGTGAGGGGTTGAGGGTGAGTGAGGGTGAGGGGTTGAGGGAGGGTGAGGGTGAGTGAGGGTGAGGGATTGAGGGTGAGTGAGGGTGAGGGTGAGTGAGGGTGAGGGGTTGAGGGTGAGTGAGGGTGAGGGTGAGTGAGGGTGGGTTTGAAAAGTCCTACGTACATCTCCTATTGTTGACCATCCTCACAATAATTCGGTACTTCAATCACATGCCGACTAACACTATGAAGATAAGGAACTTACAGTTACTCGCGCAAGTGAAATCCCGATAAATGTTGGAGGGCGGACAGTCAGACTTGCACGTGCGCATTCGACAGTTTTACCAGCAATAAACAAGCATGACCTGCTGTAAAAATACGACGTAAAACTAACAACATTCTAAAAGGACGGCTACTGGTTAGATATCCAAATTAGCTAATTCCCAACTGGACACCGAGAAGATTGTAGTCCGTTCTTTATGTCTACCTTGGTGATTCCTCCTTTGTTTCGCTTCGGGCGGAAGTTTTAGAACGTGTACCGGAAGTAATCCATTGTTTCGTTGACCCCCCTCATACACCGCATCAGGTAGGAGGAGCATTTTTTGTAGGGGAAGTTAAATTGGAAGGTATCTGAGCTTATGCTAATATAAACATGCCGATGTAAAAGCTGATCTCAATAGATGTCCCTCCAAAAATATCCCTGTTCAAGCTTCGTGACACGACTCGCAGCGTTTTATAGCAGAGTAGCTCCTTTGTGACTCCTTGTCACCCGAACACTTTTTCCACTCTTGGGATTTGATACTAGTAAGCCGGTTGCACTAATACATCTGAACGTTAGTACTGGTAAAAAAAAGCCCATAACTGGGAAAACAGAGTCTTGATGACATGTTCAGCCTAAGATTTAAGTATGTGACCTAAGTCCTGCCAACACTGATTTTTGGCTGCACACAGCTAATGTTTTTGCTAATTGGAACGTGACTTTATTTTACCTTTCTGTCACATTTGTTTACAGGTAGTGGTGTATAATGTAAAATATCCTACCTATTGAGAGGGAATTCAATTCTCGTCTTGTCTCGAACAGACGGCGGGCAGGGGAGGGGGCGGAGCGGGAAGAGGGAACAGACGGAGGGAAGGCCAGATAAGGGGAGGGGGGAGGAGAGTAGGAGGAGGAGAGTAGGGGAGGCACGGCCTAGCGGCCGTGCAATCAAGAAGTGAGGGGGCGGGAGAGTAGGCAAGGCAGGCGGCTGGGGGGAGGGGGGAGGAGAAATGCGACGCGACATGGCAGGCAGGGGAGGGGGCGGAGCGGGGGTGTGGGAGGAGTGCGGGAACAGACGGCGAGGGGAGGAGAGTAGGAGGAGGAGAGTAGGGGAGGCACGGCCTAGCGGCCGTGCAATCAAGAAGTGAGGGGGCGGGAGAGTAGGCAAGGCAGGCGGCTGGGGGCGTGTGCACGCGCTTTTAAGCTCAATGCACATGCGCATTGAGCTTAAAAGTCACGGGCACTGCAAGGAATCGCCACGATTCCTTGCAAGTTGGACAAAGAGTGGATAAGCCCCCATAGTCTCGCTTGCTCGATGCGCATGCGCATCGACAGGCGAGACCTAAAAACTACTGAATTTTTCAAAATACGCACAAGAGATGGAGCAGCCCATCGGCATACATTTATCCATGTATTAGCGTCCCTAAAACACAAAACCTAACAGACGCTGATCCTGCGGGTGTACCGGGAGCAACCGGAACGCTGACTCGATATCAGATTTTGCCATCAGCGCTCCGTGCCCCAGGCGATTCAACATGGCGACAGCCTCATCAAAGGAAGCATACCGCACCGAACAAACTCCCGGGTCAATCGCATCATTCACGGAAAGACCCTTAGGAGCGGACAAATTATGTATTAACCGAAACTCACCTGGGTCCTTCTTGGGGACTACACCCAACGGTGAACAAACAAAATTATGAACAGGCGGGTTCGCATAAGGACCCGCAACCCGACCTCGGGCCACCTCTTTTGCAATTTTTGCCTGTACTACCCCCGTATTCTGTTGCACCGACAGTTGGTTCTTGCATAGTGCTTCCCCCCGAAAATCCCCCTCCGGGATGCGGAAACCATATGAGAAACCGTCTCTCAACACCCCAGCGGAGATATGATCAGGGTATTCGTTCAGCCAGGGGATCATTGCCATGATGTCGATAGGAGTAGGTAGCAGCGCCCCTCGGCCGTCATTAGACCTGTTTGGCGCCGCCTCTGCCCCCTGTATCGCCATTCTTGGCTCGGCATGAACTCTCGGGATGTGAAGACTGTCCGCACCCTGCACACTCATGCCTGAACTTGCACGTCCCCTGCGGTCTAGTGCACTTACCCCTGTTGAAGCTCCAACAGACCCCTTTCTTACCAGAGTTCCCGTTACTTTTTGTGTGCTGATCACCACCGGTGCCCGCTCGAAAGGGCGCCGACGGGAAATGGCGGGAAGGCTCTGCCCCATTCCCGCCAAACGAAGACGGCTTTGCCGAGTTAGACCTAACCTGTTTCTGCCAGGAAATGGAGTCGAAACAATCCCACGTCAGGGATGAGTCGTGCTCTTTGGCCTTACGAAATTTGTTATCATAACCCAACCATTGATCACCCTCGTATGATTCATAAAATTCCATTATCCGTGTCTGGTAACAAGCCAGTTCAGTCAACACCTCGGGCCTACGCTCCCCCATGATTGCAGTAAACATCCCAAAAGCCCTGGCCCAATTAGCGATTGTCTCATCCACTCTGAAACCCGCCATCTTAGCTCGCCATACATTTGGATGCAACAATTCCTTCTGATTTCTAACATGTTCTATTTCATAATGATCAGTCAATAGCGAAAATATGTTCACATATTTATCCGCCCATATCATCTCCTTTGTGGCCAACGGGATATGTTGGACCACCTTTTCCCTCCTTGAGGGTACCGACCCTTCCCCAGCCATTGGCAACGGCTTCTTACCCGAATCAGCTGAACTCGCTGCAGCCGCTGTTCCAACGCTCGAGGACGGTTGTTCCGCGGGAACCTGAGGGGGAACAAAAGGACAAGGTGCCTTTGCAGCATCTCGCGATTGCCGCAACTGCTTCATTATTAATTTGGCCTCTTCGGCCGTGTCCTCCGGAGCAATGGCACCCTCATTATTCTTGCCCAACCACGCCACCAACTGGGCGGCCAACTCCGGTGGCATATCCCCCTCGTTCACAGGGGTAACTACGACAGGGATCGGCTGTCCTGCGTCCGGAAACGGAACTGGGGCCTCTACCGGCCTGACCGGGCTCGCCGGAGGAGCCTCGGGAACCGGTGCCTCCTCCCCAGCCGCCCTGTTCCTGGCCCTTTTACCTCTCCCGGCAGGGACCACCCCCGGCAATGCTGGTCCGATTACTTTCTTAGGCCGGCCCGTACCGTTCCTGGCCGCCATCTGTTTCTTCATGTTCGCCATGTCCTTTACCAGCATACGAAGCATTTGATCGGTGCTAACCTTCTTTCCGACCCTTTTGCCCGGCATTTTCTCACGATAGTCGACCGAAAGGTCCTGGAACCAAAGCTTCAAGCGCTAAAAGAGAAAACAGAAAATTACACATTTTCAAAATTGGCTCTTCGTTCCGTCTCGAGCTCACGTGCAACGGGGAGGTGCAGCTTCAGAGCACAGGAACAAGAGGATGCTTCCTTAGCTTGTCGCTCCTTTTATCCTTCTTCGGGCGGGCGTGGACCCTCCTCCAATCCGCCTCCAGGGCGTGGCCATCGGTGTAGGTGTCTAGGACAGCCCCCTCTTGGGCGGGAAAAGGCGCGCCCCGGCTACGCCGCTTCGGGCATACCAGCCGGGACTCGCCCCCCGCCCAAAATGGCTTCCCAGGGGGATCGGGGTACTCCACCATACGTTCGGGGGGACCGAGTGGTCGCCCCTTTCCATTCTCGCGGCAATATTTATTTATTGATCTGTAGATATCACTGGTTAAGCATTAATCGGCTGTCGGCTGTAAGTAGGGTGTGAATCGATAGGCAGTATTCACACTCTCCTTTTTTAATGTTTTTGTGTTTACTGTTTGCAACAAAGAAAGGAATATGAATAAAATGTATTGTCCTAGTTGCACGGTAACTTATATGTTAAATGTTTAATGTTGTATGTTTTTGTCACATATAAGTTGTGTCCACTGCACCATTCACTGTCCTTTTACTTTGGGTTTGAGACACATTTACGTTAAAGCTTGATGGCACCAATGATGAGAACAGGGCCATCCTGGTGAGTACCAGCCAGGGGTCCCATTGGTGGTGCGCCCGTGAGGTGCCATCTCGCTCTTCACACATTTTTTCAGTGTCCTCCAAGGTGATTGTTGGTCTTGTGTTGTTCTAAATGTGTTGATCAGAGCCAGGTTGCTTTTTATAAGGGCAATAGATTGAGACATCTTGATACTCTCTAGATTATGAGATTCCCTGGGGTGATTAATGCTTACCCAGTGATGTCTACAGATCAATAAATAAATATTGCCGCGAGAACTAGGATTTGGTGTGTTTAATGACTTACTGAGTGGAGGGCGTCCTAGTTCTGTCTTTCCCTCTAGACTCCTACTTTGTTTGCGTGTTTAAGACAACTGCCAAAGCCTAATAAACAGATTTCAATACGAGAGAAGAGCAAGTAAACAGCATTGGCATATAAATTGTATATGAAGGCCAAGTATATTTGGAGACAGATTATATTGCACAGAAATTTCTAACATTTGTAGGGCTTTACAAGTGACACGACAGATGGGCTGTTTAGTCCTGAGAATAGGTAGATACATGTACTCCTATCGGCACCTTTTGATATCACGTGGCATCTCCGTAACTTGGCTAATGTGGTGCTCGGTCTTGGATACCTTGTTATGGGTGTTGGCGCTGTGTGCGTCACCTCCGTTTAAGGTAGTAACCCTCACTCGCACAGCTAAGGCAGGTGCAAGGTCTAGCGCGAGGAAGCCTAGACATCCAGGCGCCCACTAAGTGGTGTTAGGGAGCAAGGGTCCTGTATCTCAGTTAGCAGTTGTAAGCATCCTGGGACTTGTAGTTGCACTTGTGTCACAAGTGGCGGCCTACTCGTCCCAGCATGCCTAGCGCTACTGATTACTCAAGACTGGCCTACCCCGCCCCTCCCCTGTGGAACACGAAGGTGCACACAAGCCTCTAACTGGCCTCCTTGTTCATGATCTATATGATATTAAGCACTAAAAAACAGCACAGCCACCCCCAGCAAACACTGCACGCTCGCCCATAGCTCAGCGGCGTAAAGCACCTGCGACAGAGTATGTGCCGGTTTCCGAACAGTCTTCTTCAGCGCCTCACAACAGCCAACAGTAAGTGCCATATTCTAATTTATAGATTGTACCAGGCTCAAGCGACCTGTGGGAAGTCCTCGCGGATCTGGGGGTAAACCCTGCCTGCAGCTAATGGCACAAAAACAACCATTAGACAGCGACTGCGTACCTCCTCCTGTGGCTTAGTAGCGACGCGCTAACTTGTACTGACCCCTCCCCCACCCCCAACCAAATGGTACTGTTGCTATCGACATAAGAATGTTAAACGTGCATTAGTGCGCGAACAAATGAAAATCAATGCATCTCTGTTGTAGGTGCATTCGCCATCCGAGCTATTACACCAAAGCCACCTTGAAACAGAGTCAAGAAGCAGCATCATCTGCGCACATCTGTTAGGCAATCAGACCGCTAAAGCCTTCCTGAACGTAGGAAGATTCTCCTGCTTGGTAATCAAGGCTTTAAGTAGGCCGGGTCTCACCGGGTCTGCGCACCAGCAATGTTTTGAAACGGGGCCGCAAAACGGACCCGATTCGGGCTCTTATTTTTCTAGACTGCAGTGGCAGCAGGCACATCAGCGTGCAAGTACTCACACTGCTCACTTCTCAGTACTGGACAAAATAAGGCATGACGGCATGCCAAGTGAGCTTTGTAGGGGAAGCAAAACCTTCCAAACAGTAAATGTTTCTCTGTATTTCCCTTATTTTGTATAAATGGCGCCTGGGTTCCCACACGGTTGTTTAGCAGCCCTTCACGAATGCCGATGAGGAACTAATTACCGCGTGGCAGCCAAAAGACATGCTTTCCCCTAAATTTCCTTTGTCTGCCTAGCTCACCGACCCTGATTTGCAAACTCTTTCCCTCATACACATTCGCCAAGTGACACGACAGACGGGATGCTTAGTATTGGAAGTAGGTAGATACATGTACTCCTGCCGGCACCTTTTGATGACACGTGGCATCTCTGCAACTTGGCTAATGGGGTGCACGGCACTCTACTCATGAAGCTTTAGTCTTCTTTGTGGGTCCAATATGTGTTTTTACATTTGATATAATTAAATTGCAGTTTAGTTCCCTGTGCGCGATGTTAAAACTAATTCAATTGCAGTGTAGTTTTCTATGCGCGTACCGCTGTTTATTATATACATACTTATTTTCTTATGAAGCATTGCTCTTCTTTGTGGGTCCAATATGTGTTTTTACATATGAGGCATGCCGCTGTTTATTATACAAATACTTACCTTATGCAGCACTGCTCTTCTTTGTGGGTCCAATATGTGTTTTTTTTTACATGTGACGCTATTCAATTGATTTTCACTTTCCTGTGCTCGTGCCGTTTGACGCTTGCCCCAAACAACAAACTAAAGACACATGGCATTAGGCACGTTCTCTACACCACAGCTGAAGCACCCGGCAGAGTCTCAACACGTGATGCTAACGGGCCAGCTGAAGCGCGTGCTAGGAATGAAATCTATGACTTTATGATATAAATGACTGTTTATGATAGAAATACTTATTTTCGTATGACGCATTGGTCTTCTTTGTGGGTCCAATATGTATTTTTTACATTTCAGGCAATTCAATTGCTGTCCACTTTCCTGTGCGCGTGCCGCTGTTTATTATATAAATACTTATTTTCTTATGAAGCATTGCTCTTCTTTGTGGGTCCAATATGTGTTTTTGCTATTCAATTGATTTTCACTGTCCTGTGCGCTTGCCGCTTGACGCTTGCCTCAAACAACAAACTAAAGACACATAGCATTAGGCACGTTCTCTACACCACAGCTGCAGCGCCCGGCAGAGTCTCAAAACGTTATGCTAACACACCAGCTGAAGCGCGTGCTAGGAAGGAAATATAAACAAACACGCAAGTCATTAGGTGCTTTCACTACACCAGAGCTGCAGCACCCGAGAATGTCCACGTGATGCTAACTCGCCAGCTCAAGCGCGTGCTAGAAAAGATATCTAAACAAACACGGAAGTCATTAGGCGCGTTCTCTACACCAGAGCTGCAGCGCACGGGAATGTCTCAACACGTGATGCTAGCGCGCAGGCTGAAGCGCGTGCTAGAGATGAAATTCCCTAAGAAATGCGTGTAACCACCCCCGCTCAGCCATTCCCAGGAAACCCACAACAATAGGTCTTTCTCTGGAGCAGCACTACGCGCTGCTAACACCAGCGAGACCTAATAAACAAAAAAGGAACACAGGCTTCAGCGCGTCCTCGCGCTCACGGTATTCAGAAATACAGCAAAATTCAGACGCGTCCTTGTGCGTATAAAGTAAACAACAAGGAGGACAGGCTCCAGCGCGTCCTCGCGCTCTGGGTAGTCAGGAAAACTATGGAACTCAGCACATCCAGGCTTAATAAAGAACTGATCCAGGACAAAGTTTACACACAAAAGTGCTTTGGCAAGAAGAATTACCAGGTACAGCAGCACAGGGACTGGAATGTTCCCAAACGATTTAAAACAGGCAGGAAGGGTGTGGTCCTAGCTAGGAAGAAAGCCAAGCACCTGAGAACGGGAGCTGACTGCCTCTATGCTGTAGAGGTCACCTGACCTTAAACTAGTGCAGCATGGGAAAGCATACAGTCTGGCATCCGTCACAGTGCATCATGGGAATGGTAGTATTGGGACATTATCAAGCAGGGACAAGGTACAGGAAGCCTGGCGGTTAACAGGTAGCTCTGTCAACTTTAACTGATTAAGGGCATGAAACTCATTGGCTTCCAGCTCTCGGTTACAACTTCTTCCAATCACGTAACACACCATCAATCCAAGTTTCAAATGCTTTCTTTGACTCTGAAGGTATTGAGCTAGCTTCTGCCTACATGGTCTGATTGGATGCAGGCATCCTTTCAATGACTACTATTTCATCTATGGGCAAGTGACTCATTAAAGTGGCTTCCTCGGACACATCATTTAAAGCTTGTGTTCACAGTGATCGCAAAACTCAAAAATCATTCCAGAGTATCCTGGTCTTCCATATACTTGTGCACAAGCTCTCGTGGAACCTTAGCATGCTACTCTTGCAAAGATGGAGATGGACTTGACTTTCCCAGATCGAGCAGTTTCTGATGCCATCCTAAGTGTTTCCAATTTTAAGGCTATTCTCTCTCTCACTCCAATTATTTCTCTTTTTCACTTCCTTCGTTTCCCTCCTTTTGTCCTCTCAAGCCAATCTTCACATCTCTCCCACTTCCTTTCCTCTAGTTCCTGACGTGCCTATCTAAACTTCTCCCTCTCAAATATCCTGGCCTTCTTCTGTTCTTCACATTTCTAGTGACCCAAATGCAAGTTCAGAGACTTAGTCAGTCTTAAACCACTCCCACAAAGAAATAACTCCGGGAGTTGGTTACACTGGTACCCTCGAAATCAGTGTGGTGGGTAATAAAATGTATAAAGTAAACCATGGAAAGCAAATGTGGAACACATATTTAGGTATGCCTGGGAAAAAAACTATGCTAAGGAGCTAACAGAACCAGACATACAGCACGCCCTCCCTCAGTTTCTATGATGGTACCTACCCCAGAGTCCATGTTTCTTTCCTATTGCCATTTTTCTAACTGGTCCTTCAACTTACAAGAACCTCTCTGTCCTTTTTTGGAGTGTCCTCCACCCTCTCTCCAAACACAGATCCCTCAGCTGATCTAAGTGCAGGGTGTCACGGTCAATTCCCTCCAACCTGGTATCTGCCATTGCACTGTGCAAATAATGCTGTGTTTAATGTTAACGTATTGTTGTGTTCAACACAGATGCAACTGAAATGTGCATATCACACCACTTGCCACCAATTGTCAAACCCCATCCAAGGGATGACAGGGCAAATAGGAATTACTAGACCATAACTATGGTGGTTGAGGATGTTTGCGCCTCCTGTCCAGGGGTCTTTCCTGCTGTGACTCTCTGCAAACTGGAACAAGATCAACATTTTCTGCACTTGACTCTCAGGATAGTGAATGCAAGCAGTAACAGTGTTGTCAGGGAGGTAAAGTGGGGGATAAGAGTTGAGACCAGAAAACTAAACCAATAGACACAGAAACATAATATCTAACCTAGTGCTTATTTTTTTTATAGATACAAAGAAAGTATTTAATCATACAGCAGAAATAGATATTACATAAGTCAATGGAAACAAAGTACGGCTATCAAACTAAGTTGCTTAAAACATTGAGGCACTCTACCCTCTTGTCCTAGAAACCCCCTTCCTCTTGCTATGAATGAGATCCTATTTCTGCACTCCCCAACTCACCATGGCTTTGGGCAGAATTAAGCGCAGGTGCAGATGGCTCAAATACTCTCACAGATCCATGGTGCAACTGAGCTGACTGCTCTTTACCATAAATGCTTTGCAGATGGGTTACATACCATTTTGTAGGAATGCCACTGATGAAAGAGGGTTTTATATGCCCTATTTGGGGAGTAAAGGGGTCTTAGGTGAGCTTTCAGTTGTGCTCTTTTGTTTTTGTTGCTGAGCCTATGCATGAGCTTGTAGGCAAAGTTTTGAGGCATAGGATACTTACGCCTCAATGGTTTCTCTCCATCCCCTAACTATGTGAGTCTTCCCTCGTCTACTACCTCACTGTAATACCTAGTGAGTGAGTGACCATGTATGACACCTTCAACCTGTTCTTTATTTTAAAAATTAGTTTCACATTTTCTAATAATGTCTTTGAATATGAATACAATGGTGATGATGTTGAGCAAGCGTTGATGTGTTTGGACGCCCTCCGATAATGTGGCTGAGGTGTGCGGTAGACAGAGGCAATGTCTTTCAAGGATGGCTCACGTTCTAGTTTGTGGAAGTTTGCCCATGTGGTAAGAGGTAGTGTGTTAGGTCAATCGGTGGTAGTCTTGTTTTGCAAGTGACAGTGTGTTAAGTACATGAGTAGGTGAGGGACTGGCGGGTGACTGGCACAATGTGTGGCAAGATAGTGTTGAGTGATTTGTGTTCCCAGTTAACTATTGAAGTCACTCTGTGGTGAGTGCCACTGAGTTATGTGGGAGAGGGAGGATGTGAAGGGTGTGTGAATGGACAGTACTACGGTTGGTGCTGCAACATAACTGTTTCCTAGATCTGGCAGTTCATCAACTGCACTTACAGAACACCCTCCCCACACACAATCGTGGTCACTTGCTCGTGCTCATCCCCTTTAGTTGGCTTATTCAGTCCACTCCGCCTCCCACCCAAGCACCTGGTAGACCATCCCGCCCTTGGACGAAACTAGATTATGATAAGTGGAATCAAGCTCTTGAGGACACCAGACCTCATCTCAGCTCGAACCCTTATTTAGCAGACATGGAGTTCTCATCCTGGGTTACTAATTCTCTAGATACAGTCCTCCCCAAAAAACCCAATCGGAAACCGAGGAAAAAAGCCACATCTCCATGGTTCACCCAGGAGGTACGCCTCTTAAAGAAAATCTGTAAGAGAGCGGAAAGAGTATGGAGGAAAGACTTCAATCCTAACAGTAAAAGTAATTACAGGCTGACTATCCTCAATTACAAAAAGGCTCTAAAAAACGTGCAAATTTCCTTTTTCAAGGAAAAAATGAGCGAGGCAGCCTGTTCGTCTAGAGAAACGTTTCTAATTGCGAAAAAACTTTTAAAGACTTCAATACCCCCAGCTACACACAACCTCTCGAACGAGCATTGTAACAAATTAGCCACATTCTTTGATTTAAAAATAGAAAACATTCTTCAACACCTCCCCGCTCTTCTACCTGTGGACCCCTCTCTCTCTTATTCTTTACAGTGCCAGAACAGGGATACTGATTTAAGCAGGTTTTCCCCAATCAGTGAGGAAACCCTAGAACCCATTCTCCAATCCCTCAAAAGCGGATCTCCGCACGACCCAGCACCAGTCAGACACCTAAAACAGGTTGCTCCCATTATCTTAGCACCAATGGTCAACCTAATAAACGCTACCATTGAAAATGGAACGGTTCCCACAAGCTGGAAGAAGGCGGTGGTGAAAGCCCTCATCAAAAAACCCAACCTTGACACGGGCAATCTAGCTAACTTCAGGCCGATCTCCCTCCTCCCTGGCATTAGCAAGATGGCTGAAAAATACATCAACTACCAGCTATCTAATTATTTGGAGTCCAACGATCTGCTCAAAATATCACAGACCGGCTTCCGACCGGGCCAGGGCACAGAAACAGCGATGGTGGCGGTTGTCGAAGAAGCTAGGAAGATCATTGATGCAGGAGGATCAGTGGCAGTGATCCTCCTGGATCTCAGGGCAGCATTCAACACTGTCAACCATAGCATCCTGGCTCAGCGACTGGGAAAACCTTGGCATTTCTGGGTCTGCCCTTTCCTGGCTCAAATCCTATCTCCACAACCGTTCCTTCCAGGTGGCGGAGGGGGACTTCATCTCCAGGGAAAACCCTATACGTTGCGGAGTGCCTCAGGGCTCTTCATTGAGCCCAACGCTCTTCAACGTGTATATGTCACCACTGGAAAAAATTGTCGTCCCGTATGGTATTAAACTTCTGACCTACGCGGACGACACTCAGCTGGTTGCCTCCCTCAGCCAGTCAGACAACCTCACCATTGATCTGCATTCCTGCCTGGGGGATATAGTCAGTTGGATGAGCGCCTCCCATTTAAAGCTCAATGGGGACAAAACTGAGATAATGGTATTGGGTAATCAGTCCCATTTTTGCCCGGAGTCTCTATGGCCCCCAAGCATGCCCCCCCCCCCAATCCCCAAAACTGACATCAAAAGTTTGGGGATCTGGCTGGATCATAACCTAACCCTCAACACCCAGGCCAAAAAAACAGCGGGAACATGCTTTGGTCTACTACTCTCCAGTCGTAAGATCCTCCACCTGCTTCCTTTCCTGTCAAAAAAACTACTTATACAGGGTCTTATATTGTCGAGACTTGATTACGGCAATGCCTTATACCTCGGTTCACCTAAAAAAGTAATTGCCAGGTTACAGGTGGTGCAAAACGTGGCCGCCCGGATTCTCACGGGCACAAAAAATCGTTGCTCTGCCAAACCAGCGTTCAGAGCACTCCATTGGCTTCCGGTGGAGCAAAGGGTGGAGTTTAAGGCCATGTGCTTAACTCACAGAATCCTCCATGGAAACGCCCCTCCCGTCCTTAAAGATCTTGTGATGCCTTATATCACAAACAGAACCCTCCGATCCTCTAATGTCCACCTCACTCAAATACCTAGGATTAAGAAAACACGTTCCGGTGGCCGTCGGTTCTCCTATGAGGCGTCCAAGATGTGGAATGCTCTCCCAATGGACCTTCGTGCCCAACCTAACCTTCTGTCCTTTCGCAAATCCTTGAAGACGTGGCTGTTCCCTTGACCTTCTCCTTGTTTCCGCCTGACCTGACGATATGGATTTTCAGTCAGCGCTGGGACGCTCTTGGGCAGCCATGCGCTTTAAAAATCTCATTCCATTCCACATAGCATCCAGGTGCAAACCAATCTTTTTGGTGGAATGGCTGTATGTAGTTATTAGTTTATCATGTTTGTGTTATGAGTGAAATTGGTGCCTTTCAGTAATATATGTGGTGTGTTTTTGGCTCAGAAGTGATTCGTGAAAAACCTGGCATATATTTTACTTTGCTTTCTTGTATCTGTTCTGTTACATGCTAGTTTCCTAGGAGCTTAGCAAGTATTTTACCACTCAGTCTCAGTAAGGAAGGTAACAAAGCTGATTTGAAAAATACATGTTTAAATGTTGTGTTAGACTTGGCTGTCTCTAGTTGGCAGAGGTATATACTTCTGACAAATAGGGACTCACCTCCTCTAGTCAGGGCAAGGGGATCACACACTTAGATAACCCCTGCCCCTCCCCTTGGTAGCTTGGCAAAGCAGACAGGCTTATCTCAGAGGCAGTGCGTTAAGCATTTATGACCACATACAGTAATAAAGTGAATACACTACAAATGAACACGACACAGTAGTATTATAAAAATAAGGATTTTTATATAAGGCTTAGCACAAGACCAAATAACGACAAAAATATACCACAATCTTAATAAATACTCTTGGAAGGAAAAATAATAGTTCAAGTGTAGTTTCTTCTTAGCACAAAGTCTTTAGCAACAAAAGCAACTCTTCTTCTTTCAATCACAGTTCTTGGCCACAATGTAACCGACACGGGAGTCACACGACGTCGAGGCAAAGTTAATCCAAAGGTTCGGCGTCGACCGCGAGGAGCGCTACGTCGAGCCCGGAGTCGCACAGACCCCCACAACACAGTACCTTGGAAAAGCGAAGCACACGATGATCGGCGACGAGATGTCCGGCGTCGCGTCTTCGGCGTCAATCCGGCCTCGGAGTCGGGGCGACCTGCAGCGGCATCGACAGATGTCAGGCAGGAGCAGCGCTCACGAGGTGAAGCAGGATACGGCGTCGTCGTCGATGTCGATGATGATGTTGCAAGAGTGAGCAGCGCTCACGGCGTCGAGAGGGCTCAAAGTCGATGCGATCAGCAGCGGTGCAGACACGGGGTCACTTGGAGCTGGAGCCGAACTCACTACTCACTGGCGTTGCTGCTGGGGTCGATCGGGCCCGGCGGCCGGCGTCGAGGAAGCGGGACACTGGAGCCGTTACTCACGATGTCGAGCTGGATTCGGCGGCGTCCGTCGGCGTCGAGATTGCTGGATTCGTTCAGAGGTGCTGGATTCTCAAGTTCCAGCAACAAGTACTTTTAGCAGATGAAATCCTTTAGCCCTGTGACTTCAACAGGAGGCTGGCACTCTTCCAGCCCTTAGAGATTTTCTTTAGCAAAGCTTGAGAGTACACACTCAGTTCCTCTCTCCTGGTTCCCTGGCAAAAATAAAGAAGCACTGCAGGATTTCCCCCAACAAACAGCACACTGGCAGAAGGGGTAGGCAAGTCCTTGGATCAGCAGGCTTCTTGTCCTTGGTTCAGGTTTCCTTGTCAAAAGTGATCTAAATTCTTGGTTCAGGGGTCCTTCTCTTACACCCCTTTTTGGCTTTGATCCCTTTGTCCATGCAGGGGAATTTCCCCACATCCTGGGTCTGTTGTGGGTGTAGCCAGGCAGAGGCACCTGGCCTATTCACTGTGCAGGGCTGGGTCCTCAGACGCCCAGCAGGAGGTGGAGCCAGTATTGTCACTGGCAGGAGCAGAGCTATCGGCCTCCTGGTAGGAGATGGGGCCAGGATCGTCCCTGGCAGGCAGAGAGCCATCAGTCGCCTGGCAGGAGGTGGAGCCAGCATTGTATCAGGCAGGGCAGGCTATCAGAAACTACTCTCCCCCTACTCTCAATGCAAATGTCCCACTCATCCCACACTGACTCACTCAGACCTCTGGAGCCACCCAGCTCCTGTCACACACACACCAAACCAGCACAAACCAGAAATAGTTAGACAAGAAAATAGCCACTTTCTAAAAGTGCTATTTTCAAGCCCAGAGTCCAAAAAACATCCACACAAACGGATGCGTTATTAAACCCCGAGTTCAGGGATACCAAACTCGACATTGCACCATGCTCCCCGAGCCAGCTAGGATTATAGCATTAATAACCCCGGCAGCCCATTCTAACTAATGGAGAGCAGGTTACCTCACAATAGTGAAAAACGAATATGGCTGTAATTCACTATTAGGACATGCCAACTTGGTCAGGCTTGTCCTACCTTATACTTACAATGCACCCTGCCCTCGGGCCTACCATAGGGGTGACTAACATGAAGTTAAGGGAAGGTTTAGGGACTGGCAAGTAGGTGTACTTGCGCAGTCAGCGTGACAGTACCAGACTGCACGTAGGTCTAGCAATGGCAGACCTTCAGACATACTTTTACTAGGCCGCTCTTGTGGGTGGCACAACATGTGCTGCAAGCCCATGAGCTAGAAAGAATTGCCTATGCCTCACAACTTAGTTAAAGTACACACTAGTTTAAGTACAAGTAAACCACAATTTATTAGTTTACTCAAAACAGTTGATGTTTTCGATTTGCATTTAATTTACAAACAAAAAGGAGAAATTCAAAATATGCAGAACTAAGACCGCTATCAACTTCATGTCTTAGCCATATGCAGTTTCACAAACATTTAATAAAAAACAAACAGTGAACCAAACATGTATTTGACATTCAACAAAAAATGACTTCTTAACAACACAACAAATTCAAACAGATGGACATAAATAACCTTATGCATTTATGAATGAAGGAAAACTTTTTCCGGACATTAACTGAAACACGGGGAGAACAAAGAAGAACAAATCGTTTTCAAAAAATAGTTCAACTCCCACAGCCTGAGCAAGATACAATCAATAGAATATCAGGAAAATAGCCCATTTCTGCGTCATTAACAATGGCCAACAGGCCAAGAAAAGAGGGGGGTGCCGACGCGTTTCGAAACCTGATTAAGGATTTGCAGGATTCTCTTCAGGGCAGTGTGAGTCTAGTCCATGGGAACTGTTTAAAATAAAGAACAAAGCAAAAATGTTCGTTAAAAGGGGGTCCTCTAGCCACTACTCTTAGGCCGACTCGAGTGCCAGAATAAAACATACCTTATGTTTATCCTGCCCACGGTCAGTCCTGTTTATGAAGAAATGTCGTCTAGGCTTTGTGGTCTGCAATGCAACAGAGTAATAGGTATATTGAGTCCTATGTAAGAACACGGAAAAGCCTAGCCAAGGCATGCGTGTCGAGCTGCTGTTTGTTTACCTGTGTTAACTTTTGGGGTCTTTACGGTTCTGTGCGATATCTTAGCCCACTGGGGGTTATATCCATACTATCTGCAACAAGTAGACAGAGCGCGTGTAAGTCAATTGCACACACTGATGCATCAAAGGTGGAATAAAACGTGACTCAGTTCACTTACTTGGACATCGGTCCGCAAAGACCGCAGTTGGGGTTTCTAATTCTGCAATCGTTTTTATCCACAACAGTGACCCGTTTAGTGAATCTGTGGGGTTTAAGCAGAGGGACGTATGAGCGCATTAAGGCGCTATTTTTCGGAGCTTAAGAGCAACAGAGTTCACAGTCCCCATTGTTTATGGTTTCCTTGCTTACCGCTATTATTCTGGAACACCGCTCAGCGTACTCGCTACAGAACAGCAGACAGAGGGATGTGAATGTCCCTGGCAAAAGCCGGTTTGAAGATCCCGGACCATGTGGTTCTCGGCGGACCAATCAGACAAGCAACCGAATTGTGGTGCTTTATGGGACATGTAGTTTAAGAAAGACCGCTCCAGTCTTTAAAGAAAATTGCAAATGCATTCTGGGGCATGTAGTCTCTGAACAGGAAAAAGGTAGTTATGCCCTATTAATTTCACTGAGACTATTTAGGCCTTTGTTAACACTGTCAAACTTGAGGATTAAATACGCTTCCTTACGCAACAACATCGCGTCCACGTCTTGGCAGCGTTTAGGATCAATCCATGCTAGTGTGGTCCATTTGAAGTCATTCTCAGTGTGGCCGTTGCTGATAAAATGTTCCACCATGGGAGCAGTCAACACTTTTCTCTTCAGACGGGATCGATGTTGGGTAATCCGCACATTGATGGGCTGGTTAGTTTTGCCTATATAAACTCTGTTACACGGGCACACCACCGCATAGACGACATTGCGAGTTTTGCAATTCGTGAAGCAATCATGCTTCCATCTGATACCATTGTTCATGAATGTGTCGCCTTCTAGCGTATTGGAACATGACACACAATTGCCACATTTGTGGTGCCCACAAATTGGTTTGAGCTTCCACTGTGCAACAAGGTCACTTTTGGGTGCTGTGATGTGACTGTCCGCTTTGATTAGATGTTGACCTATGCTTCTATTTTTGCGCATAGCGAAGATGGGTTTAGAGAGAGGATGATCCAACGTCTCCAGTAAATGCCAATTGTTTCGAATTATATTCTTGAATTGGTTTGTATGTTGCCCAAATGTTGTAACGCAAACCAATTGTTCCAAATCTTTTCTTTCCTTCTTTTCGAACAATGTGTCTCTAGGGGTGAATTTGGCTCTGTTTTTAGAATGTTTCAACAGTTTTTTTGGGTATCCTCTCTCTGCCATCTCACTGCAAAATCTCGTGGCATGACAGTCAAAATCACATAAATTGGTGCAATTTCGCCTGATCCTCAACAGTTGCCCGTAGGGCAAGTTGTTTTTTAATGATTGAGGATGCGAACTAGTGTAATGCAAAATAGTATTGCGGTCAGTTGCCTTTTTATGCAAGGAGGTAATCAACTTAGCCTCACTAGTGCCTACGGTAACGTCCAGGAATGTCATTTCTTTGGGGCTGGAATTTAAAGTGAATTGAATATCTGGGTGCCTAGAGTTCAACCACAGATGGAAGTGCTCGAGATCCGCCCGGCTCCCCTGCCACAGGAGCCAGACGTCATCGATATATCTCAGCCATTGAGTTATATGGCCTGAGAAAGGGTTGTCATTCAAGACAAATCTCTCCTCATATTGTGCCATATAAAGCACTGCCAGCTCCGGTGCATAGGGACAACCCATAGCTGTCCCTTTGATTTGAACAAAAAAATCACTCTCAAACTTGAAATAATTATTGCGAAGAGTGATCTCCGCTAGTGCCACAATGAAGTTAGTCGGCACCCGATGGGGTCTGGCTCTTTGCTCTAAATAAAGTTCAATGACCTCCAGAGCCTCATCCTGCGGTATCTGTGTGTAGAGTGAGGCGACATCTAGTGTCACCATCAACTCAGTCTGTTCATTAAATGCATGCCCTTCAATTTGTTTGATAAAAGCTGTTGTGTCACTGAGATGCGATCGTACCTGAGCTATGCAAGGTTTTAAAAAGAAATCGATATATTTCGATAACGGTTCGAGCACTGAATCGCATCCCGACACAATAGGTCTGCCAGGGGGTGCATTCTCGTTCTTATGAATCTTCGGTAAGAAGTATAGAATGGGAGTGCGTGGCATTTTTTTGTTCAAAAATTCATGTTCTTTTGGCCCTAGAAAGCCTTCGTCCAAGCCTACCTTGGTAATCCTTGATATTTTGTCCTGGATAGCATGGACGGGATCTTCTTTTGAGGGTCTGTACCATTCCCTGTTGTTCACATGCATTTGGCCTTCAGCAAGGTACATAGGCCGTGGCCAAAGGACCACTGCCCCGCCCTTGTCAGCTTGTTTTATGACTATTGAAGTGTCAGATTTAAGATCACTAATGGCTTTTTGTACACCTCTACTGATGTTGTTTTTCACAAAACTAGTTTTCCTCTCAAGTTTAGTGAGGGAAGACAGTACAGCTTGCTCAAAGGCGATGACCTGCTTCGGGATATTCAAGGTTGGAGTGAACCGTGACTTCACTCTGAGTCCAGTAGTTTCCTGTGTTGACGTTACCTCGGCACCAGCGAAAAAAGTTTTTAACCTAACCTTGCGGCAGAAATCAAGTGCTTCCAATTTTAATTTCGTAAAATCCGTTCTCATCGTTGGAACGAATTTGAGGCCCAGGTTAAGAAGCATTTCCTCTTCCCTAGATAGTTCCTTATTAGAAAGGTTAACAATAGTGGACAGGTTTAGTTGTTGTTGTAGTTTTTGTTGCGAGTTCGCATTTGCCATGGTTGCTTGAAACGTGGTCGCGTTTGGCCGCCCCTGGATAAAAAAGGAGCCGACCCTCTAGATGCGCCTCGTTTGTTGAAATTAGACTGCCTTGAGTCCGTGGAAGAATCAGAGGAAGTGGTGTCTGAAAAGGTCAGGAATCTAGTTTTTGATCTACCCTGGAATGTATTAAGGGCCCCTCGTGACTCACCAGAAGTGTAGAAATCCTCTTTTAAAAAGGGATAGACCCGATCAAGTTGGAAAGATTTAGAGTCTTTATCGAACTGTGCTGCTTTTGTGTTCAAAGTGTAATCTTTGAAAGTGGCAATTTCCTTTTCAATTTTATCAAGGAGTGCCTTGGCTTCAGTCGTGGTCTGGTTGTCATTAATGGTTTTAATCAAATCTTCTATCTCCTTTTCTTCCTGACTACAGATACGTTGGGCAGTTTCAATAGTGTGCACCATTAAATCTCTACTACACTTAGTATTGATTTGACTGAACCCTTTCTTGTACTCAATGTCCTCTACGAATATAACTGGAATGTTCTTAACCTGAAGGCCCCAAGGGATGGTGCCTCCTTTAAGATGTCTAAGTAGGAAGTGGCCGTGGAGTTCCGTTCTGATGTGCTTCTTTTGAAGCCTTATCAATTTATCCGCCTCGTTTTGTTGCTTGGCTGAGGCGCTCAAAGTTATAGAAGAGAATGGCGAGGACGCAATAAGTTGATCAATATGGCTTTCCGTGAAGGACAGTGTGTCTTTATCTGCCATAATCAGCAAGAGTGAGCACTCTTGCACAGCAATTAATGCTCACAGCAATCTGGAGACACCTTCTGTGTGTCGTTCCCAAGCCACTCGGGCAGGTGCCCGCACAAATAATCAGAAAAAACAGGGGTGGCTGGGCCCAATGGGAAGGAGGGTAGGCAGGGCCACACTATTATGAATTAGAAAGAATTGCCTATGCCTCACAACTTAGTTAAAGTACACACTAGTTTAAGTATAAGTAAACCACAATTTATTAGTTTACTCAAAACAGTTGATGTTTTCGATTTGCATTTAATTTACAAACAAAAAGGAGAAATTCAAAATATGCAGAACTAAGACCGCTATCAACTTCATGTCTTAGCCATATGCAGTTTCACAAACATTTAATAAAAAACAAACAGTGAACCAAACATGTATTTGACATTCAACAAAAAATGACTTCTTAACAACACAACAAATTCAAACAGATGGACATAAATAACCTTATGCATTTATGAATGAAGGAAAACTTTTTCCGGACATTTACTGAAACACGGGGAGAACAAAGAAGAACAAATCGTTTTCAAAAAATAGTTCAACTCCCACAGCCTGAGCAAGATACAATCAATAGAATATCAGGAAAATAGCCCATTTCTGCGTCATTAACAATGGCCAACAGGCCAAGAAAAGAGGGGGGTGCCGACGCGTTTCGAAACCTGATTAAGGATTTGCAGGATTCTCTTCAGGGCAGTGTGAGTCTAGTCCTTGGGAACTGTTTAAAATAAAGAACAAAGCAAAAATGTTCGTTAAAAGGGGGTCCTCTAGCCACTACTCTTAGGCCGACTCGAGTGCCAGAATAAAACATCCCTTATGTTTATCCTGCCCACGGTCAGTCCTGTTTATGAAGAAATGTCGTCTAGGCTTTGTGGTCTGCAATGCAACAGAGTAATAGGTATATTGAGTCCTATGTAAGAACACGGAAAAGCCTAGCCAAGGCATGCGTGTCGAGCTGCTGTTTGTTTACCTGTGTTAACTTTTGGGGTCTTTACGGTTCTGTGCGATATCTTAGCCCACTGGGGGTTATATCCATACTATCTGCAACAAGTAGACAGAGCGCGTGTAAGTCAATTGCACACACTGATGCATCAAAGGTGGAATAAAACGTGACTCAGTTCACTTACTTGGACATCGGTCCGCAAAGACCGCAGTTGGGGTTTCTAATTCTGCAATCGTTTTTATCCACAACAGTGACCCGTTTAGTGAATCTGTGGGGTTTAAGCAGAGGGACGTATGAGCGCATTCAATGCGGTTCAATGTCGTCTATGCGGTGGTGTGCCCGTGTAACAGAGTTTATATAGGCAAAACTAACCAGCCCATCAATGTGCGGATTACCCAACATCGATCCGACGTGGACGCGATGTTGTTGCGTAAGGAAGCGTATTTAATCCTCAAGTTTGACAGTGTTAACAAAGGCCTAAATTGTCTCAGTGAAATTAATAGGGCATAACTACCTTTTTCCTGTTCAGAGACTACATGCCCCAGAATGCATTTGCAATTTTCTTTAAAGACTGGAGCGGTCTTTCTTAAACTACATGTCCCATAAAGCACCACAATTCGGTTGCTTGTCTGATTGGTCCGCCGAGAACCACATGGTCCGGGATCTTCAAACCGGCTTTTGCCAGGGACATTCACATCCCTCTGTCTGCTGTTCTGTAGCGAGTACGCTGAGCGGTGTTCCAGAATAATCGCGGTAAGCAAGGAAACCATAAACAATGGGGACTGTGAACTCTGTTGCTCTTAAGCTCCGAAAAATAGCGCCTTAATGCGCTCATACGTCCCTCTGCTTAAACCCCACAGATTCACTAAACGGGTCACTGTTGTGGATAAAAACGATTGCAGAATTAGAAACCCCAACTGCGGTCTTTGCGGACCGATGTCCAAGTAAGTGAACTGAGTCACGTTTTATTCCACCTTTGATGCATCAGTGTGTGCAATTGACTTACACGCGCTCTGTCTACTTGTTGCAGATAGTATGGATATAACCCCCAGTGGGCTAAGATATCGCACAGAACCGTAAAGACCCCAAAAGTTAACACAGGTAAACAAACAGCAGCTCGACACGCATGCCTTGGCTAGGCTTTTCCGTGTTCTTACATAGGACTCAATATACCTATTACTCTGTTGCATTGCAGACCACAAAGCCTAGACGACATTTCTTCATAAACAGGACTGACCGTGGGCAGGATAAACATAAGGGATGTTTTATTCTGGCACTCGAGTCGGCCTAAGAGTAGTGGCTAGAGGACCCCCTTTTAACGAACATTTTTGCTTTGTTCTTTATTTTGAACAGTTCCCATGGACTAGACTCACACTGCCCTGAAGATAATCCTGCAAATCCTTAATCAGGTTTCGAAACGCGTCGGCACCCCCCTCTTTTCTTGGCCTGTTGGCCATTGTTAATGACGCAGAAATGGGCTATTTTCCTGATATTCTATTGATTGTATCTTGCTCAGGCTGTGGGAGTTGAACTATTTTTTGAAAACGATTTGTTCTTCTTTGTTCTCCCCGTGTTTCAGTAAATGTCCGGAAAAAGTTTTCCTTCATTAATAAATGCATAAGGTTATTTATGTCCATCTGTTTGAATTTGTTGTGTTGTTAAGAAGTCATTTTTTGTTGAATGTCAAATACATGTTTGGTTCACTGTTTGTTTTTTATTAAATGTTTGTGAAACTGCATATGGCTAAGACATGAAGTTGATAGCGGTCTTAGTTCTGCATATTTTGAATTTCTCCTTTTTGTTTGTAAATTAAATGCAAATCGAAAACATCAACTGTTTTGAGTAAACTAATAAATTGTGGTTTACTTGTACTTAAACTAGTGTGTACTTTAACTAAGTTGTGAGGCATAGGCAATTATTTCTAATTCATAATAGTGTGGCCCTGCCTACCCTCCTTCCCATTGGGCCCAGCCACCCCTGTTTTTTCTGCAAGCCCATGAGCAGCATTTGCATTTACAAGCCCTGGCACTCCTGGTGCACTAGACTAGGGACTGACAGTAAACCAAATAAGCCAAACATGGAATTCAATCAATACAGTAATTTTACATAGGGAGCACTTGCACTGTGGCACTGATCAGCAGTGGCACAGTGCCCAAAGCAATATACCAGCAAAAACATCGTAAACAGAGGAGGCAAACAGAAAAAAAATGGAGGAGAGACTCAAGCCAATGATGTCAGGTCTAACACGTGTCCCCTCCAGCTGAAATGTGGGGAGAACTACCCTTGACCTAGGGAGTCCTCATCACTAAGGCGGAAAAATCTGGACAGACCATCAGCATTGGCGTGATCTGTACCAGGGCGGTGTTCCACCGTGAAGTCCATCCCCTGTAGGGAAATGGACCACCTCAACAGCTTTGGATTCTCACCCCTCATCTGCATCAACCATCTGAGGGCCCTGTGGTCTGTCTGAACCCGGAAGTGAGTCCCAAACAGGTAGGGTCTTAGCTTCTTCAGCGCTCAGACCACAGCAAATGCTTCTCGCTCTATCGCACTCCACCTCTGTTCCCTGGGAAGTAACCTCCTACTGATGAAGGCTACAGGCAAGTCTCGGCCCTCTTCATTCACCTGAGCTGAAACAGCCCTCACGCCATGCTCTGAAGCGTCCGTCTGGACAACAAATTCTTTAGAAAAGTCGGGTGCCTGGAGTATAGGTGCTGTGCACATTGCAGTTTTCAGGGTGTCAAAGGCTGTTTGACAGGCGTCAGTCCAGATCACATTTCGTGGCTGCTTCCTGGAAGTCAGTGAAGTCAAGGGGTGCACAATGTTACCATAATCCATGACAAACCTCCTGTAGTAACCCGTGAGACCTAAGAAGACTCTCACCTGAGTTTGGGTTTTAGGCGGTGCCCAAGCCAGGATGGTATCTATCTTGGGTTGTAGGGGGGCCACCTTGCCGCTCCCTACTTGGTGCCCCAAGTACACAACTGAACCCTGCCCAATCTGGCACTTACTGGCTTTGATTGTGAGGCCTGCTCTGCGCAGGGCCAACAACACTTCCTGGAGGTGGCGCAAGTGTTCCTCCCAGGTGGCGCTGAACACTGCGATGTCGTCCAGGTAGGCGGCACTGAAATCCTCCAGTCCAGCCAAGACCTGGTTGACCAACCTCAGGAAGGTGGCAGGGGCATTCTTCATCCCAAAGGGCATAACCCGGAACTGGTACTGGTGTGGAGAATGCTGACCTCTCTTTTGCCCCATCAGTTAAGGCGATCTGCCAGTACCCAGACGTTAGATCAAACGTAGTAAGGTACCGGGCAGCCCCCAACCGATCTATGAGCTCATCAGCTCTGGGGATAGGGTGCGCGTCAGTCTTGGTGACTGAATTGAGTCCTCGGTAATCCACACAGAACCGAAGTTCTGGTGAAGCACCAGGCGCTGCAGCCTTCGGGACCAAGACCACTGGGCTGGCCCAAGGACTGCTTGAGGACTCAACCACCCCTAAGGCAAACATTTTGGAGACCTCCTCCTTAATGTATGCTCTGACCTCGTCAGTCACCCTGTAAACCTTGTGCTTCACAGGAGTGCTGTCCCCAGTGTCCACATCATGGACACACTAATGAATGACACCAGGAATCAAGGAAAACAGATCAGGGAATTGTCCCAACAGTTGGCGACAATCTTGCTGCTGCTCAAGGGTCAGTGTGTCAGAGAGGACAACACCATCCACTGACCCATCTTGCTCTTTTGCATACAGGAGGTCAGGAAGAGGCTCACTCTCCTCCTCCATTCCAGCATCTGTAGCTAGGAGCATGCCCACTTCGGACCTTTCTAAGTGGGGCTTTAAACGGTTGACATGCAGGACCCTCTAGGGGTTTCTAGGAGATTTCAAGTCCACCAAGTAGGTGACATCGCTCTTCTTCTCCACAACCTTAAACGGTCCAGTCCACCTGTCCTTGAGCGCACAAGGTTCCACAGGAGACATGACCCAAACTTCTTGACCAGGCTGAAGTTCGACCAGAGTGGCATTACGGTCGTACCACCGCTTCATCTCTTCCTGGCTGGCCTCCAGATTTGCCTGAGCAAGATCTCTGAAGCGCCTATTCTGGTTCCTAAAGGCCAGCATGTAACTGTATAAATCCTGGGGAGGTTTCCTGGGAGATTGCTCCCAGCCTTCTTTGACCAGACTCAAAGGTCCTCTTACCGGGTGACCATACAAAAGCTCAAAGGGGCTGAACCCTAGAGACTTCTGCGGCACCTCTCGGTAAGCAAACAGCAGGCATGGCAAGAGGACGTCCCATTTACGCCTCATTGGTTCTTCAAGACCCATGATCATGCCTTTAAGGGTCCGGTTGAATCTCTCAACCAGCCCATTACCTTGAGGGTGGTAAGGAGTGGTGAACTTGTAGGTTATCCCACACTCCTTCCACAGAGACTTCATATAGTTGGAAATGAAGTTGGTGCCCCGGTCTGACACCACCTCTCTGGGGAACCCCATGCAGGAGAAAACACCCATCAGTGCCCGTTCCACCACCGGGACCGTCACTGTTCGGAGAGGGATGGCTTCCGGGTACCGTGTGGCATGGTCCACCAAGACCAGGATGAACCTGTTGCCCCGGGCTGTCTTGGGGTCCAGGGGCCCAACAATGTCAATCCCCACAGGTCAAAGGGGGTACTGATGACTGGAAAAGGTTGGAGGGGAGCCTTCTGCTTCCTTCCGCTTTTCCCACTTGCCTGGCAAGTGTGACAGGTTTTACAATGGATGTCTACATCCCTTCTCATCTGGGGCCAATAAAATGGGTGACAAGCCTGTCATAGGTCTTATCCTGCCCCAGATGTCCAGCTAACGGAACGTCATGAGCCAAACCCAGTAGGAAGGCTCTGAAACGCTGGGGTACCACCAGCACACGGGCTGACCCAGGCTCAGCAGCCTTAGGCTTGCTATACAGGAGGTCATTCCCCCAGTAGACAAAATGCGATCCTGACTGATCGCCTGCGGTTTGGGCTGAGGCCTGCTGCCTCATACCCACAAGAGAAGGACACACTTTCTGTTCCGCAACAAATTCTTCCCTGGAGGGACCACCATCCTGCTGCCAGTGGGTCAGCTCGGTGGGCTCCAGGGCATCCCCCTGGGGGTCTACCTCCTCCTGGACCACGGGAACTATGGGGGCCGGTTTCCCGCGCCTCCTGCCTCTTCTCTTCACAGCTGGGTCCTGGGCCGTACTTTCAGGCTCCGGGACCCCATCAACACCCTTACTTGCTGTCATGGATCGAGTGGTTGCACACACCCACTCTGGCATACCCAACATTTTCAAATGTGTCTCCCTCTCCACCTTAGCCCAATGGGAGTCTTCCAAATCATTGCCCAGGAGACAATCAACAGGCATGGTGGGCCTCACAGCAACCTGAAGAGTACCTGAAACTCCCCCCCCCCATTCAAAGGGAACCTGAGCTACCTCACACTCTTTCTGGGAGTTGTCAGCAGCTATCACAGGGTAGAATGTGTGGGGAACCACCTGCTCTCTGGACACCAAGTGACATTTGACAGCTGTCACACTCGCTCCGGTGTCTCTGAGGGCTTCCACTCTATGGCCATTAATGGTCACACACTGCCTATATTTATTAGTGTTACTAGGCAGAGGGGGTGGAGGGACTATTTCCATGTCTCCTAGCGAGACCAGGGAAATCTCTGCGGGACCCCTCCTACCAGGGGAAACCATCTCCTCCCCTCCCAGGGCTACACTCGCCAACTGATGGGGGTGCACGTGGTGGTGCATTCGAGTCCCTCATGGGACACTGGGGATCATAAAAGCGATGTCCCACCTGCTTACAAACATAGCAGGTCATTGGGCCCCTATGAACAGGTTTACCTGTCGGGCCCCTGGCTTCTTCACAGGGGGAGGCTCAGAATCTTTCCCTTGGTTCCCTTGGGGATTACTTTGGGGCCCTTTCTGGGACTCCTTCTGTTTACCCTTGTCCCCCCACTCTTCTGCTGGGGACCCTGCCCACCTTTGGCTGAGTCTCCCACTGGACCCTTGTGGACCCTGGTACTGACCCAGCGGTCCGCCTCTTTAGCAAGTTTTCTAGGGTTAGATATCTTGTTATTAATAAGGTGCTGGTGCAGCTCTGGAAAACAGTTATTAGACAAATGCTCCGAAACAAACAAATCATAAAGAGCTTCATAACTTTCCACTTTGCTGCACTTTACCCAACCATCCATGGCTCTGCAAAAAAATGACACATATTCAACTCACGTCGTACCAGGCAATTTCTTACATTCTCTAAAGGCTTGTCTGTACTTTTCTGGGGTTAGGCCATACCTCAACATTAAAGCATCTTTCATATGAGCATAAGACATCCTATCCTCAACAGGCATATCTAACAGAGTATCTCTCCCCTCATTCACAAAGCGACCCCACAACCCCGCTCCCCAATCCTTCTCAGGGACCCGGTGGGCCAACAATGCTAACTCATATGCTTTAAACCATTGGCCAATATCTTCATTCTTATGATAATCTTTTATCACATCTTTAGGAAAATAAAACCTACTTTCTGCAGGCACAGATGGGATGCTGCCACCAGAGGGATTCAATTCAAAGGTTTTAGCTTGGAGCTCTATCTCCCTCAACCTTGTGTCATGCTCCAAGCTAACTTTTCTCTTTCAAACTCCAACCTTTTGATCTCCATATCAGCTTCTCTCTTACCTCTTGCATTTTCTATCTCCAACTGCCCATTTATCTTAAGTTTTGCCATTTCCATGTTGTATGCTCGCTCCTTCTCCCTTTCTTCTCTTTCTTCAGGGGAAAGACCTTTGGAGGAAATACTGCTACCGTTAGAGGACACAGGCCCATTCACTGGCACCTCCTCATCCCCTTCCCCTGGCGGTACCACCACCGCATCAGGGGGATCTCTGGACTCTAACCAGGCCTCCAAGGCTTTCATAACTTCCGGTTTGTTTCTGCAGCTCTTGGTAGGAACTTTGAACTGCTTGCAATAATGGTCTAATTGCTTTCTGCTGTAATCCAGGATTTTACTTCTATCAAATTCCTCCACAACAACAACAGGGGTAGTGACTCCGGCATCACTCATGGTCAAAACTGGCAGTGTTCACCAAATCAAGCTTCAGAAAAGCGGAGAACAAAAATAGAATCCTACCAAAAATAGATTGTGGCTGCGCTATGGTCTGCTTTCACTATGTAGCGCACACTAATCACTGCATGTGGGTCATAAATGCAAAGTTCAAATCCTCACCGCTGACCCACCAATGTTAGACTTGGCCGTCTTTAGTTGGCAGAGGTATATACTTCTGACAAATAGGGACTCACCTCCTCTAGTCAGGGCAAGGGGATCACACACTTAGATAACCCCTGCTCACCCCCTTGGTAGCTTGGCAAAGCAGACAGGCTTATCTCAGAGGCAGTGCGTAAGCATTTATGACCACATACAGTAATAAAGTGAATACACTACAAATGGACACAACACAGTAGTATTATAAAAATAAGGATTTTTATTAAGCATGGGCGGAAAATCCGTTTCGCTCGCGGATTTTGCGGATTTTCGGTAAATTCGCAATCCGCGAGATTCGCGAATCTCCCGCAAAATCCGCAAATCCGCGAGCAGCGGATTTTATGGCTTGCTCGCACTGTTCGCGTGAGTTCGCGGCTTCCCAGTACAACTTCGCGCCCCGCGAATAAGCGCTAAATTGAAGAAATACTACTTACCAGGTTCAAAAGTTCAGGCTCATCATTAGTAGCCATTTCCTGTAGTGCTTCCTGAGGGGCCCCTCCAGAGTTCAGTTGCCTACTTGCAACTATTATGTGACCCAGCTCTGAACCTCAGAATAGTTACACATATGCCACAAAGGTCCTGAATTACAGCTAAGGGAGACAAGCAGGAGCCAGGCTGGAAGTTCAAATCCATTAATCAGCCCCTAATTCATTATTGTCAGTTGGGGCAGGGCAGGTGTTGTAACTAATTTTGCAACAATGAAAGCACTTAGCAAGTGCAAAAGATCACTAATCAGGAAGCACTAAGGAAGCAGGTGCCAGCTTAAAAAATATTCTGTGACACATTAATCAGCCCCAAATTAATTCAGGTCACTTGAGGCAGGGAAGGTGTGCTTTGCTTTGCCACAATAATGTACACTGACTGGACAACCAGAGGGTGCTGTGATGAAACAGAGGGTGGCATGGGTGGGCCAGAGGGTGGCATGAGTAGTCAGAGAGTGGCAGTGGTGACAGAGAGTGGCAGTGATGAAGAAGAGTGTCCCAAACAGGCTGGACACGTAGAAACAACAAGTTCGCAAAACTTGCGACCCGACAGGTAAGGTCGCGTTTTGCGAAATTGTACAAAACCCTCGCGAACTGGCAGAAACACGCGCGAACACAAAAAAAAAAAATCCGCAAATTCGCGAGAATTCGCGGATTTTGCCAATTGCGAGTTCGCAAATCCGCAAAATTCGCGAACGCGAGATTCGCAAAATTCGCCCATGCTTAATTTTTATATAAGGCTTAGCACAAGACCAAATAACGACAAAAATATACCACAATCTTAATAAATACTCTTGGAAGGAAAAATAATAGTTCAAGTGTAGTTTCTTCTTAGCACAAAGTCTTTAGCAGCAAAAGCAACTCTTCTTCTTTCAATCACAGTTCTTGGCAACAATGTAACCGACACGGGAGTCACACGACGTTGAGGCAAAGTTAATCCAAAGGTTCGGCGTCGACCGCGAGGAGCGCTACGTCGAGCCCGGAGTCGCACAGACCCCCACAACACAGTACCTTGGAAAAGCGAAGCACACGATGATCAGCGGCATCGAGATGTCCGACGTCGCGTCTTCGGCGTCAATCCGGCCTCGGAGTCGGGGCGACCTGCAGCGTCATCGACCAGATGTCAGGCAGGAGCAACGCTCACGAAGCAGGATACGACGTTGTCGTCGATGTCGATGATGATGTTGCAAGAGTGAGCAGCGCTCACGGCGTCGAGAGGGCTCGAAGTCGATGCGATCAGCGGCGGTGCAGACACGGGGTCACTTGGAGCTGGAGCCGAACTCACTACTCACTGGCGTTGCTTCTGGCGTCGATCGGGCCCGGCGGCCGGCGTCGAGGAAGCGGGACACTGGAGCCGTTACTCACAATGTCGAGCTGGATTCGGCGGCGGCCGTCGGCGCCGAGATTGCTGGATTCGTTCAGAGGTGCTGGATTCTCAAGTTCCAGCAACAAGCACTTTTAGCAGATGAAGTCCTTTAGCCCTGTGACTTCAACAGGAGACTGGCACTCTTCCAGCCCTTGGAGATTTTCTTTAGCAAAGCTTGAGAGTACACACTCAGTTCCTCTCTCCTGGTTCCTTGGCAAAAATAAAGACGCACTGCAGGATTTCCCCCAACAAACAGCACACTGGCAGAAGGGGTAGGCAGGTCCTTGGATCAGCAGGCTTCTTGTCCTTGGTTCAGGTTTCCTTGTCAGAAGTGATCTAAATTCTTGGTTCAGGGGTCCTTCTCTTATACCCCTTTTTGGCTTTGATCCCTTTGTCCATGCAGGGGAATTTCCCCACATCCTGGGTCTGTTGTGGGTGTAGCCAGGCAGAGGCACCTGGCCTATTCACTGTGTAGGGCTAGGTCCTCAGACGCCCAGCAGGAGGTGGAGCCAGTATTGTCACTGGCAGGAGCAGAGCTATCGGCCTCCTGGTAGGAGGTGGGGCCAGGATCGTCCCTGGCAGGCACAGAGCCATCAGTCGCCTGGCAGGAGGTGGAGCCAGCATTGTATCAGGCAGGCCAGGCTATCAGGAACTACTCTCCCCCTACTCTCAATGCAAATGTCCCACTCATCCCACACTGACTCACTCAGACCTCTGGAGCCACCCAGCTCCTGTCACACACACGCCAAACCAGCAGAAACCAGAAATAGTTAGACAAGAAAATAGCCACTTTCTAAAAGTGCTTTTTTCAAACCCTGAGTCCAAAAACCATCCACACAAACGGATGCGTTATTAAACCCCGAGTTCAGGGATACCAAACTCGACATTGCACCATGCTCCCCGAGCCAGCTAGGATTATAGCATTAATAACCCCGGCAGCCCATTCTAACTAATGGAGAGCAGGTTACCTCACAATAGTGAAAAACGAATATGGCTGTAATTCCCTATTAGGACATGCCAACTTGGTCAGGCTTGTCCTACCTTATACTTACAATGCACCCTGCCCTCGGGCCTACCATAGGGGTGACTAACATGAAGTTAAGGGAAGGTTTAGGGACTGGCAAGTAGGTGTACTTGCGCAGTCAGCGTGACAGTACCAGACTGCACGTAGGTCTAGCAATGGCAGACCTTCAGACATACTTTTACTAGGCCGCTCTTGTGGGTGGCACAACATGTGCTGCAAGCCCACGAGCAGCATTTGCATTTACAAGCCCTGGCACTCCTGGTGCACTAGACTAGGGACTGACAGTAAACCAAATAAGCCAAACATGGAATTCAATCAATACAGTAATTTTACATAGGGAGCACTTGCACTGTGGCACTGATCAGCAGTGGCACAGCGCCCAGAGCGATATACCAGCAAAACATTGTAAACAGAGGAGGCAAACAGAAAAAAAATGGAGGAGAGACTCAAGCCAATGATGTCAGGTCTAACACGTTGTCTAGGTGGTAGATGTAAGAACAGGGATAGGCAACACACAGGAAAACCTACCAAACCAGGTATTTGTGTAAACTGGAGACTCTGGATAATCTTGGGCGTTTAAACTTCTGTGAACCCCTCCACTTTTACTTAACCTGATTGCCTGGCACAAGGAAAGTGTGCCTAAACAAAAGCACATTTTCCACTCACTTTCCACTTTTGCATTTGGGGTCAGGACAGGCAGCTATCTTGGGATACATACCTACCCACACCAAAGTGAATCTAGGGTGGTGTGGCCTTAATGTATCACACTACTTTTTTCTAACCCAGAATGTCATGCAAATGTTAAAGTTTTATTGAAGAAACTGGATTGTCTCACATTTTTGTAACTGAAACTCAGGGACTTTCTGCAAATGGTGAAGGTTCTATCATGCTGCATACCTAGTCTTCTGATGAAAACGGCACCCCAAATATATAGGAGGACCTACTGTATTAGACAGGAATGGACCAAAATGGTTAGTGTTAAGTAAATGTCAAAGTGTATGTTCACGTTGTCACAGTTTTGGTTTGTTTCTATTGTGGATAGACTCACCCACCTACATAGGGTACAGTTTCTATCAGGATAGGTATAGGAACAGTTTGTTCAAATGTGTCCATCCCCAGAGATTCTGGAACTTTTTCGCTAGGAAATGTAAGAAAAATCGGGTATTTTACCCAAAGTGTGACATATGCAGGGCATTCTGGGAATCTATGCAAGCTGCCCCACCCTGGACTTCTTCAAGTACCTCGTTTTCAGAAATGTGAGAATCCGATAATTTCATTGGGTGCTGGCCGACCCATGCCTCAAATACCACAGTTGTCCATATCCCCTAAATGATCGAAATTGGAAGAAAAAACGTGTAGAGTTTGTGTTGCATTTTTTAGCCTTTCTTGTTACGGGCAATAAGAACACCTACACAAGCAGTGTACAAGGTGAATAAAGGCTTTGCACTCTCAGAGATGACTATTTCGGATGTGAAAGAGATTCATTGTGGTCTATCTATTGATAATGAGTTCAACTTGGACAAGGAAAAGTTGCTTGTGGATTAGATATCCAACTCGATTCAAACTGTGACAACAATGTCAGACCCAAATCTCAATTTATTCCCCAGAATTGGCAGTTCATTGGGATTTAACTTTTTACAAAAAGAGTAATGCTTGAACTTTTTTGACTTGAAGGACAAGAAGAGATCCTCAAGATTTCTCAAGGCCAGGCCAAAAAACCTGACAAATGATGAGTTTGTAGCATTACAAAATTTGAGGTGAAATAATTCAATAATCGTCTGTGAAGCTGATAAGGGATGAACTGTTATCACCATGAACCACTCCCAATACCATCAGGAGGTCATTCAACAACTTAACAACAAAGACTGTTACAGGGCTCATGGGTATATTCCTACCACAATTACGGCTACCGCCAACAACAAATTGGCTCATTGGCATGAAATATGTTTGGTAACGGATTTGGAGTTTAAATACCTTAAGGTAGACTCTTCAAGATTTTCATGCTTATACATGCTCCCTAAGATGCACGAAGGGGTGGCCTTTCCACCTGGCCGCCCTTTTATTGCGAGCATTGGCTCGTCTACAGAACACATCTGGGAATTTGTTGATATTTTTCTGAAACCTTTTGTAGTTAACTTACCTTCATTTGTATGGGACACTACACACATCCTCAGTAAGTTTAAGGATGTTGTGTGGTATCTTGATATGATGATGTTGGTAATTATTGATGTGAGAGTTTGAACACATACTAACATACCTGACTTGTCTTATGATCTTGGAAAATCTACCAGGTGTTTCCTAGAACATGACACCATGACCTCGGCTTTGACATTCTGTGGTAGGTTGGTAATATTACAGAGTGGATTATGAGGTTATGGATTTTTGAAAATCAAAATGTAAACCAAAATGCAGAATTTCTCAGCTCCTGAGCCAGTAACATAAAGCTTTATATTCATTCATGGCCTAACAGTGTATTGATAAACATTAAAAAGCTTTTGTAAGCCTGCTGCCCGTTAATAATTTCATACATTTCATACAAAGCTTTATATTCATTCATGGCCTAACAGTTTATTGATCAACATTAAACAGCTTTTGTAAGCATGCTGCCTGTTAATAATTTCATACATTTCATACAAAGCTTTATATTCATTCATGGCCTAACAGTTTATTGATCAACATTAAAAAGCTTTTGTAAGCATGCTGCCCGTTAATAATTTCATACATTTCATACAAAGCTTTATATTCATTCATGGCCTAACAGTTTATTGACCAACATTAAAAAGCTTTTGTAAGCATGCTGCCCGTTAATAATTTCATACATTTCATACAAAGCTTTATATTCATTCATGGCCTAACAGTTTATTGACCAACATTAAAAAGCTTTTGTAAGCATGCTGCCCGTTAATAATTTCATACATTTCATACAAAGCTTTATATTCATTCATGGCCTAACAGTTTATTGATCAACATTAAAAAGCTTTTGTAAACACGCTGCCTGTAAATAATTTCATACATTTCATACTTTTTCAAATTTGTCTGTTTATCACATCTAATAATTTTGTTATTTTCAACATGCCTCATGTTTTAGAGGATTGACTATCGAATAAACTTGAGTAGTAGTAATAAAAGAGTTGTGTCAAATTGTCAATCCTGGAAATAATAACAGGGTATATTGAAGAGCTATAATAAACTAACATATTGGTTTAGTGGTTTAAACGATGCCATAGACATCTGCAGTCATCAGAAAGCCATATATTCTAATCTTAGAAAAGTGAACTCCGCCTTTCATCCTCCTGGTGTCACTAAATCTACAACTATCCACATTGGCTCTTGGGAAAAAGTAACACATAGTGTGCATACAGCCGAAACCATAGTTAGTATCAATGTTTGTTATCACATGTTAAATTCTTTTGGGGTACAGTTCCTTCTGATAAAGCATATCTCACATATTTTCTCCAGATTTCTTCGTGTACAAAGTTAGGTTCTCAAGCAGGCCTGATTGATAGCTGTTTCATATTGTAGTGTGCCTCCCATGGCTCCTCTCTTTTACTCTCGCCCTAAACTCGTTTTTCCATTTAATATCCGTGTATGCCCGGAGCTTTGGGTCCTGGGACTGTATCTGTTGAGTCTTCCCTTTTATCTTTATATTCTGGCTTTGGACCTGCCATCTAGTTAAGTTCAGGGTTGAGATCTCGTTGACCCTCCACCCAACCTCAAATTCATCCTCAATGTTATTCTGCTTCTTACTTGAGTGTGTTTTATTGAGCCTCGTCTTATCTGTAATTAAAATATTAGGCAAATTCGTCTTGCTCTGAAAAAAAATCGTGAGCATTCCCTGCAAATAGGCTTTAAGGAGGCAATGTCTTGCCCATCGTCATGGTTTTCACTTGTTCAGTGGGTTCAAGCTGAGTCCTTTGGTGACAGGATAAAGTTGCGTGTTATTTCTGTCATAGAACTATACGGCATGACATCCCTTGATGCTGTTTTTTGTTACTAATTAATTATCAACCTAGTGATAACTTAAAATGCTTCTGGAACTCATATTGAGAGGAAACTTAACTGCAATGTTGAGACCAAAACCTCTTATTCTGTGATCAAGGGCCATAGTAACAAATTAAATTAACATATTGACCGTATGTTGACCTCGTCATCCACAATAACTCATCTCCTGGAAGGCTCAGCCTTAACCTCCTGTGGAGATGCTGCTCCCACGTAAGATGATGTTTTGTATCCAAACTCGGCAAAAGGTTGACGCCACTAATTCAGAGCTGCAGGGGAGAAATGTGCAGGGTCAAGTGAGCGCGCCACGCGGGCCTAAAGGGTCACTCCGCGTGTGTTTCGGGGAATCAACGCAGACTCTATGATCGATTCCGGGTGGACGCTCTCTATTCCTGCGTCAGCAGCGTCACGAGCTTCAAACTATAATTATATAGTAATAATACCTTTCACGAGCTGGCACGCTGCGCTGTGTTTGTTGTGTATCATCTTCACTTTGTTATTGAGAATACGTTAGTGAGTCCAGATATATTAGATACAAGCACACTGTCGTAGAAGGCCCGGGTGCTGAAGGTAACTCATTTGTGTCTATGTATTCGCTTGTGAAAGAGCAGAATGTTGTCATTCGGAGTGTGGTTAGCAAATCGATGAAGTGGGTTGACCCATTGCCCCATGCAGTGGTGGACGTAAGGCTTAGCAAAATGTGAATGACACAACAGACCATTGGATGAAGAGGACTATTTGAAAGAAAGCCCCTATAAGTATATCATACACATACCTCTCTCTCTCTCTCTCTCTCTCCTTCTCTCTCTCTCTCTCTCTCTCTCTCTCTCTCTCTCTATATATATATATATATATATATATATATATATATATATATATATATATATATACATATTCACAAAAAAAAACATAGGTTTCAAGCAGGCTATAGTTAGGAATTATTCTTTAAAAAACCTTAGAAATTCACGGAAAAAACCATAAGTTTCAGGGGTGTTATAGTTAGCTGGACATTTCACTCATACAAAACCATTGAAATTCCTCAGTTATAGTTAGTTCTCCTAACTATAACTATAACTCGTGCGCCCGCAATGCACTGCTGATGATGTCACATATTACATCATTCATGGCATGGTCAGTGACATCACTGATGACATCTCAAATGACATCACTGTGCTGCTAACTCTGCCTGACGGGCACCTGGTGCTTGGCGGCGACTTTAACTCAATATTATCGGGCTCACTAGACAGACAACCGTCTCGCACAACCCCCCAAGCTGCACACTCTTTTTCCAGTTTTTTTAGAGGTGATGGGGCTGGTAGAAGGCTGGAGAACATACAATCCGGACAAGATTCAACACACTTTTCATTCCGGGGCGCACAACAGTCTCTCCCGCCTTGATTAGATAATTGTCCCGGCTCCACAAGTCACGGATATCCACGAGATCCGACATCTAGTCAGAGGTATTTCCGACCATTCTCCTCTATGGGTCCACATGGTCCTAGACCACACACAGGTAGGATGCATTGCCCCTATAAATCCCTGGTACCTCAAAAATCCAAAATACGTAAAGACCTAAGTAAATCCATCAACGACTACTTCTTGGAGAACAAACACACCGTTAAGTCCCCGCAAATATTATGGGAAGCCTTTAACACAGCCGTCTGGGGCCATGCCCTTTCCCTAATAGCGGGATAAAAAAAAGACAGGATAAAAGACATCGCTGACATAGAACAAGAGATTTACCGTCTTGAACAAGACGTAAACTCTGATGCCACCCCTGAAGCCCTTCACTCACTCCGTTTACGCCAGGATGAACACCGAGCACTGGTCTTTTTTCAGGCGGCGGCAGCGGACCAAGTAGGTTCATGGCGGCGAGCCGCTACTAGCGAATGGCGGTAGCGTGAAGAGAGCCTCCCCCGCTTAGCCTACTGATGATAGCATCACAATATCGTGCTATTTTTGGGCCCCTGGAAATACTAGGTTTGCAGAAATCGAATAATTCCGGTATTCTTAGAAAATAATTTTTCACATACTACATATCCACTGGTTGGACACGCCTTAGCGAGCGCGGACCACCAGGGATATTCACTTTTATGGTCCTGAAGAAAGCTGCATTAATTACCATGGACAGCTGAAACATGTCGACCTACTTTTGGATATAAGTGGTCAATAATATTACCACTACTAATATCCTATACACTGCTTTTAATAATATTAGCTGACCACCAAATAAAGTTGTTTTTGGTACAACTAATATTTTTTAACATCTCACTAACACTTCCACATAACACATACCTATCAAGTTCACTTCACAATAACCTGCTCGGCTGTAAATCAGGCGTTGAAGCACAATGGAGGGACATTCGGTTCCTCCAGTGGGAACCCCATGATGAAGCATGTCACCACTAGGGTGAGTGAGGGTTCTTCTTAAACAAATATGAGTTATTGTTTTTTCCTTTTTGGTATGTGTTTTCACTCTTTTCTCCAATTTTGGTTCCAATATCGCCTTGTCACTATTGGTGGGAGGCTTTTTCCTTTGGTGTCTCTGGCTTTATTTCTTTGCCCACAGCGCCAACAAGTCACTCCTTAGTTGTTTTTTGCATTTATGATTGGGGATACAGGAGTGACCTCTTGTTTATCCTCTCTCTCTTGTTGTTAATATATAAGCCTTTAACACAGCCGTCTGGGGCCATGCCCTTTCCCTAATAGCGGGATCAAAAAAGACAGGATAAAAGACATCGCTGACATAGAACAAGAGATTTACCGTCTTGATCAAGACGTAAACTCTGATGCCACCCCTGAAGCCCTTCACTCACTCCGTTTACGCCAGGATGAACACCGAGCACTGGTCACCGACCGTGCCAAACTAATGGGTCAAGACAGGCTGTTCCGGACATATGACTGGGGAGGCAAGGCTGGCAAATTAATTGCCTGGCTGGATTAAAAGAAGCATGCCAGCAGGCTTGTTCTTGAACTTAGAGACACTGACATGTCCCCCATAACAGACCCCCAAGACATAGCCAATCACTTTGCATCCCACTTTCACATAGTCTATAGCTTGGTGGCGCCATACCCGGAGTCTGAATCCTCTGATCTTATTAAAGATATCTCTCCTCCTACGCTCTCGGACACCGACCGAGCATTTATGATAGTGCCCTCACCGCTGATACGAGCGCTGCACTCGGGTAAAGCCCTAGGCCCAAACGGTATCCGAACTTTATAAGCTCCGTCCAGATAAACTAGCCCCATATTTGAAGGCCATGTTTGAAGATAGCCTTAAGCAGGGATCACTGACACTAGATCAGAGAATTGCAACCATTGTTACAATCTACAAGGAAGGGAAACCCAAAACTGACTGCCCCTCTTATCACCCCATATCATTGCTAAACGCAGAACCCAAAATTTTAGCTAAAGTACCTGCCAATAGGCTGATCAAGGTAATAGGGGACTTAGTACACCCAGATCAATCGGAGTTTATGCAAAGGAGGAACACTGCTCTAAACCTGCGTAGAGTGGACGGGGTCCTGGGCAGGGTACCGACCATACGTGAAGATGCAATCATAGTCTCCATAGATGCCACTATGGCATTTGATACACTGGAATGGCCTTACCTTTTTGCTGTACTTGCAAAACTAGGATTTGGGCTGACTTTCTGCCGCTGGGTGCGATTATTGTATAGCACACCGATGGCTCAAATAGTCGTGAACAACAAGAAATTGGAGACCTTCACACTTAGCCAGGGGACCAGTCAGGGGTGCCCCCCCTCTCCTTTACTGTTCGCTTTGGCCTTGAACCTCTTGCGGCATGGATCCCTAAGGATGTAATGATCCATGGCATGCGATGGTCGACAGACTAGAAAGACCTATCTCTTTGTATGCGGATGATATCCTTCTGTATCTCACCTCCCTCAAGAGATCCCTGATTGCCTTATTCGAGATCCTGGCCATTTTTGGCAGATATTCTGGGTTTTGAGTCAAATGACAAAAATCTCTTTTATATGTCCTCTGGTGGGCTCTCCTCCTTTACCTCTGAAATGCCCTATATCGATGGTCTCAGAAGGCTTCAAATACCAAGGCATATTCATTTATCTTGACCTCTCTGTCAGATACGCCTGTAACCTGGTTACCCCACTGCAAAGACTCAGAAGTGACATCGCAAACTGGAAGTCTCTCCTGCTCTCACTATTGGGCAAAGCGGCCCTATTTAAAATGATGTCCCTACCCCACTTCCTATATGCCCTGCAGAACTCGGCTGACCCTGTCCCAAACTTGTATTTTAAAGAAATTGAATGAAGGGAGGGAGACCGCGTATTGCTTTGCAAAAACTCACACTCAGCTGGTATGACGGCGGAATCGGATTACCCGACATAAAAAAATATTACCGGGCAGCACACCTTACAGCGATAAATCATTGCACGTACGGCCGCCCTGACAACCCGGGGTTCCTTATGGATTGTTGCCTTCTTCCGAAAGGGACCTACACCTGTGCGCTATACTCTAAACCAGACAGATACCCACTCACTGGCCCCAAAACCACACAGTTAAAATCTGGCATTCCGCAACCAAGTCGCTCAGCTGGAACAATAAGTTGACTCTCGCCAAACCTTTGTGGGAATCACAGAAACTTGGAGACTTGGGAAATTCCAAAGGCTTTGACAAATGGGATCTAATCAGCATCTCCCATTTTAGGGACCTATGGGACGCAGAGGGCGTGAAACACTTCGACACTCTCCAAAGTCAATATGCGCTGGCAGATTCTGAGCTTTTTCGATACCTACAAATCCGACACGCTTTGCAAACAGAGTTGCCCCGTAACTCCACTCCATCAGATAGCTCCCCCCTACTAGACGGCCATCTGCCTGAAAAGGCTATTTCCCTAACCTATCGAAAACTCATTAATAATATGGAAGACCCCCTATTGACACTACGAGAAAAATGGACTGGAGAAGGCATCGAATTATTTGATGAAAGCTGGCAGGCAGCGCTCTCCTCCCCCAAAACAGTTGCGATCCCGGCGCGACTCCGATTGGTGCAACTAAAGATCCTGCACAGAATTTACATAACAGGTCCCCAATTAGCCACACATGGGTGGGCTGACGGATGGGTCTTGTAGGCGGGGATGCACGCAAATGGGCACCTTCATGCACATAATATGGCACTGTGAACCGATCCAGGAGTATTGGCGTAAAATACACGCAGTCATGAGTGAAACACTGGAGGTAGAAATTAAACCAGAAGCGCCTAGATGCCACCTTAACATCTGGGAACCTACCGACCTCAACATCTACACCACACAATGGGTCACACTCGGCTGCATGATCGCCAAGAGAAATATTGCACAACTCTGGGGAGCCTCACATACACCCACGGTTACAGATTGGAAGAAAGACCTTGACTAGTGTATGCTAAGAGAAAAGACAGTTTACATGGCCCGTGGCTGCCCCCGAAAATGGTCTAAGATATGGGCCCCCTGGAATGAATACTGCGGCAATATATGTACCCCTCCCCGTGATGTTGACAGGGATGATCCCCCTCCCGGTGAATTCCGACAAACTATACTATTTGTATGCATATTTGGTTTCGCTGTAAATCCCTTTATTGACTATTCTGAAACTGTACCTCTATGTCGAGTCTGTTTAATAAAAAAATTTAAATAAAAAAAAAAGATGTGCCATTGGAGAGTGTAGGTCATGGTACCAAAAAAATGTGTGCGTGCTGAAATGACTGATTATCCAGTGGGGTGTATATTTGTGGCACTGGGGCCCATGATACTCCAGGTACCTCCAGTATGCGCTAGGGAGTTGCGTTGCAGAGAGGTGTTCAGAGGCCACACCCCTTTTTACACCTCTCCACAATGCAGCTCTGTGGCACTTACTGTAGGTACCTCATGGGATAGTTGGACTCTAGGGACCCTCAGGATTCAAGGGGACTTAATCTCCAAACTTAAAATGCACCACAAGCGCGTTTGCACAGCGGGGAAGGTAGGGGGCGGGGCCTGAGGTGACAGGTGTGCAAACACACCCTGTGGCGAGTTTAAAGTTGGGGAATTAATTTCCTTTCAATCCAGAGGGCCCCTGGGAGCCAACTAGCCCACCAGGTGCTTCAAGTAAGCGCCACTGCGCTGCGTTGCAGAGAGGTGGTCCAGCTAATGCCCTTTTTAACACCTCTCTGTAACGCAGCTCTGTGGTGCTTGCTGAAGGTACCTGGTGGGCTAGTTGACCCCAGGGACCATCAGGATTCAAGGGGACTTAATCCCCTAACTTAAAACGGCTACAGGGCGTGTTTACACACGTCACCTCAGGCCCCCTCCCTTCACCACTGTGCAAACGCGCCTGTAGCGCGTTTTAAGGGGTAGTTTTAATCCCCCTGGCCTATTATGTATTAGGGCCTTACAAAGGAGGCCATACTAATCACAGGGGTACCACAATGCATAGTGTTCCCCAGTTTATTTAGGTATTTTTACTGTATTCTAAATGTCTTTTAGCATACCACTGGCTGTAGGCCTGTTTAGTCAGCGTCAGTTACCACAATACCTGTCTGAAAAAGTTGTGGGCACAGGATAATTTTGCAACAAGGCCTCTTTCTGCTCCTCTGTTGGTTCTTTCTGCACATGTTTTGCTTCTTCCTGTACTTTTCTTCATCTTTGAGGACTTCTGTTGTTTTTTCTGCATTTCTTTTGCTTCTTTCTGTGTGCTTTTTCTTCTTTCTTCACATGTCCTACCTCTGTAGGCATATTTAGAAACTAGCATTTAAAAAACCTTAGAAATTCACTTAAAAAACCATAGGTTTCAAGCACGTTATAGTTCGAAACTAGCATTTAAAAACCTTTGAAATTCACTGAAAAAACAATAAATAACAAGAAACATAACTTTAACAAAACATTATAATAAACAAAATGTGATATGGAGTCCAATAGAAGTACGATAGGTAATCTGCAGAACAAAAAAGATAATTAGTGTTTAAAATTAGATCGATGAGACTAAATGAGGTCAAACATTACAAGTCAAATTAACAGTTGAAGATATTTCCTTCTTTTAACGTGTGCAGTGTGCCTGATGCATTTCACTTCTATTAATGGCTAGCGTTCAAGCGGTGTCTTAATGGAAAAGCCTTCTTCGTCAGATTTACATTACAGATCAACAGGTCTTTAAAATGATTCAGAGATGAGACAGAATTAGGTGAGAGATCAAGTCATTATGCAGGACAATATTCTTTAGGGCTTATTTACAAGACTCTTGCACCAGTTTTATGTTACTTTTCTCATGTTGAAAGTGACGCAAAAGTGGCGCAAGGTGCTTGTAAATAAGGTCTTTCATTTCTAAAGCATTTAATCGGAGGCATTGTATATCTAGGTCACTCTGCTTACCTTGTGTAAACACTGTGGCCAACAGAGTTCACAACTTGTACTCAGCTTTGGTTGGTCACAGCACAGTGGACAACAGTGTCCATAACTTTAAAAGAGAAAGAGAAATGATGTGAGAGGGAGAGAGAGAAAGAGAGAGAAAATGACATTAAAACTGTGAGAGAGTGAGAGTTATAGATGGAGCAGTTAATAGTGGAGAAAATACTCGTAGCTCACCTTTTGCCTTGGTTGTGTGTCCAGGTATGTGCTGGTTCATAGTGCACCCTCCAGTTTAGTGATGTGAAATATAGTATATAGAGTTTGTCATAGTATAGTACATACAAAAGTGGCATAAGGGGCTTGTAGATTTGTCTCCCAGACTGTTGTAATCTATTGTCACTGCTCAGAGGTAATTGTACATTCCTACGCAGTAAAGCTGCTGCACACTACCCACTCTCTCCTTTCACAGTTGACTTGTCGTTGTTTCGGAAAGAAGCTTTTTTGCTCACCTTGTGCCATTGGCGTGATTCAAAGAGGGTGCACCACGTGTCGTGGCAGCCTTCTCAGACATTGTTACGGTGGCCTTGCATCATTGCAGAATCCTCAAACGTTGAGTTTTAGAGGTGTTGGGGGGAACGCCAATTTGTGAAACACAACCTGTAGAATAAAAAGGAAGTTAACATTGTGTGTAATTGTTTTATCAAAGGAGAGAGGAAGTGAGAGAGTGACTGCAAAGAATATTCGCAGCTCAACTTTCTGTCACCAGTGTGTTTTTCACCATGTGCTGGGACATAATGCACCCTGAAGCTCTACATCTAAAAGATAGTAAAAGAAAGATGTTATGTTTGGTAATTGTTACTATCTTAATGTTGAGTTGAATAACATCGGCCTTTCACACGTTCCCCCTCACATTTAAAATAAATATTTGTATAGTTTATATTCCGGACGTTTGAGCGATTATAAAAACGTTCCTGCTAGTGGGAAAAAAATGTACATGTAATTTGATACACTATATAGGACTGTGTTTGTCTAAATCGCTGCGTCACTTTTTTGTATCCAGTCTGCTACAGACCTTCGAATCTCTCCAATGCGCACCCAGGCCTCACTGCTCACTTTTTCGTGGACAGGACACCTTCTGCATCATGTAGTCCTGATCTGCCACTAAGAAATCCCATATATGGTGCCGAGTCTTGATATTGGCATAGCTAATGACATACTCGTGCTCCCATCATCATCATCGCAGGTTCCTCACCCGCTCAGTGCCTCTGATACTACTAACTCAGTGACCAAAGAGGCCACACACGTAGTGGTGGGCCCCCCTCCTCGGTGGTTCGGGCCTACATGAGGCGTTAGAATCACTTGGACAGGCCATCACAGCGCTTGGGATGGGAGCAACTCTAAAATGGCGTACAGCACGTGCGCCCGTCTTTTTTATTGGTAGGGTCACGTGTATTGTGATGCAGGTGCTGGATGGGTGTGGTGTGGGTGTATACCAGCCATGAGGGAGTATGTGTGTACCGTTCTGACAGCTAGACCTGCAAGTAAGAAATCACTACAATTAAATCTGGCAAGGTTTTGTTGTTATGTTTTCCTGGAAGCGTATGTGAAGTGGGGTGGCCTGACGTATGCTAGTGCTGTGCGAGGCTCTGAACCATGATTCCGGAGCTATGGCGTGGTCCCGTCGTGACCTATATGAGAAATCAAGTGATTCGGGTGTCCGTTTTGTAGTGCTGACATCACCCGGACCTTAAAAAGAAATGTGTCATTATATCTATAAAGTCCCATAACTTGGCCCACATGTAAGGTATGGGGTATCACTGATTCTATATTCGTTCATAGTTGCATGCATAAAAGATGGTGGACATCACGCATTTCTGCGATTATGAATCTTTGTTATACATTCAGTGGAGTGTTGTAGGTGTAGTAATACAGGGCTGTGAAAGGTTTAAGTTGCAGTTTTTGGCACATGAAGGGCAGCTAATATATATATACGTATGTGGTTATTCAGGTACACTGTAGAACTTGGTGCTGGAAATCAGTGTTCGAGCCTCGGAGTTGCATCCACATCCTGTTATTATAGAGTAATGACATAATGTATGCGTGCCTGAAAATATATTAGTTTTGAGTTGATTTTGTGCTATATAAATATACTAAAAAAAACAGAGAAATAGCCCACACTTACTGTCACAGGTAAGAGGGTTGCATACGCTATTTATAGCACAATATAATGTGGTAGGGCGGAGAAGCAGCATTTTACAAACACAATAAATACACAGAGACAGATAGATAGTTGGAGTGGGTACGGGCACGTGTGCTCGACACCATTTTATTACGTTGTTGTTGGTAACAAGTAGAAGAGTAATCATTATATTATATACAGATAATTAATCATAAACGGTTTATGACTTCTGCTGTACAAAGGTAGGAGCATTGTATGTCAAATAATACACAGAAGATTCTATCGTAAAGTGTGCATGAGTTGTGGTGCACTGAGGTAGGGGCGGTTTGTGTGGAGCCTGCGATGATGCTTGGTCCAGGCAGACCGTACTGGTAAAAATGTGTTTTGACTATAGAATTTTGCCCTAACAAGGGCACGTGGCTATTACTTACGGTGTACTGAGTTAGTGGTACGTCTGGTGTTTATCGTGTGCTCACCCTGCGATGATGCGTGGTCTGAACGGGCCGCACTGAAATCATTCTCTGTTGCATACTGGAGCATATTAACTTTGAGGGGGGAAAAAAACTAGCATCAATGGTTATCAATGGCTGTGAAAACTAGGTGTACTGATTGCTCCTCATAACAAATTACTCAATTCCTCTTCACACAGTGCATTGTAACTTTCACAAATTGGGGACGTATGTCTGGTGCCGATGTTGAGGGTGATACCCCAGAGGTACTTGGTATTGCTGGTGGTGGAAGTACATTTTGGCGCAAACCTGTACATTGCTTGTTATCATAGTTCACATGATGCAGCTATTGAAGGTGCTTGAACATACTAGCAGTGCAACAGCACTATTTTTTTCTCTGCTTTACATAAATCGAGGCTGAATTTAATGCTGTCTGTAGTGCTTATGCGCCACTGGTATGAAACGGTAAACTCTTTTAATCGCAGTGTACATTTGAAAACAGAACTCACTACAGTCATTGAGGAATGTTTATTGTGGCATCCTTTAAGAAAATAATCTTTGCCTTACATAAATCAAGGATATCTTGAATGCTGTCCGTAGTGTAGATGGAAAGCTGAATGCAAGTTGTGAACCCTGTTGTACGCAGTGTAGATTTAAGGCAGTAGTCGACACAAAGATCGAATCATGCTATTTTGTCACAGAATCTGAGGACAGAGTACAATTGTCTCTGCCTTAAATAAAGCAAGGCTGGATTCAATTATGTCTGTAGTGTTGATGCAAAGCTGAATTGAAGTTGAGAACCCTGTTGTACGCAGTGTAGATTGAAGGCAGTAGTCGACACAAAGATCGATTAATGCTATTTTGTCAGAGTTAACAGAATCTGAGGACACAGTACAATTGTATCTGCCTTAAATAAAGCAAGGCTGGATTCAATGCTGACTGTAGTGTTGATGCAAAGCTGAATTCAACTGGTATCAAGTTGTCAACTCTACTAAACCGCAGAATAGATTGTAGGCACTTCTCAGCACAGATACTGAATAAAAATTTAGATCCAAAGTGGAATTCAAGTTGTGAACCCTGCTGTCCGCAGTGTCGATGGAAACCACTAGTGGATACAGACATAAGTCTGCGGTGCTGTGGCATTGAGTTCGCAATCGGCCTGTATCAAGGAAGCACACAGTCATAGCGGCAGCCACGTTGCAGGGTGCGGACCTTCGTTGCGGCGCATTCTGTTCTCTTTGCAGAAGTGAACCACGCCCAAGACGTAGACTAATTATTTATAGTCTTACGTTGACGTCGTTTACGTTGAACAAGCCCACTCTGCTTCTGTTTCAAAGGAGGGGGGTGAACACAGATACATGACCGAAATATTCCCTAGTGTCTGAGATAATATGGTTGCGTCCACTATTCAGTACACTACACGTATCAATGGTATATGTACACACTGAAAAGTTTTTGATTTCTATAGTGAATTGTGTATAGTATTTCACCAGTAGTCTTAGCGTTGTGTACATTATTGTTGATGTTCGAGTTTTTTCCCTTATACATACTTGGTTGTCACATCTCTGTAGAATGAGCTAGTGTACTGTTGAGGAGATATATTATTTTGGAAAGGTCCGTAGTACTGTTTTGCGCTGCCTCTGAGTTAGTAGGAAGGAGAGGTCCGTGGAGGTGGTTGTAGTGGTAGTGGCGCTGAGAATTGTGATTTGTTGGGTGTCAGAAGTGTTTAATTACAATCTCTTAGACATATTGCTCTTTAAACATGGGTGTGAGTTTGATGTAATTCACGTTGTACATGTCCGACGTTCTTACAGTAGTTAAATGTTGATGTTAATTTGGTATTGGTAAGTGGAACTATTGCCTGATTTTTTTACGTAGCATTGCAGATTTGGTTTCTGGTTGAAACTATGGGGAAGTGGTCAGCATAATAAGTAGAAATTGTCATTTTAAAAACCTTTGAAATTCACTGAAAAAAACATAGGTTTCAAGCAGGTTATAGTTAGGAATTATCATTTTAAAAAACCTTTGAAATTCACTGAAAAAGCCATAGGTTTCAGGAAGGTTATACTTAGGAATTCAATGGATTCAAATATGGTACTCTATATTTTACAGTGAGTGATGAAAGATTATAGTAGTGTATGATGAGGTGTATCTGATTGTCACTTGGATGATGTCATCAGTGATGTCATCAGTAATGTCATTTGAGATGTCATCAGTGACCATGTCATGAATGATGTAATATGTGACATCATCACCAGTGGATTGCGGGCGCGAGAGTTGCAGTTAGTACAACTATAAAAGAGGATTTTCAATGGTTTTGTATGAGTGAAATGTCCAGCTAACTTTAACATTCCTAAAACCTATGTTTTTTTCAGTGAATTTCTAAGGTTTTTTAAATGCTAATTCCTAACTTTAACCTGCCTGAAACCTATGTTTTTTTCAGTGAATATAGATATACATATAGAGATCTATCTATCTATCTATCTATCTATCTATCTATCTATCTATCTATCTATCTATCTATCTATCTATCTATCTATCTATCTATCTATCTATCTATCTATCTAGCTATCTAGCTATATATCTATATATAGATATATATATGACCTAGTGGCAGTCCCCACTAGGTAGGTATAGTTAGGTCTGCTTTTCCACAGATGGAGCGTTGTTTGGTTTGCTAATAACTTTGGCCCTGTTTGACAAATCTTCACAAACCTTTCCCCCCAAAAAAGTTCATCCATCTCAGCTCCTTCCTGGAGAGTTTCGGGGTGCTCCATCAAGTAGGGCAAAGAAAAAAGTGGGGTCCCAAAACGAAAAATCCTTATGCATTTTCCATAGACTTTTTTAGGCAGGGCTACAGAAAAAACTGCAGAATGGAATTAAACCAAATTTGAAAGGAAACTAGATCTTGGTCTGCAGAATGTGCTTTTTGTGATTTCGTGTAAATCTGTTCAATATTTTTTGAGAAATTAAGGGTAAAATATAGTTGTATATTTGGATGGTGTGGCTCGTGAGAGCCATGCAGGAGTCCAGTGAGAGCACAAATTTAAAAATGGTGGCATATGATTGGCTACAAGACCCGTTTTTCCCATGTCCCTTAATTTTTTCGTATCAGCAACAGGCTCCTGTGAGTCTCTGTCAAACTGGGCTTAGCCAATCTTAGTCAGGCAAAGATTGCTGTGACATGAGAGCATTCCATAAATGATACACTGGGATTCCAGGTTTAGAATGCGGGGAAGGTAGCAAGACAGAGCGCTCTGATTGGCTGTTGGAATGTTAGAAATGAAATGGCCACCATTACTGTTCACTGTGAAAAATTGGAGGTGTTCTGATAACGAAATAAAAAAGGTATATAAGGGGGCAGAATAAAGGCATGCTGTCCCCCTAGATTTAGAGACGAGGTGTCTAAGGGATAGCTACTGTGAAGATAATAAATGTATATTGCTTTTAACACATTTTTATTATCTTGCTGGATTGAGAATGGAAAGGGGCGACCACTCGGTCCCCCCGAACGTATGGATGAGTGCCTCGATCCCCCCGGGAAGCCATTTTTGGGCGGGAGGCGCGTCTCGGCTGGTATGCCCGAAGCGGCGTAGCCGGGGCGCGCTTTTTCCCGCCCTAGAGTGGGCTGGCCTAGACACCGACGCAGCCAGCCACGCCCTCGGGGCAGGCAGGGGCGGGTTTTCGCCCGCCCTGAAGACGGATAAAAGAAGGCACAAGACCAGAAGACGTCCTCTTGTTCTTGTGCTCCGAAGCTGCACCTCCTCGCTACACGTGAGCTCGGGACGGAACGAAGAGCCAATTTTGAGCGTTTTGATCCTTTTCTTTGTCTTCCAGATACTTCCTCGGAGAGATGCCCAAGAAAGGCGCAAAGAGAATGACGACCGACCAGATGGTGCGGGCCCTTTGCAAAGAGGTGTCCGACATAAAGAAACGGTTGGCGGAGCGAGATGGGGAGGAGGGTTCGGGCCCTGCGCCGGCTGGAGGGAGACCTAAGAGGCCGAGAAGGGTTCCAGCCGGTGGGGACGCCCCGGTTCCCTCTGCCCCGCTCGAGGCGCCGACCCCAGTACCGGTCGAGGGGAATCCAATCCCCGTTGTCGTCACCCCGACACCCAAGGAAGACATGCCCCCCGAGCTGGCAGCACAGCTAGCAGCATGGTTGGGGGATAGCAGTGACGGCGCCACGGCTGCCGAGGCACAGGCGCTGATAAAAGGGCTTCGTGACAAGAAAGAGGCAGCTAGAGTGGCTGCACCGTTGGCGGGGATAGACAAGCCGCAAGCGGCAGAAGCTGCGTCCGGTTCAGGTAAGCGGCCATTGCCGATTGCACGGGACGAGTCAGCACCCTCTCGTAGAGAGAGATTGGGACAACATGTGCCCTTAGCGATAAAGGAAAAGATCTGGGCAGGGGAATACGTGAATATTTTTTCCTTGCTTGTTGATCATTATGATGTGGAGCATGTAAAAAGTCAGAAGGACCTAATGCATCCGAGTGTTTGGCGCGCAAAAATGGCCGCCTTTAAGGTAAATGAGAATATTGGTAACTGGGGCAATGCGTGGGGTATTTTTACATCGATTTTGGGGGAACGTAGGCCCGAGTTGCTTCCTGAGTTTCCCGTTTACCAATCAAGAATTATGGGTTACTCGACAGCGTATCAAGGTAACCATTGGTTTTGTTATGATAATCTGTTCAGGAAAGAAAAAGAACATAACAAGAGTTTGACCTGGGATTGTTACGATTCTTTAACATGGGATAAAATGAAAGAATCGGGAATGTTAAGAATGCCATTGGTTGGGAGCAATGTTGTTGATTACTCCCGCCAAAATATGGGGTCGCCCTTTCGACCAAGTACGAGCACCGACGACCAGTCGAGGCCCGCAGGCAATACAGGGAGAAAGGGTTTCTGTTATAACTTCAACAGAGGGAAATGTACCAGGCCTCCGGGATCATGTAAATTTAGACACGAATGTAGTACGTGTGGGTCATCCCATCCTGAGTCATCGTGCAGAGCCAGAACGAGTGAGAATGGGGGTAAGGGAGGCGCCAAACAGGTCTAATCTAGGCCGAGGGGCGCCTTTACCAACTCCGATTGATACCTTGGCAATGATTCCCTGGCTCAGCGAATACCCGGATCGGACTTCTGCCGGGGTGCTGCGGAACGGTTTTACACATGGTTTCCGCATCCCGGTAGGGGACTTTCAGGGTGTAGGGATGTGCAAAAATCAACTTTCCGTTTTACAACATACATCCGTAGTGCAAGAGAAAATTCAGAAAGAGGTTAGCCGGGGACGGGTCGCCGGCCCGTTTAGTGTACCCCCGGTACCGGATTTCGTTTGTTCTCCGTTAGGGGTGGTCCCCAAGAAGGACCCAGGTGAGTTTCGATTGATTCATAATCTGTCTGCTCCACATGGTCTTTCGGTGAACGACACAATTGATCCAGAAGTTTGTTCGGTGCGATACGCATCTTTTGATGAGGCAGTAGCCATCTTGAATCGCCTGGGGCCCGGGACGTTGATGGCGAAATCTGATATCGAGTCAGCGTTCCGGTTGCTCCCGGTACACCCAGACGATCAGCGTCTTTTGGGATTCGGGTTCCAGGGATCATTTTACATGGATAGGTGTATGCCAATGGGATGCTCTATATCATGTGCTTATTTTGAGCGATTCAGTACTTTCCTGCAATGGGTGTTCACTAAGAAAACGGGTTTTCGAAATGTAATGCACTACCTTGACGACTTTTTGTTCCTTGGTCCCGCCCGAAATCTCGAATGTGCCCAGGCCTTAGATGAATTCTGTGTGTTGATGGGTCAATTTGGCGTGCCGTTGGCACCGGGTAAAACTATGGGTCCCACGACTTGCCTCGAGTTTTTGGGGATCGGGTTGGACTCAAGGGAGGGGTGTTTCCGTTTACCAGCTAGCAAAGTGTTGAAATTCAGGACAGCCCTCCGAGTATGTTTGAATACACCTAAGGTTACACTGCATCAGTTGCAACAATTAGTGGGAAAGTTGAACTTTGCCTTGAGGGTAATCCCAATGGCTCGCCCCTTTTCCCGCTCCATTGCCCAAGCGATGGTTGGCCTGAAGGAGGGTCATCATCGCACGAGGTTATCGGCTGAGGTCCGCCAGGACATGCGGATATGGTTAGCATTCTTGGCGGACTTCAATGGCCGAGTCGTCTGGAACAAGCCAGCCGTGTCCTCAGAAGAGCTTGGGCTATGGACAGATTCAGCAGGAAGCATAGGTTTTGGCGCCATCTTCGGCACAAACTGGTCTGCTCAAAGATGGCCCCTATGGTGGCACGAGAATGGGCTAACGAGTAATATTGCTTTCCTTGAATTATTTCCCATTCTCGTGGCCCTGAGAACCTGGCCAGAAGGTTTCAGAGATCATTCTGTCGTTTTTTGGTCCGACAATATGACCGTGGTAGAATGCATCAATAGTCAGTCAGCCCATTGTAAGTTGATTTTGAGGCTGCTCAAAGAAATTGTCCTACTATGTATGCAACTGAACGTGGTATTCAGAGCAAAACATGTCCCAGGGGTAATGAATCAGGCTGCTGACGCACTGTCTCGTTTTCACATGCAGGCTTTCTCGGGTTTCCTCCCTTCAGCGGACCCGGAGCCGGCACCCTTCCCCGAAGCTCTCTGGTCTCTCGGTGCCCCGAACTTCGTCACCTCGTGGGAGAGAGTCTAGCACCCAGGACAAGGAAGGCATATGAAGGGGCGTTCCAGGCCTATTTAGCCTTTTTAGGGGCAGAGAGAGGGGGTCTGTGGGGTCAGGAAGAGTGGGTAGTACTCTTTCTGATGTCTTTACATAGGGCTGGGAAATCGGTGGCTACGGCCCAAAGGCATCGTGCCGCCATTTCCTTTGTTGCCAGGGCCCATGGCATCCTGGACCCAACAGCGTCTTTCACAGTACAGAAAGCGCTGCGTGGGTGGCAACGCCTAGAGGGTCGCAGAGTAGACGTGAGACGACCGATAGGTCTAGACAGGTTGTCCCAGTTACTGGACACACTCCCTAACACATGCTCGTCCCCTTTTGAGACCTGTTTGTTCCGGACTGCATTTACGCTGGCGTTTCACGGGGCTATGAGAGTTAGTGAGCTGGTTGCAAGGAACAAACAGGATGTGACGGGGGGCTTGTGCAGGGAACATGTTCAGATCAGGGGGGATGCGATGATTGTCTCCTTTCTCAGGTCTAAGACTGACCAAGATGGGAGAGGGGACTGCACGATCATTCGCAGGGACCCCGAGTCATCCATGTGTCCGGTACAGTGCTTAGAAGATTACCTAGCACAGAGAGTGGCATCATGGGGGGGGACATTGTTGAGGCATGCAGACGCCACCCCGCTGACGAGGTTTCAGTTTCAACGGGTGCTTGCAATGGCCATTGCCGCAGCGGGCTTGGACCCGGGCGAATTTGGGACCCACTCCTTTCGTATAGGGGCTGCCACTGAAGCTACAGCCAGGGGTCTGAATGTAGAACAAGTGAAACGTGTGGGGCGCTGGTCCTCCAATTGTTATAAGAGGTACGTGCGATTGCACATGTTGTGAAGCTGTAATCATGTACTCACGCCTCTTGTCTTTTGTTTGTTTTCAGTTGCGCAAGCCTACGCGGCAGGGCAGACTGAGCAGTCGACCCAACACCAGGCCAGCGGTCGCACGTCACCGGCTGTGAGGAAGGAGGTGTGGGTCGTGGGCCACTCATACGTGAGACGGGCCGCAGACGTATTCAAAGCAGGTGACATGTTTCACATACCTGGGGAATACGGGTACAGAGTGTCCTTCTACGGAAGGGGCGGTCTCTGTATTGACCAGTTTCAGGAATTTTTTGAGGGCTTGTTAGAGCGGATGAGGTCACCGCCGTCCATAGTCATAGTGCATTTAGGGGGCAATGATTTAGTCACCACCGGTAGACGACTTCTCCTGGAGGCTATGCTTTCCACGGTAAGTTGGTTAGCGAGGAGAGTTCCGGGGTGCCTGATTGCGTGGTCTCATATGATCCCACGAAAAGTGTGGCGGGGGGCTATCTCGATCCCTGCTTTGAATCATTCTGTTAAAAAATTGAATAACAAAGTGAGCAGGTTGTTCCGTTCCAAGACATTGCATTCGATCTCGCATAATTGTATTAATGATGACAGTATGTATCTGGGGGATGGTGTGCATTTGTCAAGGGCGGGGAATGAGTTACTCATAGGAGACTTCCTAGCCTGGTTAAAATCTTTAAAACATGACCTTTAGGTAGGAGTTTTGTGGGGGGTCCGGATAGCCGGTCAACTATCCGGACCTGTGGCGGTAAGGTCATGATCGGTGAGCACTAATTGGTAGATCCCTATGAGTGGGCGTCACCCAACACGGATGGGAGCGCTCGGGAGAGGTGGCCATTGGCCCCTCAGTGGGGAGGCGGTCCCGTCTAAGGGCGGGACGCCGGAAGTAAAGGAAAGGCGGTCAAGGCCCCTTCCTTTGTAGGAGGGGTTACAGCCCCCTCCTGGGGAATTTCCCGGGGCCAGTGTCATCTGCGACGGCAGATGCGGTAAGTTGTGTGGGGTGGGGAGAGGTCAACGATACCTTCTAGATACCACACACAAGTGTTCGAACGACCTTTAAATGGCGTCGAGTCTTAAGTGCCCCCGTCAAGACAAGGGAAATTGTTAGTAGTTGCACTTGAGGTAAGCCTCTGTGCTGTCGCCCCTCCCAAGTGGGAGGGGTAAGTCTGGTTAGGGATCTTGACACCGGTTATGACCTTGCCGTTGGCCCTTAAACGTTAGGATGTACAATTTCAGTGTTCTTAGAGAATGTTTTTTGTAGGATGCTAGTTCGGCTAGGAGAACCTCTGTATTAGAGATTATGTTAAGGTTAGCCAAACTCGTAATGTGATAATGAAATTGTACATAACATGAAAACGTTTAATGTTTTAAATTTTTTGTTTTAATAAATACGGCCGGGATGGTCACTCCATCCCACATCCAAAAACTTTAAGAACTGTTTCCGGTTTCCCTCCTTTTGGGGATTGTGTTGAGAGGGGGTGGCGGGTATCTCAGCCATATGGAAAGGGGCGACCACTCGGTCCCCCCGAACGTATGGATGAGTGCCTCGATCCCCCCGGGAAGCCATTTTTGGGCGGGAGGCGCGTCTCGGCTGGTATGCCCGAAGCGGCGTAGCCGGGGCGCGCTTTTTCCCGCCCTAGAGTGGGCTGGCCTAGACACCGACGCAGCCAGCCACGCCCTCGGGGCAGGCAGGGGCGGGTTTTCGCCCGCCCTGAAGACGGATAAAAGAAGGCACAAGACCAGAAGACGTCCTCTTGTTCTTGTGCTCCGAAGCTGCACCTCCTCGCTACACGTGAGCTCGGGACGGAACGAAGAGCCAATTTTGACCCACCCACCAGCCCCTGAGGACAGCAAGTTGTTGTGCAATAAAGTGAATTTATAAGTTTGTTTTTCCATCTCATTTACAGGCTGTGACAGTATCAGTTTGTGGTTAATCATAATAAAGAATGGTGAATCTCGTCTAGGTTGTTACGATTAAAATGATTTGATGTAGTGTTACATTTCTAGCATGTTCTTTCGGTCGTAGCGACCAATGTTTTCATAGGTTTGAGTAAGAATTGTCGTATTTATTTTTGGTAGGCGGTAAGGTCATGATCGGTGAGCACTAATTGGTAGATCCCTATGAGTGGGCGTCACCCAACACGGATGGGAGCGCTCGGGAGAGGTGGCCATTGGCCCCTCAGTGGGGAGGCGGTCCCGTCTAAGGGCGGGACGCCGGAAGTAAAGGAAAGGCGGTCAAGGCCCCTTCCTTTGTAGGAGGGGTTACAGCCCCCTCCTGGGGAATTTCCCGGGGCCAGTGTCATCTGCGACGGCAGATGCGGTAAGTTGTGTGGGGTGGGGAGAGGTCAACGATACCTTCTAGATACCACACACAAGTGTTCGAACGACCTTTAAATGGCGTCGAGTCTTAAGTGCCCCCGTCAAGACAAGGGAAATTGTTAGTAGTTGCACTTGAGGTAAGCCTCTGTGCTGTCGCCCCTCCCAAGTGGGAGGGGTAAGTCTGGTTAGGGATCTTGACACCGGTTATGACCTTGCCGTTGGCCCTTAAACGTTAGGATGTACAATTTCAGTGTTCTTAGAGAATGTTTTTTGTAGGATGCTAGTTCGGCTAGGAGAACCTCTGTATTAGAGATTATGTTAAGGTTAGCCAAACTCGTAATGTGATAATGAAATTGTACATAACATGAAAACGTTTAATGTTTTAAATTTTTTGTTTTAATAAATACGGCCGGGATGGTCACTCCATCCCACATCCAAAAACTTTAAGAACTGTTTCCGGTTTCCCTCCTTTTGGGGATTGTGTTGAGAGGGGGTTTCGGGTATCTCAGCCATATTATAAAAAGCAGTAGATTAGTTCAGAATACACTCTATTAGTAGGAATGCATATTGTGTAGGCCTGGGCGGAGTTTGCTGAGTTTCACTCCGCGGACTTCCGCGGAGTTAGTGAACAACTCTGCCAAGTTCCATGGAGTTCTGCGAGCGAGCAGAGTATTGTTCGCCCACCTCTTCTTTCAGGGAAGGACACACATATTTCCCTGGAGTTGCTTCCCACTTTTTTTTTGTCCTAAGTACAGGGATGTTACTCACCCTCTTGAAACATTGTCCCTTGTTTTAGCACCAGAGACTGGGAAAGGGCGCGTCAATTTCAAAGCACAAGCATGCAGTTCAGCAATCAGCAGCATCATGTACAGGGAGCGTGTGCTAGTATAGGTCAGAAGGAAATTACCCTCTCAATCAGGAAGCATTGACTTGATAGTTAGCACAATAGTTAGACAACCACTGTTAGTGTGCCACTGACAATGAGCTGTAGTTCTAGCAGACCTTTGTCCAGCCATCTACAATACACCCCATGCTATTCGTGTGTGTGTTCGACTTAATGGCATAATGCACCATATCACTGGCTTTCCCCTGCCTTTCAATACAAAGGCCACATCCCTCAGCTGCCAACATTTCCGTACTATCTTTACACTGCTTTCCTTTACAGATCGGCCATGTTTTTACCACTGAACAACTTTTCAACAGTCTCACATTCCTCCGTCTCTCGTACGATCCCTCATGTTGCAGCAGTTTTCCCAGGTCAAGCGGATCAGCTGCTAACACTGCAAGGACCTCGCAAGGGAAGCAAATCCGCCCAAGTAAAGAACACGTGCGCATGGTATACAATGACCATGTTTATATAGTGTATATAACAAGGACCCCCTGAACAATGATAGGTTCAATACCTAGGTCAGGGAAAGACAACTGTAGGAAAAAACACACCTAGGCAATTATAGCTTTTTGTCTATATAATAATAAATGGGAGAACTAATTATTCCCAAAAACGAGTACTGTCTTTATTATTTGAATTTGTTTCAGGATATTAAAAACAAAGTTTATACACAATTCAAATTACAAATTGTATCAACATACAATATGAACAATTCCAAACATAATATTAGTAAAATAAGACATAATATAGGAGGGAAAAGCATAAAACAAATACAAAGCAAACAAGGTAATACATTTGGCACAGTAATTAATTCGACGCGCGTTTCGGCGAACCAGCGCCTTCTTCAGGAATAGCCACTAGAAATCTAAGAAAAAAATATACAATGTAAAAAATACCCTTGTTAGAATCATACTCCATTTAACATTATAAATAGGTATCTGTGTACTTTGGTTTATAAAAAAGAACATCTTAAAATTAATACAAATATCACAACCTCATTATTACAGGCCTCAGGTTTAAGGAAACACAGAATCGTTTATTCTCCCATTAATGGACAAAATAGACTTATAGATTGATAAAGTCTATACAAGTAATTTACTTCAGTGCTCATAATGATTAAAAACCAGTTACTAGATAAAACTAGATGGTTTAAAATCTTACCTACACTACGGCCGTGACAAATTGCATATATACATTTGACACGTCCAAACCATACTCACTTAAAGGAACTTAAGGAGGTGCAAAAAATTAAAAGATTGGAAATTTATAGGTCACAGAAGATAGTCACTGAGTCTGTAATAGAAAATAAGAGGGTCCAAAAGATAAACCCATGTCCGCAATGTTTACATGGTATCAAAAAGGGAATATTCAAAAGCCTTTACTTACTGGATTAAAATTAGATTTTATTCTGTCTCTAATCGCGGTACTTTCTTTTAAAATTTGGATGCAATATTCGCTATCATGATTTTTGATTGCGACAAAGCAGAGAAGAGGTTAATATTCCATATTCCTTTTCTGTCAATGAGAAAAAGAAAATATTCAAAGATATGAAAATATACTGATATACGGTAAGAAGGGAACTATTATCATTACCAAATATACCTGCGATACATACTTATTTAGTGACCTTAAATTTGACCAGTATTGTCTTTTTTAACGAATATTCAGAACTGATTCATTTCATTAAATCTCAGGATATCGCATAATCAATGAAAAGCACCTTATAAATTTGAGGGGCATATGCCTAGTGAACTGTGATTTCTGACATAGAATTCGCGATCTTTCAATTATTAAACAAAGGAACAAGGCTATTTATATATGCAATTTGTCACGGCCGTAGTGTAGGTAAGATTTTAAACCATATAGTTTCATCTAATAACTGGTTTTTAATCATTATGAGCACTGAAGTAAATTACTTGTATAGCATTTATTAAAATATAAGTCTATTTTGTCCATTAATGGGAGAATAAAAAGATTCTGTGTTTCCTTAAAAATGAGGCCTGTAATAATGAGGTTGTGATATTTGTATTAATTTTAAGATGTTCTTTTTTATAAACCAAAGTAAACGGATACTTATTTATAATGTTAAATGGAGTATGATTCTAACAAGGGTATTGTTTACATTGTATATTTTTTTCTTAGGTGTCTAGTGGCTATTCCTGAAGAAGGCGCTGGTTCGCCGAAACGCGCGTCGAATTCATTACTGTGCCACATTTATTACCTTGTTTGCTTTGTATTTGTTTTATGCTTTTCCCTTCTCTATTCTGCCTTATTTTACTAATATTATGTTTGGAATTGTTGCATATTGTATGTTGATACAATTTTTAATTTGATTTATGTATAAACTGTGTTTTTAATATCCTGAAACAAATTCAAATAATAAAGACAGTAATCGTTTTTTTGGAATCATTAGTTCTCCCATTTATTATTATATAGACAAAAAGCTATAATTGCCTAGGTGTGTTTTTCCTACAATACAATGACCATGTTTAAATGGTATTATTTCCAGCATGTCCAAAATGTTGTCACTACAAGCCCGACACAATGACATAAAAAAGAGACAAGGATGTTAGGCCCAATTGATTATTTGACTACAAATGCCGTTGCCGCCTTTGAGCGGGAGGTTTTTTGTTTGGTTTTGTAAGCCAGGCTACATCAGCAGGGTACTGCAGCGTGTATTCTCTCTTGGGCGAAGCATAACGCTTTGCAGTTGCCTGTACACCTCCTGTAAGGCCAATATGATGAAGCCAGGAGAACCAATGCGTCATTGAATTTTTGGTTCTCGCAGTCACCACACTCTGCCTTAGTAAGGACCTCCGCATCTCCAGCAACAGCCACTATAGGTGCCTCAGGCCTTGGTTGCCTCACGACTAGAAGCCGCCCGAACTGTCGTCCATTTTGCTCCACTTCAGTAGCACATAAACGTGGAGTTGCAAGTCCGTGCAAACATGAATTGGCTTGGTGGATCCCGGTAAGTCTAACATTTAACATAACAAATGTGCACCTTCTCACCTGGAGTTCTTCTAACAGGTTATTCACCCATAAGAAGCCTTTTATTTACTAAGCAATGACACACAAGTAGATCTACTCACAAGTCACAGAAGAGTATTGTTTCGAGCAATGTAGTGGTCTCTGACTTACTACTTGTCAAGGGAAAGTGCATGTGTCTTAGAAATGAATTGGAACAGAAGTTTTGTTTTGCAGCCTATGGGAGGCCCTGGATTATTTTTGGACCAAAAGTGCATTGTGAACAGAGGATGGGCCCTCAAATGAGGATACTGTGAGTGAACAATACATCGGCAACTGCTAATTAGTAGGGTTGAGCAGTGAGCGCACCAGTAAAATGCCGCTCTGCGCGGCAGAGGAGGAGTTTTTGCTGAACTCCGCGCTCCAAGCGGAGCACAGAGTTTGGGAGTGGAGATTGCCACCCACCCCTAATATTGTGGTCCTTGTTTTTGAGAGAAAGTGTGTAAGAGATAAGTACTGTGATGATTAGAAGGTTAATACCTTTTTAAAATATTTTTTTAGCACTTTCTTGAAAAGGAAACAAAACACACTTTGTATTGTTTTTCAGTAATATCGGAGAAGAGCAGAAGGCATGAGAACAACCCCCCCTCTTAGAAGTATACAAAATAATCAAACAGGGGAAAACCCATAGCTTTATTTTAACATTGATAGCCTCCACATTCCCCCACAGTGAGTCAATCAGGCAGCAGAAAGGTAAGTAACAAAACCTAATATTTATAGTGTTTGTGTGGAGGAAGGAGTGAACTGTTTTATAATTGGACGTCCCAACAGAGTGACGAAATACGTCTCAAAAGAAGCTCAAAGCATTAAAGGTCACCTTCTGATTCTGGGGGGATAGTACCCATATATCTGAGGCCCTCAGTGTTTAGACATGGTAAGGTTTATGCCCCCATTCTATCTTGTCTGCGAATGTGGGTTATGAAAGATCGCCATGTGGCATCAAATTTAGCCACCCTGTCAAGTATTGTGGCAGCGAGCTACCCCATGGCACATAGGTTCCATATCGTTTCCTACCAGAAATTTTGAGTTAGGGCCTAAGACTTCTTCCACATCCGCGCTATGCAAAACCTTGCTGCCAATAACAGGTGGGAAAGGCATCACTCCAGGTTAGTTGACAGGGAACATTTCTATGTTCTCCTGGGTCATCCAGAAGAATCGTCAAGGGGCCCTGGGCAGAGTAATGTTGGTGATCGTGTGGATCGTGACCAGGAGCTCAAACTAAAATGTCCGAATTCTCAGGCCCGTCTACCAAGTGTGTAAAAAAGTCCCCCTTTCCTCACACCTCTTCCAGCATAGATCTGGACTTCTGAACATTTTGTGTAGTGCATGGGTGACAATTACCACTGAGTGAGGAGTTTATAGAATGTTCTTTGTAACGGAAACATATAAAGGATGTGGATGCCTTTTGCCATATCGCTCCCCAAGTGGGTCTGTAATGTCCACATTTAGTTACTTCTCATCACTTCATTTAGGGATATTTATTGAGCAGTGTCAGATTAAGCATATAACGATAAGGCAGGGATATGCCCTTACGTCTGTCATTAGAAAGGTACAGGGTTTTGCATGGGTGTCTCCTCCCAGTGCAGCACCTGCCCTACCTTGCATGCATCTCCCCAGGGCAAAGAAAATGAATGGCCTCAGGTTATCAATAGTCCGTAACTCCCCATCTTTATAAAAGTCCCTCAAATTGGGGGATCACCTTTGAGCCCAGAAAAAAGAGCCAGAATCAGTGATTCCCTGTTGCTGAGAGAACTGTGGACCACATCTCTGGGGCCTCGTGAGCGTCGGAGAGCCCATCAATGACATCTGGTGACTCGGGCCACCCTGAAGTGAGCGGAGGCAGGGGAACGGACGCTGTGACCCCCACAAGAGAACACAGCCTGAAACCCTGAGGAGGGCCTGTCCCCCTCGGGAAATGGCACTGAGGGAGCAAAGACCCTGAAGGACCCCCTAGGGCCATGGAGAGGTGCTTGTGCCTACTGCAAGGTACATGTGATGCCTGTGATTGCCTTACTGGGGCAGGAAGAGTCCCCATGGGAGACACCTTTGCCCTTGCTATATTCCCCCCTGGGATTGAGACTCCGGGTGTACACAAGATAGGGGGGACACCCTTGGATGGTAGATTACTGCTGTGACGCCCCTATACCACAGGAGCATCCCTTTTTGGGCTGACATCTGTCTGACATACGCCGCTAGTGATTGGGGGGCATTGTGTTGTGTTTACGGGTAACCTGCGAGACTCTTCATAGTTCAGGGCCCACATCAAGTCTGTGGGTTGTAGGACTGCTCTCTTACCGTCTTGAGATAATGGGGCTGAGTGACACAGCAGAATGCATAACTACCCTCTGGTGTCAGAGTGAGGACCTGCTTGCACAACATTGGAGAAGCTGTACAGGATTCGCCAGTTGTCAAACCTTGTTTGTGGTCCCTTATTCACTACTGCCTACATGGGGAAAGCAAGAGCTAAACAGACAGGGGCCCCACCCAGGAGTTGGCCGTCCCCTTTACAGACCAAAATGGAACCGGCAGCAGCCCACAGGCAGTAGCGGACATTGGGCAGGAGCACAAAACAGTCTCGGGAGCGTAGTCCTCCTCAGACCATAAATCAGTGATGTCTGATTTATGGTGAATGGTGGTGAAACCAGACCCCTGGTGGTAACACCCCAGACAGCAGATGACCTGGTTTGATATCCTTTGATAAAAGTGTCCCGTGATGCGGGGAAAGCGGGGCGTTTGGAGGGGAGGTGGTGTGGAGGGTTCTCCGAAATAAGTCTCACACCCTCTTGTGTCCCCTGTCTGCATTCCATTGTATGTACCTCTGATTGCTGGAGAGACTCTTGGACTGATCATCATGTGCTGGGCCTGTGCTGGACATGACATGCTTGTCTTGCCCTCACCCCACAGAGAGGCACTTTTAGGCTGTCTTGGGAGGTATTCATCTGGATATGCCTGAAGTATTCAGTTTGGATGGCCAGCTGTTGCTGTGCTGCCTGGGGTTGGGGAGTTCATAGTTGGGGGTTGTTTATGCATTTCTTTTCCTCTTTCCTCCTTTTGTTTTTACAGGGAACGTACAACACGATACAAGATTGGGGGAGACCGGTGGGGGGACCTTGGGATAGCAGACGGTGTGGCTCTTTGTATCCTCGCATGGCAGATCAGCGACAAGCTCTGACATTCATGTCATGGAACATTAGGGGGATGTGATTGGCCTCTAAGAGATATAGTGTCCATGGATACCTCCAATGGAGGAGAGTACAGGTGGCTATGCTGCAGGGGATTCAGAAAAGGGGGTGGTGATGAACAGAGTGTCTGAATTAAGCACACCACTCTTACCCAGTCCAAAGATCAGGGCTTGATCCATCACCGTTTTTTAGCTCACTGCACCATCCCAGCTCAGAACTTGGATATATGCAAATTAGTCTGACCCTGGCCCAGTGCATCATGGGAACAGGGCAGACCAAACTACCAAGCCAATTCTTATACTGGGAAGGAAACAAGCTACCGGGGACCGGTTTCTGGCATTTCAGCCGTCTTCGGCCCGGCTTGCTTGAATCCTGATGGTGCAATGAGCAAGGGACTCACATCTGAGTATACCCTTCCACGCTTATGGTGGACAAAAATGATTCAGAAAAGGGGGTGGTGATGAACAGAGTGTCTGAATTAAGCACACCACTCTTACCCAGTCCAAAGATCAGGGCTTGATCCATCACCGTTTTTTAGCTCACTGCACCATCCCAGCTCAGAACTTGGCTATATGCAAATTAGTCTGACCCTGGCCCAGTGCATCATGGGAACAGGGCAGACCAAACTACCAAGCCAATTCTTATACTGGGAAGGAAACAAGCTACCGGGGACCGGTTTCTGGCATTTCAGCCGTCTTCGGCCCGGCTTGCTTGAATCCTGATGGTGCAATGAGCAAGGGACTCTCATCTGAGTATACCCTTCCACGCTTATGGTGGACAAAAATGATTCAGAAAAGGGGGTGGTGATGAACAGAGTGTCTGAATTAAGCACACCACTCTTACCCAGTCCAAAGATCAGGGCTTGATCCATCACCGTTTTTTAGCTCACTGCACCATCCCAGCTCAGAACTTGGCTATATGCAAATTAGTCTGACCCTGGCCCAGTGCATCATGGGAACAGGGCAGACCAAACTACCAAGCCAATTCTTATACTGGGAAGGAAACAAGCTACCGGGGACCGGTTTCTGGCATTTCAGCCGTCTTCGGCCCGGCTTGCTTGAATCCTGATGGTGCAATGAGCAAGGGACTCACATCTGAGTATACCCTTCCACGCTTATGGTGGACAAAAATGATTCAGCTTAATTCAGAGACTCTGTCCCTCACCACCCCTTGTTGTAAATATTTTTGTCCACCCTAAGCGTGGAAGGGTATACTCAGACATGAGTCCCTTGCTCATTGCACCATCAGGATTCAAGCAAGCCGGGCCGAAGACGGCTGTAATGCCAGAAACCGGTCCCCGGAAGCTTGTTTCCTTCCTAGTGTAAGAATTGGCTTTTGTAGTTTGGTTTGCCCTGTTCCCATCATGCACTGGGACAGGAACAGACTAATTTGCATACAGCCAGGTTCTGAAACTGGGATGGTGCAGTGAGCTAAAAAACGGTGTTGGATCTAGCCCTGATCTCTTGACTGGGTGAGAGTATTCTGCTTAATTCAGAGACTCTGTCCCTCACCACCCCTTGTTGTAAATATTTTTGTCCACCCTAAGCGTGGAAGGGTATACTCAGACATGAGTCCCTTGCTCATTGCACCATCAGGATTCAAGCAAGCCGGGCCGAAGACGGCTGTAATGCCAGAAACCGGTCCCCGGAAGCTTGTTTCCTTCCCAGTGTAAGAATTGGCTTTTGTAGTTTGGTTTGCCCTGTTCCCATCATGCACTGGGACAGGAACAGACTAATTTGCATACAGCCAGGTTCTGAAACTGGGATGGTGCAGTGAGCTAAAAAACGGTGTTGGATCTAGCCCTGATCTCTTGACTGGGTGAGAGTATTCTGCTTAATTCAGAGACTCTGTCCCTCACCACCCCTTGTTGTAAATATTTTTGTCCACCCTAAGCGTGGAAGGGTATACTCAGACATGAGTCCCTTGCTCATTGCACCATCAGGATTCAAGCAAGCCGGGCCGAAGACGGCTGTAATGCCAGAAACCGGTCCCCGGAAGCTTGTTTCCTTCCCAGTGTAATAATTGGCTTTTGTAGTTTGGTTTGCCCTGTTCCCATCATGCACTGGGACAGGAACAGACTAATTTGCATACAGCCAGGTTCTGAAACTGGGATGGTGCAGTGAGCTAAAAAACGGTGTTGGATCTAGCCCTGATCTCTTGACTGGGTGAGAGTATTCTGCTTAATTCAGAGACTCTGTCCCTCACCACCCCTTGTTGTAAATATTTTTGTCCACCCTAAGCGTGGAAGGGTATACTCAGACATGAGTCCCTTGCTAATTGCACCATCAGGATTCAAGCAAGCCGGGCCGAAGACGGCTGTAATGCCAGAAACCGGTCCCCGGAAGCTTGTTTCCTTCCCAGTGTAAGAATTGGCTTTTGTAGTTTGGTTTGCCCTGTTCCCATCATGCACTGGGACAGGAACAGACTAATTTGCATACAGCCAGGTTCTGAAACTGGGATGGTGCAGTGAGCTAAAAAACGGTGTTGGATCTAGCCCTGATCTCTTGACTGGGTGAGAGTATTCTGCTTAATTCAGAGACTCTGTCCCTCACCACCCCTTGTTGTAAATATTTTTGTCCACCCTAAGCGTGGAAGGGTATACTCAGACATGAGTCCCTTGCTCATTGCACCATCAGGATTCAAGCAAGCCGGGCCGAAGACGGCTGTAATGCCAGAAACCGGTCCCCGGAAGCTTGTTTCCTTCCCAGTGTAAGAATTGGCTTTTGTAGTTTGGTTTGCCCTGTTCCCATCATGCACTGGGACAGGAACAGACTAATTTGCATACAGCCAGGTTCTGAAACTGGGATGGTGCAGTGAGCTAAAAAACGGTGTTGGATCTAGCCCTGATCTCTTGACTGGGTGAGAGTATTCTGCTTAATTCAGAGACTCTGTCCCTCACCACCCCTTGTTGTAAATATTTTTGTCCACCCTAAGCGTGGAAGGGTATACTCAGACATGAGTCCCTTGCTCATTGCACCATCAGGATTCAAGCAAGCCGGGCCGAAGACGGCTGTAATGCCAGAAACCAGTCCCCGGAAGCTTGTTTCCTTCCCAGTGTAAGAATTGGCTTTTGTAGTTTGGTTTGCCCTGTTCCCATCATGCACTGGGACAGGAACAGACTAATTTGCATACAGCCAGGTTCTGAAACTGGGATGGTGCAGTGAGCTAAAAAACGGTGTTGGATCTAGCCCTGATCTCTTGACTGGGTGAGAGTATTCTGCTTAATTCAGAGACTCTGTCCCTCACCACCCCTTGTTGTAAATATTTTTGTCCACCCTAAGCGTGGAAGGGTATACTCAGACATGAGTCCCTTGCTCATTGCACCATCAGGATTCAAGCAAGCCGGGCCGAAGACGGCTGTAATGCCAGAAACCGGTCCCCGGAAGCTTGTTTCCTTCCCAGTGTAAGAATTGGCTTTTGTAGTTTGGTTTGCCCTGTTCCCATCATGCACTGGGACAGGAACAGACTAATTTGCATACAGCCAGGTTCTGAAACTGGGATGGTGCAGTGAGCTAAAAAACGGTGTTGGATCTAGCCCTGATCTCTTGACTGGGTGAGAGTATTCTGCTTAATTCAGAGACTCTGTCCCTCACCACCCCTTGTTGTAAATATGCTGCAGGGGACCCACCTGGTTGCAGCTGAGATTGATAGGTTGAAACGCAGATGGCAAGGCCAGCTTTTTGCTACTTCCTATTCAGCAAATGCCAGGGGGACCTTAAAATGAATAAGCCAGGGGTCCCCTTTTAGCCCACCCAGTCCATTATAGACAGGGAAGGTAGATATATTTTTGTAGAGGGCAGATTGTTTGGGAGTGAGGTTACACTAGGGAGCATCTATGCCCTGAACCAAGACCAGATTTCCTTCTTCCACTCCCTCTCCACTCACATGGCTGGCATGCCGACTCACAGCCTACTACCAGGGGGCAATTTTAATTGTGTTCTGGATGTAATACTGGACCGCTCGACTCCCCACTGATGGAGGCGGGGGAGTGCTAGCTTGCAGAGGGACTGCGAGACTGGGTGGGTGGTGGATGTTTGGATGACCCAGCATGGAGAGGAGCGTGACTACTCATACTTCTCCCATATCCATAGCCTACAAACCTGGATAGATCGGTTTGTGTGCTCTCAAAGGCTTGCCTTACATATTGTATACTTTGAATATTTGGGGTTCACCTTGTCCGATCACAGCCCTGATCTGCTGGGGTTTCAGCTAGTCGGGGAGCACCCATCAGTTCCTACATGGCGGCCTAGTCTGGCCTCCCTGGAGAACGCTTGCTACCATGTCTCCCTGGCGGGGTGAATTTGATTATTTTACCCAAAATCAGGGCTCTGCCTCCTCGAGAATAGTGGAATGGGAGCACAGCAGGAACCGGGGGGAAGGGGGTCCAGTCACAGTACAGATCCATGTAGCTATTAGGAGGATGACAAGGGGCAAAACACCGGGCCCTGACAGCCTCCCTACCGAGTTTTATACAGCTTAAGCTGGGACATTGGCCCCATGGTTGGCAAGGTTATACACAGACTCTTGGTGGCTCAGTGCACTTCTAGTATCCACCAATGACGCCGTAGTTATTCCCTGATGATATACTTCTTTATTTGAGAGGGGGAACCAAGGGCGTTGCCAGAGCTCTGGAGCTCCTATGTGAATTTGAGGTAGTATCAGGTCCTTGGGTCAATAAAAACCAAGATGCATGTATTCTCTGTCTCTCGGGATGCAGCGCAGCCACTGGGCCTTCCTACCGGCATGATGTGGTTGCCTATTTCCCATATTTTTCATACATTGGAGGATTACCAGGATGCCAATTTGGGGAAAGCTCTTCACTCCTAAAGTCCTGTGTCACCATCTAGGGCTCCCTGAAGCTGCCCATCATGGCTAGGATATCGATCACTATAATGGTCGTGCTACCGGGGCTCGGGTATTTCTTTACAAACCTGCCAGTGTGAATGCTGGTCTTGCGGTTCATGCAACTTACTGGACACATGATTACACAACCTGATAAGGGACACAACCAGACAAACAAAGCCCAGGCTGTAGGAACAAAAAAGGAACTCTCATGTTTCAAGGAAATAAATCTAGAACAATCCAGGAAGGCCATCCTTTCCTGTAAGGCAGGTTCACCTTTCGACCCATGCCCTCTGAAAATCAAACGCTTTTAGGCTAGCAATAATCCCTGATATCTGGAAAATTGCTGCTGTAAAGCCACTCCAAAAAAAGAAAATTCCCGACCCCAACACTCTTTCCAACCTCAGACCTATCTCACTACTACCATGCCTTAGCAAAATCGCTGAGAAACTAGTCAATGCCCAACTTAATGACTTCCTGCAACAAACTAATACCCTGCATCCCAAGTAATCCGGTTTCAGACCTGGACATTCAACTGAATCAGTGCTGCTCCACACCACCGACACCCTTAAGTTTGCCTTGGATCAGGGCAAGGAGGCAGTACTGATTCTGTTGGACCTATCGGCGGCGTTCAACACTGTCTCTCAAGACATCCTGAGAGACAGATTTGAACACAGCGGAATAAAAAACAAGGCTCTGGCCTGGTTAGATCTTTCCTAGATAAAAGGCATCAGATCGTAACATTGGGTAGTTACAAATCGGGAGAGAAGTGGTTGTCATGAGGGGTCCTCCAGGCCTCCTCCCTGAGCCCTATACTTTTTAAAATATTTACATAACACCACTTCTCTCTCTGATAGCTACTTTCGATATTAAATCGATTACATACGCTGATGACACCCAGATGATCCTCACTCAGGACAAAAACTCCACAGTGGTTGAAAAGAAGTTCCCTCACTGTCTCACTGCTGTAATGAACTGGATGAAACTAAACCATCTTAAATGTAATAGCTCCAAAACAGAAATTATGCTGTTTAGAAAGTCCGATGTATTTAGGCCTAACCAATGGTGGCCCTCTGACTCTGATGCCACACTCGCAACAGTCGATACAGCCAAAAATTTAGGAATAAAATTTGACCCCACACTATCTTTTCACAAACAAGCACTTACTGTTGCTGACATGTGTTTCCAAACCATAAAAACCCTCCGAAAATATTTTGACCTACTCCCGCTGCCTGCCAGGAAGACGGTTGCAGTGGCCTTAATTGTATCTTGTTTGGACTACTGCAACAGTCTTTATGCAGGAACAAAAAATGACGGTCGTGAAAAGATTACAGGTGGTCCAGAATTCTGCGGCGAGATTGGTACTCAATCTCCCCAGGGACTCTCCCTCAGCTGCGGCCCTCAAAGCACTTCACTGTCTACCGGTTGACAAAAGGATTCTCTTTAAAATCTTGACCATTACTTACAAAGCCATAAACGAAACTGGACCAGAATAACTAAATCCAAAATCAAGCTTTACAACACCAAACGTACTCTGCGGTCCACATCAGAGAACTTGCTAACTGTCCCCAATTTCAAATCGAAAACCCAGGGTGGGAAGACTATGGCTGTACTTGGGACAAAAGCTGGAATGCCCTACCGACTCAGCTGAGGCACACACATACGGAACTCACCCTTAGGAAGCTCCTCAAAACATGGATCTTTGCTGCCCCAGACCACCTAGCGCTAAGTTCTAATTTAAAAATTTTCTCACAGTCACCCCTTCCTCTGTTAAAATCGCCAGATGCCCCTTTTCTGCCTGCTAAACACCAAGATGCTCCTTGGAGTGAACGTCGCGCTATACAAAAACTCTTTCATTCATTCATCTTAGGGTAACCTTGGCTTTGCTTCAACACCCCCTAGAAGACCGAGACTTAGGTGTCCCAGATTTTGAACTTTAGTTTTTAGCCTCACAACTCCAGTGGATCACAATATGGCTTGACGGGGCTAACCAGGGTGAGCTGGCGATGACAGGGCTCTGCTTTGCCCTGCATTGGCTAACCAGTGCTCAGGGGTGCTAATAACTGCTGCATTAAAATGCTGGCGCAGATGCGTTTTAAAGACAGCTGGAACACCATTGCATGCACCAGCGCTGCCTCTGGTGGGTCTTCTCTATGGTGAGCCTCTTTCGTACTTTACTGCTGGGCAGTTGTGAGCATGGACGGATGCTGGGATGGTTACAGTTGGCAACTGCTATCAGCAGGGCACCTTGCTACCATTGGAGGACCTGACGGAGCATTATTATCTACCATCCGGCCATTTCATATGGTGTGGTGTGACCCCAGACTGCAACGCTATTGAAAGATAGTACTTGCTGAACTGGAGGCTACGGTTGGGCGTCCCCCCCCCCTTGTTCCATGGTGGCTATTGTTCTGGTACTGTTCCTGGGGACGACCACATGAAACGTTGGCGCGAGGTTTATAGATCTGGCTCTAGCGCTAGCTAGAGGTTGAATAGCTATGACTTGGAAATGAGTAGTCGTACTAGGGTGACCAACTGGCATGGGTGAAAATTCAGGGCGGTGACTATAAAAATTCAGGACAGGAGGTCAAAATTCAGGACAAAAGGTATGTTTTACAGACACATCATAAGAGGTCACGCAATAGAATATAAGTAAGTTAATAATTAACCACTTAAGTACAAGTGAAAAGAAGTTTATATTAGTTTGAGACAATTGTGCACTTTATGTTTTTTCAGTATGCGCGCAGCTTTGAGAACATTTCCAGGTCTTTTTGTGGTAACAACCCCCCCCACCCCCCCACACCTTTCCAGCCTCCCAGGGAAACACCCTGTGCCCTGTCTGGCCAGTCGGGCCTTGCTACCCCCCTCCAATAGTGACCCACCTCCTCACATAGACCCTCTCTCATGTGTATTTAATTTCTTTTATAGTGCTACTCATCCCAAGTAAGTAGGACAGGGTGTCGGAGTGTGTTACATCACACATATTATATAAAGACAATGACTCATATAAATGTGAAAGTCAATCTATAGGAAATGTACTTAAGATAATGGGGGTTACATGGTGTAATCATCTTTTCATGCATCATTCAGTCTTTCACCATTCATTCTGTCCTTCCATCTGTGTGCCCATCCATATCAATATACAACCATTTGCAAACCTATCCATCATCTATCATTCCATCCATCCATCATTCCACTCATCCATCCCTCCATCCACCCGTTCACTCATCCATCCCTCCATTCATCCTTTCACCTTATCGGGGGAGGGCTCACTATGCCCCTGTACATAGGTAATTCGAAAAAGTGGAAGTCAGGAGTCATGCATGATGCACGGTGCCACTGTGACATGGTGTTGTTTTCAGGGCTTTAAGTGGGATGAAAAAACTGGGGGGTTCTCTCCAACGGGATAGTTCAATGTAATTAAGGCCATGGCTTAAAAAAAGCAAAAAATCTTTGCTTAGCATAGTGTGCCGCCCGATTTGTAATTTGCTGCTTCTGTCATTGCATCCAGATACATAACACAACAAGTAGTGTTACACCTACAAGCCAGAATTATTGACTTTGTCAGTGGTTGCTAGTTGAATCAAATAAAAAAAAGCAGCAACCGCGGCTTTGTTGTATTTAACTTTGAAAATACGTCCGTTTTAAAATGTTGAGACAGTGAAAGACCCATAACCCTTTTTTTAAAACTTGTTTCACCACCTTTTCATGAACTGGATCCTTACCTAGCAGCATGGGCGTTTTTGTTAATTTCTTCCACCTGACTGAAAGTCCTGCCCTAGACCGAGGCAGGAGGAGGCCCACCATATGCAGTAAGAGCACAGACTGGCCCATTGTCATTCTGTATGTGGCAGTCAGCCACAGACAGAATGACAATGGGTGGGGCTGCTTTTGTGCTCAGGGGAGTGCGATATGGCCCTCCCCTGCGATATGGCCCCATCAGGAAGCCGAGGCTTCTGGCAGGGAAAGAGTGATGTTCCCCAATGCCTGAAATTGCAGACAAAAGGCATCCGTAAAAGGGATTGTCATGGACAATGGACGTGAGATCCAAATTATGGATGGTCCGTGAAATTTATGGATGGTTGGTCACCCTAAGTCGGACCGATGGTTCAGACTTGAAAGGCAGATGTAACCCAGTGGGCAAGGGCCAAGGAGAAGGCGCTGATCAGGGGGGAGGCCTGGGGGTGCGGATCCACTCCATAGCAGATTTATGGACTGAGGTGTTGGTAACGTGGGAACACCCAGAGTTAGGCCCTGGGGGAGATCCGGAGGTGAGCGATGATTCATCTGGGGAGGGATAAGTAGGGGTGCCAGGAGAACAAAGTGCTGGGACAGCTGTGAGATGAACTGGGGAACACTCCTAAGACCCTGGCTGTGGTATGTTAACTAGCTGTAGCGAACGGGGCGATTACACCACCCTTTCACATGCAGGACAAACAGTGTGGTCATGGCCACAGGGGGCTTTTGTTAAGGCACGGCCGGTGGTGGTCACCTGGCCCCTCCCTCCCAATTCCCCTGATTGTTGTTGGTTGCCGCCCCTCTGTAAAATGGGTTGCCTGCGCAAAATTGGCTAAGCCTTCACTATGTTTCCTTGTATTTTTGTTCATTTTTACTTTCCCACTCCTTGATATGTAACTGGCACTTCCCTTCTCCTCGAATACTATATATTTATTTCTCCTCATTGTAATGTTAGCACATCCCCCTTCGTAAAAACAAGGAGATATTACCTGAGAATAGCAATGGTGCAAAAAAGATAGTTATAAGCAGCTCTGATCAAACCAGAATGTTGGATATCGACAATGTGATTGTGCTGTGTTTTGGATGCTTTATTATTACATGACACACTGCTGTAACTTGTTAAAAAGTAAAATGCCAAAACACAGAACTTTTAAGATTACTGGGAGCATGAGTGTCTGAGTGATTCTGTGAGAGGGTGTGTGGGTCTCTGAGTAGGGCTATGAGTGGGTGTGTGAGTCTCCGAGTGTATGAGTGACTGGGTACGTAAGTCTGAGTGTGTGAGTGACTCTATCGGTGTGTGAGTGGGTGTATGAGTGTCTGAGTGTCTCACTGGGTCTGTCAGTGGGTATGTGATTGTATGAGTGGGTCTATGAGTACATACGTGAGTGTGTGTGTTAGTTTGCAAGTGGGTGCATGAGACTCTGAGTGGGTCTGTGAGTGGCTGCATGAATGCCCATGTGGGTCTGTGAGTGGGTGTAAGAGACTCTAAATGAGTATGAGACTGTGTGTATAAGTCTATGAGTGAGTCTCTAAGTAGGTGCATGAGTCTCTGAGTGAGTCTGTACATGGGTCTGTACATGGGTGCGTCTCTTCGAGTGAGCCTGTAAGTGGGTGCATGAGTACCAGAATGGGTATGTGAATGGGTGCATGAGTATCTGACTGGGTATTTGACTGGATGTATCAGTATGTGAGTGGGTAGGTGAATGGGAGTATAAGTATCTGAGGGAGTTTGAGAGTGCGTACACGGGTCTGTGACAGTGACCGGTGAGTGTGTACAAATAAATATATATACATTATTATTATATTTCCACCAATATTTTCGAAGATGTTGCTATATTCACGATGTCCCCACTATGGTACACGGGGGCACTGGCAGTCGCTGCGTAGTTACGAATATCGCATGTGTTTAAAAAAATCAACTTTGGACACATAACTTGTGTCACTAACACCCTCAGTTCTCAAACATGGGGTCAGAGTACCTCCACTCTGACCCTTTATGTTAGCTTTGATAGAATTTTTCATCCCCGGGAACCATTCTCTAAAGACAAAATGATGGCCACAAATTTCGGTTCAGGTTGTGATCAGCCAATCAGGGCATTTACACTGGCGTACACATTAGGAATTTAATGTGAAATTGTCGTGAAATATCCACAACCATTGCAAAACCGCCACAAAATATCTGTGGCCAGAGATATCACCATATTGTTTAGCTGTAATTTCTCAAAAACTACTTAACGGATTTGCACCAAATAATTAAAAGGACAATCTGCGTAACAACATCTACCTTTCTGCCAAATTTGGTGTCATTCCGGCCAGCGGTTTGGGCTGTTGGTTCGACAACGCGTTTCTATGGGAATTAACATTATAATTGCAACCTTATTTTGTACCCTTATTTCTCGGTCCCCACAGCATTGATTACCCCCAAACTTCCCATAACAAACAAAACCAACTTTGATACTTTTTGGAAGATGTCATGCAGATTGATGGCAAAGTTATAAGCAGGTCAAAAAATGCTTTTCCTATGGAAACTAGTTCCTAACTATAACTACCCACTGGGTAACCACCAGTAGGTTTTATATATATATATGTCCCTAGCTGCCAGGATTAAAACTTTAACTGCTTAATCAATCTGTGGGCTCGTCTGATCTCTGTTCCATCGGATTTTGTTGTCATATAGATAAATTTGTCAGTCCTGTGCTTCACTCGTCATACTCAGCACAAAAGGAACGGACACGCACCGGAGTTTCAGAATGCAATTATTTTATTCGTGCAATTCCAGTCGCCATAACGTTTCAGCTCCAAGGAGCCTTGATCACATGACAACGTGTGAACATAAAACACCCATATTTAAGTGCCCGTGTGTTGGACCTAGGGAATACCCAAGTCACATAAGGTAGCTTGGCACTAAGGGGGAAGGCCTAACTCCAAGGAACATGTGCTAAGTTTGTGTCACACCCATCAGTAACATCACCTCCATCCACTCAAAAAGGACACTACACCAAAATTTTGTAGGAAAATACGTGCTGCTTTATAAAAATAATACTTTGCTCTCTTCCCACTATCTATCCTTTGTCAGTACAGTAATACACATTTAAACATTGTTTCTACAAATTACTGAATGTTGAAGATGAGTTCTCACAACTCCATTTTTACAAGCAAAAGAGTTCAATACCAGGTCTCTAAGTGAGTATCAGCGGTTCACTTTGTGAATTCAGGTAACCTTTGGTTTCCAAGAGTGGAGACTACTGACTATTGACCTGCAGCACCAAGGAACAATGGCTACTAGCCCCCACTTTACTGTTCCATGAAAGCTCTCCTCTAATCCTGAAAAAAGAGGATTATTTACCAACACATCAATAAACAGCTTCCAATATCTGCATTGGGGTGATCAGGTCACTGGTGGAAGTCTTGCAGGCTTCTGGCTTGAATTAGCCACTCTTACTTGGACCCATAGAAAGAAACCGCTCTCCAGGCCCTTGGTCGGTAATACTCTGTTCTTTAGTTCTCCCCCAACACACACTCCTTACTTTTTAGAGATGGGGCCTCGGGCCATAGTCTCAGATCGCCGGGGGAGGGAAGGACCACACCAGTGGTCTCTGTCAGTGTCTGCCCGCTGCTCGACTCGCCTCACCCGCCAGACCAGCCGCTTGACGACAGAGCTGGCGCGGGTTGAAGAGGGCCACACAGGCTGACGGGAGCCGATTCTCGCCTCATGCCTGCTTCCTCGTTGGATGCCGACTCCGCCTTTCCTGAGAGAAGCGGCAGAATGAGCAGGCGCGAGGGATTAGCGGCTCCACGACCGAGCCCGCTCAGATATGGCGATTCTTCTTCCTTTGCTCCGCCCTCGCTCCTAGACCAGTGTTCACTCTACCGAGCCTGTGCAGACTAGGGGGAGGCTCTCCCTTCACAAGCCTCCGATCGTCCTCGCCGGCCCAGGGAAGAATGAGGCTGCCTTCTCCACACGGCCACTCCATTTGTGAGCCCTGTCCCAGACACTCGGACCCTACCTTCCCTCCTGGCGTGCTGCTACTTTTACTAAGGCAGTCCGTTAACTCAGGTACAGGGGGAGGTACGGTTGGAAAGTTGGAGGGGGCGGGGGGGCAATCAGTTACCCAGCTCACGTGGAGGTCTGAAAAGGGAAGGTCACAGGAATGAACTCCTCAGTCTCAAACTTTCCTTCTTCCTGGTATCACACTTCCAGAATCTTAGCGAGGGCTTTCCTACTGGGCAAAGGACTGAGCTCCTCAATTGTCCAGTCACCCTCAACCACTCCTAACCCTTTCTTCTAGGCTATGGATCGGTCAGGCGCCCAGGGTCTCCAGGAATACCCTGTGGCAGGGTCAAGTCAGGTGAAGGGTGAAGCAGTAAGGAAGCGTCCCTACACTGGGAGATCAACCCTCTGGATATCCTACCCCCACCTTGTGCTACAGCCTGTACTCCAGCTGAGTAAGACAAAATGGCTGCACTGCAGCTGACCATTTATAGGTTGGCCTCAGAAGGTCCAGAAGGGACCAGAAGGTTCTGGAAGGCCCCTATTCTAGTCTATGGGTCGTGTCTAGGGGTGACCGTTATGGCAGTTAATGGCGACCATTTTGTGAGTCCCATACTTTCCAGTCAGAAAAGGCACCTTGGCCTCAGGTAAAAAAACCATGAGGGCAAAAGAGCATCTATCCCCCTAGTCAACACCACAAAAATCCAGTGGACATAAAAATTAAGGGATATGAGGGGCAGAAAAGTGGACAAAAATAAATAATAAATAGGAGGGACCACCCAGTGGGCAGACAGGTCTAACACGCGTCCCCCCAGCTGAAAGTGGGGAGAGCTACCCAACCCCTTGGGAGTCCTCCTCACTAAAGCGGAAATACCTATAGAGACCGTCTGCATCGGCGTGGTCCACTCCAGGCCGATGTTCCACCCAGAAGTCCATTCCCTGTAGGGAGATGGACTATCTCAACAACTTGGGATTTTCCCCCTTCATTTGCATCAGCCAACAAAGGGGTCGGTGGTCAGTCTGAACCAGGAAGTGTGAGCCAAACAGGTATGGCCGCAACTTCTTCAGAGCCCACACCACCGCAAAAGCTTGCCTCTCAATTGCACTCCACTTCTGTTCCCGGGGAAGCAGTCTCCTGGACAGGAAGACTACAGGCTGATCCAGACCCTCTTCATTGAGTTGCGATAACACTGCCCCAATGCCATGTTCTGATGCGTCTGTCTGGACAATGAACTCCTTGGAGAATTCTGGGGCCCTCAGGACCGGTGCTGCACACATTGCCTGCTTCAATTTTTCAAAGGCTTGCTGACAAGCCTCTGTCCAAACTAGCCGTCGAGGTTGTTTCTTCGATGTGAGCTCTGTGAGGGGCGCTACAATAGTGCCATACCCCTTCACAAAGCGACGGTAGTAACCTGTGAGGCCCAGGAAAGCTCGGACCTCAGTCTGGGTCTTGGGGGGTTCCCAGGCCATGATTGCCTCGATCTTTGCCTGGAGGGGCTGCACTGTTCGCCTACCCACCAAGTGGCCTAGGTACACAACCAACCCCTGCCCAATCTGACATTTGCTGGCCTTGATTTTCAAGTCAGCTTGCTTCAGGGCCTTGAGAACGGCTTGCAAGTGATGCAAATGGTCCTCCCAACTGCTGCTTAAGACGGCAATGTCATCCAGGTAAGCAGCGGAGAAAGCCTCCATTCCGGAGAGGACCTGGTTCACTAGCCGCTGAAAAGTGGAAGGGGCGTTCTTGAGCCCAAAGGGCATCACGCAGAACTGGAAGTGTCCCTCAGGTGTGGAGAAAGCTGACCTTTCTTTTGCTCCATCTGTAAGGGAGATCTGCCAGTACCCTGAAGTGAGATCAAAGGTACTCAAGTATTGGGCAGCTCCCAGCCGGTCAATCAATTCATCCGCCCTAGGGCTCGGATGAGCATCAGTTTTGGTCACTGAGTTCAGTCCCCGGTAATCCACACAGAACCTCAGTTCTGGAGTGGTGCCTGGTGGAGTTGCTTTTGGCACTAGAACCACCGTACTGGACCAGGGGCTTCTGGAAGGTTCTATACCTCCTAGCTCCAGCATCTTGGTAACCTCACCGTGGATGCTGGCCTTCACCTTGTCTGACAGCCGGTAGGTCTTTGACTTCACTGGTGGGCTGTATCCTGTGTCCACATCATGGGTACACAGGTGGGTCCTTCCCGGGACAAGGGAGAACAACGTAGAGTACTGCTCCAGTATCTGGCGGCAGTCCTCCCGCTGTTCAGGAGTTAGGGATGGGGAGAGAATTACTCCCTCCACCGACCCATCCTTTTCCTGAGACGAAAACAAGTCTGGGAGAGGTTCGCTTTCCGCTTCCTCTCCTCCATCAGTCACCATCATCAAGATGACCTCGGGCCTCTCATGGTGGGGTTTGAGGCGGTTAGATTGCAGCACCCGTAGGGGCTGTCGAGGGGTCTTAAGGTCCACCAGGTATGTGGCCTTACCCTTTTTCTCTAACACCTCAAAGGGGCCTGTCCAGCGATCCTGGAGTGCACTTAGCTCTCCAGGCTCCATCACCCACACTTTCTGGCCAGGCGCCAACTCCATCGGGTGAGCGTTGTGGTCATACCACTCCTTCATTACAGCTTGACAGGCCTCCAAGTTGTCAGAAGTTTGCTTCCACAACTTCGCCATTTGGCTCCTGAAGGCCAGTATGTAGCTCACCACATCCTGGGGGGGCTTCCTGGGAGACTTTTCCCACCCATCCTTCACCAGGCTGAGAGGTCCGCGTACAGGGTGCCCATACAGAAGCTCGAAGGGGCTGAAGCCCACTCCCTTCTGTGGCACTTCCCTGTAGGAGAATAGCAAACAGGGTAGGAGGACGTCCCATTTCCTCCGCAGGCTTTCAGGCAGACTTCTGATCATGCCCTTCAAGGTCTTGTTGAACCTTTCTACCAGTCCATTTGACTGGGGGTGATAGGGAGTGGTGAACCGGTAGGTCACTCCACACTCCTTCCACATTGCCCGCATATACGCTGACATGAAGTTGGTCCCCCTGTCAGACACAACTTCCTTGGGGAAACCCACACGGGTGAAGATCCCCAGCAGGGCCCTAGCCACTACTGGTGCAGTGACAGTCCTCAGAGGAATTGCCTCTGGGTACCGCGTGGCGTGATCCACCAGAACCAGGATAAACCTGTGACCAGGCGTTGTTGGTGGATCCAATGGCCCCACAATGTCGATACCCACCCTTTCAAAGGGGGTGTTAACGACAGGTAGTGGTTCCAGGGGAGCTTTCAGCTTCATCCCTATTTTCCCACTGGCTTGACAGGATACGCATGTCCGACAGTAGGTATCAGACGCCACTTTCATCTGAGGTCAGTAAAAGTGGGGGACAAGCCGAGCAAAGGTCTTGTCCTGATCTAAGTGTCCTGCCAAGGGTATTTCATGAGCCAATTCTAACAGAAAGGCTCCGTATCGTTGCGGGACTATCAAGGCCCTTGATGAACCGGGCAAAGGTACCTTGGGTTCACTGTAGAGGAGTCCGTCCTCCCAGTAAATGTGGTAGTGTCCTGCAACGTTCCCTGCTGCCTGGGCTTCGGCCTGTCGCCTCAGTCCCTCAAGGGTAGGGCACTCCTTCTGGCCCTTACAGAACTCCTCCCTGATAGGCCCTCCCTCCACAAACTACTCAGCAGGGATGGGTAGGTCCTCCAGGGAGACTACTTCCCCCTCCACGGACTCCTGGCTCACCACCGCAGGTGGCTGATCTGTCACATGGGGCGCGGAAGCAGGCTTCTCCTATCTTCGGGTCTATCCCTTTTTGGCAGCGGGCTGGGCCATTGTTCCAGGCTCCAACCTGGGTGAACTCCCCCTCCGGGCAGTCGCAGACCTTGTGCTTACACAGGCCCAGTCAGGTGTACCCAGCATCTCTGAATGAGTCCGGTATTCCACCTCTCTCCAAGCATTGTGCTCCATGTCATTCCCCAGCAGGCAATCGACTGGCAAGGCAGGGCTTACGGCAACTCGAAGTGAACCTGCAACCCCTTCCCACTCAAAGGGAACCTCGGCCACAGGGTAGTGGCCCATTCTGCCGTCAGCCATCGCGGCAGGGTGGAGTACATTGGGAATCACCTGCTCTGGAGACACCAGTTGACTCCTTACCATAGTCATACTGGCTGCTGTATCTCTCAGAGCCTCCCCTCTCTGGCCATTGATGGTGATCCATTGCCCATACTTAGTAGTATTTGGGGGCACCTGGATCTTAGGAACCATCTCCCGATCTCCCAGGGACACTAAGGTGACACCCGCCCACTCACCCCCCTTATCTAAGGGCAACTCCTCCCCGAGCGCTACACTAGCTACTCCCGGGGCTTTTCCTCCGGTGGGAGGGGGTGGTCTCTTTGGGGATTTGACATCTCCCTTATAATGTCCAACACCACCACACTCAAAGCAGTGGACAACCCTTGGCTGCTGGCTTTGGCCGGGATGAGGGTTTCTGGGCGGGTTAGCCTTAGGGGTGAAACCTGTTCCCTTTCCCTGGAAACGGTTTTGGGGACCTTTAGAGAACTCCCGCTTTTTATCTCCCCCTCCTTCTTCTGAGGGGCGCCCTGTCCGGCCCTTTGGGAACCCCCTCCAGTCCCCTTTGAGGACACCCGGTTACTTGCCCAGATGTCCGCCTCCTCTGCAAGCTTCCGGGGGTTGGTCAGCTTGCTGTCCACCAGGTGTTGGCGCAGCTCGGGAAAACATTTCTCGAGTAGATGCTCTTTAAGAAAAAGGTCATATAACCCCTCATAGTCCTTCACCTCGCTGCCCTGTACCCAGCCCTCCAATGCCTTCCTCGCATAGTCCAGGAAATCCACCCAGTTTTGGGTGCTTAACTTGTGGCTCCCCTGAACTTTTGGCGATACTTTTCCGGGGTTAGCCCAAACTTTTTGATTAATGCTACCTTCATGGTGGGGTAGTGGGTTTGCTCCTCCTGTTCTAGGGCCAATAAGGTGTCCCGACCAGTGGGAGGCATATACATATATAATCCACCCCCCCAGTGTTTCTCCTGGATCCCATGGGCTCTTAAGGAGACCTCATAGGCAGCCAGCCACTTGGCAATGTCATCCCCTTGGCTATAACTGGCAACTATGTCTTTAGGTAGGTAGGGTCTGGACTCCCTGGCTGGTTCTTTGGTTTCGCTGCCACCATTCGGAGAGTTGGAGGGTCCTAACTGTAGGGCCTGGAGTTCTAGCTCTTTCAGTTTTAACTCATGAGCCATCCTCTGTTCCTCCCTCTCCTGTTCCAATCTGGCTAACTCCCACTTCAGCTGCCTCTTCTCCCTCCTGTCTGTTAACTCAGCTTCGGTCAAGCTTCCTCCGGAGACACTACTGTCCCTCCTTGAGTAGGTCATCGGTCCTGGGAGTAGGTTTCCCATCTCAGGATGGAACAATCCCTCTACCCCTATGACTGTGTCCCGGTCCGTCCCCTCTTCCTCCTCCTTCCCTTCTTCATATGCTGCCACCCAAGCCCTCAAACTGGTCCGGAGTTCCCCCTTCTTGGCACCACGCTTAAAGAACACTCCCATCTTTTGACAAAAGTCCTTAAGCTGGGCTACAGAATAAGTGTCCAGTTCTTCCAAAGCAAATTCCATTTTGCTGAAAAGCAATGTAGGGACAAGCACACAAAAAGAATAGATTCACGAGGGGCAATTTGAAGCTACCTCTACCCACCACCAGGAATGAATTTAGAAAAAACAAAAGTAGTAATTGGGAAGTCCGCCAGGAGAAAACTCCAGGTGTAGGCCTGTGGGGAAGGTTTTATTACCTCAGAGTAGACGCAAACACAGTTTAGATCCCACCGCTAGACACCAATTATGTTGGACCTAGGGAATACCCAAGTCACATAAGGTAGCTTGGCACTAAGGGAGAAGGCCTAACTCCAAGGAACATGTGCTAAGTTTGTGTCACACCCATCAGTAACATCACCTCCATCCACTCAAAAAGGACACTACACCAAAATTTTGTAGGAAAATACGTGCTGGTTTATAAAAATAATATTTTGCTCTCGTCCCACTATCTATCCTTTGTCAGTACAGTAATACACATTTAAACATTGTTTCTACAAATTACTGAATGTTGAAGATGAGTTCTCACAACTCCATTTTTACAAGCAAAAGAGTTCAATACCAGGTCTCTAAGTGAGTATCAGCGGTTCACTTTGTGAATTCAGGTAACCTTTGGTTTCCACGAGTGGAGACTACTGACTATTCCCCTGCAGCACCAAGGAACAATGGCTACTAGCCCCCACTTTACTGTTCTATGAAAGCTCTCCTCTAATCCTGAACAAAGAGTATTATTTACCAACACATCAATAAACAGCTTCCAATATCTGCATTGGGGTGATCAGGTTACTGGTGGAAGTCTTGCAGGCTTCTGGCTTGAATTAGCCACTCTTACTTAGACCCATAGAAAGAAACCGCTCTCCAGCCCCTTGGTCGGTAATACTCTGTTCTTTAGTTTTCCCCCAACACACACTCCTTACCTTTTAGAGATGGGCCCTCGGGGCCATAGTCTCAGATCGCCGAGGGAGGGAAGGACCACACCAGTGGTCTCTGTCAGTTTCTGCCCGCTGCTCGACTCGCCTCACCCGCCAGACCAGCCGCTTGACGACAGAGCTGGCGCGGGGTGAAGAGGGCCACACAGGCTGACGGGAGCCGATTCTCACCTCACCCGCCTCACCCGCCAGACCAGCCGCTTGACGACAGAGCTGGCGCGGGGTGAAGAGGGCCACACAGGCTGAAGAGAGCCGATGCTCGCCTCACGCTCGCTTCCTCGTTGGATGCCGACTCCGCCTTTCCTGAGGGAAGCGGCCAGACTGAGCAGGCGCGAGGGATTAGCGGCTCCACGACCGAGCCCGCTCAGCTACGGCGATTCTTCTTCCTTTGCTCCGCCCTCGCTCCTAGACCAGTGTTCACTCTACCGAGCCTGTGCAGACTAGGGGGAGGCTCTCCCTTCACAAGCCTCCGATCGTCCTCGCCGGCCCAGGGAAGAATGAGGCTGCCTTCTCCACACGGCCACTCCACCTGTGAGCCCTGTCCCAGACACTCGGACCCTACCTTCCCTCCTGGCGTGCTGCTACTTTTACTAAGGCAGTCCGTTAACTCAGGTACAGGAGGGGTCCGGTTGGAAAGTTGGAGGGGGAGGCAATCAGTTACCCAGCTCACATGGAGGTCTGAAAAGGGAAGGTCACAGGAATGAACTCCTCAGTCTCAAACCTTCCTTCTTCCTGGTATCACACTTCCAGAATCTTAGCGAGGGCTTTCCTACTGGGCAATGGACTGAGCTCCTCAATTGTCCAGTCACCCTCAACCACTCCTAACCCTTTCTTCTAGGCTATGGATCGGTCAGGCGCCCAGGGTCTCCAGGAATTCCTCGTGGCAGGGTCAAGTCAGTAACTACAAGGGGAGAGGGGTGGTGAAGCAGTAAGGAAGCGTCCCTACACTGGGAGATCAACCCTCTGGATATCCTACCCCCACCTTGTGCTACAGCCTGTACTCCAGCTGACTCTCTCTGGTAAGACAAAATGGCTGCACTGCAGCTGACCTTTTATAGGTTGGCCTCAGAAGGTCCAGAAGGTACCAGAAGGTTCTGGAAGGCCCCTATTCTAGTCTATGGGTCCTGTCTAGGGCTGACCCTTATGGCAGTTAATGGCGACCATTTTGTGAGTCCCATACTTTCTAGTCAGAAAAGGCACCAAGGCCTCAGGTAAAAAAACTATGAGGGCAAAAGAGCATCTATCCCCCTAGTCAACACCACAAAAATCCAGTGGACATAAAAATTAAGGGATATGAGGGGCAGAAAAGGGGACCAAAATAAATAATAAATAGGAGGGACCACCCAGAGGGCAGACTGTGGACGACCTGCACAAAGCTCCCGACGTGTTCAAGTTATCTATGGAAAAAATCATAGGATGACACGCCCTGCCACATTTCATCTATGCAACTATTTTCACAACTCACACGTACTCAACACTTTTTCCCCCCTCGCCCCTGTTGAAGCGTGCAGAGAGGCAGGGTAAGATCGCCATTTATGCAACTCGGACCTATAAACAAAGTAAGTGTTGAGTACGTGTGAGTTGTGAAAATGGTTGCATAGATGAAATGTGGCAGGGCGTGTCATCCTATGTCATCCACAGTATGAAAATCAAGAGTTAGGATAAGGAGGCATCAGAATCTTGGAGTAGGCAGCACTCAATAATAATAATACTTTACCTAAAAGAAAGTTTTCTTTCTTTTTTCACAGACAACGGTCCTGATGATAACTCAAAAATAACACGAGTTTGAAACGCGTATTCCTTTCAATAAGCCAAAAATATAAAAAGGGTTCCAAGAATTGTAAAAATAAATCTCCTTTGAGAATATTAATTGGAGATGGCTTAACTGTGAAGAATTTTATTCCGGTACTCATTTAAAAAGCACACTATTTTTGTTGTTTGTGGTGGTACGTCTGACGAATAAATGGAGGCTTGAATGGTTCACTTTTTTTGAATTGTATATTGTAACTGTTTTTGTCTATGTAAATATGAATGTTTTTCTTTGTGTACATAAGGTCTTAAAAATGTGAATTTGGCAAACTAAGATACCAAAGTAGGAAATGTATAAATAAAATAAAATAAAAAATAAATAAAAGAAGTGTTAATACACACAAAACATGGTGTTTTAGTTCATATGTTTTGAAAAAATTGTTTAGGTTAAGCAAATAGCGGCACGTGCATTCTTTTGTTCATTGTAGCTTGTGGCAAGCTGTGCCGTTGGGAGCCCAGACCCAGTGGTGGTTCTTTTAACATTATTGACAGCATCTTTATCCGAGGCAACATACATACCAGGCAAGATATCGAAAAACTGTCTTAAGTAGAAGACGTGAAGTAGAGCAATAAAAAATGTTGAATGCTGGTAAGTGAAGGAGTTGTCATAGGGAAAATGTCTATACTTTCATAGATTTAAAATTTAGCCCAGTAACCCTGTAAAAATAAAACAAATATCCATGGAGAGTTAAAAATATACTTTGGCCATGTAATGAGGACATAAATATCTACATTAATAGGTGGGTGCTTTAAGTAATCAAGAGTGACATTCTTAAAGCCTAACATCAGAGATTATGTTATTTTTAACATTTATGCGACTCATACAGAAACATGATTTACCTTAAGAAATCTGGTGTTATAGTTACACTCACAAAAGACACTTCTTTTATGAACTTGGGAAAGATGAAAGACTCAGTGAGCTCTGACGTTTCAGAAATAAGGACCTATGATATGCTGATTGGAAACATATGCCTTGACCCATGCGACCCTTGACCCTGTCACTAGGCAGGTCGCACCCATTGCCGCACAGCACCACCTGTGAGACGCTGCCCTGAGCCTGCGGCGGCCTCTCACTACGGTTCGTGCCCCTGCATAGCCTCCTTTGTCCTCACATATCCCCCTTATGCTTCTTGCTGTGCCTTACTGTTTGTTTGTACTCAACTGTATTTTATTGTATTTTTGCCCTGCGTAGCCTCCTTCGTCCTCGCTTATCCCCCTGCTGCTTCCTGCTGTGCCTTATTGTTCGCTTGTATTCTACTGTATTTTATTGTATTTTGCCCCGTAACTGTGCCCTTCTTGCTTTCTGTACCCCCCGCCCACCTTGACCCTTCGTCTTTCCGCCGATGTGCCCCATGCGGCCCGCCCCCTGCGCACCCATTCGCCACCCGCTCCCGCCTCCCAGCTGCTCCTCCCTCCCACATCCCCTCATATGGCGGCCGATGAGCGGTGAAGAGAGCAACCCTTGACCCTGTCATCAGGCAGGTCGCTCCCCTTGCCGCACAGCACCACCTGTGGTACCCTGCCCTGAGCCCTCTGCTGCCCCTCGCTACGGTTTGTGCCCCTGCGTAGCCTCCTTTGTCCTCGCATTTCCCCCTGTTGCTTCCTGCTGTGCATTATTGTTCACTTGTATTCTACTGTATTTTCTTGTATTTTTGCACTGCATTGCCTCCTTCGTCCTCGCTTATCCCCCTGGTGCTTCCTGCTGTGCCTTACTGTTTGCTTGTATTCAACTGTATTTTATTGTATTTTGCCCCGTAACTGTGCCCTTCTGTACCCCCTGCCTGCCTTGACCATTCGTCTTCCGGCCGCTGTGCCCCCTGCGGCCCGCCCCCCTACATACCCATTCGACGCCCGCTCCAGCATCCCAGCTGCTCCTCCCTTCCACATCCCCATATATGGCGGCCGCTGCGCGGTGAAGAGAGCGACCCTTGACCCTGTCACCAGGCAGGTCGCTCCCCTCTCCGCACAGCACCACCTGTGGGACGCTGCCCTGAGCCCGCTGCTGCCTCTCGCTATGGTTTGTGCCCCTACGTAGCCTCCTTTGTCCACGCATATCCCCCTGTTGCTTCCTGTTGTGCCTTATTTTTGCTTGTATTCTACAGTATTTTATTGTATTTTTGCCCTGCATAGCCTCCTTCGTCCTCGCTTATCCCCCTGTTGCTTCCTGCTGTGCCTTACTGTTTGCTTGTATTCTACTGTATTTTATTGTATTTTGCCCCGTAACTGTGCCCTCCTTGCCTTCTGTACCCCCGGCCCGCCTTGACCCTTCGTCTTCCCGCCGCTGCGCCCCCTGTGGCCCCGCCCCCCTGCACACGCATTCATCGCCCCGCCTCCCAGATGCTCCTCCCTCCCACATCCCTTCATATGGCGGCCACTGTGCCGCCGTGCCGCTGGCGCGCAAAAGGCGCACCTGAGGCAAGCCCGTCTATGCCCGTCTGCGCCTGGACCGCGCTCAGCGCCAGAACCCCTGGCCCCTGCGAACGCCACGACACCTGGCACCGCTACAACTCCAGCATCCTCCTCGTACTCAATGCCGGACGATCACAAAACTGCTGCCTAGCCACCCCGAAGCGCACCCAAGGACCATTTTCCTGCCGGAGCTGCAGCTTCACCAGAATCCGGCCCGCCAACCCACCAACCAGGAAGGAACCTAACTACCTAGATGCATTCTTCTCAACACCCGCTCCGCCCACTAACACGCTGTTGAAGTGTGGGACCTACTCAACTCAACCTCCCCAGACGTTGCCTTCCTGACGGAGACCTGGCTGAACCCTTCCTTGGCACCCGAAATCGCCATAGCCATCCTGGAAGGCTACAAGATCATCCGCAGGGACCGCACCAATGGAATAGGAGGAGGAATCGCCATCATCCACAGGAACACCCTCAGAGTCACGACCAAAACTGCCGACACACTCAAGAGTGCCGAGTACCTGCACTTCCAGATCCACACCGACCAACAGCGTATTTCCGCCCAAGGAGGCGCAACTTAAGGATCCCAGACCCGGCGAAGCGGGGGGCTCAGCAAACACTCGGGGGCATACTTTGCTGCTAGCGTCCACCTGCACAGGGGGTCAATCTTCCTCCTCACCTGCCCACGGACACCGCAAACCAGCACCACCGGCCGCGAGGGGCCAAAAGACTACATCCCCCAGACGCCCTAGCGGCGCAACAGCGGAGTTCCGCCCAAGGAGGCGCAACTTAAGGACACCAGACCCGGCGAAGCGGGGGGCTCAGCAAATACTCGGGGCATACTTTGCTGCTAGCGTCCACCTGCACAGGGGTTCAATCTTCCTCCTCACCTGCCCACGGACGCCGCAAACCAGCACCACCGGCCGCGAGGGGTCAAAAGACTACATCCCCCAGATGCCCTAGCGGCGCAACAGCGGATTTCCGCCCAAGGAGGCGCAACTTAAGGAAACCAGACCCCGTGTCGCGGGATCGCGCGCGGGTCGACGCCCGGGGCCAAGCCCGGGCAAAGGCGGGCCCTCTACGGCCCTCAGAGGCCAGAAGAGGACGGGACGGGCTACCCCACTTGACGTTTGTATTGGAGGAGGTATAGAGACGCTTCTTACTTATTGACTTATATTGCACTGCGTATTGCCGTTCTTTGGCATTTCATTTACTAATTATGTCCATTTGGGAGGAGCTCAACGCCTTGTGTGGCACTAAGTACGTCCCGGATGTATCACTCTCCCCTATTATGGGCAGTAATTCTGATATTTCCAATGGCACTCCGCGGGACTTATCCCTACCTTTAAATAAAGACCAAACCCAAGCTAATGTACTGCCCCAGGGTCTTAACATTAAAAAGAAGCATGACAGGGAAAATGTCAATGAGAACCAACCTCAAATTAAAAAATTGTGCACCAGACTTACATCATCCCCCTCTAACCCAACCACACCAATGGAGGATATGGCTGCGGATAAAATAGATGACCCGGTATCGGCCCCCCAATTGACTTTACTGGCTCAGTTCGAGCAACTGTTAGTATCTGTCATATCGCCTCTGGTTATAAAAATCAATGATCTGGGGGATAGGCTGACTAGCATTGAGGAAATAATTAAAAAGAATTCTCCACCAACTAATAAAATGGCAATACCTATTCGCCCTAATCCTCCCATCACCCCTGAAAAGCTTAAGTCCGTTATGTGTAAGAATGGCGAAACTAAATTACTGCCCCTAAATATACCTACCTCAACAGGCCCTAAAGTAACATTAAAACCTGCGCTAACAACTCACACAGTGGCTAGAGCCGCTCTGGTAAGAATGCCACGTATTAATTTACCTCCCGAAGCCGCCCCATATGTGTCAGTCCTCTCTGGGGTTCCTGCACTTACCCAGGGAAAAAACGAATCACACCAGGACCTGCTAAACAAGGTTATTTTCTGGCTACAGAACAATAGACCTTTGCCACCTGATCTCGATGGTGGAATCCTGAGCGTTAGGAGGGTGGGGTGGTTAGGTACGCTGCCCAAAGACGCTGCTGGGGACCTGGTGTTAATTAAATTTAAGAACAGGAATATCGTCCCCTACCTTCGATTTTGCCAGCCCAAAGAAGGGGATGGCCCCATTTGCATTTGGGACTTGCATGATTTTTACCCGAACTTCCAACACATCCCGTTACGAAAATCAACGGCAAAGAAATACAACTCCTGGGGAAGGGGATCTTGTGCTCCTAGCGCCACTAACCTTCTAGCCTCCAATAGATTTGAACCTTTGTTTAAAAACTGTATTTTTTAAGAACCAACTACAAAGAGGCCACTCATGAGTTTTAGCTTAATTGTCACGGTAGTATGTAACTAATAAGTAAACTGTTGTCCTATATGATATTGAAATGTTTCTATATTGATTAGATGATTCATCATATTTATTTAACTTTGTTTTTAATAGCTGATACTAATTTTGTTATGAAATGTTATGGTATTTACTTGTGTATTGTTGCTGCTTTTATGATTTTTAAACTAAAATCGAATAAAGCTAATCTGAACCTGAACCCTCAGAGTCACGACCAACACTGACGACACACTCAAGACTGCCGAGTACCTGCACTTTCAGATCCACACCGACCCCAACACCACCCTCAGGGGAACCCTCGTCTCTAGACCCCCCGGGACCCCGACCAGTTTAGTGACTCCATCACCGTCTTTGTCAGCACATACCCCCTTGCATCCACGGAGTACATCCTCCTCGGGGACTTGAACTTGAACCTCAAGAACAACAACCAGGGGCGTAACAAACACCCCTGCGGTGCGTGGGGCAGTCTGGGTAGGTGAAGGGGGCCCCATCAGCTCTTCCTCGAGATCTGTGAGGCTCTGAAGCAGCAGCTGCAATGTCTGTAGCCTGCTCTGAGCCCCTCCACTCTGACCCAGGACTGAAGAGAAACAATGTAATAAGTTACATTCTTTCTCTTCAGTCAGAGCCACCAGCCCGAAAGAGGATGGGGCTGGGGCCCTCAGAGAGCAGAAGGCAGCACAGAGCACAGCTCAGGACCCTGACAAGGGTGGGAGTGGGAGCCCTCAGAGACAGCATTTCCCACAGGGCACAGCCTCTGAGAAGGTAGAGGAAAGGATGGGGTGGGGGCCCCAAAGAGCAGGAGGCAGCACAGAGGAGCTCTGGACCCTGACAAGGGTGGGGGTCCTCAGAGACAGCATTCTCCACAGGGCACTGTCTCTGAGAAGGGTTGGGACAAGGATGGGGGTGGGGCCCCAGAGACAGCACAGGAGGCAGCGCAGAGGAGAGCTGACAGGAAAAAGGATCGGAGTGGGGGCCACAGAGAGAGCAGGAGGCAGCACAGAGGAGAGCTGACAGGGGAAAGGATGTAGGTGGGGGCCCCAGAGACAGCATTCCCCACAGGGCACAGCCTCTGAGACGGGAGAGGACAAGGATGGGGGCCCCTAGAGACAGCGCAGGAGGCAACGCAAAGGGGAGCTGACAGGAGAAAAGATGGGGGTGCCCAGAGACAGCGCAGGAGGCAGCGCAGAGAAGAGCTGACAGGAGAAAGGGTGGGGGCCCCAGAGAGAGCAGGAGGCAGCGCAGAGGAGAGCTGACAGGAGAAAGGATGGGGGTGGGGGCCCCAGAGACAGCGCAGGAGGCAGCGCAGAGGAGAGCTGACAGGAGAAAGGATGGGGCTGGGGGCCCCAGAGGTAGCGCAGGAGGCAGCACCGAGGAGAGCTGACAAGAGAAAGGATGGGGGTAGGGGCCCCAGAGAGAGCAGGAGGCAGCAGAGAGGAGAGCTGACAGGGGAAAGGATTGGGGTGGGTCCCCCAGAGACAGCATTCCCCACAGGGCACAGCCTCTGAGACGGGAGAGGACAAGGATGGAGGTGGGGGCCCCAGAGACAGCACAGGAGGCAGCGCAGAAGAGAGCTGACAGGAGAAAGGATGGGGGCCCCAGAGACGGCGCAGGAGGCAGCGCAGAGGAGAGCTGACAGGAGAAAGGATGGGGCTGGGGGCCCCAGAGACAGCGCAGGAGGCAGCGCAGAGGAGAGCTGACAGGAGAAAGGATGGGGTGGGGGCCCCAAAGAAAGCATTCTCCACAGGGCTCTGCTCCTCTGAGGCAGCACAGAGCTGACTTCGGCCAGAAAGTTTGCAGCTCCAGAAAAAAGATCTGCTGGGTGCATTTGAAGGTGAGAGTTAGAGCTATTGATATTGTAAAGGAAAATTGCATTTTACCTATGCGTTTTCTATTTAGAATGGAGGGAATGTGTGTGGTGTCAAGTGGACATATATGGTTTGGATTGAAATTGTTGGTTGTGGAGTTGTGTTGCATGTATTGGATTTGTAGTGAAATAATGTGGCATTGAGTGGAGTGGGATTGTGTGTCTTGGAGTGGTATTATCTGGAATGGTATTTTGTGTTGTGGAGTGGTATGTAGTAGAGTTTACCTATGTGGTTAGCTGTTGAATATTGTAGCATGATGTGGAATTTTGTGGTGTAGATTGGATGTATGTGGTGTGTTGTGAATTTGTGGTGTTAGTCTGAATTATGTAGTTTGTTGTGAATTATGTGGTGAGGAATGGAAATGTGTAGAGTTGAATTGTGTGACGTGGAAGTTGCGGTGTTGAGTGAAATTATTTTGAGTGATATTATGAGGCATGGTGTGAAGTGTAGCTATGTGGAGTGTTGCTACATGGCATAGACTGGATTTATGTGGAGTGTATGTATGTAGTATGGAGTAGAGCATAATTATGTGGAGGTTAATTATGTGGAGCTGTGTGGTATATGTGGAGTGATATTATGCTGTGTGATAAATGGCGTGGGGATGAATTGTAGAATTGTGTGACGTGTGGAATTATGTGGCGTGGTGTATAATTATGCGGAGTGGAATTATGCAACATGTTGCAGAGTTGTATTTTGTGGAGGGTAATTATGTGTTTTAGAGTTGAGTGTTAATATGTTGTGTGAAGTGTAATTATATAGGTTGAAGTTGAATTATGTGTATTGAGTTGTGTGGAGTGTAATTATGTGGTGGGGAGTGGTATTAAGTTGTGTGGAATGTTATTCTGTGATGTGGAATTCTGTGGTATGGAGTGAAGTGGAAATATGTGTATTTTTAGGATCATAATTATGTGGTATGGAATGTTGCAGGGTTAAATTATGTATAGTTGAATTGAGTGGCATGGAATTATAAGCAGGGGCGTAACACAGGCCCCAGGGGCATAACACAGGCCCCTGCAGCCCCCTCCAGAGGCCCCCTCAGCCAGGCCCGGACTGGCCATAACGGGCACCGGGCAATCCCCCGGTGCGCCCCAAGGGTGGGGGCCGGTTTTGTTACATAGCTGCAAAATCGGCCCTGCAAAAAAATCAGCCGAAAACCGGCCCCGGCAAAGAGCTCGGCGGTACTTCCAACCACCCAAGTGGGGAGGGGGGGGGGGGGCCGGCCGAGCACTTTGCCAGGGCCGATTTTGGTTCCCAGTCCGGCCCTGCCCTCAGCGGTGCCAGCAAGCACTACACATCAGTGACCGTCTGGGATAGGTAATTAATTAATAAATGTAGGTAGGTTATGTAACTTACGCTCTAGACTTTTCTTCACAAATTAAATGGTAAAATGTAAAAAAAATGGTAATGGTGCACACTTCGCAGTGTGTATATGTCTCCACCGCCCGTCTGCACGGTCTTACTCTTCACCCTTAGGGTGGGGCTGGTGACCAATTGTCATAGCTGACTAGTGAAGCGAGGAGGCATCCCAGAGGCCAGAGTGGAGACAATTGAGAGGTAACGTGCGATTTCTCTGGCTAGCCTTGTGTGCCCAGTCTTCTGCGGCCCGTGCAGGTGAGTCTGTCTGTTCCTCCAGTCTATCCCACCCCTGCAGACAAGTGCATCCTACCCAAAATTCATTGCGATGACCACTTGTGTGTGTAAGGTCTCCAGTTTAGAGTGAAGTCATTTAGTAAAAGAAAGGCGCCTTTGGTACATGAAGGTTGTTTAGAAAAGAGGGGGTGGGGTTTATGTTACACATTAAAGATTAAAAGTGCATGTCATCAGTTTCACCTGCAATTTATGCTGTTTTGCGGATTCAACAGAAAACACAAAAATCGTCATTGAAGTTTGTGGGCGCAAGAAAATGTACCCTTCACCTATGAATTTACACCTTTGTCTGTGACTTTGGGAGAAGTTTCCCGGTTTCGCCCGACTTTATCAAGGCACAGTGGTACCCACTTCCCCCAAAAACTGACCCAATTTCTTTTGTCGTTGATTTATAGTTGCCGACTGATGTCAGTTCTGAAGGGGCGGGTCCAGCTGAACTGGACATCAGGGTGTGAGTGGGTAGAGTGGGGGGAGGGTTGGGGCAGAGAGGGTGAGGATTGGGGCTGTGGTGGCAGTGGTGCTACATAAATTGCAGCTTGCAGAAAAAATGGTTTCTAGCTGAGACAGATAAAAGTTACTAAAAATACAGCAACATGCATTGCTGCATAGTCAAATGCCCTTCCAAAAATTGACAGGCCACTTTTCAGTTACTCTCTACTGTTTGGTTGTTAAACTGAGACTGAGGTGAAACGTTTGCCAGAACAGTCTTAAAGGTGTAAAAATTACAAAGATTGTGTATAAGTATCACAAAATGTGCGGCATTAGACCGCATAATTTGCCTTTTACTGCTGCATAATTGAGTACCTGCAGCATAATTCTCATGGCACTGCATACCATGTACTTCCCCTCTGTTTACTGCTGTCGCAAAGAGCCACCAATCCTACCCCATTGATATGAAAGGAAAAAATAACATTTACAGCCTTTCTACGTTACGAAGCATGTTCTACCAGAGATTGCACGTGACTTCCGTGGAAACAGGCACCAGCGTGTGTAACTCTCTTCTCTTTCTGGATTTTTTTTTAACACCAGCACAACCTACCTCACTTGTGACCTTTGAACTCTGGGGCGCTCTGTGCACTTTTCCGCCCCGAAGCGGTTGTACTCCGCTCAGTAGCAGTAAAAGGATCAATGTTTCTGGTCCATAAATGTCTCCAAATCCCTGACCCTGTGGGTGTGACAAGATCACCCAGCATCCTGCCCCAGAGACCTGCCAGCCCCACAGACCTCTCCAGGCAGAGAAAGCTGCCAGTCCTACAGACCTCTCTGTGCACAGATACCTACCAGCCTCACAGACCTTCCCAGGCAGAGAAACCAGCCAGCCCCACAGACCTCCACAGGCACAGAAACCTGCCAGCCCACAGACCTATCCGGACACAGAAACCTGCCAGCCCCACAGACCTCTCAGGGCACAGAAACCTACCAGACCCACAGACCTCCCCAAGCACAGAAACCTGCCAGTTCCATTGACCTCCCCGTGCACAGAACCCTGCCAGCCCCACAGACCTCCCCAAGCACAGAAACGTCCCAGTCCCAAAGACCTCCCCAGGCAGGGAAACCAGCCAGCCCCCAGACCTCTCTGGGCACAGACACCTGCTAGCCTCACAGACCTCCCCGGGCACAGAAATCTGCCAGCTCCACAGGCCTCACCAAGCAAAGAATCCTGCTATCCCCACAGACCTCCCCAGGCAGAGAAACCTGCCAGTCCCACAGACCTCTCCAGGCAGAGAAACATGCCAGCCCCACAGACTTCCCCAAGCACAGAATCCTACCAGCCCCACAGAACTCCCCATTACATGTAATGGGGTGACCCTGTAACCCTCAGAACCTGGGCGGGTAATAACTTGAATAATAATGGTTCTGTCGGTGATATTAGTACTTTGTCCCTAATTAGGATACAAAGACAGCAGTATTTTTATCAAACCAATTAAGTACACTGACCACAAAATGAAAGGAAAGCGAATATTTTTACTCAAACACTTTCATATTTTGAATTTGAAATACAAAAAACTACAGATGCTGTCCCTAAAAATGTACTTAAAACATATTTAACACATAAGCTTTGTGCAAAACTTGATACACAATTAAAAATACAAGTAAAATTGTAAATTCATATACACATTAACGAAGACAACTACATATACAATAATCTGCTAGGCACAACAATTTGATCTTGATTCCTATGAGATTTTGAGTAGTTGGTTCATATAAGGAAGGATTGCGTCTGATTGCGACGCAATCCTTCCTTATATGAACCAACTACTCAAAATCTCATAGGAATCAAGATCAAATTGTTGTGCCTAGCAGATTATTGTATATGTAGTTGTCTTCGTTAATGTGTATATGAATTTACAATTTTACTTGTATTTTTAATTGTGTATCAAGTTTTGCACAAAGCTTATGTGTTAAATATGTTTTAAGTACATTTTTAGGGACAGCATCTGTAGTTTTTTGTATTTCAAATTCAAAATATGAAAGTGTTTGAGTAAAAATATTCGCTTTCCTTTCATTTTGTGGTCAGTGTACTTAATTGGTTTGATAAAAATACTGCTGTCTTTGTATCCTAATTAGGGACAAAGTACCACAGAACTCCCCAGGCAGAGAAAGCTGCCAGCCCCACAGACCTCTCCATGCAGAGAAACCTGCCAGTCCCACTGGCCTCCCCAGGCACAGAAACCTTTTAGCCCCACATACCTCCCCGGGCACAGAAACCAGCCAGCCCCACAGACCTCCCAAGCACAGGAACCTGCCAGTCCCACAGACCTTCACAGGCCCAGAATCTGCCATCCCTACAGACCTCTCCAGGCAGAGAAACCTGCCAGCCCCACAGACTTCCCCAAGTACATAATCCTGCCAGCCCCACAGACCTCCCCAGGCAGAGAAACCTGCCAGTCCCACAGACCTCCCCAGGCAGAGAAACCTGCCAGCCCCACAGACCTCCCCAGGCACAGAAACCAGTCAGTCCCACAGACCTCCCTGGGTACAGAAACAGGCCAGTCCCACAGACCTCCCCAAGCAAAGAAACCTGCCAGTCCCACAGACCTCCACATGCACAGAAACTGCCATCTCCACAGACCTCTCCAGGCAGAGAAACCTGCCAGCCCCACAGACCTCCCCAAGCACAGAATCTTACCAGCCCCACGGACCTCCCCAGACAGAGAAACCTGCTAGTCCCACAGACCTCCACGGGCACAGAAAACTGTTAGCCCCACAGAAGTCCCAGGGCACAGAAACCTGCCAGTCCCACAGACCTCCTCGGGCACAGAAACCTGCTAGCCCCACAGACCTCACCAAGCACAGAAACCTGCTAGCCCCACAGACCTCCCCAGGCGGATAAACTTGCCAGGCCCACAGACCTCCACAGGTAGATAAACCTGCCAGTCCCACAGACCTCCACAGGCAGAGAAACCTGACAGCTACACAGACCGCCCCAGCCACATAATCCTGCCAGACCCACAGACTTCCCCCAGGCAGAGAAACCTGCCTGCCTCACAGACCACCCCAGGCACTGAAGTCAGCCAGCCCCACAGACCTCCCCAAGCACAGAATCCTGCCAGCCCCACAGACCTCCCCATGCAGAGAAACCTGCCAGTCCCACAGACCTCTCCAGGCAGAGAAACCTGCCAGCCCCACAGACCTCCCCAGGCACAGAAATCAGCCAGTCCCACAGACCTCCCCGGGCACAAAAACATGTCAGTCCCACAGGGCTACACAGGCACAGAATCTGCCATCCCCACAGACCTCTACAAGAAGAGAAACCTGCCAACGCCACAGACCTCCACAAGCACAGAATCCTGCTAGCCCCACAGACCTCCCCAGACAGAGAAAACTCCCAGTCCCACAGACCTCCGCAGGCAGAAAAACCTGCCAGACCCACAGACCTCCTCAGGCAAAGAAACCTGTCAGTCCCGCAGTCCTCCCCGGGCACAGAAACCTGCCAGTCTCACAGACCTCCCTGGGCACAAAAACCTGCCAGTCCCACAGACCTCACCACCGGGGCACATTTTTCTATTTTTGTACTGTGGCCAAAATAGAATAAGCTTACTATGGGCTAATTATTGTTGCTATGTCAGTGCAAAATGAATTAGTTCTGTTTTTCACCTGGTGTTAAAGTGGCTGTCTTATGGCCCGAAGTTGTAGGTCTGTTGTTTTTCTAATGAGATAGCTCCATAACTGAAATAAGAGGCATTTCTGGCATCTTCACAGTTGCATAAGATAAGCCGCCGCAGGCCCTAGGTGCAGGGTGGGCCCTCAAGCTCCAGGGGGCCTCCTCTGCAAAAGTGGAAGGTGGTGGCCCGGGGAGGGGTCCCCTTCCATGTATTTTACTGGGGGGCCCCCTCAACCTTCGTTACGCCACTGACAACAACAACACTAACTCCACCATCCTGATCGACAACCTCGGACTCAGACAACTCGTCCCAACACCCACCCACTCCGCCGGCCACACGCTTGACCCCATCATCTCCGCAAGCCACTGCATCACCTTCAGCCACACAACCGAACTCCACTGGACCGACCATCGCTGCATCCACTTCACCTTTCAGAAACCCACCACGCACCACCGCTCCCATCAGAAGCCTCGCCGCTGCTGGGGCAAAGTAACCAGCTAACCACCACCATAGCCGAGAGCCCACCCGCTGACCCCAGCGACCCCGACATAGCCACCCGCAACCTCAGACAGTGCATCAAAGACTGCGCCAACACCCTCGCTCTGCTCAAGAAACCCTCCAACAGCCACACCAGCAAGAAAGCCAGCTGGTTCACCGAAGACCTCCAGGCCTCCAAGCAAACCTGCCGTAAGCTAGAGAAGAACTGGCACCGTGAACGAACACCGGACAGCTACGCAGCCCACAAGAACGCCACCCGCAGACTCCATCACCTCATCAGATCATCCAAAAAGGCCTCCTTCAAAGTCCGCCTCGACAACAACAGCAAAGAGCTCTTCAACATCGTGAAAGAACTCTCCAACCCCAGCTCCAACACCAACGACATCCCACCTTCACAAGACCTGTCCAACTCGCTGACCACCTTCTTCCATCGCAAGATCGCAGACATCCATGTCAGCTTCGACACCACGATCGCCCCAACACCCACTGAGACCTCCGCCCCCACGACCACCATCCGCACCAACCGCCTGCTCTCCTGGACCAACATAAACAACAACCACACCATCAAAATCATGAATACCATCCACTCCGGCTCGCCGTCAGACCCATGCCCACACCACATCTTCAACAAAGCCAGCACCGCCATTGCACCCCATCTCCGGAAAACCATCAACATTTCCTTCGAGACTGCTACCTTCCTGGAGAGCTGGAAACACGCCGAGATCAACGCTTTACTCAAGAAACCCAAGGCGGACCCCAAGGACCTCAAGACCTTTCGGCCCATCTACCTGCTCCTGTTCCCACCGAAGGTCATCGAGAAGACTGTCAACAAACAACTGACCCACTACCTCGAGGAAACCAGCATCCTGGACCCGTCTCAGTCCGGGTTCCGCAGCAACCACAGCAACGAATCCGCCCTCATAGCCGCCACCAATGACATCAGGATCTTGCTATTCAACAGAGAAACTGTGGCTCATCCTCCTGGACCTGTTAGTTGCCTTCTACACAGTCTGCCACCGCACACTACGCTGACGCCTCCACGACGCTGGGATCCATGACGCCGGGATCCAAGAGAAGGCCCTTGACTGGACCACCTCATTTCTCTCCGGCAGAGCACAGAGTATCCGCCTACCTACATTCTGCTCCAAAGCCACCAAGATCATCTGCGGCATACCCCAGGGCTCATCCCTCATCCCAACGCTGTTTAACATCTACATGGCACCACTCGCCCACGTCGCCCGACTGCATGACCTCAACATCATCTCCTATGCCGCTGACACACAGCTGATCCACTCCCTCACAAAGGACCCCCATATCGCCAAAACCAACCTCCATGAAGGAATGAAGGCCGTCGCCAAATGGATGAGGAACAGCAGGCTGAAGCTGAACTCAGACAAGACGGAAGTCCTCATCCTCAGATCCACCCCCTCGGCCTGGGATGACTCCTGGTGGCTGATCGCACTGGGAACAGCTCCAAACCCCTCTGACCACGCACGCAACCTAGGGGTCATCCTCGACTCCACCCTCTCCATGACTAAGCAGGTCAACGCCGTCTCCTCCTCCTGCTTCAACAACCTCTGCATGCTCCGCAAGATCTACAAGTGGATCCTCACCGAAATGAGGAGAACAGTCACCCAGGCCCTCGTCAGCAACAGGCTGGACTACGGAAACGCCCTCTACGCAGGAGCCTCGGCCAAACTCCTGAAACGGCTTCAACGCATCCAGAACGCCGCTGCACGCCTGATCCTCAACATCCCCCGCTGCAGCCACATCACACCCCACCTGAGAAACCTGCACTGGCTGCCCATCAACAAGAGAATAACCTTCAAGCTCCTCACCCACGCACACAAGGCACTCCACAACACCGGACCAGCGTACCTAAACAGACGACTCAGCTTCCACACCCTCACCCACCAACTCCGCTCCACCGACCTCGCCTTCACCCCGCTTTCTCCGGCGGCAGCTCGTTCTCCCAAGACCTGGAACACCCTCCCCACCTGATGGAGCAAGGATTCGCACGTAACGCGACTTGCTCTCTTTCATGAACCTCGCCTAAATCATAACTGTACTAACTCCGATTGTTTGTCATTTTATTTGTATTTCCCCAACACACGGGTGTCCCTAGGAGGCTTGCCTATGTGTTTTTTCATCATAATCACGCTTGCACATTAATAAAATGGCCGCTTTGCAGAAATCCAGTCTGCGCATGCGTCGGTCATACCCATGTGATGTGACGCACTCGCAATCTGGGGGGAAAAGTTCGCTCATGCGCATTGTTGCTAAAATGGCCGCTTGTCTTTAATCATGCTTCGTGCTATCTTAAGCCGCTTTTTGTATATGCATCTTTTCTGCACTAACTCTTAATGCTATAAGTATTATAAAATAAGGGATTAAGAGTAGTTGGTCATGGTGTACCGTGTATTCATTTTATTCTTTGTTATTAATTTGTTTTCGTTTACTTTTCATGTACCGCGTAAATGAGGGCCTGGAAGTAGGGATGGGAACCATATTGAAGCTGACGTTACCCCACTCACGTGACCTGAGAACTGGGACGTGCAGCAATGGAACCTGGCCAGTTGGCCATTGAAAATGGGACTGTCCTTTCCAAGCGCACCTTCGCCCTTGAAGACATGCTATTTTTACTCTGAATATGCAACAATGTTGCAAACCTTTACTTTACCATTGTACTTTCCCACACGTATGCCTGGGAACCCAGATGCTAGGGGGAGGGTAATGTCACGTGAAATACGTAATAGAAATATAGGTGGTGACAAATGTCTTAAACCACCTCCCTTGACCAATCAGAAGATGGGACTTTGTCATTTTGCAACATTTATGGGTGGTCTTGGGGACTTAAAACTGTATATATAGCCTAGCTTAGCTTGGAGAAATTGTCCGACTTGTCCGAGTAGCAGACCTGTCACTGACCCTACGAACTCTATAGGTGCCTGATACAGAGTGCTGCGGAGCATTCTGCCTGAAACTTTCCACAAACTCCAAGGGGTGGAAATTGGTCCTAAGTGCTAAGCGAAGCACTTTGCTGGGAGATTCGAAAACCCAATCGGGGTTATTGGCGGATTCCGTGCAGAAGAGGGGGTAACGCTAGCGTTGCATCTGAAGCTGTGAGGGGTTGGTCGTGCCTTGGTGAACCCAGTCCTGACCCAGACCTGAGGGGTATCCTGTCCTGACTGTCCATGAGCTGTACTTGCTCACCTTCTGGTATTCCTGAATCCTTGAGGGTCCTTGTCTCGTTCTTTCCCAACTGACCCATGGCCAGGGTTAGTCCTCATTCTCACTTAGGTAAATATTGGCATAGGTGTCTGTCTATACTATACCCTTAATTTTCCTCTTCTAATTAAAGCGATCTTGCCTGTGATATTCTCCCTATCTCCTTTGAATGTAATTTCATGCAATTGATCATTAGTGAATGTTCCACTTTTACCCTTCCTATAGGACATTGTTAAACCCAACTGTTTATCTAGATTGTTCCCCTTATTCCCTTTCCCTTAGTATGGTTGCCGTGAAGTTAGTAAAGATAGCATAAGGTTTACGAATTAGTATAAAATTATAAGGTCACACCTTAGGGCCTCCTCACGTCTTTGCCCTAGTTAAAACATATTAGTTAATATGTTTATTATGATTCATGCCCTATAGTGTTCCCTTTTACTCTATGATACTCACACTTATTCATAGTTATATCCTGGTTCTAATTTTAATCATTGATGTATTGCTTTGCATTTGCCTCCTTGTAATGGCATTTTCATTTTAAACTTATACTATATAAAACCCTTAAAACCATCAAGGTGTCTGTGGTCATTATACATTAAAGTGATATTAAAGGTATTAAATGTGTAAAGTAGAATTTCTCCCTTTTAGGAAACCCTTATCACCTGTCCACTGCTAGCTCCTGATCCGTCAGGAGTAATGTGCCTGTGGTAAGTCAGGTACATGAATAGTAAGTGGTGTAAGAGTCACCCAATCGATTACTCATAGGAGCGCGTATTGGAAAATCACCTGGTTCACCCCAGTAAAACGTTATCATTGAAATTGAATAAACTTTTACACGCCAGGGCCCAGTGCGTGGAAAGAAATTCGGTGAGCCGGGTGACCTGCGCGCTCTATCAGTAATTTCTGGTAAGCAGAGGAATGGTTAGGACTAGTAAGATAGGTAGATAAGATAGTTAGAAAATAAACCGTGAAAAATAAATGTGCTGCTAAAATTTTTATATTGATTATGTTACTTAATATTTTATTGCGCAACTGTTCTTAAAATGTATTAAGTGGTTTTTAAATAATAATTTTATATATATATTGCTGCTAAATATTATATGTTTTATTAACCAATTGTGTGTGACTGTTGAGTGTCGTCTGAAATCCCCGGGGAATTGTATAACGGATGGTGAGTAGAATCCATCGCGTTCTGAGGTCATTTGTAGGGAGGAAAGGTTAGTGCATGGTTCAAGTGGAACTGGAAGCGCTAATTAGGTCTTTTTCGGGAAACTGTATAAATGAAAGTAACGGGACTGCTGATAGAAACCTTGGTCTGATATCACCTAGTAAGGGTCACACTAAGGGAGTAATAGAGTCATCAGAGCTTGTGTGTTAGCAGAGGGAAACGCTGTCGAAACCTTAGGCTTAGTATATATCCCGGAAAGAAGTGGATGAGTCTGGGAAGTAGCAGGTTTTCTAATGCGTGCGTGATAGGGTAGGCAAGAGAAGTCTATCCGAAGTGTATGAAAAGTAGACAGAAGTGGTTTACTTGCAGTAAAAGAAGAACTTTCTATCTCTTTAGAACACTCCTACACAATGGCGAATGTTACACGTTGTTGACTAAAATTAACATTAGCACCTTAGAGAAAATACAAAGTTTCCGTTACCTTGTAAAGGAGGGAGTCAGTCGAAGGGCTGCTCTAACGTCACTCCGTGCCGCGCTGGGATTGGTTAAACCAGCGGGGTGTGTAGTGAAGCTGAAATTGTAAGGGAGGGGTGAGTGCCTGAGCGTGAGAACGCGTCTCGCGAAAAGGCCGCGCACCCATTGGTCAAGAACTTTTGCAACCTCTGTACTGATTGGTTGTTGTAAAATTGGAGTCGCGCTAACATTGGAAGCTCAAACGAAGTAGTCAAAATTTTCCGCACCGAGTTTTTAAATTGTTATGAGCGGTGTATGTGGTACCCTGACTTTCTGCCTGATCCCAGAAATTTAGGGTGTCATAAAGAGTTGATGAGCAGAGGCAGACCTCACAACATGTACGGAGGAAAGAGAAAAATGTCATTTGCCAGCAAAATAAAGAATTTCTTCAAAACTGACAAACCCGTACGAACTAGGGAGGGTGCGATCATTCCTCCGCCAGATACTCCCGCCTCTTTCATGATGTTAGAAAAAGGGTATCATACCTGTGTATGGTTAGAGAACTGGGTAAAGTACACTGCGGAGGATGGAGTTTTAGCCTTTCCCATTGGTGGTACTTTTAACGGGAGAGTCCTATTTAACCTGAGGACCCGAATGAATGAATTACATCCCAGACCTAGATTAACTCAGTATGAAGCTTTAGAGGAATGGGAAATTGAGGCTCTAGAGCGAGACAGACCCCGGATGGACAAGGGAGTGACCCGATGGTATCCAAAATTGGTAAAGGAAACCAAGGAGCAGAAATTGAAACAGTGGAGACAAAATATGATGGTAGAAGGGTTATTCCCCATGTTCGGAGCTAAGGAAATGATGGGAGGGAAGAAATGTACTGAGAAAACCCGACACATGATGCCCCTGGGTGAATCGGAAGATGAATTTTTAGAGGACTTATTTATGAAAGGTCCCCCGCCTTATAATGAAGAAACCAGATCTCAAAGCTTAACTACTCCATTGAGACCTTCAGGAAGAAGAAGTACTAGTGAAGCCGATTCCACAGGGATAGAACAGAGAAGAGCGGGAGGAGAGGGATTTGGTAGACCCGACCCCGTGGTCCCGAATTACAACCCCTTTGGTGAGGAAAGACCAGTTTTGTCAACTCCATCAGCTCCGAATATTTATCCTTCTCTAGTACCCCAAATGATACAGGATCCCCCCATAAATAGGGTGTTACACGAGCAGGAAAGGGAGGCCCTGAGAGGACAGCGAAACGATCTCATACATGCCATAGCTCAGATTAATCCAAATCCTGAAGCCCTGACGATTCCAGTAACCATTGGTCCAGTTTTTTCTCTATATGGGGACAGAATGAATACTCCCAAAACTCCAGTCATAACCCCGATGATGCCCCCGCCCAGAAGGGAACCACTCATTATTGATGACCAAGCAAGTGAATGCGAGTCCATGGTTTCCTTGATGGATCTGCCTAATAAGGAACAGGGAAGTAGTATGTCTCGAACTGGAACTCAGACTAGGAACAAAGACGTACTAATAGAGTCTTCATCAGGGACTCGAAGTGCTAGGGTAGTAACTCCTGAGGAAATAGAGAGATGGACCCGAGAATTAGAAGGAGGAGACTCTCATCCGAAACCTTTGGATATCTGTAAATTAAGAATAGAATTACAGGAATTGACAGCAGGAAATGTGGGATTAGACCGATTGAATGTCCGGGATGAAGAGGAGTTGTTGTTCATGTGCAAGAATCTCACCCGGAATGCAAAAATATTTTTCGAAAAATTAATGGACACGGCAGCATGCATGGGAATTGATGTTAGCAGATCCAAAGTACTACAAAAATCCTACAGAGTAGATTTTTCAGACAAAGATTTAGAAAACCTAAATACAGTAGGGAAGAAGATGCAGATTAAGGAACTGATAAACCTAGTACAGAAATGGGGAGATCTAGATAAGTGGAAAGCCAGGTGGGCAAAGAAAAAGGAGGATAGCAAGGAGAGACCACGGACTGCTGAGTACGTCCTACAAGAGGTGGACAAACCAGAAAAATTATGTCCCATGAGAGAAGTCCCAGGGGGAAAATATGTCCATGTCCCTTGGTCCAGACAAGATATAGTGTCATTTACCAATGACTTCCCTAAATTGAGGGAGAAACCGGTTGAGTGGTACCGACAGGTTGAACGCTTCATAAAGGTTCAGAAATGTCTCCTGAAAGACCTGGATGGGTTTTTCGACATTGTAGTACCTGTAGACCTATGGACCGAATGTAAAATTGAAATCGATTGGCCCAATGAGGAGTACGAGAGAGACTCTGTAACTGGAGCTCCCTCACCTGACGTAATGAGAAAATATAACCAAGTCATACAATACCTAAAGAAAAAGGTACCTGCAAAAGAAAATGATTGGACCCGTATAGATAGAACTACCCAAGAGCGTGATGAATCAGTCCACTCCTTTTATGAAAAGTTACTACAGGTGTTCAAAACTTACAGTGGAATCGATAATGTGGACATGAAGGATATGACCCATTTCAGTTATCGATTCGTGTTAGGATTGAGACCTGAAATATCCCAGTGGATTAGAGATAACAAAATCAGTTGGCAAGGGAAACCCATTGATGATGTTCTCAAGTATGCCAAATACTGCGAAGATGAGATCGAGAACAAAAAGAAAGCCCTAAAGGAGAAAGTGATGTGGGCTCAGGTGAAGTTAGCTGAACAACAAGAAAAACAGTTAAGTAAAATGACTAATACTAATAATGCACCAAATCCGAATGCTGGGGGTGGAGGCAGGCCCCGGGTAAAAATGAGTAGAGAAGAGGCTATGGGAAAATTCCCCTGTCACGGATGTGGTCAGATGGGGCATTGGAGAGATAAATGTCCGCACTTGCAGGCTGATAATGCCCCCGTAAATGGTTTAAATCCACAGGTGCAGAAAGAGGGGATCCGAAAGACCCAACAGCAGGTAAATCAACCCCCGTTGCCACGCGCTCCTAGACAAAATTATAGGAATCAGGGTCAACAGAATGAAAGGGTCGAAGTGTGGGAAGGAGAGAATGAAAGAAATACACCCATTCCACAGTACCTGTTAAATGATACTTTTCTCTGTGATGATCAATACTGACGGGGCCTGAGAGGGGAGGACAAGGAGTGCGTGCTTGGCGCCTCTTTACCGGTAGACCAGACTGGACCATACATTGAAGGAAAGGTTGAAGGGACAGATGTCACCTTTCTGTTGGACACTGGTGCTACCCGTTCCACTGTGAGAACAGCGGACGTTCCTAACCTACCCCTCTCGGGAGAAGCTATCCAAGTAGTGGGAGTTTCAAATCAGATAATCAGTACTCCGGTAACAGAACCTATGGAAATTTCCATAGGAAATTTCAAGGAAATGCACAGATTTGTGGTCTGTGATTCCAGTCCCGTAAACCTATTAGGACGAGATTTGTTGTGCAAAATGCGTTGCACCATCTTTTGCTCACCAAATGGTGTTGAAATTCAGACCCCAGATGAAGATGGCCTATATAAATTGATGTTACTAAGGCCCGACACAGAAATTAAGCCCATGTCCATTGAAAGTCTACCTGAAGAACTCCAATCGAGCGTAATACCTGAAGTTTGGGATTTTACTGGAAAAGATGTAGGCTTAATGGCAAATGTAGACCCAGTTAAAATAGCTATAAAAGCAAATGCTGTATACCCAAATACCAAACAGTATAAAATGAGTGCAGAAGTGAAAGAAGGAGTCGCAAAGGAATTAAACAGATTGCTCAAAGCAAATATCATTCAGGAAGTGATGAGCAGTCCCTGTAATTCACCTATACTTGGAATTAAGAAGCCTAGCAGAAAGTATAGGGTAGTGCAGGACCTGCGCAAGGTAAACCAAATTGTAGTACCTTGCTGTCCCATAGTACCCAACCCCGCAGTAATACTGTATCAAATTCCTTGGAATGCGGAATGGTTCACTGTCATTGACCTATGCCATGCATTCTTTTCCATCCCATTGCATCCAGAAAGCAAATTCCTTTTCAGTTTTGAATTTGACAGCCAGGTCTATGTCTGGAATCGTGTTCCCCAGGGGTACACCGAAAGTCCATCGATTTTCAACCAGATTCTAAAGAAATGCCTTGAATCTTTAATACTGCCTAAAGAGTCTGTCCTGGTGCAGTACATAGATGACCTGCTGGTAGCGTCTACAAGTCAAGACGACTGTGTCACTGATACCATTGCCTTGCTGAATCACCTAGGAAAGGGAGGACATAAGGTTTCACCAGACAAGCTACAGTTCTGCAAAACCTCAGTAAAATATCTGGGGCACCAGATAGAGAAAGGTATCCGGAAAGTCACTATAGAAAGAATTAAAATAATTCGAGAAATGACACTACCAGTAACCCAGAAAGAAGTAAGAATGTTCCTAGGAGTTGTTGGGTACTGCAGACAGTGGATCGTGGGTTTCGCGGCTATAGCTAAACCCTTGATTAACATGACAAAGAAAGGAGCGGAAGACCCAGTTTGTTGGAATGATGAATGCATGACTGCTTGGGTAACATTGCGAAATTGTCTGTGCACAGCTCCTGCATTAGGAATTCCCGACTATTCCAAGAACTTTGAACTGTTCTGTGACACGAGAGACAATTGTGCGCTCTCGGTCTTAACCCAGGAACATGGTCTGATTAGACGTCCCGTGGCCTACTTTTCGGCCGCCCTAGATCCAGTGGCTGCTGGATTACCTGGATGCCTGAAAGCAGTAGCTGCTACCTGTACTAGTCTAGAGCAAAGTGAGAACATTGTGATGGGACATCCTGTCACTGTATTTGTTCCACATTCAGTTGTGATCTTACTTAACCGAACAAAGACACAGTATCTCACCCCTAGTCGGCTGACTAAGTATGAGAGGATTCTCATTGGTGCAGAAAATGTAATAATTTCCCGATGTAACATTCTAAACCCTGTAACTCTATTGCCCCTTCCCATTGATGTAGAGGCAGGAGATTAAATTGAACATAGCTGCATAGACTTAACTGAATTTAGCACAAAACCCCGTCCTGATATCAGAGAAGTGGCCTTGGTTGATGAAGACCTCAAAATGTTTGTGGATGGTTCATGTTTGAGACATGAGGATGGAGGTTTGAGTGCTGCCTATGCTGTAGTCACATTGGAAAGAACCCTGGAAGCCTCCTATCTTTGCGAAGTTAAATCTGCTCAAGTAGCGGAGCTCATCGCCCTAACAAGAGCTTGTAAAATTGGGAAAAACAAAAGAGTAACTGTTTATACTGACAGTCAGTACTGTTATGGGGTTGTTCATGACTTCGGCCAGCTATGGTTGCAAAGAGAATTCATGACTTCCTCAGGTTCTCCCATCCGAAATGGGAAACCAGTACAAAACTTACTAGAAGCCATCCAATTGCCCAAAGAATTGGCTGTGGTCAAGTGTGCGGCTCACCGATCTGGAAATGACGAGGTGACAGCCGGAAACAGATATGCTGACCAAATTGCCCAGTACTGCGCCCGACACAAAATGTCCCTCCTAATTAAACTATGGGGAGGTGGAAGCAGCTGCCAACTGATGTTGTTTGAAAGGTTGGGAACATGGGATGAATTGAGAGAACTACAACAGACGACAGACAGGGAAGAAAGGAACAGGTGGAGGCAGGATGAATGTCGACCAAGGGAAAAGGATGGTGTTGTGGTCCACGTAACTGGTATGCCTGTACTCCCCGAACGACTGGTTACCGCAATGGCCCGGATAATACATGAACCCACACATATTGGGAGGGATGCCATGTGCCGAATGTTTGAAAAGGTGTTCTACAGTCCAAAATTCAGGAGCACAGCAGACAAACTTTGCCAGAGGTGCTTAGTGTGTCAACAATTCAATGCAGGAAAGAAGACAGTAGTGGAGCAAAGTACCATTGGGAGAGCAGAAGGTCCCTTCATTAGGATGCAGGCAGACTTCATAACAATGCCCCTGTGCAAAGGATATAGATATGTCCTGGTCATAGTTTGCTTGTTTTCCCGGTGGGTGGAGGCTTACCCAGCAAAGAAGAATGATGCCCTGACTGTAGCTAAATTATTACTTAGGGAACTGATACCCCGCTTTGGAATTCCAGAGACAATTGAAACAGACCAAGGTGGACATTTTTCAAACGAGGTCCTAAAGGAACTCTGCAAAGCCTTTAAAATGGAGCAAAGGCTGCACTGTGCCTATCATCCAGAGGCTTCTGGGATAGTCGAGCAAATAAACGGCACTCTCAAGTCCAGGCTGGCGAAATTGTGTGACTCCACAAAAATGAACTGGATAGAAGCTTTGCCCATGGTGCTGATGAGCTTAAGGAGTATTCCAAACAAAAAGACAGGCCTGAGCCCCCATGAAGTTCTGATGGGAAGAGTGATGCGACAGACATGGGTACCTGGACACAAACTGCTAAGTATTTCTGATGATATGGTGCTAGAATATTGCAGGCAGTTGGGTGACCAAGTGCGTTCTATCTCTCACCAGATTGGAGAGACTGCTGTCGAATGGCCTACAACTCCAGCACACAAACTGAGACCAGGTGATTGGGTGGTGTTAAAGAAACACACCCGGACGAGTTGCCTTGGACCGAAGTGGGGCAAGCCTCGACAAGTGATCCTTGTCACCACAACTGCTGTGAAGTGTGCTGGTGTACCAAAGTGGATCCATGCAAGCCACACGAAGCGGGTAACCGGAGAAAACGCGACTGAAGCTGAAGGTAGCCCAGCTGAGGAGACTCCAGAAGAGGGTCCGGATCTCGCTGATGGCGAACTACCGAGCACAAGTCAAGACGTTGAATGGTTTCCTGCCGACGAACAAGTTCTTGATCCAATAAGAACAAGAAAATACTCTTACCTAGGTAGTGAGTGGGACAGTGCAGGTGAGTCAGAACAAGAGGGAGAAGGTCAGATCATCAAAACCATCATACAATCTGATCAGGGAATAGGCCAAGTAGGGACAGATCAAGACTTCAACGCTCTTCCTAAGACACGAGAGACTGGAAAGGGACAGATAGTAGTCAAAGCAGAAGTTCATGCGGAAGAAAATCAAGAGATCGAAGAGCATGAACAGGGCCAGTTAGAAATAGATGAACATGTTCAGGAAGAAGAGTCTAGTGAATCACTCACAAACGAAGATCATATACAATCTAAACCTGAACTAGGTCAGATTAAGGACCAGGCAGAAGAAATAGATAAAAGACCTGGAACTAGTCAGACAGGAAGGGAAAAAGACACTGCTGAAGCAATAGTGCGGCCAAGAAGAGAAAATAAAAGAGCTCACGAAGAAGGTCAAGTTTCCTCGACCACAAAAAGGATCGAAAAGAAGGGTGAACCCCGGTACGTGAAGAAACTAAGGCTAAGAATAAAAACAGTCAAAGAAAATCTAAAGGACCGAAAAAGGGCTGAAAGTGAAGGAAAAGAAGCACGAGGAAAGTCCATCCGAAAGGGCAGCAGAGTAAAGAAACAGAACAAACTGTATTGGAGCCCTGAATGGACTTATTTGGTGTTGGAAGAAATTGATGAGCCTGAAGCCAGTGGCAAAAGCGACGAAGAGTCCATTGCTGATCGGAGTTCTGACAAAGACCCTCCTTGAGGTGAAGCGAAGTAAAACCTCTGCTGAAAAGAAACAAAGAGGGGTTGAGAAAGCCACCTGTAAGATAAAATGTCTGATTCAACTGTCACTGGAAGGTCCAGATTTAGCTGTTGCAGAACTTGCTGTAAAATATGCATCTGTAATATAGTACTAGTAATAGTGATATGGATAGGATTAACAGTGTTTATACCTTTTATGATAAACAAAGACCCTAACATATATCCTACGGACTCGATGACGCCAGACGCAGAAGTCGTACATACTGAAGAAACACCACGAAGAGTAGAAAGACGTGACAATTCAGTGAGTCTGAGACATACACGACCTGACTTAGAAGCATCAGATGAGGGTGAACTACATTATCACCAAATGAAGAACAGGACACACTTAAATGTTTTCGCTAATCTTTTAGTGCACTATGTAGAAGCTATGGAAATAGAAGATTGCTATGTCTGCATGATGCTACCTACTTCAGTGGCTGAAGGCGTGACATACCACCATTTACCCCTGACCTATGGAATCTCCTGTAGTATTCTAGCTAGCTTGTTCTATAGAAGCACTTTACAGTACTATTACACAAACACTGACGTTATCTTTTCAGAACTTCCTATTAGAGGGAATCTGAACCTTGTACATACACTTGGTGGAGTGACTCGCTACATGGGGGAATATTTCCTGACTATAGGTGACATAGATTTAAATGAAGCTAGAAAAGCTAACTTGACTTGTTCTTTACATGCACAAGAGAAAATGTTCTTGAAAATGGCAGAGAAGAGAAGGGAAAAATTTCAGAAAAAGGCAAATGACGAGAAGGACAGAACACCTAGATGGGCAGAAAACATGGATAACACCTCACAAAGCGAAGTTACTCCTGCTCTGTTGCTGGATTTTGAACGGAAAGGGAAACTCTGTCTTCATAGAGAAAAGACTAGTTATTATAACAATGTATTCATTGGTTCCAGCGAGTGTGAACATAATTACAAGGTAATTGGAGGTTGGGGTTTCAAAAATGGGTCAGAACCTGTGTTTCCAGGAATTTATTATATATGTGGAAACAAGGCTTATTTCAAATTGCCGGATCACTGGTATGGAAGCTGCTACTTTGGCATTGTCTTTCCGAAAATATACCATGTGAACAATGCAGCTGGAAGCAATGAGATTACTAATGGCTTAGTGCGTAGCAAACGTGAAAGTGTAGGAGAAATTGTAGGTGATATTTTTAGTGCACTGATACCTGGAATGGGGGTAGTTCTGAATACTCATAGAATCTGCAAATTATCTACAGTAGTGGATCGGTTATCTACTGACACTGCTGCTGGATTCCTGATGATCAATACCGAAATGGTTGCGATCAGATCAATGGTTTTACAGAATCGCCTTGCTCTTGATACCTTATTGGCAAAAGAGGGCGGAGTCTGCAGGATGCTGAGGGCACAACATTGTTGCACTTACATTCCTGATAAAAGCGTCGAAATTAAAAGGTATGTAAGAAATATTACTAATTTGGAAAAAGAACTCAAACCATTAGAGGTTGACAGTGCCTGGAAGAGACTGACTGATGGTCTCTCCTCTGTAGGTAGTTGGTTTTCTAACTTAGGTAGAAGTCTTCTATGGAAAATACTGATGCCAATAGTTGGAATAGGTGTGATTGTTCTGATCATATTCATCTGTTGCAAATGCCAGAAATGCAGAAAATATATAGTGAATAAAAGAGGAAAGCGAAAGGCTGAAGACTTAGAATTAGAAGAATTAAGAAACCAGATATATAAGAAAGCAAAGAACAATCATTCTCACAGAGAGGCGGAGAGAAAGCTCAACAATAAGTTCATCGAGATTGACATGGATGAAATGGAAGAATGAAGTTGGCATCTGTTTTCATGTGTAGTGATGATAGTAAATATCATCAAAGAGGGGATTGATGGAGCAAGGATTCGCACGTAACGCGACTTGCTCTCTTTCATGAACCTCGCCTAAATCATAACTGTTCTAACTCCGATTGTTTGTCATTTTATTTGTATTTCCCCAACACACGGGTGTCCCTAGGAGGCTTGCCTATGTGTTTTTTCATCATAATCACGCTTGCACATTAATAAAATGGCCGCTTTGCAGAAATCCAGTCTGCGCATGCGTCGGTCATACCCATGTGATGTGACGCACTCGCAATCTGGGGGGAAAAGTTCGCTCATGCGCATTGTTGCTAAAATGGCCGCTTGTCTTTAATCATGCTTTGTGCTATCTTAAGCCGCTTTTTGTATATGCATCTTTTCTGCACTAACTCTTAATGCTATAAGTATTATAAAATAAGGGATTAAGAGTAGTTGGTCATGGTGTACCGTGTATTCATTTTATTCTGTGTTATTAATTTGTTTTCGTTTACTTTTCATGTACCGCGTAAATGAGGGCCTGGAAGTAGGGATGGGAACCATATTGAAGCTGACGTTACCCCACTCACGTGACCTGAGAACTGGGACGTGCAGCAATGGAACCTGGCCAGTTGGCCATTGAAAATGGGACTGTCCTTTCCAAGCGCACCTTCGCCCTTGAAGACATGCTATTTTTACTCTGAATATGCAACAATGCAGCAAACCTTTACTTTACTATTGTACTTTCCCACACGTATGCCTGGGAACCCAGATGCTAGGGGGAGGGTAATGTCACGTGAAATACGTAATAGAAATATAGGTGGTGACAAATGTCTTAAACCACCTCCCTTGACCAATCAGAAGATGGGACTTTGTCATTTTGCAACATTTATGGGTGGTCTTGGGGACTTAAAACTGTATATATAGCCTAGCTTAGCTTGGAGAAATTGTCCGACTTGTCCGAGTAGCAGACCTGTCACTGACCCTACGAACTCTATAGGTGCCTGATACAGAGTGCTGCGGAGCATTCTGCCTGAAACTTTCCACAAACTCCAAGGGGTGGAAATTGGTCCTAAGTGCTAAGCGAAGCACTTTGCTGGGAGATTCGAAAACCCAATCGGGGTTATTGGCGGATTCCGTGCAGAAGAGGGGGTAACGCTGGCGTTGCATCCGAAGCTGTGAGGGGTTGGTCGTGCCTTGGTGAACCCAGTCCTGACCCAGACCTGAGGGGTATCCTGTCCTGACTGTCCATGAGCTGTACTTGCTCACCTTCTGGTATTCCTGAATCCTTGAGGGTCCTTGTCTCGTTCTTTCCCAACTGACCCGTGGCCAGGGTTAGTCCTCATTCTCACTTAGGTAAATATTGGCATAGGTGTCTGTCTATACTATACCCTTAATTTTCCTCTTCTAATTAAAGCAATCTTGCCTGTGATATTCTCCATATCACCTTTGAATGTAATTTCATGCAATTGATCATTAGTGAATGTTCCACTTTTACCCTTCCTATAGGACATTGTTAAACCCAACTGTTTATCTAGATTGTTCCCCTTATTCCCTTTCCCTTAGTATGGTTGCCGTGAAGTTAGTAAAGATAGCATAAGGTTTAGGAATTAGTATAAAATTATAAGGTCACACCTTAGGGCCTCCTCACGTCTTTGCCCTAGTTAAAACATATTAGTTAATATGTTTATTATGATTCATGCCCTATAGTGTTCCCTTTTACTCTATGATACTCACACTTATTCATAGTTATATCCTGGTTCTAATTTTAATCATTGATGTATTGCTTTGCATTTGCCTCCTTGTAATGGCATTTTCATTTTAAACTTATACTATATAAAACCCTTAAAACCATCAAGGTGTCTGTGGTCATTATACATTAAAGTGATATTAAAGGTATTAAATGTGTAAAGTAGAATTTCTCCCTTTTAGGAAACCCTTATCACCTGTCCACTGCTAGCTCCTGATCCGTCAGGAGTAATGTGCCTGTGGTAAGTCAGGTACATGAATAGTAAGTGGTGTAAGAGTCACCCAATCGATTACTCATAGGAGCGCGTATTGGAAAATCACCTGGTTCACCCCAGTAAAACGTTATCATTGAAATTGAATAAACTTTTACACGCCAGGGCCCAGTGCGTGGAAAGAAATTCGGTGAGCCGGGTGACCTGCGCGCTCTATCACACCCACCTACAGCAGACCCAAGACCTGCTAACTTTCAAAAGACTCCTCAAGACCTGGCTCTTCGAGCAGTAGCAGCATTCCCCCAACCCCCCCAGCGTCTTGAGACCCTCACGGGTGAGTAGTGCGCTTTATAAATGCTATGATTGATTGAATTAATGATGCCTGCAGAAGGAGCATTGGCCTACTGAGCTACCGTTCTGTGGTTGAAAGTGATGAACAGCAAATAATTTGCGAGCGTATTTCTGGAGCAGGCGCATTGATACTGTGAGCTATTTTTTAATGTGTTTGGAATTCTTGGGTGTGCAGATGTGCTTGCAGATCTCTGAATCAGGCACTCAGCCCTCCAAACTCTCGCTGCGCCTCTTGCTAATTCACTTCTGTCTACCTTAACATGAAAATGACAACAACAGCCGCTAGCCGAGACTAGTTTTGGGCAACACCTGTGCACGGGCCGGGAGGACAAGGGCATAAAGTCAGTACGAAAAACAGATTACGCAGCCATGTTGTTGTTTTGATCGGCTAGGAATTCCCGGGCGCACTAAGGTTGCAAATCAGTATCTTTATGTTATTGAAAAATGCGTCCTTGAAAATATTCACACTGCTTGTTTTCTTGGCGCCTTTCTGGGCCTCTAATTGGGTGCCCGAGTTTGAGTGAGCTAGTAGTGTGCCTCTCAGAATCAGATTGGCTTCTAATAAAATTAAGAGACTTCAGGGAAGGGCAAGATGGCTAGGATACAATGAGTGATGTGTCGGAACAGAGTCTCTGTCGAGCCCAAGACCCCCACCCCATCCCGGCTGGGGGGGGAGTCAGTCATCATGCATCATTTTCCACGGCTGGTATGGACTTCAAGGACCTTATTTTGACCTACCAAGGGGCGTGCCAGGAGGCGGGCCGGGAGCACTCTTAATAAACGGGCACCTGGAGGACGCGCTCCTCAGACGCAGGTGCGAGGAGCGCGTGGTCACTTCCAGGAAAGCTGCGGTCATGTTCTCGAGCCAGAGCGCCAGAGCCGTTTGAGAGCGTCGCAGTGTAGCCTCACCCCAGGAAGACAGAGGCCCTCCGGTGACCATGGACATTTTTCAAGGTAAGGTAGGCCTTCAGCACTGCCTGCGCGGTGCGCACTTTGGCAGGCAAGTTGCACCTATGTATGTAGAGAAAGCGCTGCATACCCAACACACTCCATTGTAAGTGCAAGAAAACCCCACATTTGTCCGTGTTTGTGTTTCTGTAAGCATCAGGTAAGTATTTCCTTAGTGCATGTATTTTGGCATCTCGGAAATGTGTACAGGACCAGGACATCTCTTTACTTATAGTAGATGCTGTGCTGTTTTCGCGGATCAGGCCAATAGTGGTTTAGGGACCCAGTTACTGCTCATAGGATTCTGCTTTTTTGCTAGGGCGAGAGATCGGGATATATCCTGACAGGCAGTTAGTGCTCGGAACAAGGAGGCCGCCTCTCTGATGCCAAATGTGAACAGCTAGACAAAGCCAATGGGTCTTCCTTTTTTCTCACTTACGCAAAAGCGTTTGTGTTTGTTTGCTGGTGGCTGTCGAGTATCATCATAGCTGTATGGCTGATGACACTGCCTTTTCAAGGGTTGGAGATGGGGGAACATCTATTTTGGCTCAGCAGGTGACGTCACACATTTTATTTTAAACGTTCTTCTGCCAAGTTAATTTTATGTTAACTATAATAATATGACACATGGGTAGCAGTGAATACAGAATATAGTACATTTACAGAGAAACTTATTTTCCAGTGGCTTCATTCATATCTTCCAATGCTAACTGCTTATCTGCATTTCAAATTCTAGTATGCCAGGCACGGCTACCCACCTTTAGCAACACCCACCTTCCCTTCTCTGCCGCCCTGCCACGCACAATATGCTCAAAGCTCTATACAAACCAAGTACTTTAAGTTTGATTGTACATCTGAGGGTCTCATTCAGTTCCTTGCCAAGGGGCCGAGCTACCAGCTATTTCTGCGGTGTCAGCAAAGCTGTTCTATTCTAGGACACCTCTTTTTTTGGACTCACTCAGGCTATGCTGCTCTGGCTGGTAACCCTGAGACCTCCTATCTCCCCCTCAAAGGGATACTTCATGCTGCTGTCAAGCTTGTGTTTGGGGCTACAAGGCATAACACTAATGCTGATTAGTGCAAAAGCACCGCTGGCAAATACAGTGAAACGAATGGATGACCTCTGTCACTATGGTCTATGCCAGTGGTTCTGAACCTGTGGTCCGAGGACCTCTGAGGACCGCAACTGGCTAGAAAATTGCATATAATTTACAGATGAATAAAGTATAAATAAATAAGCTAAATGCATTGTTGAACATTTTGAAATAAACTGTAATGTGAAGGAATTTTAAATTGGAAACTAAAAATTAAACTAGTATCCAGAGATTGATTTGTGGGAGCAGTCCAAGTGCTTCAAACAGAATATAGTATAGGTGATTAGTGGCCTTAATTGAATTTAAAAAAGCACCAACCAACACAGTGGAGTGCCGATGGGGTGGAGCTAGATGATGAAGATTGGACAGAGGCGATCTCCTCCCCGCAAGTGGTTGCGATCAAGATACGACTTCGACTGGTACAATTAAAGATCTTGCATAGGTCGTATTTCACAGGGCCTCGTCTGGTACGAATGGTTCGAATGGAGAGTGGTGAGTGCCGAAGTGGGTGTGGAGAGCTGGGCACCTTTATACATATTCTTTGGCATTGCGCGGAAGTGCAGGAGTATTGGACAAAGGTTCATGACGAGATACGAGACGCTTTGGGAGTGGAGATACGGCCGGAAGCGGTAGTGAAAAGAAACATCGCTCAGCTGTGGGGAGCCAGCCAGCCGCCCGGGTTTCAAAATGGGCAGAGGACTTGGACTGGTGTATGTTCAGGAAGAAGTGAGTATATGTGGCCAGGGGTTGTCCCGAGAAATGGGGAAAGGTTTGGGGGGCCTGGAATAGTTACTGAGGAGAGATTTGTGCCCCCCCCCGGCACGACGAGTGGAGGTGGAAGCGCAAGAATCCCCGTGACCCATAACTTATATATTGTTTTTACAATTCTGTACAAGTGAGACTGTATCTTTGACCAGTGAGGAAACTGTAATTTACCCGATGCTTTTGTTTTGTTTGATAATTGTTAATAAAAAGATTTACAAAAAAACAAGTCACCATTGAAATAAGAATATATAAATAAAACTTATACAGGTAGATTCATGAAAGAAAAATCGGCTCGCAAAGGGCCAGAATCTGCGAATCTGGCCCTTTGCGAGCGCAATTTTAGCATTTGGGATTCATCATCCCAAATGCAAAAATCGGTAATAGCGAAATCGCATATTTGCAAGGAATTGCATTTAAGTAATCTCTATTTGAGATTCCTTAAATGCAATTCAGTAACAATTTTTCATTTGCGAATTCGCTATTTCTGGCCGCTATTTACCGCGAGGTCAAACCTCGTGGTAAATAGCGAAAACGTAGAAAAATGCATTTAAATGCATTTTTCTAAGTTGCATGTTACACACACACATGTCCTTTGCACATGTGTGTGCGCAACACCAATGTAGATTACATTTCAGGGGTGCTACAGGGTGTCCTTTGGACACCCTGGCACCCTTGAAATCGCATCCTTATTTGCGATTAGCAAATTGCTAATCGCAAATAAGGAATAACTCCCCATTCATTCCTATTAGGCCCATAGGAATGAATGGGGAGTTATTCCTTATTTGCGATTACCAATTTGCTAATCGCAAATAAGGAATGTGTAGGAATCGCAATTTATTTAGCGATTCCTACATGAATCCCGTTTTGCAAGTCCTTAATAGCGATTCCTTAATAATCGCTATTAAGGACTCGCAAAACGGCACTATGATGAATCTAGTGGTTATTCCCGGTTAAAAAAAAGCTCCAACCTTCATATTAATATGATTTTTTTATTTATATATGTTCACGAATTAAGTAAAATGTCATCATTTGTGCATTTGTTTTATTTCTGTATTTTTTGTGTATTGTTTTATGATTCAAATCGACAATGCTTAGGATGGAGCTCTCTGCTAGCAGTCATGAGTCAGTGGGGGAGTGGGGTGTCCCCTCAGATTTCAATATTGATTCGGGGGGTGGGGTCCCGGGTTCCAGTAAAGGTCGAGAATACACTGGTCTATGCACCCATGTGTAGATTACTACCACAGCCATTGCATAGCTTCCACCGGCAACAGGTGTGCTCCCCCTCCTCCCTTTCCCTTTCTTAGATCGATAGTCACTGGGTAAGGGCCCCTGTTATAGTGTATTGATGGTTGTTTTCCATCGCACGTGTGTATATGTCAATAGCCTCTCCATGAAATAAAATTGCGAAACCGCATGAACTCGCCAAGTTTGCTGTTAACTGTTCAGTTGTAAACACAAGACTGGTTCTGCTTCAATCGCAAGGTAAGAGGAATGGAACCAGGAACCCCGTTTCATGCTCTAAATTCGAACACTGTCTTGATGTAGACAGAACAAAGACCATGATATGGCGCCTTGAAATGTAGGCACATGTCCACACCTTTTACTGCTCTGGGAATCGTTATATTGGAAAAACAATAACAAGATTATTTTTTTTTAATAAAAGATATGCTGCATTGTGCCGCGCAGGCTGGCCAGTATGGCACACCCCAGCCCAAAAAGTCTGGGGTGGACCCTGCACAGTCAGAGGGCATTTGGCATTGTATTATAGTCTTTCCCCTTCCTTTGTGTGTAATACAAGGTGTTGGTTGCATGTCCCTGAAAGTCTGCCCCTGCGTGTTGTGTACGTGATTATGTTGACTGTGCTTCAGTGTGTGTGATTGCATTCAATCTGCTTGTTTTGATATATGTTAGAGTTCACACTGTGTGTGTAGTATGATGCTCACTCTGCCTGTGTGTGATTAAGTTCACTCTCCACATGTGAAATAGTGGTCGAGTGAGCATTTTGTTTACTGTGTTTATGTGTTTGACTCGAGTGTTAACAGTTCTTGTTAAAATAAAACTGGGGAAGAAGAGTGTGCCTGCTATTGTAGAATACATTCACTTTACCACACACATTTTCCATTAAAGCCAAACCAAACGTTCCTTGATAAAGCCAACATCTGGGGACTCTACCTAAATCTCTTGTGTCAGTTAAAGATCAAGGGAGACATTAACAAGTGTGACATTAACGTCTACCCCTTTCCTACATTCTTACAAAAACAGATACTCAGTATTATATATTTGTTATTAGACTATGTGGATTTTACTAGTATCAACAAGGAATGGTAAAGGCGATTAGTCCCACTGTTTTAGGTCTTGCCTACCATAGTTTTGTTGTGTGGTAGGGGAAGGCCTATTGTGGACTATACTGAAAACTTACAGTGGGCTTTGGCCCAACTTCTTGCTTGATTGCCTGAGTCGTTACACTTATTTGCCGGCTTTTCCTTCAATTACTTTCCTGATCCACCATCTGTTTGTCCATCAACTTCTTAATTTGTGTCCCAATCCTGCAGCATAGCCTCTTTACCAGCCTTTTTTTTGGATGACTTGTATCCTTCCAGTACTCACACTTAGGGAAATACTTTTTTCTTTTTCATTTAGCGCTCCCTGACAGTGCATATGTTTCATAGCTCTTGCCATCACGTGCTGCTTCTTCTCCAAAAACACATGCCCCTTGCACATTCTGCAGTGCTCCCTCACCACTTCTACCAACTTCCTCTATTACTTTCCCCACACTTCTCTCTCTTTATTTTTATGTTTTATTATTTTTTTGATACTCAAGTGCCTCTGTTGCTCCCTTACACCCGTCCACTTCCCCATCACCTACTTCCACAACAGTCTACAGTACATTTAGTTATATTTTTGGGCGGATCCAGTAGCAAATTAGTGCTGAACTGCTTTACCGTACATAATGCTAGCCAAATGATTTTTTTTTACTACCTATCTTCGATCAGAAAATTCAAAATAAATGGCACCCAGAGGTTTTTGGAGGCCCACGTATGCGGCAGTGTCATCACACTATTTTTTCCCTTTGGTCTGATACTGCCCAACATTGACTAAAAAAGTTGTTTCCCCTTGCTGCACAGTATTAGCAAACTCATTCGTCCCAAAAGACGAGACCTATTGATTTTACCTATACCTCTTCAAAGAAGCAATGGCTTTCACATTTTCAGGACCTTCATAAGCTGCATTCAGGTCTTTCATAATGCAGACTGCCGCGCCAAACCCATTACTAGAGGTTCCACAGGAATACAACTTCATAACAAGTGTGAGTTATATGCACTGCAGATATGGGGGAAGTTTTAAGTATGGTAAGAGTGGTAGGTAGGTTAGTCATAGTAGGTTATGCCTGGTATATTAGTTACAGTATGTACGTAAGTTATGGTAGGTAAAGTATTGAGTGTATGCCAGTTATGCTAGGTATATTGTAGATAAATAGATATGATAAATGAGTAGGTATGGTATGGAAGTTTGGTGAGTTGGTGTGTTAAGTTAGGTGTGCGAGGTAGGTTAAGTACAATTTGATATGTTATAGAGGTATGGAACGTATGGTATGTTAATTATGGTACATAATGTTGTTATTAGCTAGGTATAGAAGGTAAATATGATTAAGGCTCCCTGTTTTCCGTTTTTACAGATTTTTACAGATAGATACAGACAGAAAAACTTTTATTTTCTTGTCTGTATTTATTTTTCAATGTGAATAAACACGGACTTTGGGTGCTTTTTGAGTGATTCTAAAGACTCTTTGCCATTACTACCAGGCCAATAAGTGAGTGGATTGATAGGTAAGGGAGTTAAAAAAAGGAATTTTAATAAAGAGGCTTAAACAACAGTAGCTATGCACAAGGCTGATACTGAAATGTGCATATTTTCATATAAGTGCATTGATTTATCTTCCGTGGGTGTTCATATCACTGAAACCTGGCAGGCATTCAAGCATGACTGCATAGTTATTGGTTAAATAAAAGTGGAAATATACCAGTTTCAGCTTTACTTTTTTCACAAAACCCATAATAAATTTTGATAAATTCAAAAAAAGTTGACAAAAAAATAATGTGGATAAATGCAGACGGAAATAACAAAAAAATAAATGCCATAAAACCGGGAGCCCTAAATATGATACATAGATATGTATAGTAGTTATACTATGTAAGGTGGATTAATAAGGTATCTCAAGTTGTGTTAGAAATGGTAGGTAGGTGTGATAGATTAGGTATGGTATGTTAGGTTACATGCAGTAAGTAGTTTAGGTAATGGAATTTGGTATGGAATGTTGTATTGTAGGACAGTTGTAGTAGGAAAGGCAATAAGGCATGGTAGGGGTAATTATGAAAGGTTAAGTGTAATATGTTATGATAGTTTAAGTTTGGTAAATTAGATATTGCTGATAGGTTAAGCATAGTTGGGTTGTTAGGTATTGAAGATATGTTAGTTATGGTAGGTAAAGTAAGTTAGGTATCATAGACATGATGGGCATGTTAGGTAGGTACAGTATGCAAGAGAGATGAGTAGGTGTGTTACATATTGTAGGTAGGTATGGTATGTCAGGTGTGTTAGGTATAATAGGTAGGTATGGTACGTTAGGTATGGTGGTTGACAAGTAAGTAGTTATAGCAAGTATGGTATGTAGGTTTGACATGTATTATAAGAGAGGTCTGTTAAGTTTGTTATGGTATATAGTTTAGATATCAACGGTTAAGTATGGTTGGTAGGAAATAAAAGCATGGTAGGTTAGTTAGTGGTGAGGTTAAGTCTGATAGGTAGGTAGTTAGGTGTGGTTGATAGGTAGATTAGGTGTGATAAGTAGGTGTTATACCTAATTCCAATTCCAAAAATTCTTTATTTCGGCCACAGTGGACCATAAAAGATACAATAAAATACAATACATAGATACACAGTAAAATAGAATTCATATGTTACAAAAATATTTACATATAAAAGGCTGGAGGATCTGCATGGGGTAGGGCACCAGTTCAGGAGGTCATTTTTTTCCTTATTAACCAAGCTGCCATTAAGAATTTCGACACCGCAAAAACAATATGTCCCAGGGTATTTGTTTTCATAACCCTGTATGCTTGAAGGTATTCACGAAAACCCAGGTTCCGACACAGCGGAGCAATCCAGCGCTTCCTGGGATTCCGGTATGCGTGGCAGACAAACATTATGTGGAGGTCATCTTCGTTCTTGGTTTTGCAGCAAGGACAGAGTTTGTCATCCCCAGGGCGCCATTTGTGTGTAAATACTTTAGTGGGAAGTGTGCCAAACCTCCATTGCAGGAACAATTTCCTCGCCAACAAGGGAAAGATAAAATCCATAAAAGGTTCAAACAGGTAAGAATTTTTGGACTCCATAAAACAATTCGTAAGGGTGCCGGTGCTGTGAGCATTCACCAAGTCAGCCAAATTTTTACTTTTGTACAGCTGGGCAAGTGTTTTGCGTGTGATCCTTTGACAACCCTGGACTGGGTCATCCCAGAGGTCTGGCAAATTCAGACTGGACAATTCTGATTTAATAAAAGCCAGCCAGGGGATTTTGTTACTGCCATTCAACCTCAGTACATGGATAAGGTCCTGCCTATAATGATGCAGTTCCTCGGTGGACCATATCCGATGCCAGAACTTCACGGGTTTAGATAAAAGATCTTCAGCGATAGAGTGCAAGCCCAGATCCAGTCTTAGGGGGAGCAGTGGCGTTCCCTTCGGGAGAGCAAGCAGGCGTCTCAAGAACGTGTTTTCCACCGCTAGCAGTGCCTTCCCTGCTTTGAAACCCCACAGCTCGCTGCCATACATGGCTGCTGCCTTCGCTTGAGTTCTATAGGTTTCGATAGCCGGGCTTACAGGCTTAAAGGTGGATTTGTTTGCAACCTTAAGGAGTGCACCCGCTAGCTGGGATAGCTTCAACCTTGATCTCGCTATCTGGGAGTCCCAGGCCAGATTTTCTTGTAGAGTTACCCCCAGATAGGCAAAGGTCGAGACCCTCTCAAGGCTAACTTCCCCCAGTTTTGGGTTGGGTCTGGTTCTCGCTGGGGGATTAAAGATCATAAACTTAGTCTTTTCTGTGTTGACCTCCAACCCATGTTGCTGACAGAAAAGGCCAAAACCATCTACAATCCTCTGAATCCCCATGGGGGATTTGGAAAGCAGGAGGGTATCATCAGCAAACATGATTGCCGGAACCCTCCTACCTGCCAAAACCGGGGCATCATTGTCCTCAACAGTGTCAAGATGTTGAATGACACTGTTAATGAACAGGCAGAAAAGGGTTGGCGCCAGAACACAGCCCTGTCTGACTCCTCTGAGGACAGGGAATTTGCCTGAGAGCTTGCCATCCCTCCCACACCTTACTTGGGCATAGTTGTTCTCGTGAAGCCTGATGATGGTACTGAGAAGGTGTGGGGGCACTCCTAGTTGATGCAAAACCTCCCAAAGTTTCCCTCTCGGGACTAGGTCAAAGGCTGACCTCAGATCCACGAAGACCATGTACAGTCTACCGCCCTCTATGGTGACAGTCTTCCAGTAAAGGAGGAGAAGGCGGAAGATCTGGTCCATGGTCGAGGTGTTCTTTCTGAAGCCAGCCTGCAGGGGGGTCATGATGTCATTTTCCTCCACCCAGTCCAAGAGGTGATTGAGGAGGAGGCGCGCAAAAAGCTTCTGGGGGACATCTATTAGGCTAATGGGCCTGTAATTGACGGGGAGCAGAGTAGATCCCTTCTTGTGGATCGGAACAATCTCTGCCCCCAGCCACGACCCGGGGATTGGCATACCTCCTATGATGGCATTAAAAAGAACGAGAAGGTATGGGCCCCAGATGTCCAGGTGGTGCCTAAACAAATCCCCCGGTAGCCTGTCTAGACCCGGCGCCTTCCCCGGTGGTAGTTGCTTCAGGGCTGCCTCCACTTCCCCCAGGGATAGTTCCAATTCACAGTCCTGCATGCCAGAGAGCGCATCCAGAGCTGTAACAGGACAAGGATTGGTTTCTTTATAGAGTTCCCCAAAATGGGCCTCCCAGACCTCAGGGGCAATATTTGGTTCCACTGCGTTCTTAAGTTCCCCTGTGCCATTGTTAACAAGAGCCCAGAATTTACGAGAGTCCCTAACTTTTAGGGCATCACAGAGATCGTGCCAGTGGTTCCAGTCCCAGTCGGTCCTGGCAGACGCCATCACTGTTTTATAGTGTTTCCTGCGGGCGCGCACCTCAGCCTTACTTAACCCCTCTTTTATTGCAGCAATGAGCTCAGACTTTGCTGCCCTACAAGAGGAGGTATACCACGTGGGAACGCGAGTCTTTTTCTTCTTATTTGGCACCAGCGGGTGGAATACCTCTGCCAAATCTCTTACGAGACCCTGGTGGATGTCACCCAACTTCTTATTATATTCCGGGGTTCTTGGTGCATTTAGCAGTGCATCCACCTCCATAAACCTTGGGATTGCCAGCCCGTATAGTTTACTAATGGCCTCTTCTGAGCTCACCAGTTTTCCCCACTTAACCCGTCGCCTGCTGGTTTTGAGGACCAAATCCCCCTCCTCTCCCCCAGAGTTTTCTGCCACTTTTCCCACTACATGGGGAGGCCACTGGATATCTAAGCACAGGGCGTTATGATCGCTATCCGACCTGCTTATTACCCTAAAATCACGGACTTTAGGCCAGAGTGAGATATCCACCATGATATAGTCTAGCCTCGACTCATGACCCCGCCTGTTGAAAGTACACACTGAGGGCGTGTCGGAGATGGTGCGCCCATTACATGCCCTCAGTGCGTAGTTCAGGGTAAGGGACATGAGTTGTATTACGAGGGGGGACCAGGCTTTAGGATAAGGGGAGGACGATGGTGGGACTCCCCAGTAATCGTCTTCCGCCGTAAGGGCACCCTCCGACATGCCCTCCAGGGGTTCAAAGTGGCAATTGAAGTCTCCTCCAAGCACCACCTTGAGGTCTCCCGGCAACTGCCCCAGGAAGGAGGAGAGGTCGTTTAAGGTGGGGGATTCGTCAGGCGCAGCAACCGGCCGAGAGTAGACATTCACAATGGCCCAAGATGGTTTGCCAGGCCATGTGAGCCGAACACACTGGATGTCCTGCGAGGACGTAAGCACCTGTTCCGCCTGACATCCAGTGTGACTCGCAATCCAGATCGCCAACCCGCCCGACGGCCTCCCCCTCCCGCCCCATTTGGCAGGGATCTCAAATATGTCAAACCCATTCCTGGTTACAGTATCCCGTGCCCAAGTTTCTTGCAGGAGTAGGATGTCGCTACTGGCCAGTAGCTGGTCCCACTCCGGTGTGCCTTCCTTATTTGCAATGCCCGCAATATTCCAAGAAACAATTCTCAGTCCCTGGACTGTGGGTAGAGCACCTTGACCCTCAGTAGGGGATTGCATATAGTCAGTAGATGGGTGGATTCCTGGCACACTGGTAGGAGGGCCAGCCAGCTCGACCCCCCCGGGTTGTGGGATGTGGCCAATCCCAACGTTGTGAGAAATCCCCTGTAAGCCCAAACTAACAGCGTGTTCTGTTGCGGGAGCCGCAGTCATTCCCACCCGACTTTGCTCTTTGCCTTTAGCATTGACCAGGGATCCAGGTTCAGCTACAGGGGTTCTGGTCTCACCCGCCCCCCTGAGAACCTCATCTACCATCTTTCCCGAGCCTGGCGAGGTACCACTGATATGTAGTCAGTCGACCTGGTCTAGGCAGGAGAATCTATTGTAATGTGCAAAACTTGCCTGGACGTGCGGAGGGTGGTGCCTTGGTCTGTAGCGTGAGCCATCCACAGCATAGCCCACCCTAGTCCACCCCTTCTCCCCCCTTGGCTCTGTACTATTTGCATTTGGGTAGAAGTACGAGAGGGGAACTAATTCTATATTGGACTTGTCAGGCCTGGCAAGCCAATTAGAAATATAGTTGGCTACGTGGGGGCTTTTAAAGCTTATGATGATGCAGTCCCCAGCCTTGTTCTTTGGGGTGTAACCAATCCAAGGGATTCTCCTAGCCATCAAGACCTCGCCTTTCAGGTTAGGGGGCAGCGGTCTATTGATGCTAAGCCAGCTTATCACTTTGTTTCGTAACGAGTCTTGGGGCTCCCTCATATCACCAGTCAGCTCAGGTACACCCACCATGATTACCGTGTAAGGGACCGCTTCTGGGGGCAGGTTGACCACCCTACGCCTATCACATTGGGGGGCAGGACCATCAGTAGCGCCATTTGTAGGGATCTCGGCTCCCCCAGTCTGTGACGCTGGGAGTTGCTTCGATCTCCTTGGAGCCGGAACAGGGGGCCTGGGCGCCGAGGGCAACAAGGGGGGCGCCTGGGAATCAGGCGCCCCGGCCGTGCCCGGCAGTACCGTATTGGCCCTCTGTGTCGGCGTACCGGACCGCAGGCTATTCACCAAGGAGGTCCGGGGGACTGGAGCGGGATTGGTCATATTACTATCTGTCCCGGGGCTTTTCCTTGCGTGATAGCTTTCCAGGGCCTTCAATCTGAACTCTATGGCGTCCAGTTTGGCTGCAATGGGAGCTAACAAGTCCCTCATAATGCCAGTGAGTGCGTTAGCTAAGGAGTCAGTACTGGAAGAGGTAGAGGTTGACCCACCGAAAATGAAAGGACCCGTGTGCGAGGGTAAGGGAGCAGGAGCTGGAGAGCCCCTACAAATCAGCCTAGTCCCTGATAAATTAAGGTCAGGAGAGGCAGAAATGTCTATGCTGTCAGTCTGATTCAGCTCTACTATGTCCACTTTGGCCCTCTTTGCCTTCTTTGCCTTCCTAACCCTTTTCCTTTTGGGGGGGTGCTGTACTATGCTACCCTCAGCATCTATGGGCAAGTCAGCCTGACCTGCGTCTTGTAGGACTGTTCCTCTAGTATCCTGGATGGTAATGTGATCAGAGATCCCGGATAACCGGGGGGAGTTCCTGTCCCTCTGCCTCAGGGGAGTTCTTAGTTGCTGAAGGACCGACTCGATCGTCTGATCAATGCTGTCCAATAGTGACATATGAGAGGCATCCAGTGTGAGCGGTGTACTCGCCTCTGTGGAAGAGGTGTCCCCCTGATCCAGAAACACACTTTCCGGGCCCATCTCAAGGTGGGCCTCAGAGATTGACGAGCATTTACTAGCTAGGTTACTCGTCTTTGGAAAGAATTTGTCCAGAGTGCTTGTACCTTGTTGGGCAGACTTGCTTCGTGAGGATCTGGTCGCCATGGTGGAATATGAGGGGGAGGTATGGAAGACCCGAGGCGTCAGAGGGGTGGCCCGGTCCGGTCTCTGCCGGCCTCTAACGGCCTAGAACGGCCCGCTCTTTGCCCGGTCTTCGCCCCGGTGGCCGCCCCGCGCGCGTCCCGCGATGCGCGCGGGCAAGTCCACCTAAGTATGACAAGGGGGCGTGGCACTGGGAGGGGGCGCGGCGCGGCGGGAAGAGGAACCAGCTGACGATGACCACAGGAATGCTGGTCCTCGCAGTCCCGCTCGCCTGCGCCTCTCACCTCCACTGCGGCCGGACTCTCAGGCGGTGTCTCCCCAAGCAAATAGGCGTTGGCTCCCAGCCAGGACAGTGGCGAGCAGGTAGGCAAGCAAATACTCCACACGAGCGGCTCCCGCGGAGCGGGGGCCGCGAGGAGTTATGTAGTGCTCAGGCGGGGGGGCGCGGCACTGGGAGGGGGCGCGGCGCGGCGGGAAGAGGAACCAGCTGACGATGACCACAGGAATGCTGGTCCTCGCAGTCCCGCTCGCCTGCGCCTCTCACCTCCACTGCGGCCGGACTCTCAGGCGGTGTCTCCCCAAGCAAATAGGCGTTGGCTCCCAGCCAGGACAGTGGCGAGCAGGTAGGCAAGCAAATACTCCACACGAGCGGCACCCGCGGAGCGGGGGCCGCGAGGAGTTATGTAGTGCTCAGGCGGGGGGGCGCGGCACTGGGAGGGGGCGCGGCGCGGCGGGAAGAGGAACCAGCTGACGATGACCACAGGAATGCTGGTCCTCGCAGTCCCGCTCGCCTGCGCCTCTCACCTCCACTGCGGCCGGACTCTCAGGCGGTGTCTCCCCAAGCAAATAGGCGTTGGCTCCCAGCCAGGACAGTGGCGAGCAGGTAGGCAAGCAAATACTCCACACGAGCGGCACCCGCGGAGCGGGGGCCGCGAGGAGTTATGTAGTGCTCAGGCGGGGGGGCGCGGCACTGGGAGGGGGCGCGGCGCGGCGGGAAGAGGAACCAGCTGACGATGACCACAGGAATGCTGGTCCTCGCAGTCCCGCTCGCCTGCGCCTCTCACCTCCACTGCGGCCGGACTCTCAGGCGGTGTCTCCCCAAGCAAATAGGCGTTGGCTCCCAGCCAGGACAGTGGCGAGCAGGTAGGCAAGCAAATACTCCACACGAGCGGCACCCGCGGAGCGGGGGCCGCGAGGAGTTATGTAGTGCTCAGGCGGGGGGGCGCGGCACTGGGAGGGGGCGCGGCGCGGCGGGAAGAGGAACCAGCTGACGATGACCACAGGAATGCTGGTCCTCGCAGTCCCGCTCGCCTGCGCCTCTCACCTCCACTGCGGCCGGACTCTCAGGCGGTGTCTCCCCAAGCAAATAGGCGTTGGCTCCCAGCCAGGACAGTGGCGAGCAGGTAGGCAAGCAAATACTCCACACGAGCGGTTATTGGTTAAATAAAAGTGGAAATATACCAGTTTCAGCTTTACTTTTTTCACAAAACCCATAATAAATTTTGATAAATTCAAAAAAAGTTGACAAAAAAATAATGTGGATAAATGCAGACGGAAATAACAAAAAAATAAATGCCATAAAACCGGGAGCCCTAAATATGATACATAGATATGTATAGTAGTTATACTATGTAAGGTGGATTAATAAGGTATCTCAAGTTGTGTTAGAAATGGTAGGTAGGTGTGATAGATTAGGTATGGTATGTTAGGTTACATGCAGTAAGTAGTTTAGGTAATGGAATTTGGTATGGAATGTTGTATTGTAGGACAGTTGTAGTAGGAAAGGCAATAAGGCATGGTAGGGGTAATTATGAAAGGTTAAGTGTAATATGTTATGATAGTTTAAGTTTGGTAAATTAGATATTGCTGATAGGTTAAGCATAGTTGGGTTGTTAGGTATTGAAGATATGTTAGTTATGGTAGGTAAAGTAAGTTAGGTATCATAGACATGATGGGCATGTTAGGTAGGTACAGTATGCAAGAGAGATGAGTAGGTGTGTTACATATTGTAGGTAGGTATGGTATGTCAGGTGTGTTAGGTATAATAGGTAGGTATGGTACGTTAGGTATGGTGGTTGACAAGTAAGTAGTTATAGCAAGTATGGTATGTAGGTTTGACATGTATTATAAGAGAGGTCTGTTAAGTTTGTTATGGTATATAGTTTAGATATCAACGGTTAAGTATGGTTGGTAGGAAATAAAAGCATGGTAGGTTAGTTAGTGGTGAGGTTAAGTCTGATAGGTAGGTAGTTAGGTGTGGTTGATAGGTAGATTAGGTGTGATAAGTAGGTGTTATACCTTACGTATAATGAGGTAAGTTAGTTGTGTTAAGACATAACATTTTTGGCTGCCAATTAAATGTTAGTGCTACTAAAACATGTTCTAGAGTTCTTGATTACAAGTTATAGCATTGTTATTGAGAGGCACAAACACACAGTTATACTTTTGCTGAATGGACAGTATTTTTATTGCATCTGAAAGCTTATGTATGCACGAGCATTATTTCGCTAACAAAAAAAAGTACATCTAATAACATGTTATCACAAAAGTAAAAGGAATGAATGTGCAAGGGTGATTAGTGGACAGCACTGTGCCCCTAATGAATTATAAGTTTAAGCATCCCAAATGAAAACATTAAAGCCATGAATCATCAATTAAATGCAATTGAACCACCAAACTAAATATATCAAAGAACACATACTGGGGTTCAGTTTCAATTACGTTAAAGAGGGGTTTGAATGGCTGGGTAAAAAGGAAGTTCTTAAAACCCACTATTACAGTTAGTATGTACTCGAAAGATAATCTGAAAGCCGGTTTCTGTGGAAAATCTTATGATGCCATGATGTTAGCAGCGTCATCTACAGGCTATGGGTGTTCTTATGCTGCTATATCTAAACCGATGACAATGTAATCGTATATTTTATTTATAACTGATGCTCAACACAGATTTCTTTTAACTTGTTTTAGGCTGACTTTAGTTCACGCACTAGTCGCTTTTCCAAAGAAGAGGTTATGGAAACACATGCCCTGTCGTTTTGTCATTTTTAAAACCTGCCTAGGAATCTTTATTAGGTAATATAACATTTAACAATTACAAGTCAGGTTTTCTCTTTTTACAACAGCTTTCTACGGAGTTTATTTCTGTTTCACTTATTACATTTATCCAGTATTTATTAAAGTTAAGGAGTTCATTGGCCTGATTTAAAAGAGCATGCATCTGAACTTACTTGTCTTCAGTTATATATGATTTTATACGGCTTCTCTCTTACATTACGTATACATATTTTTCAACATTCACATTATTTATAGATTTTGTACTTACCGAATGTGTGTATTGTTATGCCTCTTCTATGGTTGTTTCTCGGACTAAAAATTATTTTGATTGATTGGAAATGGAACACTTTATCCGACTTTTGAGTGTTGTAAGCTCATTTTCTGTGGTAGGTACAGATCTTAAAACGGTATCAAAGGATTACAAATGAACAGCAGAAGATAGAAAAGGGACAAGGCATATACTTTCAATTAGTAGTGATTTTTTAGACATTGGAGGCTTGTAATTCGGCCGCATGCTTCAAGGGTATTCGCTTACTCCATGTTACCGGAGACACAGATACCTAGTCTTGGGCTTTGGTTGCACAGTCCCCTGTAATCTGATGTTTATTTAAGTGATGCAGGATTCTAACTTTTATAATGCATGAGGGTGTTAAATGGATGGGTAAGGCTGTGCATTGGAGTCAGTCGCATTAATCTAAATCCTGCACAGTAGTTCCTATTTCCCAAACTACCCTTTCAACGCTGTACTTCACATCGTTTCTGGCTACTTACAACATATATCACAACAGTGACTTTGCATAAAAGACTCCTTGGACCATATTAAGTACTTACCATACTTCCAAAGCTGAGGTGAACAGGTCCTTTGAAAATTGGAGAGATTCCACTACATGGTGGTGTCTCTGAATGGCTTTAAGGGCTAGGGTAGTCACCTGTTATCTTGTGCTGAAGATTAGGGGCATAGTCAGACTTGTGCCTCAGAATAGCTCTTTGTGCTAGTGTAAATAACTTCTTGTGATACTCTCAATGTATCTGAAATGCTGATTTCTGTGAGATCTACTCCACTCGTGTGAGGATCTCTCTTTGGGCTGGAAGGGAGCCTACATGTAAGTAGATGAAGTGAAAAATCAATGGAATAATTTCCCTATCTGGTGCACAGCTCTTTCTCCTCATTACCAAGCACTTAATTTTTTTTAAACATATTTGTTATTGCATTTTGATAGTCATGAACAAAATATTATTGCAATATGCGCTGTCATACAATGTACTGTGGCCAACCAAGGGTGACAGCAGCTATGCATTCATATGAAGAAACATAATAAATGCATCCACAGTGGTGCGCCATGCGAATTACACGGGACTTTAATGGCATAAATGACACAAGGGTTAAGTATGAGAAGAACAAGAGGTGAACTATGAAGCAACAAACACAGTTACCTAACTGTGAGGAGCTGCCACTACCCAAAAGCCCAGATGCTGCCAACTGCATGAGGATTGGCATTCCTGTGGAGAGGCTCACCAGATATCAGCAGTGTTACAATGACTCCAGAACCGAATATCGAGGTACGGTCACGTTACCATGTCAGGCCACCAGTGCCAGCCGTGGAATAGCCAGTTTCTTCACAGCCACCATCTGATGGCATGCGTACTGCCGCAATCCCGGCAACCAACACAAAGGCCCCTGGTGCTTCACTCAAAATAAAAATGTGTGCATGGAACTGTGTGATGTACCTCTTTGCCATAACTCAACCTAATGGATTGTCCTCATCTCCACTAATCCTCCTCTCTTCGTTTCCTTCCTCCAAATTCCGTATTTTCTTCGCTCTCAAGACCAAGTTGCATTTCAACTTTATGAACTTTTGTTGCTTCGTTCCATTTAAAAGACGCAGCTCTGTTGTTGCTCATGCCTTTTATTAGTTGTTGTCACTGCATTCTAGAACAACTAGGTTTCAATAGCATGGATTATAGAGGGTTCTCGGGTACCCCCTCAGGGGATTGTTTCCAACCTGATAGAGAATTACACCTTGAACAATAAGTTTATGATGAACTGAAGAGGAGATGGGCCGAGGATTCCCCCCCAGCTGTCACCTACCCAGCCGGACCTTGGACAAACTTTTCCTTTGTCTCTCCGCTGTATCTATGCACTACCCCTTTTGCCCTCACCCCCTTTCCATTCCTCACCCCATTTCCCTTTTCTTCTATGCTCCTAAAAAGTTTTGTCTGGTATCTTTTGTAACTATTTTCACCTCGTCTCTACGTCCTGTTTTCCTCCTACCCCTTTACCCTATCCCCTTACCCTTCCTGCTCCATTCACCATGTCCCATATGTTCTGTAAATGCTTTCCTTAATAATTATGTAACTTTTAACTGATGTAATTTGCAACATTATTGTCCCTCATGTAAAGCGCTCTGATTCCATCAGGTCTAGCCAGCGATATGTAATAACTCATTAATTAAATTTGTTCCCATTTAGTATTCTTTCTCCCTTTGTCTAACTCCCTAGCTCCTATCCACTCTGCCCTGAATCTCCCACCTTGCCTGCTAGTCTGCCTAACCCCCTATCCTTTGTGCCCTTTGACTAAGCACTCCTTCTCCCCTTGTTGGGGAAAGATCCAATATTTATACTCTGGAGTCTCAGCGTAACCGTTGAGAGAGCCCACTGCGCCAAGGGAGCCACTCTCAGCTAAAGTATGGTATGGCACCCCTTGCCAAAGAACTCCCAATCCCCTTTTTGGGGAAAGATCCAGTTTGTAGGCCTTGGAGTCTCAGAGACCCCTCCGAGAGAGTCCACTGCGTAAAGGGAGCCTCCCACAACAGAGATAGGGAAGTGGTACCACTTCCCCAGGGATCACAGCTTACTGGACTTTGGACGTTGCTTTGACTCGTCTACTGGTTTGTGTCCCCGTCACCATTCCCCACCTCTTTCCTTTCAATGTCATTCACCCTCCCCTCCTTTTTTCCCGCCTTCATTACCTGTCTATTCCCCAACTCCTTCCCCCTCTCCTGAATCTTTCCCCTTGCTTGCTTTTCCCCTTTCGTGTTTGTGCTTATTGTTTATCTTGACCTTACAAGTAACTATGTTGCCATGCTCTAATAACTGTGTAACCTTTTTAATGATGTAACCTGTAACTATGATCTGATGCTCATGTAAAGCGCTCTGATACCTCCAGGTCTAGCCAGCGCTATATAAAACCTATAAAATAAAATAAAAAAATAAAAATTGTCCACCATATGAATTCCATTACTGACTTAAAATTAACATGCATCAGTGAGAGTGAGAGCTGCCCGCCCTATAAGGAATCACAAGAGTCAACATATAACATAAAATAAATAGCAGGGGAATGACCAGAGGCAGGGACCCAAGAGTACAAGCCCCATCGCGTATAGCAAGATCAGGTGGCATCCTAATTCTGGGCTCTAAATTGTTCCAGCAGGGCATCCCACAACATAGCCATGGGTTGTTTACGTAACCCTGGGTATTCCTTCTTACGTGGTGCATGACTTTCAGCAGAGCCCCAATCTCAAACTTCCTCTCGCCATCCTGTCATGAGGGGAGCAGTGGGTGATTTCCAATGGCATGTAATCATCTGTTTTGCCAGGAGAAGCACTAAGTCAACAAAGCATGTTTCGGTTTTGGAGGTTTTAGGTGTAGGGTATAGCCCCAAAATGCAGCTCTTGCTGTCTTCGACCCTACAGGCAATGCAGAATACCTTGAAGGTGGAGTGATTATCCCTGGGTAGACAGTGGAATTGACGGAGTGCTGAGTCGGGGATATTTACTTTATATGAATCTGCTAGTTTCCAGATCGCTGATGTGAACAATATGGATAGTGGAGGACTCTAAGGTCCCGCTTATTCCATCTAGCAGAGCGCACACTGAAGAATACTTGCACTAGTGGTGCTTTAATGAGAGGATGGGCTTTATTTTCTTCGCCAGCCCTTGCCGACTGGCGAAAGTCATGTTGGTGTTTCCTTTGGAACTTTCCATATCACCGTTTAAAGTAAATTAATTCGAGTTTGGGTGACCCTGGTCCTGCTATGTCCTGAGGAGGCCATAATTGGAAGGCTAAAACGCATGGACTCCCTATTTCCAGGATCAACGGCAATCCTTCTAGAAGAGAAAAATATATATGTAACCCACTGGGTCCATGTCTATAATATTGTTGTTTGAGGCAATTATTTAAGCCATGTATTAAATGGTTAATTTAATTTTTGATTTAACATTGTTACCTTAAAGCAGTATATTTTTATTGTCATTGCCTTAACAAGGACAAGTTATCCGTCATTGCGGTTTCTCATGTTCACCTACTTAATATTATATTGTGAATTTTTCTTTGTTTTCGTTTGATGATTTGTATTCGTAATGGTGTACGCTACTTTTTATTATGTTTATGAAAATGATAAAAATCTCTTTGATTAAAAATATTAAAAATGAGAACAAGGAATTTGTTGTGCAGTGACTTTTTGCACAGTAATGCCTCTAAACAGGTAAGATATTCATAATATATCCAGGATTATGATTCTTGATTAATGCACATTAGGTGAGTTTTCTTTCTTTCTGCCAGCAGCGACAAATAGTAAGTTGGCCTCTTGTTAAAATCATTGAATGTTTCCTGCGAGAGCTTTCTTTATTCTAGTGTAGATGTTTACGGTGTAGCCTAGGCTCCAGAAGGTCATATGGGCTCCTTCCCTTTTGCTTTGTTGTGTTTGACCCTATAGGTAATGTAGTATAACTTGAAGATGGAGCGGCTCTCCCTGGGTAGCCAGTGAAACTCATCGCAGGCTGTTGAGGTGTAACCCGTAGATGAAGGTGTATTAGTTAGTATAGTAAGTAAGAATGGGTCCAGGCCTTTTGCAACATTTGTGGTAGATATGACAAAGATGATGGAGGTTTGGAACATTTGTGGGATACCTAGTTGATCTAAGATGCATCAAATAATTTCGATATTTTAGAAATAGCTTCTTGTGATCTGGTTTATTTTGGCAGCAATAAAGACTCGGCTCCAGGATTGCTTACATGTTTCTTACTTCAGGATCACCTGTCTGTTTAGACACTTCTTGAACATGACTGTCACACCAGGATGTGATTTATTGGCATTGATAGTCAATGTTTCAGGTAATAGGCATAGTTGTTTGGGCCAAATAGTTGTAGTGTTGTTCTACCACTCTTCACAAATTAGATCTCTGTTTTAGAGAAGTTGAATTGCCGATGCTCAGAATCCAGTAGTCAACAGCTTGGAGGAAGAGAGCTAGCTAGCCCTGAAGAGTCATAGTCCCTTGTTTGTTCCAACGCTAGGATGATATAGGTGTTGTTGACATAGTAGTAGCAAGTTGCGCTGAAGGTCTTAATGAGGTCAGGGTAAGAGTAGAGAGGTATATCAGCGATAGTGCTGAAAGAATGTAGTATAAATGGTGGGAGGCAGCTACATGCTAGATCTGTTACAGAAGAAGGCGGATAATCTGCCTTGGTTGGTTTGTTAGTTGCCAAGTTTCTGAAGTATACTTATAAGATAAGTTTAGCATTTTGAGTCAAAAGCTACCTCTCTCGGGGCAAATGCCAGTTTGATATATCTAGAATCGGATTTTGGTGACACCCATAATTTTGATTACTCTTCCTTCCATTGCCTTTGGCTGGCAGTGTCTTCTGTATATTAATTTTTCTTCTTCATGAGCAGCTTGATATGGGACATCTTGAGAGTAGATGGTTAAGTGGCTGATGTTAAAGAGTGGTGTTGAGGGGAGGCTATAGCAATCAGAGAAGGATGCCCTGAAGGGTTGAGTGTGACAGGGGTTTAGTGAACTCCATTGACGTCCACGAAGGATTGAAGGCCATCGCCGAATGGATGAAGAACAGCCACCTGAAGCAGAACTCGGACAAGACAGAGGTCCTCATCCTCGGCTCCACCCCCTCCGCCTGGTTCAACTCCTGGTGGCCTGCCTCGCTAGGAGCAGCACCGACACCCACCAACAATGCAAGCAACCTGGGGTTCATCCTGGACGCATCACTGTCAATGACCCAGCAAGTCAATGCCGTATCCTCCTCCTGCTACAACACCCTCCGCATGCTTCGCAAGATCTACAGATGGATCCCCACCGAAACCAGAAGGACTGTCACCCAGGCCCTCGTCACCAACAGACTGGACTACGGCAACGCCCTCTACGCAGAATCACAGCCAAACTCCAGAAAAGACTTCAACGCATCCAGAACGCCTCCGCACGCCTTGTCCTCGACATCCCCCACCACAGCCACATCACTGCCCACCTGAGAGACCTGCACTGGCTCCCCGTCAACAAGAGGATCACCTTTAAACTCCTCACTCATGCTCACAAAGCACTCCACGATGCCGGACCAACATACCTCAACAAACGACTCACCTTTTACACTCACAACCGCCAGCTTCAATCCGCTGACCTTTCCCTCGCCACCGTCCCACGCATCCACCAAACCACCACTGGTGGCAGATCTTTCTCCCACCTCGCCGCCAAGACATGGAACACCATCCCCATCGACCTACGACAGACCCGGAACCTACTGACCTTTAGGAGACATCTCCTGGCTGTTCGAGCAGTAGCAGTTTTCTCCCCCCCCCTTTAGCGCCTTGAGACACTCGCGGGTGAGTAGTGCGCTCTGCAAATGTTTGATTGATTGATTGACTTGATTACAGGAAGCCAGAGTCTGAAATCAAGAAGTATTCCTTCCATATGCAGGTACAATGAAGAACTTAACAAAGAGAGGTGACAACTCTGATTGGCTGAAAGAAACTGGAGGTAAAGACCCATGTTAACCCATCTCTCGATCCTCCGAGCTGAATGCCTAAAATACAGAAAACACATCTTGAGAGAAAAAGTGTCCTTCCTTTGAGCCCAACTTGACCGGTCTAGGAACAGACCTAAAGACCTCTTCCACATCATCAAGCAGCAAACCTCCTTGTTCCCTCAACAGTCAATGAATGTCTCTACTAAGCACTGCTAAGAGTTTGCAACATTCTTCTCTGAGAGGATATCTAACATCAAACTCTCCCTTGTTCTATCCCCCTCCCCACCATACACCAAGGATGCCCCCGCTAGAAAAGAGGGTCCACCCAAGGACTTACCTCCAACTAAAAATTGTCTCCCCAATCCCCCCTCTCAGCAAGCCAGAGCACCAACCGCAACATTTGAAAATTGATGCATCCTGGACTGAATTCAACCAGGTCCCTAAAGAAGTCCTCAAATACTAGTTGGTATGAAGTCGACTTCGCACTTCTCCAACCCACTTTCTGCCGCCCTTGTCAAAAATCTCAGTCGCATCATTTCTCCCTCAAGGACCAAAATCATTAACTCCTTATCGAGTAGCTCCATACCAACCTCCCTTAAACTCAGCTAAGTTACCCTCTAATCAAAAACTGGAAGTCCACCAGAACTACCTTGACAATTACAGGCCTATAACTAACCTCCCTCTCCTTGCCAAAACCATCAAAAAATGTATGCTTGCACAACTTAACAACCACATTGAAAAATACAACCTGCATGACACCTTCCAATCTGGGTTCAGGAAAGGCTTGCCTCCAAATCTTCCTCTCGGCTGCCTTTGATATTGTCAACCATGTCAACCTCCTAAAACCCTCCCACAGCATGCATGCATTAATAGAACTGTCCATCAGTGGTTTGCTTCTTTTCTGAACCAATGCCCGTAGCTAATCAAACCAAACAGCTACACCTCAAAAGCAATGTCTGTCTCACAAGGAGTTCCTCGGTGTTAAATCCTGTCTCCTGTCCTAATCAACCTCTGTATGGAACCCTTTGCAATGATCATAAAACAAGCCAGAATTGCCAATTATCTCTATGCAGATGACACCCAACTCTACATTAAAACATCATCAGTCAAAGACATCCAGCACCTAAACAGCACATTCTCCACAGTTCAATCTTGGCTGACCAAAAACCATCTTAAGCTCAACCCGAACAAAACCGAACTCCTCTTCATTCAGCCAAAAGAAAAGTACTTTCTTGTAGATATCTGGCCCGACAGCCTCACTGCATTAAACTGCAAGCTATCCTTCTCCAACTCTGTCAAATCTCTGGGAATTACACTTGACAGAAACCTGACCATGAAAGAGCTCATTAATGCCGCAGCTAAAAGTGTCTACTGCACGGTGAAACACCTTAAATAAAATCAAACACTTCAGCCCCATTGAAGACCTAAAGACTGTGGTGCAATCCTTGGTTCTCTCCAAGCTGGACTACGGCAACACAACGCTCAAGGGTGCCCCAAAACCACATATCACCCCTTGGAAAGCTACACTCCATGCAGCAGCCAAACTACTGTTGGGAGAGTCTCTTTGAGCACATCACTTCCACTCTCAAGAAACTCAACTTACTACCAATTGAGGAAAAACCTCTGCACGGAAAAACAGTCTACCTTGCAAACAAACTATCAAAAGCCGACCCTGCATAACCCACAAAGCTCTCTACCCAGAAACACAGTCTACCTTGCAAACAAACTATCAAAAGCCGACCAAAAGAGACCCATTCGAAGCTCTAACAGTTGACTCCTGATACTGGTCAAATGTAAGAAAGAAAGAAATCTTGCACACACTCCTGCTCCTAGAATCTTAAACTCACTGCCTCAGGAACTGCGTGACAACCAATCACACCCTCACTTTAGGAAGAAACTTAAACTGCCTCTGAATAAATACCTAAACTCTTCCCCTAAACCATCTGACTGACCTGATTCTCCCACTCCACACACTCCTAAAACTTCTGAGGATCACTACCTCAGGGGAAAAATTGTGCCTTTCTCTCCCGACCTCTGCAAACACCCCACCATAACTACCTCAGAACTATATTGTACTCGTATACTACTTTAGATATTTCCTCGGACCTGACAATTCTCGCATCGGTGAGTATTCTAATCATGGGCCCCATGCTGCAACTCTGGGCAATAGCTTGCTTAACCTCCACACCGGCCCCAACAGCGCTAGGATGCCTGGCTTCACCCTGGAGGTGTCCAGGAGTGGACACTTCACAGGGAAAGCCAGGAAGGGTTCCACAGCGGTATGAGTAATAGCGCCAGGAAACCGCTTGGTGACAGTGCGCTCTACAAATACCTTGACATTTACATTTACATTTACATTTACATTACATTTACATTTACATTTACATTTACATTATACTTTTTCATATATACTATAGCCATGCACTTTTATCTACACCATTTGTATCACATGTAATTGCTGCTATGATAACTCTGCAAAATGCTCTGATACCTTTGGGTCTGGTTAGCACTATTGTTCCCATATACTACAGTCCATTGTACACTTCTTTCATCTCCCGTTACTATGCATTATTATTTACTCCATATGTCGCTTGTGTTATTGCTGCTGTGCCAACTCTATAAAGCACTCTGATACATTTGGGTCAAGTTCGCGCTGTACAAAACTAATTTTTAAAATACATACCCATAATAATATGCCATATCTTTTACTCTTACTTGGGCTATTGAACAATCTCACACATCCCAGGATATGAATTTCTTGGTGCTGGAAGCCTAGCACACATACATGTTTTAAACTGTTACTTGATTTCTCCGTAGAACACTTATGTGTTTCTGCTTCCAGCTCATTAAAGTATGATACATAAGTCAGGACTTATTGAAAATCTTCTTGCTTCCTTGGTGGAGACTGCCTGCAATTTCTCAGGAGCTACTAGTGATGTAACAGTGCTGGCAACATTGCCTGCAGAAAACCCGGGACCAGGTACCATATTTTCCTGATATGCCACTAAAATTTATGAAAATACTGACCCAGGTAGGAACATTAGCAGGGATTGAAAGATGGACTACTTTTGAGGTTAACCGTGTTGGGGACCTATATCAGAATGGAGTACCTCTTAGGTTTGAAGACTTGGCTGAAGAATGTAATATACCTAGAAGACTATTGTTAGCACACAGAGCATTGGTAGCAACAATAAGGAATTATTGGAGAAATGAAGATGCTGAATCTGCCACACAGCAGGTGTGTCAACAACTCTGTACAGCAACAAGGTGTGTAAGAGCAGTCTAGTATCTCTATCATGCAATTCATGCAAACATATTTCTCTTATTGCTGAGTTGAAAATAAAATGGGTGAGAGACTTAAAACTCCAAATTAACGCTTTGGACTGAGATAGGATGTTAGTGCATATACCAGCTGTTTCTAGAAATGCTAGGCTAACATTAATAATTTCTATATCCTGTATAGAACTTATCTCACACCTGGCTGGATTAACAAGTTCTATGTGACTGTTCCTTCAAAATAACCGATATGTGGGGATTTTGGATAAGAAATATTCAACATGGTATGGTCCTGCCCTTCATTAGCGGGGTTCTGGGAGGAAGTAATAGAATATACTAATAGAATAACCTTGCGGGATATCCCTCATAGGGGATTCCCTCTCCCTAAAAATAAGAAAACTACAACTAGATTTACTGACTTAGGTTTGATTTTGGCAAAACAAGAATTGACTACGCACTGGAAATCGGCGCATGGTCCTAAAAATAACTAGAAGGAATAAAGAAATGGTTAAATTGGTAAGTTTGGAGCGTGCTGTGTTTTTTCACGCGATAAAAAGAGCACGAGGGAAAATTGGAAGGGTTGAAGCGTGGGAACACCTGGTGGATAGTTTGGTGGACACGGAAGTAGACACATATTTGGCAAATAGCTTCTTGAGTTCTTGTGGGTGAAACAAGAGAAAACTAGTTTAATACTGATAAATTGGGTGTTAATTGGTACTACTCTGATATACTCGTCCATGTAGAATACTTGTACACTTTTTTATGACTGCTTTACTTGATTAGAGTTAACTGTGGGTGGTGGGATTGATGTTATAGTTCTTGTTATAGTTTTATTGCACTATTTTTAGTTGACCTAAGATATGTATGACATTTACAGTAGTTGAAATATGCGTGAATGCTTGTGGATGCATGTCGTATGAGCTATATTGATTATCACTTTGAATCTGTAAATTATAGTTATCTGTGTATTTCTTCTTTTTAATCTACATTCTAATCTATTTATTAAAATGATCTGCCTACCTTTTCAAAGCAAATTACTGTAAATGTAGTGCACATCATGTGTGATCTGTATTATCACTATTTCACTAAGATCTATTGAATGAAACTAATAAAAAAGTATTTAAACCTAAGTTAGTTTATCTGCAATGGCATGTTTCATACAGGGGTGTCTCCTTCGCTAAGGAGCAGGAGCATCTTCCCACTGTTTTTCAGCACTGCAAAAAAGGGGGAAAAATGATAATTACGTAATGTTATTATCATTTAATTTTTGTGTGCTGAGGCAGTTTTGCGGGGAGGGGCTGGGCAGAGCAGGGGGTCACTTTCTAAGTGCACATAACTGTTTGGCCGGCTGTCTTGGGCCAGCTAAAAAGTAATGTGCAGGTTGCATGTTTTCAACGGTCTGTATTGTAGAACATGCCCAGGCTCTTTGTCCCTGTCTGAGCATCAAACCACGGCGCTCAGACCAATCACGACGATGCTGTCATGGTGACAGCAGCTTCTCGATTGGCTTAGGGGAGCCAGGGTGCTTCCTGCTTCCTGTTTGCAGAGAAGGAAGAGGACGGAGTGGACAGAGGAGAGTTGGCGGGCTGCCCGGACGGCAGGTAAGTAATTTTTGTTTTTAAAACCCCATCCACCCCATCCCACTACTTTTTCCCGGGAGCAGCCACCACTGGCTTTATATCTAGAAAGTTCAAACTTGATGCCTCAGGGTCGTGGTGCATATCACAGATAAGGTCCTAGCTGCGATCAATGCAAACAAATGGCGCAGTAGTGAATTAGCGTATTTCATCAGTTGTTTAGCCCCTACTGCTTTGTTTGCCTGCCACCACCCTACCAAAATAGAAGTCAAACATGGCCTTAAACTCATTGACACAGCTTAGTCAGAGCAATTCAGGGAAAGTGAACCTCAAATTTCACAACTTAAAAAGCAGTGAGTCACAGGATGATTGTGTGAGGTGACCAAGAGTCAGGATGAACTGTTGCCATGAGGAACATGGCCATTACTGATTTACAATATGTGGGCCTCTGGCGCCAATTCTGAGATTGTCAGTCAGATACTCTTTTGCAATGGTGATGGAGTACCCTGTTCCCCCAACTCAAGGTCTGCCTGCCCGATTTTGAGTCAGATATACCTCAAGTTTTAGGCCAATCATGAAAAATCGACTTTGTCAGTGTAAAACTTCTGTCGACGGCATGAAGGAGTAGGTTCTTTCGGAAGTAAGTCATTTGGCTGTCCCCTCCCATTTACAGTGGAAGGTTAGAATTGCTTTTTTTCTCTGACTGTCAGTCACTCACTACTACGTATATCCTGGCGGTGAGAAACAGTGAAAAAAGAAAAACTATTCACACATCATGGAAGAAAACTAGTGTCAGGGTCTTTTGTTTTTTTCAAACACAAACTCCCTCCTTTGGAGTTAGTTTAAAAAAAAAAAAAAAAAAAAACTATGAAAAGGTTTGACGGCCAGCCACCATATTTGAGAGAGCTGTCCTTTAAACGTTTCCTGTATTGACAGGAACTGCCATGACTGTTATTCCTGACAACGGTTAGAGATGTCTTCTGGACATCTCTAAATTTGGAAGGTGGAGTAAAGGGAGTAAAGTTCTCCGATGCCCTGTCTGCCTTTACTACATCTGCTGAATCCTACATTAAGCCCCCTGCCGAGAGTGGCTTTGGGTGAAAAACAATGTTTTGGAATGCTACCCTGTTGGATTGCCAGTGGTTAGACTATTTGCAAGCATTCATCCTATCACCTTTTGAGTATTTGGTTGCCAGTAGTATGCCTGCAAACCTGAGGGTGATGTACCTTTCAAAGCCAACAACAGCTAATATATTGTGAATTCTAAAAAGTAGTACATTTGCATCTATTCAAGGAGTGCTTGTATGGGTGAACATTTGTTTCTTTTTTAGTAAACCGTCACTAAAGGGTACATGTACAAAGAAGTAAAGCTGCTGCACTGCAGCACCTGAAGAGAGAGGAACTGCGCCATCTCTTATAAGAAATGGTGCGATTGTGCTCTACCCTTGCGCGTGCACAAATTGAGCTGCCTAGCAGCAACACAGGCACCATGGCTCCATAGTGCAAGGGTGTCTGTGTTATGATCAGGATAGTTTTGTTCAGAACAGGAGTACCTTCTTGTACAATAACTATCTTTGAAGCCTTTTTCCACTTTGTATGCGTGCTGAAGACGGTAGCACACACACAAAGAGCTAATAAAGAGAAGTAATACAGATATTTTTACTTGTTATGCCAGCCACAGGCAGAAACACCATTTTGGCAAAAACCCATATCCACAACTCTTTCGGTAAATATGAGTTGGCATCAAAGTCCATGGGTGGATGCATAGGAATGCCTATGCACCACCCATGGATTGCCTACCTGATACAAAGTAATTTAAGGCATCACAATGTGCTGTGCAATGTTAATTGTTCTTACAAAGCCATGCAAAATGATGTTCCTGTACCCAAGTAAACACATTGATTTTACATCAGGTTTGTGTTAAAAGAGTGATGCAATTCCGATGGAAAATCTTTGTATATCTGAGCCTAAATATATTTAAGTTCCTCACACACCAGACACCTCCCTAAAGCTACGTCTCAGCTCTGGGCCGGCTCTAGGGGAAGATCGACCGCTGCCACGGCACTGGTTGCTGACTTCAGGTGGGGGCGACGTGTTTGCAAGAATATTATGGTTTTAAAAGCACCTGCTGCCTCGTTCCTTACCTCCAGTAATTTTCGTCAACAATAAAAATGTCAAGATGACTCAGATGATTAATCTTCTTCCTGTAGAGAGATTGGAGTTTTGTCAAGGGGCATATGAAGGAGGGGGCGTCCTGCCCCCCACTCTTACCTGCGGCCATCGCAGGAATCTGCAGCACCTTCCTGCCATCCCTTTACTGCTCTTACCTGCCGACGTCCCAGGAATCGCAAGCGCCCCCTGCTCCTACATGCGTCCGAAGGTCTCGTTCTACCACTGGTTTTGTCTAGTGGAAGTTTTAACTCATCATAAGGAAGCGCAAAAGGTTAATATGCCTGCTGCAAAGAACGTGTACCAGGCAGATCACAAAGTGCATATCATGTATGCAGGTCAGTGGGTTATTGCTTTTGTCAGAGAGATCCTTTAGTTACTTACAATTTGTTAGAAATTGGATTTCTGAACAGTGAGCTATTAACATTCATCTAAGAGCTGCATGCAAACTGCAAGTTATAGATTAGACCATTTGTATTTCTTCCCGTCTTTCATTATCCTAATGTTGCAAAAAATGGTTCATAAGGGTCGACATCAATTCTTTTTTAGGTCGAGCCTAGACGAAAGCAAAAGCGAAGCTTTTGCTGTCTAGGGCTCGACAACTTATGTTATCACTCTGGGGGGAATGTGGACATCAGACTGACGCGCGCTTTTGCAGCCGGAGATTTGACCTTGTGGGCATGCACGGTGCCGTGCCCATCTCGTGCCTCATATTCCCGTGCGCACACAGCCAGCCCCCAGACCCCTGCACACACACCACACAGGCACACAGGCTGCGCCCCCCCCCACCACACACACACATACAGACACGCATGCATACACACGCTGCCTCCCCCTACCCCCACTGCACGCACACACAGACACACACCCCCGCCCCATGCATCGGGAGATCTGCCCCACAAAATCCCAACTACATCTACATTTTACTACACAGCTAAAGCTGGCGATGTACATGCTCGCATTACAACCTAAATCGTTGTTGCGACGCCACTGCTCTTCTTCTAAATAATTTTGGTTTTCAATAAAACTGAAGGGTATACGCATTTAAGAAGCGCGGCTTTCTTGCACTGACACGACGAAGAACTCAATGGAAGGCTTACCTCATGTTGGGCATACTCATAGTATTGTGTTGTATACTCTTCCTTCTCCCTCAAAGTCTGTTTTCAGGGCAGCGCCGCTCCTGAACTTACACAGATCCTCCTCTGTGAAGCGCCCACCAGAAGTCAACGGGACCCGAAGTGCGCAGAGCGGCGAGCGGCAGCGAACAACGGAGCCGATGCGACGGGCCGCGCGCTGACTGGGACACTGGCGCGAGCCCAGCGCAGCACCTGGTTTTGCTTAGCGCTCCTCGGTGATTCTGCATCAAACCAATTGGAGGAGGAATGCTAAAAATTAACACTTCGTTTTCTAAGTCTGCTGAACAATGCTTCTGGGGGCCCCAGTATGGGGACGGCTGGTTTATATCACCAGCTGGCCCACACGGGCCACTACAATTTCGAGGGGCCTGCCAAGAATAGGAGGGATAGCATACGTCCCAAGGAAAAAAATAAACACTCCCAGACTGAGCGCCTTGGTGCACTTCCAACCTCTGGACTGCACAAATACAAAATCCTTTAAAAAAAAAAAATACAGCGCTTCATTACGTTGTCAAGAGGTTTCTGATGGCGCCAAATACTTTGGTGTATAAGGAGATTGACGCAGGGATTGATAAAGGACGTTGCTTAAGATCCCAGTGTTCAAGTAGAGATGCCGAAATTAGACGCCAGATCGCCTTGTACCACTCTTCAATGTACCCACTAGGCCTATCATCCTCTCTGGCTCCTAATGAAGGACAGAGTCAAATTTTATAGCATGTGGGAAGCAAAAGAATAGCTAGATTTGAAGTTGTGGATCTATTCTGGCAGAGAAAAAAACAGGGTGGTCATGTAAACTATGTGAGGAGGGCACACACAGTGTTTACAAGAGAGCGCCTGGCACACCCGTACATGGTGTATCCGTGTTATTTTTCTCTAATTTGTTCGTACGTCATTGTATTGGTTGCCAAGCAGTCGTTCTATATCTCAGGGTGTCTAGTAATTCACATTGCTCCTGTATTTCTTGGTGCATTTTGTCCGTACAATAGATGTCCTGCACAAGTGCTGCTGTGTAGAAGATTCTGGAGTCGGCTCGTGCTAAGATGCTGCGATGTCATCAGTGGAATGTTGAGAAGGGGCTAGGAGGCAGGTGGAAGGAGGAGTCTGGAGAACTAGGACTCGGGTGCATAAGCAGAAAGAGGCTGAGGTCAGGTAGCCACTGTTTTTCCCAGGTAAAGGTGTTAAAAACCTTTGTTGAGACAGTTCATGAGATAACTTACATTTAGAGAGTCACCCAAGACTCTCCCTTGGCAGAACATCAGATGTGTTTCAGTGACGCTACTTCTGTATTAGAGCTGCACCGGAGAGGAAAACCCTGATTCAAATGCATCTGGTGAACTGACAGCATTGCAACCAATGGACAGCATGAGGTCAAGGAGTCTTTTCTTTTTTGGGGGGAGGAGGCAGTTGAATTGGCGGGTGTGACTGAAGAATGGTGCATCAGGCGTGTATTACAGTAAGAAAATGGACTCAAATGAGATACTAGTTTATAATGTTCACCTACTGGAAGCACGACAGTGAAAGGGATGAGAATTTAATTCTCAGCATAAATTAATCCCTTTTAATCATCAAAATGTGAGAGTGAAGCTGGTTATGAAATTGGACTATTTAATAGGATAACCTCTATTTGAGTCTGAAATTGTTCATGTGAACATTGCGTTAATATCAAGTGTTAATTTTAACAAGGTACAGAAAGTATTACCTAGAGGTGGGTCTAGCAGAGATTTTGACCTCTATGTTTAAGTTGTATGTTAAGGTTTTAAATAATGAAAATATTGTTTTACACCCAGAGATATGGAGTTTACATTGTTTATGCAGCACACTGAGCACCCTATGGTTAGAAATGTCTTTGACCATCTTGCCTAGAAAAGGGTTTCATGGTCTATCTATTACCCTCCCTCTATCTATCGCCCTCCCTCTATCTATCTCCCTCCTTCTATCTGTCTATTGCCCTCCTTTTATCTATCTATCGCCCTACTTCTATCTATCTATCGCCCTCCCTCTATCTATCTATCGCCCTCACTCTATCTATCGCATCACCACAGCATCACTCAGCACCATCACAGCATCACTCAGGGGCACCACAACATCACTAAGCGCTACCACAGCATCACTGAACGCCACAGCATCACTCGTCGCCACCACAACACCACAGCATTACTCGTCGCCACCACAACATCACTCAGCGCCACCACAGCACCAATCTGTGCAACCATTCAACAACAACTGGTTCAAATATGTTCTCTCAATGTTTCAAGCATATTTACAAATGTCACAAAAAGATGTTAATATTTCACTTCTGTTCTTGGATTTTCGTCACAATAAAATACACTGAACATAATCTTCACAAAAGTTATTTACAAACGTTTAAGCTTTTGCCATTACAAATTACAATAACTTTTATTTAAGTATTAATTATTAAAAAAATTAAAAGCCATTGTTATTTGTAATATCAATACATCTAAGTCACGTAAATACAACACATATTGCATTACAAATGCTATAGGTGTCACATTTGCGAAAGTTAAAACTATTGGCATTGTAACTGACAAAGCTATTAATCTAGCTATTTTCAAAACCAACAAATAAATTAAAAAAAATGTCATTTACGATAGCAATAGCTCAAACTTTCCTAATTCGAGACCTATTGCATTGCAAATGCTTGTTTTATCTTGTTTTTATTTAAAGCACTGCATCAGAGCACAGCACAATCATTTGTCGCATATGTAATGCATTATAACAATCCTTTTCTTGTGGTTAATTGATCACATGACTTAACATTACCATCGCCACTAGCGTGGTGGATTACCATGCACTGCAGTGTATTTTGAGTTTAATAATAACCGTGAACCATAAGCAAAAAGTAAAACAACAAATTAAAGCAAGAGATAAGCTGCATCACCCAGCCCCCCTCCCCCACCCCCGCTGGCAGCCACTGCAACATCACTGTTCATTATGTGGACGGTCAGGCAATTGGGAGACCTAGTATGAATTTTATGTGATAGGGCTATTGGAGTGTTCCTGCGGTGGGTAGCGGTGAATTGTGGGTGAGTGGCCAAGTAGTTACAGTTTCATTATCACGTTGTGCTATAGTTGCAAACACCTCTGTTAGCATTTGTCCCAATTCTATCTAATCACTGCACATTCTCATCCACTCTTACTGCTTTAAAGCGACATTCCTCTGCTACTCCCCACTCACGTACATCATCCGGGGGCGCCGGATGGATCCAGTGGATCATGATACGTCATTTTGCCAGGACCAGTCCAGACCCAGCATGGCGTAGCTGTGTCTCTTTCTTTGACGTTGGAACTATGCCTAATATACATTGTTTTATAGCGATTTGTATTTGCACCGCAGTTGCTATACGAAGGCATTGCACCAACCAATGCCAATGAATTTGCAAGCGCATGCAGCTCCAGATCATATGTAAGAATGTGGCAGGGTCATTACCGCATCGTGGGCAGAAAGGGATTAATCCCGGGGTAAATTGTGCACAATGCTGTGGAGTTAGGTAAGTGCAATGCAAATAATGGAACTGGGTGAACTTAAATCTCGCATTACTTGTTGCTTCGGCCACCTGTGCCAGAGCTTTTTTCCAGTCTCCTTCCATCAGCGGAATAGGTAAGTTCTCATCCCATTTACCCCTGATTACGGATAGGCTAGCCCCATATTCTTCCTTCAGAGCTTTGTATATATGGGAGATAAGACCCCTACTGGAGCCCGTCCGGGTCCAGCAACATCGTCAATGTGCACGACTCTCGACTCTCGCGGTTCCTCCTGAAACTTGGTCCACATCTCCCAAACCGTGCGTGAGATCTTTGCATACTGCAGAAAGTGCCCGGTTGGTATTTGGAACCAGTCTTGAGCCTCCTCAAAGGTCAGAAAGGTTCCATTTTGGTATAGATCTCCTGCCATTTTACATCCTCCCTCATACCACTTTGAAATATCCATGGTCGCTTGAATGCTCTGGAATTCCCTGCAGTCACTGGAGTGGCAGTGCATTAGCATACAGTGCCCTGTGGAGAACCAGCACGACTGCCTGCTCCCATGCCTCAGTAACCTGTCATATTATATAGGGGCAATCTTTGGGAACCCTTGTGCCCACCATAAGGAACCTGTGCAGCAAAATTCAATGCTTCCAGATTCCCAATAGTTATGTCTCCACAGTACGTTCCTCCATGCACCACTGTACTGCGTACTGTAGCAATCCTGCTAAATGGTATAATCTGAGATCAGGCAGTCCAAGGCAGCCCCCGGCATCCATATCCAGCTTGAGCGTCTCTAGCTTGGCTCTACTCCTGACTCCCACTCACACTGGCGAGGTCAGGAAACCATTTAATGCATCAAAGGGGGACTAGAGGCAGCGGGGCAGCAGCACCATCTTCGATACTACCACCCTCCCAATAACCGACAGAGGCAGTCTGTTCCAAAATTGTATCGATGCCTGCAATCCCGTGAGAACTCTTCCCATGTTAAACTCAAACAGGCACTCTGGCCGATGGGCCACCTGCATGCTCAGATATCGAAAGTGTTCACATTCCCAGTCCAAACCCACATCAGGAAGGTCCCAGGGGTTCATCCGCACAGGAGCTGCGAGCGGGAATAATATTTTTTTTCTGACAATTAATTCGAAGGCTGGAGACCACTCCAAATGAGATTAATATTTCCAGGGCCACTGGGATCACCCCTTGTTCCCTCATATAGAGGAGTGCGTCGTCCGTATACATGGAAACCACATGCGCACGGCCACCTACCATTATACCCGATGGGGTATAATGGTAGGTGGTAGGTTCTCTCACACCTGTCCCCCATTCTGCACTCTGGCTCTCAGTTGGTGATAAAGGGCCAGATGTATCAAGACTTTTGCGACTCGCAAATGCCGAAATTTGCAGAATTTCGGCCTTTGCGACTCGCAAACGGCCTTTTAGCATGATTTGGTATGTATCAAAAAATCGCAATTTAAGGAATCGCAAAAAATTGCGATTCCTTATTTTGCCATAGCATTTAAGGAATCGCAATTTTTGCGATTCCTTAAATGATATGTATGTAACTTTCTGAAATTGCGAATTTGTGTAAAGAAATCGCAAATTACCACCAACTTGTAGTTGGTGGTAATTTGCGATTTCTTTTAAAAATGCCCTATTTGGCATTTGTGAGGGTGACATGTGACACACATACATGCCCATAGGGCATGTATGTGTGCCACATGCACACACATGTAAATTTCAGGGGTGCAGCAGGGTGTCTTTGAGACACCCCTGCACCCTTGAAATAATTCTCAAATTGCGATTAGCAAATTGCGAATTCGCAATTTGAGAATTATTGCACTATCATTCCTATGGGCCTCCTGGCCCATAGGAATGCATTGGAAATTATTCTTTATTTGCGAATTCGCAAAATGCGAATTCGCAAATAAAGAATATTAAGGAATCGCTAAAAAATAGCGATTTTGTACATACATTCCATTTTGCGAATTCTAAATAGCGATTCACAAAAAATCGCTATTTAGAATTCGCAAAACGGAATCTTGATACATCTGGCCCAAAGTAATTTAATCCATGCAAAATATTCACTGGCGAACCACATTCTTCTCAACACCTCCCAGAGATATTCCCACCACAGCTTGTCAAAGGCTTTTGCAATATCCAGGGCGACAACCGTCGCCCAGAGTTTGCTGTCAGCCAACGAGTGTAGGACGTGTGACAATTGCCGTAGGTTCATGTGATTCCCCTCCCCAGTCTAAACTCACGCTGATCATCGTGTACCAAGGAGGTCCCGACTCTTCGTAATCTCATGGCCAGGACCTTAACCAACAAGTTAGCATCTACTCCCAGCATGGATAGTAGCCTATATGCAGCCGGATTTTCTAAGTTTCTGCCGAGTTTGGGGAGCATAATAATATGCGCCTCTCTCATGGATGGCGGCAGACATCCAGCTTTTTTTGCCTCCTGTAAAGTGTCCAGTAGGTGTGGGTGCAAAACATCAGCATGTTTCTGATAGAATTTGACAGGAATTCCACCCAGGCCCAGTGATTTACAGCGAGCGATACCCCGTAGCGCTTCCTGCAGCTCCTTTAGTTGGGGTGCTGCCTCCAATTTCTCCCTTTGTTCATCCCTGAGTCACTGGAGTGGAACATTCGGAAGATACTCCCCCTCATCTGACGGCTCCCTCCCAGAGGTTTCACAATAAATGACAGCTAAATGGTTAAATAGCACTGTGTTGACACAGAGCTGTGTAGTGGCCATAGCTCCAACAGGACTACAGAGGGTCAATATCAATGGAGGTGGGCACTCTCAACAACGCCAACAGCCTTCCAGATCTATCGCTCTCTCTATGTAGTAACTGCCGATATTCCCTACGGACTAGGCAATCCAATCTATCCCACACCTCCCTGACTCTGCGCTGCCTGCAGGAAAGAGTACCAGTGGCGCCTGTCTCTCGAGTCTCTTCCTGGAACTTAGTCAGTTCAGCCCCTGCTACTGATAGCCCTAGATACAGTTGCTTTCTGGTGCCTCCCCTCTAGACAGACAGTCCCCCATAGTAATTACTTTGAATCCGTCACATTCCATACTCCTAGTTACTGGTGGACCAGTTCGTTGTGAAATAACTTACTACAAACTCTCTGAGTTCCTCTCTAAATACCGCATCAGGTAGTGTCGCCGGCTGCAGTCTCCATAGCGGGACTCTCAGCCTGCGCTTCTTGGGTCCCCATTCCACTAATACCAGAGCGTGGTCCAACACAAAATGGCCCAACACCTCCGTTCTCCCCACTGCACCACACATCTCATGGGAAAGCAAAAAACAATCAAGTCTGCTATACGCCTCGCGGGCTTGCATGTAGCAGGTGTAAGTCTTTCCTCTAGAAGTGTTTCCCACCAGACGTCCATGCATTGAAGCCTACCCATCACCTCCCTTAGGGCAGTTGTAATTTTTGGCTTAGTGTGATATTTCGGTGGTCGCCTGTCCAGTGACTCATCCAGTACACAATTAAAATCACCTGCCAAGATTAATGGTATCCCAATGTATGGGAGAAGAGGATGCTCAATATTATTTAAAAATACGCCTCCATCAGTATTTGGGGCATAAACATTCACCAGACACACCTCTACACCATCAAAGTCCCCATGCACTATTACATATCTGTCTTCCACGCCCTCCTTATATTTATGTAGTTTGAACGGAACCTGTGGTGCTATCCCTATGGCCACTCCCCAGGCATAAGTAGAGAAAGTGGATGTGAACAGCTGCTCCCTCCATTTTTTGTGTCTCAGTGTCATGAGGTGTGTCTCTTGTAACATAGCCAACTGAGTGCTCTGTCGCTGCAGGTATGTTTGTACTCTATAAAGCTTCGCAAATGAGTTTAACCCTCTCACATTCAATGTTATAATTTTATACTGCCCATATCCACCAGTAGTTGCCAGTCTAATCCATTGTAAACACAACCCATTCATCGTCACCATCACTGCCAGGGAGTCCCGTAACCTGAACAATTAGAACCTCCGCCCTATCGTCTCTTCTATTTAATCTTACCATGCAACCTTTGATCTGCTCTCTACGCAATAGCCCGGTCACCATTTTCAACTACGCTGATGGCCTTCAACTGGTTTTTAATCTCGACTCCACCCCTGCATCCATCACCAATTTTCAATCCATCATGCTCTCTATCGGCGAATGGATGTGTCAAAGCCAATTGAAACTTAACCCTGACAAAACAGAGCTTGTTTTAACTGGAGGGCCCCGCAATCCTTGGAACCCCAGGTTTTGGCCATCTCCCCCCGCCCCCCCTCCCCCACAGACTCTGTGAAGACTCTTGGGGTTATCATCAGCAAAGATTTGTCATTAAAACCTCAAATTAATGCAGTAACTTCCTCATGCTTTTTCCATCTTCGGAGAATCCGGAAAATCTGCAGGTTGCTGACCACCGAGGCCCTCACACTTGTCATAATGGCCCTGGTTACCTCTCGCCTCGACTATGCCAACGTTCTTTACGTTGGCGTCCCGGCATATCAGCTCCACCAATTACAACTGGTTCAGAACCAAGCAGCGAGACTGATTTTCCATCAACCTAAACATCAACATTTCTCCCCCTTGCTAAAGAACCTTCATTGACTCCTGGTGACAAACTTGGCTGCACCATCTTTAAGTCACTAACTGGTCAGGGCCCTGTCTTTCTCACTTCCAGGATTCATCGGTATGTTCCCTCCCGTAACCTTCGCTCTTCCCACCATAACCTTCTTTCCTTCCCCTCTTTCAAACAGAAAAACATGGGGGCCTTAGGTTCTCATTTCTGGCACCCAGGCTATGGAATCTCTTCCCACATGAACTTAGGTCAACTTCCAGTTATACCCTATTCAGGAAATCCTTGAAAACTCACCTGTTTCGTCAAGCCTATGAATAACAACTGCACACTGTCTCCCATCATCGCCCTCCCGCTTCTAGCGCCATGAAACCGCTTGGTGTCCGTGCGCTGTATAAATAATTTTTACATTACATTACAAAGCTCCCCCGGGTAGACACTGTGTAAAACAAACGTGCATCCCCATGTGTTCCACTCCCCCCTCCTCTTAAACATTATTAACGAGCACACTTTATCTGTTCTATCATAAAACGTGCAGAACAAAAACAATAATACACATTCACTCCTCAAAGATTCCATACCTCTTGTTCTACCGACATATTCCCTAAACAAGCAGTTATCCAATATGTCTCTTCTGTCAGGTCGGTGGACACCGCTCCGAAGAGACGCGTCTGTCAACTGCGTCGTCCCCAACCCCAGTCGTCACACACTCCCGCACATACCACTATCTTCCCCACCCACACATACCCTCAAACGTGATATCAGCCAAGAGGCACGATAATCCAGGTAAAGAAATAAGAAGAGAAATAGAAAGAAGAGAACAAAGAAGGAAAAAACAATATAGAAAGATCTGAAAATAAACTAGATGAGGAGGAGGAGGTACTTTCTGCCCGCTCAGCTTCTGTGCCCAACTGAGTCCCTTCCTCCATCTTCAGAGTAGGGGAGATGAGTACCACCATGCTAGTGCATTGTTTAGCAACGAGGACACAGTCTCTGCAACCTCTTCATTGAGTCCTTCCTCTTGCCGCTGTTGCCACCTGTTGCTAATCTCTCAAGTGGCAGCCAGCTGTGGAGTGTCCTCAACATCACCCGTACTCATGTCAGAACCTGTGGCTATCACCACCTCCGCCAGCGCTCTGGCATCCTCCCTTTTGGCATACTGCATCTCTTGGTCTATCCTGGGGGACTTCCTGCCCTCGCTGCCAGAGTCTGTTTGCTCCAAATCCAGGGATCCATCTCCACGTACCAGCACCCTCTGCATTGATCTGAATGATTTTTTGGGATTCCCCTCCAGTTATTGTTCCTTCCGCCTCAACGGTTAGTGTAAGGTCTTCCCACTGTTCGTCCTCTGCGTAATGTCCTCTCGTCTCCATAGATCTCCAACCTATCCCAGGCTGCCTCCAGGGTTGTGAAAAAGTGAGCCCAATCCGCATGGAGAACTTTTAGCTTTGCAGGGTAAAGGAGCATATATTGGAGGTTCATGTCCCGTAGCTTTTGTTTCACCCCAAGAAAAGACGTTCTCTGCTGCTGAACCAGACTGGTGTAATCTGGAAAAATACAGATATTCTGTTTCCTGAAGGCAGGATCTCCATCATGTCTGGCTGCCTTACGGATACAGTCTCTATCTCTGAAATTCAATATTTTTGCGATTAAGGTCCTGGGCTGGGCACCCGGCGGTGGCACAATAAGCGCCTGGTGTGCCTGTTCCACAGTAAAGATCGAGGGGAGTTCGGCCATGGCTAGAGCCTCTTTGATCCATCTTTCCAAGAAAAGTTCCGGCTCTTTCTCCTCAACCCCCTCAGGAAATCCCACAAAGCGCAGATTACATCTGCGGGATCACCCTTCTGCATCCTGGGCGCGGCGCTCCAATGTTGCCGTTTTTTGTGAGACTTTGGTCAGTGTTACCTTTAGCGCGGTGACTTCTTCCTTCATCTCGTTAACCATTTGTTCTGTGGCCAGCGAACGGTTCGTGACCACACAGAGGTCAGCACGCAGCAGTCCGACATTCAAGGAGACTGCATCTATTTTTGCCTGGACGGCCGTGCCCAAGTCTGGAATGGCCGGCAGAATTTGGCCCATGTGGGCTCCAGCTGCGCTGCATCACTCCCTGCCGGCACCGCATGCATAGGATCCGATTTTGGGGGCTCCCCATACCCGTGTATTGATCCATCTTTGTCTGCTGAGCTGCCCTAGGGAGCCGTTTTTTGCCCACTATACAGGAATCACCCGCTGAGAGTGGGCCACACGCCAACCCTACTCGGAAACTAGGAGTCGTGCCTCAGCCAGCAACTGAGGGACAAGCCAGGCTGTCTGTGAGACTCAGTGAGTGCCTGATTGCCCAATTTGTGGTGTTGCCGCTGCAGGAGGTTGTAGGCAAATGCGGGCAGGGGCCAGCTGCTCCACTGGGGGGGAGAGAGTAGAGTCAAGCAGAAGGGCAGGGAGTCCCCCAAGAATTTCACCCATGTAGATGCCTCAAAGTCCCAACAAATAAGGGGGGACGGGGGAAATCAGCTTCTCACACAGCCCCCAATCCTGGCATCTCCTCATATTCCGCTACCATAATGGAGGGGGTTCCAGTGTGGCTCACTCACTGCATGGCATGGGCTCGTTTCGTCGTACCCAGCCCGGGCAGCCCACCTCACAAGGATTGAATCCCCCCAGGATGAGGGCCCAATGTCAAGTTCGGTGTGCGGTACGGTGTACACAGATGTTCCTGCCCCACGGCAGATTGCTGCAGCAATCTTCCCCACCTCCCCTCTCCACAGGTGAGAGGGGAGGGGGGGAAAGACACTGCACCTCCCCTCCGCTCAATTCAGGCAGGAGAAAATAAAATGCCTCACCGCTCTGCTCCCGGCAGTCCAATGGCTCAGGTGGGCCAAGGGCAGGCCTCACGTCAGCTCCACTCAATAGGCGCGCTCCTGTACTAGAGCAGGGCCTCTTTAATAGGTCACCACCACCGATTTTGCAGGGCCTATTGTCCCCTCGCTCCTCTCCGGCGGCAGTCAGCATCCAGCTCCCGGTGAAGATCAGAGCAACAGCTTTTTAGGTCTCGCCTGCTAATGCACTTGCGCATTGCTGGCGAGATATATTGGGGCTTAACCAGAGCTTAACCATCCGGCGATTTCATGCAGTTCACGTGAACACAAGGACGCGCATTCTCGCCACATGCACTTTTTTAAGTTCTTTCATTGGCTCTTCACTTTAAGTCCTCCCACCCTCTCCCTGTCCAGCGCGCGCCTCACGCTTATCACACTCCCCTTCTCTCTAGCACGCTAACACTCATGCCACAGCCTCTCTCCCATTGGCTCTTCACTTAGTGCACGCTATTTTCAGCTGACGCGCGCCTCGCGCTGATCACACCCCCTTTCTCTCCAGCACGCTATCACGCATCCCACAGCCTCTCTCCCATTGGCTCTTCACTTTCTGCACGCTGCATTCAGCTGAACACTTTTCACAGCCTCTCCCTGTCCTGCGTGCGCCTCTCGCTCATACCACCCCCTCCATCCCACATACTCTCATTTCATTGGCTCTTTACTTTGTTCACGCCGACAACACGAAGCTCGCAGACATTCTCCAATTTTGCTGCCTACCACACACAACTTTTACCATCCACTCCCTCTCCAGCGCGCAACTTGCTCTCCAATTTAAAGTACTTTCTCTGCGGCGCATTCTCGCCACATTAACGTTTTTTAAGTTCTTTCATTGGCTCTTCACTTTAAGTCCTCCCACCCTCTCCCTGTCCAGCGCATGCCTCACGCTTATCAACCCCCTCTTCTCTCTAGCACGCTAATGCTCATGCCACAGCCTCTCTCCCATTGGCTCTTCACTTAGTGCACGCTCTTTTCAGCTGTCTCACGCGCCTCACGCTGATCACACTCCCTTTCTCTCCAGCACGCTATCACGCATCCCACAGCCTCTCTCCCATTGGCTCTTCACTTTCTGCACGCTGCATTCAGCTGACCACTTTTCACAGCCTCTCCCTGTCCGGCGTGCGCCTCTCGCTCATACCACCCCCTCCCTCCCACAGACTCTCCTTTTATTGGCTCTTTACTTTGTGCACACCGACAACACGAAGCTCGCAACCATTCTCCAATTTTGCTGCCTACCACACACAACTTTTACCACCCCCTCCCTCTCCAGCGCGCAACTCGCTCTCCAATTTAAAGTACTTTCTCTGCGTACATAAACAAAATACGTCCCATTGCCCCCACAACAAGTTGTTATACTTGGTAGTGCACGTTCAGTTTCCTTCAAGTACCACGTGCTGCCTGTTACACATGGTATTTGCCTTTTTTAGTCAATAAAAGTGAAAATGTTATCTGTTTCTTCTTTAAACACAAATTACAGCCCCATCTCTCCCGTGAATGCTCTATGTATGCACCCACAAACAAAGAGTAGTTAAGCCCATATGTTCCAGCAGTGCGTCTCCTGTTGCCCCAGTTCTTAGCGGCTCATCACCTCTCAGTGCACGGTCGGCTTTGTTCCCCTGCCATGTACCACGGGGTGCCTGTTACACATGGTATTTTCCTTTCTCACAGTAATTCAAGCTCTCGGTACTCCTTGCTTCTATATCGCCCTTTGCACTCACTCCCCTGCTGCCCAGGGCGTCTACCTCCCGGTTGCAGGCTAGCCCTTCCCCTACTACAACTTCCTGCAGTCATTCACCTTCAAGTGTTACTGTTGTTACAATGCGCATATTCATCGCTACTCTTCACATCATTGGCAGTGAGTGTTCCCAGTGCACACAGATCGCATACTGACACTCACAGGCTCCAGACTTTCATGTAAAATGCTATTCAATTGTTTTCGTACAGCCATTCTCCAATTTTGCTGCCTACTCAGACCACCCTCACTCGTAGTGCACGTTCGGTTTCCTTTGAGTACCACGTGCTGCCTGTTACACATGGTATTTGCCTTTTTTAGTCAATAAAAGTGATAATGTTATCTGTTTCTTCTTTAAACACAAATTACAGCCCTGCTCTCCCGTGAACGCTCTATGTATGCCCCCACAAACAAAGAGTAGTTAAGCCCATATGTTCCAGCAGTGCGTCTCCTGTTGCCCCAGTTCTTAGCGGCTCATCACCTCTCAGTGCACGTTCAGCTTCGTTCGCCTGCAATGTAGCATGGGGTGCCTGTTACACATGGTATTTTCCTTTCTCAAAGTAATACAAGCTCTCGGTACTCCTTGCTTCTATATCGCCCTTTGCACTCACTCCCCTGCTGCCCAGGGCGTCTACCTCCCGGTTGCAGGCTAGCCCTTCCCCTACTACAACTTCCTGCAGTCATTCGCCTTCATTCACCTTCGAGTGTTACTGTTGTTACAACCACCACATTATCACTACACACCACCACATTATCACTCGACACCACCACAGCACCACTCAACAACACTACACCATCACTCAGCACCACCCCAGAAAGAGCAAACTTAAAATATATACTACCTAAAAAAATATACAGTTACACTCCAAGCAAAAGTTTTAACAAAAAATTAAATTGCATTAAGAAGACGACATTACTAATAACAATATGTCTGTAAAGTAGAACTATCTCCTTCAATATACATTACGAACTATAAAACGCTAAGAAAAATAAGGAACAAATAACAACCAATAACAACCTCCAAATGGATCCAATATTACAACCTAATAAAAAACTTTAGCAAAAGCTGTACATCAAAACACAACGCAAATAAAACAATAATGACCTTATAAATGACATACCAATACTGTACAAAAGCAAAAAAAAAATCAAATGTACATACAAAACTAGATAAACATGTCAAGATATTAATAAAGATTTTAATAAATACATAGCACATCAAAAAATCAAGAAAGTTCTATAGCTAATCACAAAGTGCATAAGCAAAATAAATTTAAGTCAGGAAAATTCAGAAAAATGTCACATACAAACAATACATTGCTATACATTAAATAAATTAAAACATAGCACGTCCACAGTTTATAAACTTACAGAAATCTATAGTAAGTACATACGTTAAAAAAAAACAGTTGCGATACACAAACGTCGGAATTAAATACAAAACACTAATAAATTTAGTAAAAAATATACACACAAGCAATAATACATAGATCATAATGTAGTAAATAATATAAAACTCTATTCTTACCTTTCAAACGACGCAGCTACAAGACCGGAAGAAGAACACGCCTTTCCCATGCGAAGATTCACGGCGATCTGGGAATATCCCGGTTGACGCAAAGCTACGTCACAAAACGTAGCGCTGCCATTGGCTGGAAATTACGTCACGCCATTAACAAAATCAAAGGTACAAAAAAACTAGAACGCTAAACACAGTTACGTACAGAATGTAAAGAACAAACATAGCATCCGCCATTTTTAAATTGAAAAAAAAGGACAATAAAGTTACAACACAATTGCATCACACACATAAAAAAACAACACATACACACACACACATTAACATAAAACATACAAATAAAACATGCAAAACACTCACACTCACACCCATTCACATCTGCTAAATAACATACAAACATCACACACTAAGCAGAACGCCACAACATACAAGATACTCATAATCTTAAAGGACAGCATCACTCTTCAAAACCACAGCACTAATACACACCACCACAGCAACACACCAGAACAACTCTGCACCACCAAATCAACACTCAGCACCACGACAGATACACTCAGTAGCACCACTCAGCACCAGCACAGCATTACACAGCACAAACACAGCATAAGTCAGCACAACAACAGCACCACTCAACTCCACCACAGCACCACTAAGCAAAAGGCCAGCATCACTAAACGCCAATACAGCATCACTTTACACCACCACAACACCACTCAGCACCAGCCCAACATCACTCAGCAACACCCCAGCTTCACTCAGCGCAACACCAGCAACACTCAGCACCACCACAGCATCACTCAGCAACACGCAAACAACACTCAACGCCAACTCAGCATCACTCAGCAACACACCAGGAACGCTCAGCACCACCACATTATCACTCAGCAGCACGACATTAACACTGAGCGCAACAAGAGCACCACCACACAACTCAACTCCACCACTCAGCACCACCACAGCATCACTCAGCACCACAAAAGCAAAAACACAGCACCACACAGCACCACAAAACAACACTAGGCACCACAACAGCACCACTCAACAACACCACTACATTACTGTCAAGTCAAGTCAGAGAATTTATATAGCGCACTACATACCCGGAGGGTCTCAAGGCGCTTAGGGAGGGGAGGAGGATTACTTGTCAAATATCCACGTTTTAAGTTGCTTTCTGAATGCTAGGTGGTTCTGGGTAAGGCGAAGGTAAGTGGGGAGTGAGTTCCATGTCTTAGCAGCCAGGTGAGAGAAGGATCTGCCTCCCATGGTGGTCTTGTTGATGCGAGGAACAGTGGCAAAGGCCTGGTTGGAAGAACGTAGTTGGCGGGAGGGGGTGTAGAAGGACAGTCGTGAGTTGAGGCATTCTGGTCCGATGTCGTAGAGTGATTTGTGTGCGTGGGTTAGCAGTCGGAAAGTGATTCTCTTATTGACGGGTAGCCAGTGGAGGTCTTTCAGGTGAGCAGAGATGTGTTCGTTGCGCGGGATGTCTAATATGATCCTGGCTGATGCGTTTTGGATTCGTTGTAGTTTCTTCTGGAGTTTAGCGGTAGTAGCTGCGTAGAGGGTGTTTCCGTAGTCCAGTCGACTCGTGACCAGGGCATGGGTGACAGTTTTTCTGGTTTCGGTGGGGATCCAGCGAAATGTTTTTTTGAGCATGCGAAGAATGTTGAAACAGGATGAGGATACGGCGTTGACTTGTCTGTTCATTGAAAGTGAGGAATCCAGGATGACGCCCAGTTTCCGTGCGTGGTCTGTTGGGATGGGTGCTTTTCCAAGGGCTTCTGGCCACCAGGAGTCGTCCCAAGTGGAGGGGGAGGAACCTAAGATGAGGACTTCTGTTTTATCCGAGTTCAGTTTCAGACGGCTGTGTTTCATCCATTCTGCAACTTCTTTCATTCCTTCGTGTAGGTTAGTCTTGGCGGTGCTGGGGTCATTGGTGAGGGAAAGGATTAGTTGCGTGTCATCCGCGTAAGAGATGATGTTGAGGTTGTGTTGGCGGGCGATGGCCGCGAGGGGGCTCATGTATACGTTGAAGAGGGTGGGACTGAGTGAGGATCCTTGTGGTATGCCACAGATGACTTCAGTGGCCTCGGACTTGAATGGTGGGAGGCGGACTCTCTGGGTTCTTCCGGTGAGGAACGAGGTGATCCATTCAAGTGCTTTTCCTTGTATTCCGATGTTTCTGAGGCGTTGTAAAAGGGTGCTGTGGCAGACTGTGTCGAATGCTGCAGAGAGGTCGAGGAGGATGAGGGCGACTGTGTCTCCATTGTCCAGTAGAGTTCGAATGTCGTCTGTTGCTGCGATGAGGGCGGTCTCAGTGCTGTGTTTTGCTCGGAAGCCAGATTGTGAGGAGTCGAGGGATTTGTTGGCTTCGAGGAAGGCGGCGAGCTGGTTGTTGACAGCTTTCTCGATTACTTTGGCTGGGAATGGAAGGAGCGAAATGGGGCGGTAATTTTTGAGTTCGGTGGGGTCCGCTGTGGGTTTTTTCAGAAGGGCGGTGAGTTCAGCGTGTTTCCAGGTTTCCGGGAAGGCGGCGGAGTTGAAGGAGCAGTTGATGACGTCTCGGAGGTGCGGTGCTATGACGGAGTCTGCTTTGTTGAAGATGTGGTGTGGACATGGGTCTGTGGGGGATCCTGAGTGGATGGAGTTCATCAGGCGGATGGTGTCCTCAGTGGAGATTGGGTTCCAGTCGTTAAGGGTGTTCAAGGGGGGAGAATGTTCAGCATATGGTCGGGTGGGTTGGTCTCCGGGTTGGTTGTCGAAGCTGTTGTGGATGTCTGCAATTTTGTTGTGGAAGAATAAGGCTAGGGAGTCGCAGAGGGCTTGAGAGGGGGTGATGTCGTTGGAGTTGGCCGAGGGATTGGTAAATTCCTTGACGATGTTGAAAAGTTCCTTGCTGTTGTGGGCGTTGTTGTCAAATCGATCCTTGAATGCTGTTTTCTTGGCCTTTCGGATTAGTTGGTGGTGTGTGCGGGTGGCGTTTTTGAAGGCGTCCTTGGTGCTGGTGGTTGGGTCTTTTTTCCAGGCCTTTTCAAGGGAGCGGCAGAGTTTCTTGGACTTCTTAAGATCATCGTTGAACCATGAGGCTTTCTTGCTGCCAAGTTTGCTTTGACGTTTTTTCAGTGGTGCTAAGGTGTCGGCGGTGTTGGATAACCATAGGGTGAAGTTGGCGGTGGCTTGGTCTGGGTCAGAAGAGTGGGCTGGGGTGTTTAGAAGGAGCGATGAGGAGATCTGGTCGATGGTGATTTTGTTTCAGTTTCTTTGCAGAGTTGGTTGGAGGTGGTTGCTGTGTTTTGGCTTGTTGTAGGTGAAGTGAACGCAGCTGTGGTCAGTCCAGAGGAGATCCGTAGTGTGGCTGAAGGAGACATGATTGCTGGAGGTGAAGATGGGGTCGAGTGTGTGACCTGCGATGTGGGTGGGGGAAGTGACCAGTTGTTTAAGCCCGAGGTTGGCGAGGTTGTCCAAGAGGGTGGTAGTGTTGCGGTCGTTGATCTTTTCAAGGTGAAAGTTAAGGTCTCCCAGAAGGATGTAGTCTTTGGAGGGGAGCGCGTGTGGAGTGATGAAGTCCGTGATGTCTTCACTGAATTTAGCGCGGGGTCCTGGTGGTCTGTAGAGGAGGGTGCCTCTGAGTGTGGTCTTGGGGTCGATGTGGATCTGGAAGTGAAGCAGCACCAGCCCAGCATAAGTTAGCACAACAACAGCACAACTTAGCACCACAACAGCACCACTCAGCACCACCACAGCACCACTCAGCACCACACCAGCATCACTGTACACCACCACAGCACCACTCAAAAACAGCACAGCAGCAATCAGCACCACACCATCATCACTCAGCTCAACACCAAAATAAATAAATAACACCCAAACATCACTCAGCGCAACACCAGCATCAGTCAACACCAACACTGCATCACTCAGCACTACCCATAAATCAACATTAGCACAACACCAGCATCACTCAGCTCCACACCAGCACCGCTCACCTTCACAACATTAACAATAGGCAGCACAACATTAACACTAAGCGCAGCACCAGCACCACCACAGCACCACTCTACACTACAACAACATATCTCAGCACCACCACACCATCACTCAAAGCAAACACTATCAACACTAAGCGCAACAACAGAATGACTCGGCACCACCACAGCAACACTCAATAACACCACAGCACCACTCTGCGCCACAACAGCATCACTAAGCACCACCACAACAGCACGAATCACGCACAACTAAAAACAAACACAGCAGCAGTAACGAAAACCACAGCACAACTCAGCACCACCACAATAACATTCAACACCACCACAGCAACACTCAGAAATCAACACTCCTAAAAAAGCATCAAAAACATCCATCCACAGGGAATTTCAAACTGCAAGCACCAACTACATCCTCAAAATACACACTCCAAATGCACCATCCAAATAAAAATTAAAACTACAACATCCAAATCCACTTCACCACTCCAAATTCACACTCCAAATAAAAACTCAAACTACAGGCTCAAAATCTATGCTCACTCAATATATCCCCATACACAGACACACAACACTACAACACCGCCCTCTCTCTAACACTATACCAACATCACTAACTCTACAACACTCACTCACTCTAACGCCTTCTATAATTACATGCTTACATTTCTTCACTCGTCATAATATGAAACTCTATTCCAGCACTTCCTTCTTTAAGTCCCAGTTCTCAGCAAAAATGAAATGTATCAATGTTTAAAGCTTTATTACAAAAAGTAGAAAAAAAATTTGCTACACTTTTAATCTTGATTTTTACAAATATTATAATATGCTACACATTATCACAAAAAAAGGTAGTGCCATTATACATTACTGGAAATATTATGTAATTATTCATTATTTATAAAACATATAAGCCATTACAATTTGTCATATCAATACATGTACGTCAGGGAAATACTAAACATGTACATTTAATAATGCTATAGGTGTCACATTTGCAATTTAAAAAAAAATCCCATTTATAATAACAACATTAATACATTTGAAATTATAAAAACATAAACATAAATTAAAAAATTATTACATTTACAAGACAAATAACTCAAACGTTCTAATGCGAGACCTATTGCATTTCCAATGCTTGTTTCTACGGCAGCTCCGCTTTTGGCCGTCCTCCGGTCCAGTCTCCACTTTCCAGGCAGGCCCACTCACCTCCCACCCGTGCACCCTGAGTTGGCGAGCTCTATGGCCAGGAGGGGAGGGGGGGGGGGGGGAGCCAGTAAACTTGTTTAATGCAGTGTCAAGTAAGAAGGTCGGCAGCCATCTCAGCACCCAGGCAGCTGCCGTAACAGCTCCAGGGCCCCCTCCACTCATCCCGCGACGGAGCAGCGCAGGCTCATGCCCCGACTGATCGCAGCCCAGCACAGCGATTCCACCTTGGGCCCTCGTAATTCATGGCCACCGTCCTCCCCAGCATCCAGAAGTGCTGTTGTTGTGAAGATCGGGCTCACATGGGTCAGATTCTTCGGGATATTACACAGGCAGCCGCGGTGCTCCTTTAGGCAACATCCGCTCTGGTCGCTTCTTGGCCACGCCCCAGATATCAATTCTTATTATTAAAGAGAACACCCAAACAAGATGCTATGTTTTAAATTCTAAGTTTGTGCTTCTCCAGAGCAAGCACTCTTAAACTATACTGCCTACCAATATAGATGACATATGACTCTTACACCTTGTAGTCTTATGTAACATTTCTTATACACTGATTTACACATGTATGGTTGACTGTCTCTGTGCAACGTGTGTAATGTAAAGTGCTCTGACAGCATACACTGGTATGAGTGGTACATTAGAATTAATTAAATGCATCAGAAAGAGAGTAGTTATATAGACTTGAGGGGCACTGTGAAAGGATGGTAGTCAAAGAATCCTTGGCGGACAGTTTTGGCCGGTGCAGGTAAGTGCTGTGGGGCGGAGTTGACGGACTACAGAAGAAGTTTTATTTGTTTATTTAATTTTACCTATTCCGTCGCTTGTTTACTTACCGCTTCCCACCCCGCCCCCCCTCACCAGGCTTACCTGCGCAGGTCACCGTAGGTGGCAAAGGTAGTCATTGGGGGACACCAACAAACATTGTTGCGCTTGGCACCACCAGTGCTAAAGTCAGCTCTGCCTCTGCTTAAAAACATCAGAAAAAGCTAATTGCTTGCACAGGAAATGTAGTTTCAATTAGTTTGCATTAGTTTATAAATGTCTGATAGCCACAGGGATCTCCAAAGAACTTCTCTGTGGTTTCCAAAAAGAAAGAAAATCAAACAATGTTAAGGCTTCATCAAGCATTTGTATTGCATTAAATCATGCGGACTCATAATTAAAAGTAATGTTGTACAGGCAAATAAGAGTAAAAATAAAAGCACTGTGTTGACTGTAAATATAACTCTGGTTTGCCGATGCAACATTACTTTAATTATGAGCCCGCGTGATTTAAGTTCGATGAATGTTGTGTTGTAATCGCTTGCTGAGGTACATGCATCTAATTGATATCCAGGCCTCGGTGTATTAGTATTTGATTTTTAAAAAGCAACTAAGTACTAAAAAGGATATGCTAAATCTTTATTATTTTCAATGAGAGTATAGTTTGTTGAAGTGATTTAAGCAGGAGATATCAGAATGTAATTAGCAGAGCTAGAAAATGGAATAACAACTTGGTAGGAAGAAATAAAAGGGTTGTATGACGGAACCTTCCATGCTGTTACCATGCATGCCTTTACAATGATGACAAACAACAAATATGTATTTACAATGAATGCCTTAAGCATGAAAAAATGTATTACGATTATACCTTTACCACGCATGCCTTTACAACACAAATGTAAGTATTTTGCAGGTAATATAAAACCATATATATAATATATATAATATATATACATACCTATGTGTGAATATGTATATAATCATACATAACCACATAAGCGAGTATACATACTCAACTTACTTTAGAGGAATTCATTCTTCTAATCCAAGAGGCACTAAGCCCATAACAACGATTGACCATTACAATGTCATTAAATATGTGGCTTGTAGACTTGGAAAAGGAAACTGACATTGGTTGTATAACAACCAAAAAACTACCCCTCCCACAATGCATCCTAACTGCCAAGTGGGCAGTAGGGTATAAATACTGAAAAGTAAAAACGGACTTGTTACTACCGTGATCAAGAACAGTCTTTTGTTCGAAACGCGTAGGTGAGGAAATTTTACTTAAGATGGATTAAAGAAGCTTGAAAATATCCGAGAAGAGTGCGGTGTCTTTTTGAAATTGCTCGAAATTACTAACGAGTCTTGTCCTTGACTCGTCACCTGCACCAGCTGACCGGCCACTCCTCCTCCAGAAAGGGACATTTGCTTTGAAAAATTTGATACGCGAGGAGAGAGCCCAGCACCCAAACACTCCGCACATCTGCATGGATGACATCGTGGTGCGCGAGGAAAACGTGAAAAGAGTAATCCTAAGGGTGCACAGACCAACTGAAGTGAAGACGCCCTGATCAAAAAGGATTTAATTGAGATACAAGCGCAAACCACGAGCGGAACACAAACAAACCAAGTTACCGGCAGAACGGAAGACACACCCTCCCATTACTCGGTCGAGCGCTGACGCGAAGGTGCCGGAGGGCATTCAGCGGTCCAGGAGACTCCCGGGTAAGTGAATGTCAAGAGGTGTGTATGCGAGCCCGTAACCTAAGGTGTTGCAGCGAATGAATATATCAAGTGCCAGACTACGTGTCACTTTGCTAGCAAAAATAAACGTGTCATTTTCTCGGATAAGCTTCCATCTCGCAGTGGCAGTGAGCCTTGCAATCAGATCTAAAACTTCCCACGCTCAGTAAACAAGTCGTTCGCCAACGACAGCAAACAAACAGACAGTTAAATACAAACACGGACACGCAAAAATAATGTTCCTCTTTTTTGTTGACCCAGGATACTCTCGACAAAATGGAAAAAAGAGCGGCAAAGCGCTTGGAAAAAGCAGAAAGTCTATTCTCAGAATCCCAACAAGCAGTCACAAATCTAACCTCAGACCCTAAAGCAACGACCTCCAAGAACCCTCAAACAACATTAAAACAACTTTTCCAACAGTTAGAAAAACTACTGCGCAAAGAGATATCACGCTCCTGGGAAATAATAACACTCGAAAAATACCTGGAATTGGGACTCGTCCCCAGAGGCTTACGCATATTTACCTTACCAAATCATCCAGATACTAGCGCAGCAATGCTGGAAGAATGGGGGCATAACAACATGGACTGTTCTAAAAAAATGATAATGATAATCATAAAACATGCAAAAATAAGAGTAGCTGATCTACACATTGAAATTGAGGATATAGAACAACAAATTAAAGCCTCACATGAAGGGGAAGAGGAAATGAAAAAACTAAGAACCATAATGGAAAACAATTTGGACAAACACGAAAATGAGATAGAAGAAAGAAAACAGCGCAAATTCAGAAGGGATCAATATGACTATGCAAATGGCGCAATATTCACATTTGCTAAGGGATTTGATGCTCTAAAACAACAAGGAACCAACAAACCCAAACCAACGATAATAACACCTGGTGCAAGCGAAACTGAATCTGACGCTAGCGAAGGAGAACAAAGAGGGAGAGAAAGAATATCCGCCCACAAAAAGTTTTCTTTTTTAGAGGAAATGGAAATGTTATACCACGATCAACAAACTCCAAAAACACAATGGAGGGGACGTGGAAGGGGAAGACAGAGAGGTCGAGGAAGAGGTCAATCTTTGAACCTAAACCCAAGCGCAAAACCAGAAGAGCCAAGCGCTCCAAGATATCCACTGCGCAATCGCACTCTGTCAAAAAAGTAACAACAAATAACAAAAAGAAAGACGATCCCGGTCCAGATTTAATTATAAATCTATCCGATTACACCCTAACAACCAATGAAAAAACGTTATTGAATAAGGGTCTAACATTCAGCCCGGAAAAACATCAGGACGATTTGGAAACCAAAATTGATATGTACAAATATATCAGAAAATTAAAATTGATTTTTTTTTCTCGCAAAATCAAGTAAGAAAACCGGAAATTAGTCCAGCATTAATAACAGTCTGGAGGAAGAAGGATATACTATCTCAGAAATACCTGCATTAAGGGTAGCTCATGACCTGGCCAATGATGAAACCGACATATCAATAACCGAAACACAAACACTGAAGGAAATGGAAATTCCACACAATACGCATCCGAAAACAACTTTTAAAAATCCTTCAAAATTCTGTCCAATTTTACATCCTGGCAACAGAATAGATGCGTTTCAAGACCTAATCAACACTGAACTAGATAAAATGAAAAACAATAACAACAAAAAGAAGGAAAATCTATCCTGGGAAGAACGTCAAGCACTAAATTCTCTAAAAGCAAACTTGAAAATCGAAATAAAACCGCCGACAAAGGCGGAAACATTGTGATATTAAACAAGACTGACTACATTGAAGAGGCATATCGACAATTACATGATGTTAACAACTATACGAAACTAAAAGACAACCCAATAGCGACAATGACAATAACTATACACCAACAAATAAAACGATGGCAGGAAAACGGCTTGTTGACGCAAGAAGAAACAAACTTCCTAACAGTCGAGAATCCGATTACACCGACAATTTACTTTCTGCCGAAAGTTCACAAAACATTGTACAAACCCCCAGCTCGACCAATAAAATCCAACTGTGGATCGCTATATGAAAACATCGCCTCATATGTTGATTATTTCTTAGCTCCCATAGTGCCAACACTAAACTCCTTCATCAAGGATACTGGAGACTTTCTACGCATCATAATGGACACAGAATGGCAACCAACATATCTACTAGCCACAATAGATGTAGTATCACTCTATACATCCATCAACCATCAATTAGGTCTAGAAGCAATCGCATATTTTCTCAGGCAGAGACCAATAGGGGAACTTAATCACTCAGCAATGTTGTTAGACATGATACAAATATGTCTCACGAACAATGTGTTTCTCTTTAACAATGGAATCTATTCCCAAAATCGTGGAACTGCTATGGCGTTTCCTTCTCTCCAAGCTATGCTAATCTCACCATGGGATGGTGGGAGAAACACATGGCTTGGAGAGAGGATAACGAGCCATACACTGTCAAGATAATTCTCTGGCTGAGATTTATCGACGATCTCTTCCTATTGTGGAAAGGAACAAGGGAAAAGCTGCTAGAATACATAACGATCTTGAATACCAACAATGTGGGATTACAATTCAGGTTTAACATACAAGAAAATGAAATCGATTTCCTTGACACAAAGGTATACATAAAAGAGAATAAAATACACACGACTCTCTTTCGGAAAAAAACCTCCACAAATAGCATCCTTCATGGAACTAGTTTTCATCCAACATCTCTGAAACAAAATGTACCTTACGGAGAGTTTCTAAAGATGAAAAGAAATTGGAACAAAAATTTGCAGAAACTGCACAACGATTCTCCCAAAGAGGATATAACATGAAAACAATCAAATTGGGAGAAACAAGAGCACGCAAAAAGACAAGAACTGAAACATTGATTGAAAAAAAGAAAGATGCAACTTCACTAACAACAGAGGATAAGCCACGTCTAATCCTAACATATTCAAAGGAAAGTGTGAAAATCAGAAAAATGGTCACGAAATATTGGAGCGTATTGAAGAAAGATCCGGACATTGGAAATATGATTGGAGATGCACCATTAATCTCCTTCAGAAAGGCACCATCACTTGGAGACACCCTAGTCAACAGCCACTTCATAAACAAAAGGGAAGAAACCTGGCTGGAAAAAATACAAAAAGGCTTTACCAAATGTATATCGTGCAAAGCGTGCAAGATTGGCAAAAACCTAAAATCCATAACGGATCCAAAAGGTCAACCGTTTGAAATTCGGAACAAGATCACATGTGAATCTTATTATATTGTTTATCTTCTTGAATGTGATTGCGGAAATAGATACATTGGATCGACAATATGTGCCCTCAAAAAAAGAATGTTAGAACACATCAGGGCAATTCAAAACAAAGACCAAACGTATGCCATGGCCAAACACCTCATGACCCACAAAAACAAAACCTGGCTAAACGTAAAATATTCAGGGATAGCCATGGTGCCAGAAAATGAAAGAGGTGGAAATTGCCTACAAAAACTTAGACGTTTGGAATCCAAATTAATAATAAATTAAAGACAAATATCCCCCTAGGTTTGAATGGGGACGAAGAATTATATGTACACTTATGAAAGACTTTTACAAGCAATCCAGAGACACTTATATAATGAATGTAATCCAGTCATCATGATATCTATCGCATAAGACAAGTGATTGTGCAAATCATGCAATGAGAGGATTAATAGCTGAAATATTTGAGAAATGTTACTTTAAGCTTAAACCTGGCGTCTTAGTAGCTTTTTATAGTACATATTGTTTAGATTTTGAAATTTACAAGGGGTCAGATTAGAACAAAATGAGAAATTTACGTTTGTTGTTTGCATTGTTCGTTGTTTTAAGTAATGTCAAGTTCCTGGACCAAAGCAAAAGCCACTGACTTTGGGATATAGCACTCAGCTATCACCCTAGATTATGTATATAATCATACATAACCACGTAAGCGAGTATACATACTCAACTTACTTTAGAGGAATTCATTCTTCTAATCCAAGAGCACTAAGCCCATAACAACGATTGACCATTACAATGTCATTAAATATGTGGCTTGTAGACTTGGAAAAGGAAACTGACATTGGTTGTATAACAACCAAAAAACTACCCCTCCCACAATGCATCCTAACTGCCAAGTGGGCAGTAATGTATAAATACTGAAAAGTAAAAACGTACTTGTTACTACCGTGATCAAGAACAGTCTTTTGTCCGAAACGCGTAGGTGAGGAAGTTTTACTTAAGATGGATTAAAGAAGCTTGAAAATATCTGAGAAGAGTGCGGTGTCTTTTTGAAATTGCTCGGAAAAAAAAAAAATATATATATATATATATATATATATATATATATATATATATACACAAAAACAATCCTTTCCAGTCGAAAAAGAAGGCAGCACACCAGGAGCTGCTTCAAAAGGGGTTTATTGTGCCGAACGACGCGTTTCAGCCTGTCACCTTTCATCAAGTCAGGCAGTCATGTGATTATTGTAAGGGGCGTTTCTTGATCCTTGAGGTATTTTCTTTATTTCCATGGTTGTAATGAGAAACGCCATTTAAAAATAATAACATGACAGCCTGACCATTGAATCTGACGAAAGCCAACAGGCTGAAACGCGTTGTTCTTTGCGCACAATAAACCCCTTTTGAAGCAGCTCCTGGTGTGCCGCCTTCTTTTTTGACTGGAAAGGATTGTTTTTGTGAATGGTGGTTGGCCGCCACGCCAGGCACCAGCAGCGAGAGGCAGGTGGACGGCGTATGGCCAAACGACTTGGTGGTTTGCAATATTTATATATATATATACTAGAAGCCCGTCCCGACCTTGTCCGGGAGCAACAGGCTTCCCCGCCCCCCGCCCGCCCCGACATTGTCCAGCAGCCTGGGCCCCCGCCCGGCCCATCCCTCCCCTGCCCCGACCCCCGCCTGCCCTGACATGGGTCCCCTTACCACAGACGCCGCTCCTCCCGCCTGTCCGCTGCTCGCACCGCCACTGGCCTGTCCGCTGCTCCTCACGTCACCGCTCCTCCCCCGCGCCATGTCCGCCGCTCCCTTACCTCAGCCGCCGCTCCTCCAGCCTGTCCGCTGCTCGCACCCTCACCTGCCCCGACCCCCGCCTGCCCCGACATGGGTCCCCTTACCTCAGCCGCCGCTCCTCCCGCCTGTCCGCTGCTCGCACCGCCACTGGCCTGTCCGCTGCTCCTCACGTCACCGCTCCTCCCCGCGCCATGTCCGTCGCTCCTCGTCGCGCTCCTGGACGCCGCTCCTCCCCGCGCTCCTGACGTGAGCACGCACGTCGCAGCCGGTGCTACTTGGGAGGGACTACTTTTTTTTTACTGTAAATTTTTTAAATAACGTTTTTTTTTATTTATATAGCCTATAACCATCTACACACCCTGACGATTCCAACAGTGTATCGGGTGTGTGGATTGGCGCTGTGGTTCCCGAGTTTACCCGCCTCAAAGGCTGAAAGTTCTTCCTTTATTATAGTAGTATAGATATATATACTAGCAGCCCGTCCCGACGTTGTCCGGGTATAAATTGCTGCCAGCCAGTAGTATATTGTTTTGTAGGGTTTCGTTTTGATAGCATTTCTTATCTGTGACAGGCCTGTGAAACGCTCCGATTCACAGTGCACTGCTGATGCACTTAAGAGTGCGCGTTCAGTTAGTAGTGTGTGAACTCGAGTTTCCATACTTTATTTTTCCTTGCAATATTGTATAGCGCAAACTCGACAACATGGCATGAGCACAATTTACATTACAGAAGAACACATTCATTTGTGGTAGGCACTGGGAGACAAAGCGATTTGCCTGGAATCACAGGATGTTGAGCTGATGCCGAGATTCGAACGTAGCTCCCCAGCTCTAAAGTTCTCAATTCTAGAACTTGTGGCGGGAGGTGTGTCTAAAAGTGTATGTCGGTGCTGGCCATCAAGGAGAGAGGCCTGTGCATTTTTCAAATCGGTGGTGAAAAAAATAGGAGTATGTTGCTGGAGATTTGGGCCGCCGTGCCACCAATGTACTTACCGGGTAAGGTTAAACATCCATTATTGTGCAACTTTCTTTCCGCATACCATCACTCCTCATACTTTCATTACGAAAGTACCATGACTCCGCAATGCCATTATAACGCATGACATTACATTTTATATGCTTTTACCACGCATACATTTACAAAGAAATTAGTTGTAAATGCATGAATGGTAAAATCATGTTTTTTTTAATGTTTGGATAAGGTAAGTATGGGTATAGGGGTATATGTTTTGGGGTGTTTGGGTATTTAAAGGGTTCAGATACAATTTTAGGTTATGGGGTACAGGGGTAGTTTTAGGGATAGGTATGGGTTTTGGAGTACAGGGGTATTTTTAGGGTTCAGGGCTAGGTTTGGGTTTTGGGGTATAGGGGTATTTTAAGGGTTCAGGGCTAGGTTTGGGTTTTGTGGTACAGGGGTATCTTTAGGGTTCGGGGATAGGTTTGGGGTTTGGGGTACAGGGGTATTTTAAGGGTTCAGGGCTAGGTTTGGGTTTTGGGGTACAGGGGTATTTTTAGGGTTTGGGGCTCGGTTTGGGCTTTGGGTACAGGGGTATTTTAGGGTTCAGGGGTAGGTTTGGGTTTTGGGGTACAGGGTTGTTTTTATGGTGCAGGGCTAGGTTTGGGTTTTGGGGTACAGGGGTATTTTTAGGGTTCAGTGGTAGGTTTGGGTTTTGGGGTACAGGAGTATTTTAAGGGTTCAGGGCTAGGTTTGGGTTTTGGGGTACAGGGGTATTTTAGGGTTCAGGGGTAGGTGTGGGGTACAGGGGTATTTTTAGGGTTCAGGGCTAGGTTTGGGTATTGGGGTACAGGGGTATTTTTAGGGTTCAGGGGTAGGCTTGGGTTTTGAGGTACAGGGGTATTTATAGGGTTCAGGGCTAGGTTTGGGTTTTGAGGTACAGGGGTATTTTTAGGGTTTAAGGATAGGTTTGGGTTTTGGGGTACAGGGTATATTTATAGGGTTAAGATGAGTTAGTGTTTAAGGGTGTTGGGGTATTTTAAGGAGTAAGGGTGGGTTATGATTATGGGGTGCAGGGGTATTTAAAGGGAGCAGGGTGGACACCCGGAGCTGGAATGTACAGAACCAGGGAAGAAAAAACAATGAAATATTGGGCACAACGCTCGCTTTTTTCCCGTAATCTCACGCCCCGCACACGCCCACGCCCCCAGCACACGCCCACAGCACACGATATGAGACATGGCATAAAGGGCGGAACGTACCACACGCCCCCAGCGTTTGTCACACCCCCAGCCAACGCCCACAGCACAACGCAGACACGCCACAAGGGACTACTTTGCTGGCACGGTTCTTTTACCTTTTAAATGTATATGGTGGGTGTCTGCATAGCCTATGTCCTTCTGCTGCAACTGCCCTTTCCAAAGCTGTATTGGGTGTTGTGATTGGTGCTGTTGTTCATGAGATTACCCGCCTCAAAGGTTTGGGCTCTCTCTTTATTATATTAGTATATATATATATATATATATATATATATATATATATATATATATATTACCTTCTACTGGCAGTCGCCAGTAGGTATATATAGTTAGGACCTAGTTACCATAGTAAATTCCGAACATTCTGTTGGGAATAACTTTGGAGCTGATTGTGGGATCTGCCTGTAATTTTCCTTAAATTTGCCTCGCTGCGCTCCATTCCTTCCCTAAAAGGTTCGGTGGGATTCGTCAAGCGGGGGCGGAGAAAAAAGGGGGGCCCAAAACGTGTTTTCCCCATGTTAATTTCCATAGGGACATTCTGACAAGGCTACAGCTCTAACGGCTGAACAGAATTATACCAGATTTGGCAAAATGGTAGGGACTGGTATGCGGCAGTGCCTTTTGTATGTTTGGTGTAAGTCCCTCCAGTAGTTCTCGAGAAAATTGAATTTGAAATTTTTCAAATGGCATTTTCTATGGGACCTTTAGACACGGCTACAGCCCGAACGGCTAAATGGAATTACACCAAACTTGGCAAAATGGTAGGGACAGGTATGCAGTAGTGCCTTTTCTATATTTGGTGAACATCCCTCCAGTACTTGTTGAGAAAATTGAATTTGATCAAATTATATATCTATATGCGCTTACCCTTACGTGCGCGAGCGAGTTTCTGATTGGCTGGCAGTCGACTGTCAACATTCCAAACTGTCCAAACCAGGAAGTGTTGGCCACCATCTTGTTTTTCAGGAGAACTGAGGCACAAGAGAGCCCAAAACAAGAGTGGAAAACACGAAAAGGGAGCAGGGTAGAGACCCCCCAACCCTCTCGCCCTTCTCAGGGGGTCCCAAAAGGACCCCCAAGGGCAAAAATAAATAAATAAATAAATAAATAAATAAAATCACGGGGTACGCGCACCGTACGCGAGGGGTACGCCTACCGTGCGCGTACCCCGCAATAAAAAAAATACATGTTTTATTGCACTTTGTGGTCCTTCTGGGACCCCCTGAGAAGGGCTAGGGAGTCAGGGGGTCTCAAACCTGCCCCCTTTCCGTGTTTTCCACTCTTGTTTTGTGCTCTCTTGTGCCTCACTTCTCCTGAGAAACAAGATGGCTGCTCAGGTGGTCCCAGAAGGATAATAACATATATAAACGTTATCCGCTAATAGAATTAGCATTTACAAAACCTTTGAAATTTATTGAAAAAAAATATAGGTTTCACACCTGATATAGTTAGGAATTAGCATTTAAAAACCCTTGCAAATTGGGGGGGCGTGGCCAACAGCATGGCTGCCTAGACGTGCCTCGCCGGAGCTCCGGCCGAGTTGCCCCAAAATCCGACTAAAAAACCCTGAAAAACGAGCGAAAACTCATATCAGCTGGAGACACAACCACTACGGATCCTGGTGAGCAAGCGGCCAGGGTGGCGGTGTGGTCTTTGCCGGTAATTCGGCGAGTCGGGAGGCGATATCGGGGTGAGGACGGCTATGATGGCGGCCGCGAGGTGAGGAGGACGGCGAAAACGCTGACGCCAGCCCCGGCGGACTGCTGAAGGTACGAACACCAGAACCATCAGGGGACCCCCACAGTGACCGGGGACAGCGGCGCGCGGCTGGGAGACCAATCCAGCTTCGCGCGGACCGCACGGAGGAAAACAGTCCCATCCCAAGATGGCGGCCAGAGGGGAACACTGAGCGGTACCTTGCGAGGGGGCTAGTGAACGAGCCAACCTTGACGACGGATCCGGGGACTACTGTAGCCGGCGGGGGTAGCTGCTGCCACTGGGCCCCCCCCCCCCCCCTCCACCCCCCTCGTGGAGGACAGCGAAGGACGGCGCAGCGGCATAGCGGACAGTGGCAACCGGGCTCTGTGGCTGGAGGGCGGTAGCGAGAGAGCAGTCCTAGAACCAAGGCCCGCCTGGACTCCCCTGGCGAGTGCTGACCCGGACACCGCGCCTGGCCGGCCATCGGACGGCGGAGGGGATCGGGAGGGAAAGCGGTGAACGGTGCGGTCCCCCTGACACCCCAGTGCCACAAGACATCCGCGGAGCGGCCGACCGGAGCCCCCCACCCACGTGGAGAACATGAGGGGGAAAAAGGAGACGGCCGCCAGGAACACGAAGCAGGGCCCCATGGACCTTTTCGCTGCCCCGAGGACTGGGACCGATCAGCCGGGCGCCCGTCCTGATATGGCCGTGCTGCTGGAGGCCATTCAAGCGTCCAGGACGGACATCCAGGCATCGAGGTCAGCCCTGGAAACTAAAATTGGAGAGGTCGGGGCGGAGGTAACGCTATTGCGCCAAGACTTTAGGAACCTGAACGAGAGGGTGACGGCCGCGGAGGACAGGCTGAAGGAGGACGGAGAGGCGATTACTACACTCAGGAGAGATATGGCGGAACTCCAGGCGGCGCACCGTAACCTCCAATGGAAGGTGGATGATGCGGAAAACAGGTCCAGGCGCAACAACCTCCGCTTTGTGGGATTTAGAGAAGGAATCGAGGGTAAGGACATGGCTGCCTTCTTGCTAACCTGGCTCAAGTCCACCTTCCCAACGGCGCAGTTTTCCACCTGCTTCATAATTGAGCGGGCACACAGAGCGCTCCTGGCCAAACCCCCGGAGGGTGCGAGACCCCGGCCGGTCATCGCACGCTTTCTGAACTTTGCCGACAGGGACTTGATCCTACGAGAAGCCAGGGCAATGGGGGAGATCCGACTGGAGAACGCAACGATAATGATTTTCCCGGACTATAGCCAGGAGGTGTCGAAACAACGCCGTTCCTATGACTCAGTCAAGGCTAAGCTGCGTTCCCTACAAATCAGGTACATGCTTCTCTTTCCCGCCAAGCTGAAAGTGATATACAAAGACAGAGCGATCTTCTTCAACCACCCTGAGGACGTGTGGCAGTGGCTCGAGGAGCGCCCCATCCTGAACAGCCGCGAGGCGGCCAGCCGGGAGGCAATGGACAATAGGGTGAGGAGTAGGTCACAGTGGGAACTACCGAAACCTCAGGGGCAGAGGACACGGAAAACCCAACACAAGGACTCGGCGACACCATATAGGACCCGGGGAGCGGCAGGCAAGAGGACCGGCAGGTCGGAATCCCCCGGCGCGGCGACGGGCACCCGCCTCAGTGGACCCCGGAAGGGCGCACGCTCGGAGGGCGACGACGTGGAGGAGTCTGAGGGCCCATCATCCGGCGAGGAGGACATGGAACTCTTGAGTGCATCACTACACCCTTTGGCGAAGGAGATCCGCCATATGGAACAGGACCTCTCAGGCCACGACCTCACCACGGACACACAAGACTCTCACTCATGAACTAAGGGCGGAGTGGCTCGATGGAAATGGCAACTCGGCGCGAATGGAGCACGCAAGTTGGCACAGTTCCCCCTTATATACTCAACTCCATCCAGGGTTTGAGTTAATTACTGTCTACACTGGGGAGGGATGTGCGGGAGGGCGACTGACCTGCCCCCACTGAAGGTTTGGTCCCATGTTGGGATGCGGCTGGAAGGGGAGGGAGGTGGGGAGGGGGTGGGGGGGACACACGGGTGTTGCAGTTACCCCACGTTGGGGTGTTGGGATGTTGGGGTGGGAGGGGTACGAATGGCTACAAAGCAGCGAGTCCTAGGACAGTCACCCTTACTACCATCCGGGCCCTGGGGTCCGACCCCTGATGGACCTTGTACGGTGCAATGGCAAGTACATTAGCTGCACCGAACGGTGAGGGCACCGGGATTAAAGTGTTAACCTGGAATGTGAACGGCCTGGGATCCAAAATTAAGAGGAGCCTGGTTACTGCATACATTAAGCGCGCAGCTCCCGACATCATTTTCCTCCAGGAAACGCATTTGAGGGGAAACCGCTGTGCGTTTCTAGCGCGCGGGCAATACATAGTCCTGGCACACGCGGGATACACCATGGGCTCGAGGGGCACGGCAATACTTATTAGGAAAACAAGGCCCTTCACAGTGACACGCACGTGGTTGGACCCGCAGGGCACATTTGCCGCGGTGCAGGGGACATGGGAGAGACGCAGGTACACCTTGATATCGGTCTATGCTCCACCCAAACTACAGACACGAACGATGCAGGAGATCACAGGAGTGTTACTAGACACGGCAGATACAGTACAGATTGTGGGAGGGGATTTTAATGATGTAATGTGCACGACACGGGATAGATCAGGGAACACTCACACAGCGGGTACGGAAACAGCTCTGGCGCGCAGCATGGCCACGATCGGTCTCACTGATGTCTGGCGGTGGCTCCACCCTGAACAGGAAGCTTACTCATTCTACTCTGGGGCACACAAAGTCTTCTCCAGACTAGATTATGTATTCACCTCTAGGCAGGAACTTTCGGCAGGGGACTTGGCGGACTACAAGGCGAGGGGTATCTCGGACCATTCCCCACTGATTGTACACATAGGACATGGTCGGGGGAGAGGGCAGGCGCAATGGCATATGTCGGCGTGGGACATACAGACACCTGAAATTTTAGGGGGCATTCGTGCGGACATTAGAGTCTTTGTGGCGGAAAACGAAGGATCGGTACAGTCTAGGGTCACATTGTGGGAAGCCATGAAAACTGTGTTGAGGGACCGCTTCCAATCCAGGGTGGGGGAGGCCAGGAGGAAACGTACTGAAGCCATAGCGAGGGAGGAGGCTAACATTTTGACCCGAGAGGCCGAATACCACAGAACAAAGGAGGAGGTAACTCTTAGAAAACTGCTAGACACCCAAAGGCTATACAGGGAACTGATCACAGATGAGGCGCGTACTCAGGCACTGGCTACCCTACATCGCCTATACGATGTAGGCGATAAGTCGGGAAAGCTCATGGCATGGCTGAGCAGGCGGGAGCAAGCTACCAGGTGGGTGGACTGGGTAGAGGCCCCGGGACAGGTGAGGGCGTCCTCGGACCAAGCAATAGCAGAGGCCTTTGCGGCCTATTTTGAGGACTTCTACAGGGCTAGAGATCTGGGGGATCTTGAGGAGGTGCAGACAATGCTGGGAAGTGTGGAGGTACCGCAGCTGACCCCCGAAGATAGCACGACTCTGGAGGCGGATCCCACCCTGGACGAGATCGTGGAGGCGATGGCTGCCCTGAAACCGGGGAAAGCCCCGGGGCCTAATGGATTCCCGGCGGAGTTCTTCAAGCGGACGGGGGACCTACTCTCACGTCACCTGAAGTCGTTGTATGCGGAGGCGTTTGAATCTGGCGCTCTTCCGCCGGACCTGGCCTTAGCTACCATAATCCCGGTTCACAAGGAGGGCAAACCCAGGGGGGACTGCTCCTCTTACCGCCCAATCTCCCTCCTGAACATCGAGACTAAACTCCTTGCCACTATCCTGGCGAGGCGGTTGAGACATGTCATAACAGACCTAGTGCACCCAGATCAGTCCGGGTTCCTGCCGGACAGGGCCACTAAACTCAACCTGCGGCGCACGCACAACTGGCTTCAGGAAGTCTGCGACAGGAGCGAGCCCCACTGGTTCCTCTCACTGGACGCAGAGAAAGCATTCGATGCGGTTCACTGGCCCTTCCTGATGGGGACCCTTCAACGGTTCGGGTTTGGGCCCAAGTTCCAGCGTTGGGTGCGGCTCCTCTACTCGAACCCCAGGGCCAGAGTGCGGGTCAATGGGCGGTTGTCAAGGGAGTTTGCGATAGAGCGGGGGACCCGCCAGGGGTGTCCGCTGTCCCCACTCCTCTTTACTCTCACAATAGAGATACTCGCAACCCGTATCCGGTCCAATGGCGACGCGACTGGCTTCTGCAGGGGAGACTCAGGCACTAATCAGGAGAAGATCTCCTTGTATGCCGATGACGTGCTGTTATACGTTACAAATCCAGCTAGGACGATACCGGCCCTATTCAAAGAACTGCGAGACTTTGGGGCAGTGGCCGGGCACACCATCAACTGGCATAAGTCGATCCTCTACGACCCACAGGGTGCGCCGAGGGGGGAGGACCTGCCGGAGATGCTCATCCACACCACGGAAGGATTCCGCTACCTGGGGGTCTTTATCACCCGAGACAGGAGGCGATCCTACGCGGACAATGTTGACAGGGTAGTGGTGGCAGCGAAAGCGGAAATGGACAGGTGGCGACCACTCCCGCTCACCATTCTAGGCAGGGCCGCCCTGTATAAAATGATACTGCTACCAAAGTTTTTGTACGCTCTCCAAAACGAGTACTATCCCCTGCCGGCCACAACAGTGCAAAGAATCCACTCAGATCTCCGTTCCTTCTTGTGGCTGGGGAAGCAGGCCCGGGTGGCACTTGCGACTTTGCAGCGACACCAATATAGTGGGGGAATCTCACTGCCCAACCTGGAGGCCTATTATTGGGCAGAACACCTTACCCCGGTCAATGACTGGATTCACGCCCCGGCTGATCACCCCACCTATGCGCTCGAGAGATCGCAATGGGACGATGAAACGGTGCTACACTTCCTGTATGGGGGAGAGGGGGCCGCCAACTCCTTCCGGCGACTAAGATAACCCTAATGGCGTGGCGCAGAGCAACGGTAAGAATGGGCTGGCATGAAAGGCCCACCCGCCAAACACCCCTGTGGTCGTGTAGGTGGCTGACCGAACTGAACAAGCTGCGGGGATTCCAAAGGTGGGATGATATTGGCATTTCCACGATTGGGGACATCATAGCGAGGGGAGAACTTAAAACCTTCCAGGCGCTGCAGCAAGACTTTGGACTCCAGAGAACCCAGTACTATAAATACCTTCAGCTGCGGCATGCATGGGGAGCACAGAACATTTCTCTCACTGACATACCCCAGTTTGCACCACTCGAGGGCCGCCTACTCCAAGAACAGATTCAGAGGGGGGCGGTGTCCATGACATACAAAACACTGACAAATAACATGTTGGGCGATCTACAGACACTCAGGGGGAGATGGGAGGCAGATGTGGGCACGCTAGAGAATCTAGACTGGGAGCTCATACTCATGCACCCTCGGGAGGTGGCCATAAAATCGAGGCTTCGCCTCATTCAGTTCAAGGTCCTACATCGGGCCTACTTTGACAGGGTGAGGCTCTTTCGGATGGGGAGGGCAGGTGACACCGCCTGCCTGCGATGCCAACACCAGCCGGGCGACTTCTTCCACATCATTTGGGGATGCTCTGTAATACAAGAATTTTGGGGTGAGGTCTTCAATGAACTAAATGCGATACTAGAGGTGGAGATACCTAAGGACCCCAAATTGGCACTTCTGGGCATGTCAACGGAGGTTGACGTCACACGATACCTCCTCATTTTCCTGCTGCTGGCCCTGGTGGTGGCAAAAAGAGACATTGCGAAAATGTGGGGGGCGCCTGGGAAGCCCACCATAGAGGACTGGAGAAGGGGATTGGATATGTATATGGCAGCTGAACGAGTTACCTATAAAGCTAGAGGGTGCCCACGGAAGTTCCGAAAAATATGGGCTAAGTGGCGACACTACCATGGATTGGAGTAGGGGGGCGTACCTGACCGGGGAGCTGAGAGGGAGTGGGGGTGGACCGAAGGGATGGTACTTATGTCGCAGGTTTTAGCTAAGTCACTGCTTGAGGGTACGGGCCATGGGATGGCCTACATTCGATTGTGACACGACGCAGGGGGCTTGGTGAGTCACGGATGTCGGGGGGAGGAGGGGGGGGAGGGTGATATGCTGCTTGGGGGGGGGGGGAAGTGGAGGGAGGGAAGGGGGGCCTCGGACAGAGGTCCCCCAGTTGATCACTTCACTTGTTGTTAAGGGGGGGGGTGTTCGGGGTGAAAACCAAAAAGTAAGTTCGCCAAAATGTATGCCATGTAACGGAACATTTACAAAAGTTGCGTACTGTCGGGAAGAGCGGAATGTTGACGCTCCCCCGAGATAAGTTGATGATCCGTGTAAGAGATTTGCCTGATGCAACAATAAAAAGAATTTATAAAAAAAAAAAAAAACCCTTGCAAATTCACTGAAAAAACCATAGGTTTCAAGCCTTATATAGTTAGAAATTAGCATTTAAAAAACCTTGCAAATTCACTTAAAAAACTTTAGGTTTCAGGACTTATATAGTTAGGAAATAGCATTTAAAAAACCTTGCAAATTCACTTAAAAAACCATAGGTTTCAGGCCTTATATAGTTAGGAATTAGCATTTTAAAAACCTTGCAAATTCACTTAAAAAAACATAGGTTTCATGCCTTATATAGTTAGGAATTAGCATTTAAAAAACCATTGAAATTGCTCCTATATAGTTAGTTGTACTAACTATATTTCGCGCACCCGCAATCCACTGCTGATGATGTCACATATTACATCATTCATGACATGGTCAGTGACATCACTGATGACATCTCAAATGACATCACTGATGACATCACTGATGACATCATCCAGTGACTGTGTGTTTCTGTAAAGTTAAAAATATATATATATATATATATATATATATATATCTATACTACTATTATAAAGAGAGAACAGAAACCTTTTGGCAAGGTAAACTCGGGAACCACAGCGCCAATCCACACACCCAATACATTGTTGGAATCCTTAGGGTGTGTAGATGGACATAGGCGACATAAAATAAAAATAAAATGTAAATTAAAAAATTAAAATTTAAAAACAAGTAGTCCCCTAAAACTAGCGCCGGCCGCGACGTAGCGCTGACCGCGACCTAGACGTGCGTGATGACGACAGGCGGGGAGGAGCGGTGACGAGCGGCGGCTCAGGTAAGGCAAAGGCGAGGCGGGAGGGGGGAGGTGGGCGGGAGGCGGTCTGGGCAATGTCGGGGCGGGCCGGGGCGGCGAGGCGGGAGGGAGGCGGGCGGGAGGCGGGAGGCGGTCTGGGCAATGCCGGGGCGGGCGGGGGCCCGGGCGGGAGTGCACAGAAGCATAAAATGCTCCCCCCAGGACCCTTCTGCCCCGGGCAACGCCAGGGCTGGCTGCTAGTATATATATATATATATATATATATATATATATATGATATATATATATATATATATATATATATATATATATATATATATATTCTGTCCACAAAAGGTTGCCCTGTTAGAGCCGCCGCTCAGAGAGGGGTTACTGCACACGGCGCCACAGGCAGTCAGCAGTCAGCATGTCACATCCCTTTACAGCAGCCATACGCGTTTCGAGCGGAAAGCTCTTGTTCACTGGCCAAATGATGAGGTGAGCAGATTCGTTGTGAACAGGTGATTTATTCAATTTAGGAGTCCCGCCCATGTGGGCGTTCCCACAGGCATGCTGGTAACTGTAGTCCTGATATGCCTGAAGACTCTATAGTTCATGAAGGCAAGTGCGCTGCACATTTCATCATCTTAATGTTTATCCCGGTTGGGCAAAGGTTGTTGTAGCAAGCTGATCAACTTTCCAATGTTGACCTGTGGCTCAGGCCCCCTCCTTTCCTTCGATTGTTAATGGTACCAACACCCAGGATCTGCTGGAAGCAGCGGAGCAGCTCCGCGACCGGCAAGGCCGCATAAGATTCTGTCCACAAAAGTTTGCCCTGTTGGAGCCGCCGCTCAGAGAGGGGTTACTGCACACGGCGCCACAGGCAGTCAGCAGTCAGCATGTCACATCCCTTTACAGCAGCCATACGCGTTTCGAGCGGAAAGCTCTTGTTCACTGGCCAAATGATGAGGTGAGCAGATTCGTTGTGAACAGGTGATTTATTCAATTTAGGAGTCCCGCCCATGTGGGCGTTCCCACAGGCATGCTGGTAACTGTAGTCCTGATATGCCTGAAGACTCTATAGTTCATGAAGGCAAGTGCGCTGCACATTTCATCATCTTAATGTTTATCCCGGTTGGGCAAAGGTTGTTGTAGCAAGCTGATCAACTTTCCAATGTTGACCTGTGGCTCAGGCCCCCTCCTTTCCTTCGAGTGTTAATGGTACCAACACCCAGGATCTGCTGGAAGCAGCGGGGCAGCTCAACATTGGAAAGTTGATCACTGGGGCTAAATCCACTACTGAAGTATGCCTATTTTGACGCACAATCCGTTTTAATTTAGCCAGAACAATAAACCCCTGACGCAAATGTCAAGCAACTGTACTGAGCAGCAAAAGCGATGGTGTGAATGAATTAGAACAGTTGGCTCAATCAACAGCGCGAGCGCACAGTAACACGCAATGAAGGCTTGACTGATGGTTCGCAGCTCCTATCTGAGTGGGGCGAACAGAGATATATTTTTTAAGAAAACGGATGTCTTTTCATCACAATTGTGTTTAATTTAATAATAGTGAATAGAACTTAATCTATTGTTTACATTTCATGCTGTTAACAAAACCGAGTGTTCTAGGGCATAAACTATGAGCGCTTATGGGGCAAACAGACGTTAAATGAAATGTATTAACGTGCTTCGTGACAGATTTTCGTCCAGCTCACAACAGTAATAACAACAATTTTGATCAAATGCATTTAATGTTTGTATTATGATTTATGCATACTATATCACAGCCATTCTGGTAAACAGTGCGCAGTATATAGCTCCAGACATATGATGTGTTGGTAGTCTGTTGGCTATGTCTATCATGCAATTAAGTCATGTGATTTACTTTAAATAATGGATGTTAACAGACTATGGTACTCGTGACAAAGGGAAGGCAATTCCCGAAACGCGTCGAGTGGGCTGTGAAAATAAATCCAGTTTGAAATACATCTGTGGCTTGGACGTCGTTCTTTGGAAGTGTGGACGAAAGGTTGGAGTATTTGGGACTGGCGATCCCGTCCAAAGCCCGCCGCTGTAAGGGGCCGACACAGCTTAGCGCCAAAAACTTTTGTTGGGACTTATTTGAAAAAAGCTGTGGCCCGCCTTCTCCTTTCCTGGGACGGAAGAAAGATCCCTGGTGCAACCGCCGCTACGAGTCTGATCTTTGAGACTGACCGCGTTCCTGAAAAACACGACGTGACAGCTCACGGGTAAGTGCAGAACAAAGCACACGATAATACCCGCGCCGCGTTACTGCTTATCGAACGGGAGGTGGTGCAAGGGGCACAACAACACGAGGGGAAGGCAAGCGGAAGTCTGTTAGCGGTGTAAGATTTAACACACGCGCGGACTGTAAAGCCTACTGGAGCGCATCTAAACAACAATTGTGCGCGATTAATAAAACACACAATATTGACATCATGGCAACATCCAGGTTTTCCAAGAGAAACGAAGCAGCCAAGCAGATATTTGATGTACTACCAGGGGAGCATAATGCCAACACACCGCCTAATAAGGGGAATGGAACACAAAGTGTGAATAAACAAGATCTCTGGGCAAAGTTGTTTAAACTCCTCAAGCTCGAACAAACCAAATGGTGGGAGGCCACCACACTGGCCAAATATATTGAGGTCGGCAGAGTCCCAAGAGGATTAAGAATCTATACCACCCCAACCTTCAATGACCCAGATCCTGAACTTGTGGATGAAATAGCCACGAGTGTTCTACTATTATGTTGAAACTCTTGGTAAAATATGCAAACAAAGACTGTGAGAAATATGCATTGGAAATCCAAAAAATTACAGAGGAGCTAACCAAACTGTGTAATAAAGAAGAATTTGACACAGAAATGAGCAAACTAGAAAAGAAACTAGAAACCCTTGAAAAAGAAATTAAAGAGAAAAAACAAAGAAAGTTTTTGAGAGATCACATGGACTATGAGAGAGGCCAAGTCCTCACTTTTTCCAAAAAATATGACCACCTAAGAGCTGAAACAACGAAGGCTATGACAACAGTGGGAGCAACAAGCATGGTGGAAAGATCTGAGGCAAACGAAGGAGTGCAAACAGAAGAGAATGAAGATGACACTGCACAACCAAGCGAGATGGGGCCAGGCTTCCTTAGCCCAAAAGACAAAATTTTTACCGAGTATTCGCTCATGGCCAAGGGGAGACAAGAGTCCCAGAGCGAATCAGCTGTCGCCGGAACAAGAGGACGAGGAAGAGGAGGCAGAGGCGGAAAGAGATTAAATCTAACAGACGCCAGCACATCAAGCCCTGTGGGAACGAGGACAAGGGGCCAGAAAAAAGTCAAATGAAGGACATAAAGACAGTGATCAACCTCTCCGACAGAAGCCTCACCAGCGCAGAAATAGAGGTACTATCTCTTGGGTTAACATTTTGCCCAACATCTAACTTTAACTATACTCAGAGTCGCATAGACCTTTTCCAGTTCACTAGGAAACTCAGACTGAGGAAATGGTTCGCTACAAGATTGAACAGTGAACCAGGAACTATTTCTGAGACTCCTAGTACAGCACAAATTGGGGATGCTGACATGATCCAAGTCTTGCATGAGCTTGCAGGAAACCCTAATGTAATTGAAAACCCCACTTTGAATCTAATTAATGAAAATGTGAGACTAGACCTTAGTAGCAAGAGTGGATTCAAACCCAAATCCATCTTTCTACCAATGATTAACAATGAAGCAATTGATGTCTTTGAGAAGGGAGTTATCACAGAATTTAAAAAACTTGTGAGTAATAACGTGTGTGGGAGGAGCAATCTGAATAGAAACCATAGACTAGCTATTGAGAGTTTGAGCAGTGACCATAACATTGTCATTAAAAAATCTGATAAAGGGGGCAACATTGTCATAATGTCTAAAGAAATGTACATCCAAGAAGGTATGAAACAATTGTGTGATACCACCAAATATGAGAAAAGCAGTAGAAAGATTTATGATAGTAAGAATCAAATATACCGTGAGAAACTGTGTGAATGGCGAAATCAGGGACTCATAGAGACGGAAGAGTTCAACTTCCTTAACTGTAAATTCCCAAAAGTACCAGCGCTATACTTACTACCAAAACTGCACAAATATCCGATCAATCCTCCTGGCAGGCTGATTGTATCTTCAAGGAATAGCAACCTTGAAAATACATCAAGATATGTAGATCATTTCTTACAACCGATAGTGCAAGGGTTGCCTTCATACTTAAGAGATTCAGGTGATTTCTTAAAGAAAATAGCAGATGCCACGGTGACCTCAGGCTGTTTACTCATGACATTAGATGTAAACAGCCTGTACACCAATATCCCCCATGAACTAGGCATTAAGGCATGTAGATACTTTTTGAACACAAGATCACTATCATACTTGTTCCATACTGAGATGCTTTTAGACATGATCCACATATGCCTGACTCAGAACTACTTTCTGTTCAATGGTGCCATCTACCACCAACTACTTGGCACTTCTATGGGCACTTGTTTTGCCCCTAGTTTTGCTGGGATCTATTTAGGATGGTGGGAAGAACTAATTGTGAGAAAATTAGATCCATACTGTACCGGAGTACGTACCTGGCTCCGGTACATAGATGACATTTTTGTGATCTGGGATGGTACCAGAGAGGAGGCAGAAGAATTTGTGGCAACCTTGAATGTCAATGAACTGAATTTGTCTTTTACTAGCCACATTAATGAAAGAACTGTTGACTTTCTAGACCTAAAGGTTAGCATTCATGAAAGTAAGCTTATGACAACCTTGTACAGGAAGGAAACTGCAGGAAACAGTCTCCTGCACGCACAAAGTTGCCATCCCCGTAATCTGGTCAACTCAATACCTTTTGGCGAACTTTTGAGAGCCAGGAGGAATTGCACAAGACAACCTGACTATGAGAGAGAGAGAGACATAATGTGTGACAGATTTAATTCAAGAGGATACAGCAAAAAATGTATCAAAGATGCAGTACGTAAAGTGGATGAGAGAGATAACACTGAACCCCCAGAGAAAAATAAAGACGAAGAGAAAGATGGAGTGAGATTCATCACTGACTATCACTCCCAAACCAAAAAAGTAAGAGGGGCACTGAACAAATATTGGAATACCCTTAAGACAGATAAGGATATTTCACTCAGCATTAGAGACCATCCCCAGATCACGTACAGGAAACCAATCTGTCTCAAAGACAAAGTTTGTCAAACATTGATTGTAAACCAAAAGAGATCGAATCCAGTTGAGGGATTCTATGTATGTGGCAGGTGCAAAGCGTGCAAATTTAGCCACAATGCAAAAGAAGTCAGATTATCTGAAGTGAGTGATCCTTTTAAATTCACTAAACATTTGAACTGTCACACAGAACATGTGGTGTACGCATTAAAATGCCCGTGTAACAAATTTTATGTGGGCAGCACTATAAAACCAGTCAAAGATAGAATCCTACAGCATCTTAGAGCCATAAAAAATCAGGATAAACAGTACCCCATGGCTAGACACTTTGCGTACCACCACAACAGCAACAATAGCCTCCTATCATATGTGGCACTAGACCAGGTACCGATAAGAGAAAGAGGCGGCAACCGACTGCAGGAACTCAGACGTCTTGAGTCGAGATTTATAATCAAGTACCAATTGTTGCAACCCCAGGGACATAACTGCGACGAGGGTTTGGGTGTGCATCTGGGTTAAACCATAGAAAGTATGTGTAAAATTCTGCTAAACTGCTATCAATTCTCCTGGTATTTTAAAATGAAGGTATGAAAGACGAGATATGCTTAAATTTACTTTAACACTATTTTGTTATTTTGCCACAGGTACCAAACAATGTGGGAGAGTTTGAAAAGGCACCAAATCCAGATAATGTGTGACAGTATGTTTCATGATACGAAGATAAAGCTGGCAGCTCACTGTGAATGATTACTCTCACGCAAGAGTCAAGATTCAAGTATGATTTATAAATGAACTTTAACAGGAGCTCTTATGCCCACTGGGGCTAAATCCACTACTGAAGTATGCCTATTTTGAAGCACAATCCGTTTTAATTTAGCCAGAACAATAAACCCCTGACGCAAATGTCAAGCAACTGTACTGAGCAGCAAAAGCGATGGTGTGAATGAATTAGAACAGTTGGCTCAATCAACAGCGCGAGCGCACAGTAACACGCAATGAAGGCTTGACTGATGGTTCGCAGCTCCTATCTGAGTGGGGCGAACAGAGATATATTTTTTAAGAAAACGGATGTCTTTTCATCACAATTGTGTTTAATTTAATAATAGTGAATAGAACTTAATCTATTGTTTACATTTCATGCTGTTAACAAAACCGAGTGTTCTAGGGCATAAACTATGAGCGCTTATGGGGCAAACAGACGTTAAATGAAATGTATTAACGTGCTTCGTGACAGATTTTCGTCCAGCTCACAACAGTAATAACAACAATTTTGATCAAATGCATTTAATGTTTGTATTATGATTTATGCATACTATATCACAGCCATTCTGGTAAACAGTGCGCAGTATATAGCTCCAGACATATGATGTGTTGGTAGTCTGTTGGCTATGTCTATCATGCAATTAAGTCATGTGATTTACTTTAAATAATGGATGTTAACAGACTATGGTACTCGTGACAAAGGGAAGGCAATTCCCGAAACGCGTCGAGTCGGCTGTGAAAATAAATCCAGTTTGAAATACATCTGTGGCTTGGACGTCGTTCTTTGGAAGTGTGGACGAAAGGTTGGAATATATATATATATATATATATATATATATATATATATATATATATATTACCTACTGGCGGTCGCCAGTAGGTAGTTATAGTTAGGATAATTTTCAATGTTAAATCTCAACATTCTATTTTGAATAACTTTGGCGCCGGTTGACGAATCTGCCTGAAATTTTCAGGAAAATGGTCTCATGGCGGTCCGGTCCTTCCCTGAAAGTTTGGGGGGGATTCGTCAAGCGGGGGCCGAGATAAAAGGGGGGTCCCAAAACGCGTTTTCCCCATGTTAATTTCCATAGGGCGGTCGATTTCACTTTTAGCCCGAACGGCTGAATGGATTTCCACCAAACTTGGCAAAATTGTAGGGACTGGTAGCCCGATGTGCCTTTGCTATGTCTCAAGATATGTGCTCCAGTGGATTTTGAGTAATTTAGGTTCAAAAAAATATATATATCTATAGGCGCTCTCCCGTGCGCGCACCCGAGTGCGCTCCAGGCGCGACACGCGACTTGCGCGCAGGAAGCTGATTGGATCTCAGTTGTCTGTAAACATTCTAAACAGTGCGGAGCGGCCGCCATCTTGTGTCTCGGTAAAATCGAGACACAAGGGGTTTGAAAAAAAAAGGGGCAAATGACCATAAGGGGGAAGAGTAGACCCCCTCTGACCCCCTAGGTTTGATGTAGGGACTAAAATAGGGTCCTGCAGGGCATTAAAATTTTTTTTTCGTTTTGCGCGGGGGAAGCGCATGGTACGCGCACCGGCGAAGCACGGGGAAAATCCAGGACCATATTTATGAAGGCCTTGCGCTGTTAGTTTTGCGCTTCCTGTGCGTCAATTTTTGTGACGCACCAGCGGTGTAAAAAAATGCGCATTGTTATGCAATATTTAAAAAGTGACGCATCTATCTAGATGCGTCACTTTTTAAATATAGTGCAACGAGGTACATTTTATTACACTGCTGGTGTTATGCGTCACTTTTCTGTGCGCACTCCTTATGACATTCCAGATGTGTCATATTTAATGTATGACGAATCATGTTGCAGATACAATATGGCGCAGAGTTTTAAAAAGTGACCCATGTACCTAGATGCGTCACTTTTTAATAATAGCGTCAGGTATAATGCATGCAGAGGGGGTGTTCTCCCGCAAAAAGCTTTGTAATAGCGACGCAGTGAAATCTTTGAGATTTCACTGCGTCAGTTTTAGGATGCTGTTGCGTCAAAATCTTGTGCCTGCTTTACAGCAGGTGTTAGACTGAGGCAAGACCTTTCATATGCTGCTTTCCCCATTTGAAAGGACACATTACTGGAGTTGCGTCACTTTTGTGACGCACTCCAGCAATGCGTTACTTGGAATGTCATAAGGAGTGCGCACAGAAAAGTGACGCATTGCACCAGTAGTGTAAAAAAATGTGCCGCGTTGCGTTATATTTAAAAAGTGAGGTATCTAGGTAGATGGGTCACTTTTTAAAATCAAGCGCCACATTATATCTGCGTGAGGTATAATGCATGCAGAGGGGGTGTTCTCCCACTAAAAGCTTTGTAATAGCGACGCAGTGAAATGTTTGAGATTTCACTGCGTCACTTTTAGGATGCTGTTGCATCCTTTAAATATAGTGCAACGAGGCACATTTTATTACACTGCTGGTGTGATGCGTCACTTTTCTGTCCACAGTCCTTATGACATTCCAGATGTGTCATATTTAATGTATGACGAATCATGTTGCAAGGAGTTACAGATACGTCAGTATTTCTGACATATGTGTAAACATAAAAGTGATGCGAGGCCGGCGCAAAATTTTGACGCAATAGCATCCTAAAAGTGACGCAGGGAAATCTCATAGATTTCAGTACGTTGTTATTACCAAGCTTTTTGCGCGGGATTGCCCCCTCTGCATACATTATACCTGATGCAGATACAATATGGCGCAGAGTTTTAAAAAGTGACCCATGTACCTAGATGCGTCACTTTTTAAAAAATAGTGTCAGGTATAATGCATGCAGAGGGGGTGTTCCTTGCAAAAAGCTTGGTAATAATGACGCAGTGCGTCACTTTTAGGATGCAGTTGCGCCAAAATCTTGCGCCTGCTTCACAGCAAACCTTTCACATGGTGCTTTTTCCATGTGAAAGGACACATTACTGGAGTTGCGTCACTTTTGTGACGCACTCCTGCAATGCGTTACTTTTGTGTTTACAGATATGTCAGAAATACTCCAGTTTATTCACTGTGTCATAACTTTCTTTTCTAACACTCACCTTCTTTCATTCCTCCTACTTCACTTCCTTTCACCTCTCATACCTTTCTGTTCTTTCTTACTCATTCTCTTTTCAATTATCAATGCACTATATTTCACTTACTCTTCATTTTTTAAGATTATAGCTCTTTGATGAGAATTGGAGGTAGTTCTGAAAAGAACTTTTGGTTTTCTTCTTTTAACTGAAGAGGAACAAAAACAGGGAATAGAAACTGCTCAACAGGAGCAAAAAGAAAATAAAAAAATTAGGGGTGGGAAGGGCAGTGATGGTTCTCCAATGCCCGAACCATGAGCAGGACACTTTGCTCCCCATAGGTGAGGAGTTGATTGCAGTATCTGCATCTGACGACCCCATGGTTGAATGCAGGTTGAATGTTTGCTACCTGCCCCTGAGATTGTTCTCTTCCAGAAGAAGTTGCTCCTCCTGTTGATGTAGAGGCCCCATCTCTGGGAACCTCCTGTGCCAGAGCCCTGACACTTTCCCGGGCAAAATTCTGGGGGTGCCTCCTCTCCACATGGCGAATCATGGTGTAGTTGCCAAAAGAGTATTTTTTTGGGGGGTTACCCCGTGACAGGACCTGTTTGCAGATCCTGCACTCTACTTTTGGTGCATTCACCTTCTTCTGGCCTTCTGGAAACTTAAAAAATTTCCAGATGAAATGTTCCTTCACCTTTGGGGTAGGAGGCTCTTCATCAATGAAGTCATCTTCACTGCTGGATGGTCTGGCAGCCATGATGAATCCAGGAATATGGAGCAGCAAAAAAGGCAGGTCTTTCAGTCACAAAAGTGAAAGAAGAAGTGAAGGAAATGGGTGGGGATTTCATTCATTGTAAAAAAAAACTGTTAGCAACCAATGAAAAGTGTTATTTTAGGGTCACATGACCCGACGCGTTTACGCTGCGCGCTCCGGAGCACTTCCGGGTGCGTTTACGCAGCGCGATCGTAGGCGCTTCCGGGGCGCAAACGTGGCGCGATCGTAGGCGCTTTTCCGTGCGTTTATGCGCCGCGCACGTATGCGCTTCCGAGGGCACTTACGTTGCGCGCCGAAGTGACGTCATCAATCTTTTATAGAAATGCATAATCATTTTCCATATTAAAAAAAACAAATTTTATTTGTATGGTACGAAATGTTTTGCATTATTATTAACTTTTCATTCATATTTTTTTTTCACGAACGACAGTTGCGCTCTGGGTGCGCTTTCAGATGAGCTCTCGGAGAAGCTTACAGGAGAGCTTAGCTGAAAGCTTCCCGGAGCGCGCACCCAGAGCGCAAAAGAAAAAAATTATAAGAAAAAATGAATACTTAAAAAAAAACAGCAAATTGTAAAAAAAAAAAAGGTTAGAAACTCGATATACAAAGGAATTAGCATTTAAAAAACCAATGAAATTCACTGAAAAAACCATAGGTTTCACACCAGTTATAGTTAGGAATTAGCATTTAAAAAACCTATGAAATTCACTGAAAAAACCATAGGTTTCACACCAGTTATAGTTAGGAATTAGCATTTAAAAAACCTATTAAATTCACTGAAAAAACCATAGGTTTCACACCAGTTATAGTTAGCTGGAAATTTTACTGATATAAAACCATTGAAATTCCCACGTTATAGTTAGATGGACTCACTATAACTTGCGCGTGCAATGCACTGCTGATGATGTCTTATTAAGCCAGTTAACCAATCAATTTTTAAAAACCATCCATTTAGACACTTATTTAAACATTTATTCTTCCATCAACTTTTACATATACATATATAAAATATATTTATTTTTCAGAAAGACACACATTCACTGGATGGTGTCATCAGTGATGTCATGAGTGATGTCACTGACCATGTCATGAGTGATGTAATATGTGATGTCATCAGCAGTGCATTGCACGCGCAAGTTATAGTGAGTCCATCTAACTATAACGTGGGAATTTCAATGGTTTTATATCAGTAAAATTTCCAGCTAACTATAACTGGTGTGAAACCTATGGTTTTTTCAGTGAATATATATATATATATATTTTTTGTGTGTGTGTGTGTGTATCTCCTATACCATAAACCCTAAAAGTACCCTTACCACCTAAATACCCATACCCACCCTAAACTCTAAAAATACCCTTGCCACTCAAATACCCCTACCCACTCTAAATCCTAAAAATACCCTTGCCACCCGAATACCCTTACCCCCCTAAACCCTCAAAATAGCGGTAAAGGTATATAGTTGGTAACATTTTGCGAGGTAAAGACTTATGAATTGTTAAGAATGATTGGTAATGGTATTGCGTGATAACTAATGGCAGCATCATGAAGGCTGTTTACCAAGTGAAAGGGATATCACTAATAAAAGTAGTGTGATACCGGGAAATGTTGGCCGCGCGCACTGAAGTCTCTGTAGCGTTTTTGATGCTTTTTTTCCTGGGATAGCATTACTTTAATTAGTGGTAGATTCAGATGTTATTGTAATTGTTCAAGTAAATAAAGTGTTAATATTGCAGTGCATGAAGCGCAATTCTCCTTTGTCGTGTTCTCTGCTATGCTGCCGCATTTGTTTCTCTTTTCATTATTTCTGTGTAACACACACTTAAATCATGCTACTATTACTGCAATTCGCTGGTGCAATGTGGTGTACGTGAGTGAATGCCTTACACAACCACAGTAAAAATAAACGCAAAAAGTAAAATTGAAACAAAGTCGTCAAAAAGGCAGACAACGTTGCAAAAGAGACAATGTTGACTCACACTCCTATCACTATAATGTGAACACTTTATGTACGTAATGTTTACAATAAAACTGGATCCAGGCATGGATTTCATTTCTGGAAAGTATTAAACCTAAACTGGTGGAATCCAGCCATTTCTGATGGTTCTTTCATGCTGTAGTCTAACCAGGTTCACTTCATCCCATGCTGCCATTTATGCTCAATTGGGGGCCTGAGATGCTGGAACCTGGCAACATCAGCATCTCCTCTTCAGTCCCTTGGGTGAAGCTGTAGACAAAATCCTGTTTAACTCTTCCCATTCTTTCTTCAAGGTTGTCAATATTGGGTGCATCCAGTAACAATCGACCTGTTCTTCTTATTTACCAGAGATGAGCCATTCTCCTGACATCCCACTCCTGATTACTCCAGAGACAGAAATATGGCAGATCGATGCAACGTCGGAGGTGGAATGTGGACAGTTTGTAGACTGGAATAAAATGCCCGACTTCGGTACAGACCAGGGACAGCATGGAAACGAACTGCCACATAACCTCAAAGAGCTGAAGAAAATAGCCAGGGATGGAAATTTCGCTCATAGCCACAACATGAGAGCTCGTGCCTACAGTCAGATAATCCGGGCCATCAACTGCCGACTTGTCACCCCAGATGCCTCTGTATATCAGGACATATCAGAAAAATTGTTCAGCAAGAGGAGCCCAAATTTTCATCCACTGCCAGACTTCATGGATGATATCTTGATGCCCACATACTGTCTTAATGTGGAAGGTGTGACTGCCCTCCGAAAGATCCTTATCTGCATCGGCAACCAATTTCCTGACATCACGTATAGTCCAATCCTGCCAGTAGTAGTGGCTTTGCTGCTCCACTACAGCTCTGGTGAACCAGAGTGCTTTGAGCAGGTCTGTCGTCTGATTACATGCGTGGACACTCAAAAATGCTACATTGACCAAAGCCTCCTTGCCTATGAGGCCTCCTGCATGACTTTTGGTGACTTAGCCAAGAAGCATTGCCAGGCCGGCCACAGGCTAATTGCTACCACATCTGAAAACTTCTTTGAAGTCTATTCTGAATGGGTAATGTGGATCTTTGGGGACCTTCCATTTCAGTATGCCATCAGGGTGTTTGATTGCTACCTACTGGAGGGCTCCAAAGTGCTGTACCGTGTGGCCCTGGCCTTGCTAAAGCAGTACAGGTATTTCTCCACCGAAAGAGAAGCAGAGATCCGCGATGTCAAGCTGGACTTGCAGAATTTTGTCCAGAGCATTGCACAGCACATGCCTGTGGATAAACTTATGGAAAAGGCATTCCGCATCCGGCTGTTCTCACACAAAGAAATCTGGCTCCTGCAGATGGCGAATAGGAAGGCCCTTTCCCAAAGGGGGATTTCAATTACTGAACGCAGGTAAGGAATGTTATGCTAACTGTGTGTCTGTCTGTCACAAGTAGAGGTGAGAAGCCAACAGAGCTGTGTGTTTGCTTGCCATGAAAGGGATATCACTGTCCTCATGAGTGTCAGCCAATCAGTGGATATATATAGTCTATAGAGCTACATCACTGCCTATTTTTATCAAATTGAGGTAAGAAATCTATAGCTTTATTTGTCTCTGCCTTATAAATAAAATTAACATATAAGTAGACACACACACTGCAAATGAACTGCCACGACGAGCCAGTGCTCTTAATGATAAAGCATATATCTTTGGTAATCAACAAAAGGCTCTTCCATTCACATCAGTGGCGGCTGGTATGGAGCAGGGGTGGTGAGGCGGGGGGTGTAAAAAAAATATAACACCTCTGCATGGCTGCCGTTTCTTGTTTGTCGTCTCTCCTCTGCTTCTCTGCCTGACTCCCGGAAGTAGGAAGAACACAGGCTCCCCTAAGCCAAGCACAATGCTGTTGTCTCCGGCATGACAGCAGGGTCATGATCAATGTTCCCTCTAATTTATTCCTCTGTGTGCAGCAGTGTAAGGTCTCTGTGAGCTGCAGCCATGGCTATGTGCACCATTAAGCAGACCGCACATGTGGGTGCAGGGACAAATATCGGTGCAAAAATCACTCCAAACTTTTGCTTAAAAAGTGAAAAGATGGTGCATTTACACACATACAGCGCCAAATGATGGGTCTGAAGGCAGGTTTTCAATTTAGATGCACACACCATGACATGAATTGGTTACACAGGCAAGTGCACTTCAGCTTTAGCAAAGCACAGTACTCCAACTGTGGTACCATTATAAGATTTTACTAAAGATTCTTAACTGGAGTTCTGTTCATAGGGTGGGGAAATGTAGGGAGCCTATACAAGATTGGATACCTGGGATACAAGCAGGGGGCACATGTTATGCCACCCTGTGGGCATGCCCCCCAGTTCTTGCAAGGCATGGACTTGATAGTCCGAGCCCTCCAGGAATTTGCTTTGGTGTTCCCATTGCAGTGCCTTTTTTATAGGCACTTCCGTGGGAAAGCCTGCCAGTGACAACAGAAGTCCAAATCTGACAGGCGGTGCTCACACGGGTTTGGTGGTGCAGGAGATGGGCGGTTCCCCACCGCCAAACTCATAATAATGCCCTAAATCATCATGGTAAACATAGCATTTGTAACAAGACCAGCAAACCTGCCAGCAGCAACAACTAACAGTAGTTCTGGGAAAGCAGACAGAGCAACAGTAACACAGAATGCATTGCAGCAGCAGTGGGATGTACACTTGCGCAGGAGAGGGCAAAAAGATATCCGGCATCTGGCAACAGAGGTTCCGCATGGAAAGGATGATTGGACGCTGGTTAATGGATCAGGTGCTGAGGAATATTACATAAGCATGTTTTGTTTATATTACCATCATACAATCTACTGAAATTTCTTAAAATTAACAGTCATATCATTGATCATACTTGCATACTTTCTGATTAATACAGTGGCATATAGGTTAGTTCACAAAATTATGCATAGATCTTAATATAGTGCGAAGGTAGCTGGAGAGCAAATTCTCTGTACCCTCAAGCCAACACGTTTCTATGTTAAATTTGTTTAAGTAACTCTAAATCCAGAAAAAACGTGGGTTTCTTGTATTTGTCCCTCATTGTGTTTTTAACCCATGATGCATGTGGAGGATCACCAGTACCTTCAATACCTTTTGCTAATAGGGCGCGGCTGAGGGTAGATTGTGTGAGCATTTATATTAATCGCAGAGCCAGTCACTCGCTTCAATTAACACAAATACTTACTCAGAGGCACACAATCGGCCCTACACAGGGCCACGCTTAGAGCTAGTGGCATCCTGTGCGACAATGTTTGTTGGTGCCCCCCAATGACCACCTCCGCTACGGATTCCCTCACTACCACCCTTTAACACTGCCCCTGAAATCCCCATTACCACTCTCTCTGAGATTAGTGCATTCATTCATTTTATAGCACACCTCATACTAGTGTAGGGTGTACTTTACTTTACATTTCACACATATTAAACAGAGACAATCAATCATAGGTATGTAGATCAGTGTATAAGAAATGATACATAAGACAGAGGACAGCAAGGTGTAGGAGTGAAATGTTATCTGTACTGGTAGGCAGTATAGTTTAAGAATGCTTGTCTGGAGAAGCACAAACTCGGAATTTAAAATGTAAAACCATGATTGGGTGTTCTCTTTAATAAGAATTGCTTTGAACCCAAATTAACCCTTTTTTCAACATTAGGATACTGAATAGCTGGGGGAAAAATCATAACGCTCTAATCTATACCTTGCAGTATGCATGAAGTTCTTTGATGACAGTCAATAGTTTACAGCTCTATATTAGGATTTTAACTTATAAACTGCAAGTATCAAAATGACCTCTCTGACAAAAGTAGTAACCAGCTAACCTATTTTCTTTCTATTCACTGCAGGTTCTTTGCAGCAGGCATATTAAACCTCTGCCGTGACACACTCCCATTTCTCATATGTTTGGTCCTATTGCGATCTAAAAGAAACCTTTTTATGGATGTTGAATGAAAAATAAACATTTCTCTGCAGAATGTCTATAATAGTCTCTCACACGTCACCTCCTTTAAAAACAAATTAAGGGGTAGTGGTATTCAAAACAATATGTTTAGTAATTATTCAAGGTCATCACTGCAAAACTATCAGGAGGATCCACTGAAAGGCTATAGCCCTGGGCCAGAGCCCATTTTGGCCATGCCTTAAAACATCTCTGAAGTCTTGCAGCATGACGTGTGCTTTCAGGTGATTCTGAAAGCACACGTCGTGCTTGTAGACTTGCTGCATTTAATTTGTTAATAGAGCGGGGCAGATTGTGTGCAACACATGGGTTCAGATCAAAATCAGAGATGGCAGAAGTACTACTCGCCACCTTAAAACTAAGAATGCTCTGAAACAAGGCTGTGTACTTGCTCCATGACTTTTTTATCTGTTTATCGCCGATCTTCCTAGACACTTCAAAGAAGTTAACGCTCACTCGCCCTCACTCTTAGGCAATGACATTAAGTATTTACAATATGCAGAAGACACTACATTACTAAGTCATTCTGTTATAGGACTAAGAAGATTAATTGATTCTTTTAATCATTATATTACCCTTAATGTTTGAAAATTAATACCAAAAAGATAAAAAACATGATTATAGGTGGTAAAAAAACAGATAAGAAAGAATGGAACATTAAAGGGTTACATATTGAAACTGTAAAATTGTATAAATACTTAGGAATAACATTTGACAATAATATGTCTTTTAAACAGCATTTTATAAACCTCAAAGCAAAGGCAACAGCATTGTCATCTGCTTTCAGAAAGTTGAGGGACAAGTTGTCATGTCCAAATCACGAACATCTACTGAAGGTCATGAAAGCAAAGCTGATTCCAACCTTGACTTATGGCTCAATGATTTTTCGTGGTAAAGACGCGAAAATTCTTGATGCCCTGCAAATAAAAGTCTTCAAATCAGTTTTTAGGATTCCCAAGCATATAGGACATGATAATGTCAGGTTAGAATTTGGTCTGAAAAGGCAATCTCTGGTACGACAATCTGCCTTCTTAAAAATGCTATATTCATTATATCGCTCTGAACAAGATACCCTTGCCAACCAATGTTGGCAGGAGATAACGAGGTACGAGCATGCTAGCAGCTGGAGATCCTTTTTAAGCAAGAGTTTTATTAATTTTGATTTCCCAACATTTGAAGAAGAGGGGAGGAGCAAATCTGTTTTTAAACAAACATTAAATAGATCAGCCAACCTATAATCAATTGTTTTAGATAAAGATGAGCTCAAAATAAAGCATAATTCTTGGTCAATTACCAACTCATTTATTAAATTAGAACCCCAATCATACTTGTTGACCCACCTAAAATCATTCTTACGGGAGAAATGTATGTTATTGCCGTTTGGGAGATTCCCATCTAAGGACGGAATACCTAAATGGGAAAAAAACTGGTCCTCTAACCTTTGTAGGTTATGTAGTTCCTATGATGAAACTTTAATACATATTGTGACTACATGCCCCCATTTTCTAGAAGAGCGGAAGACTCTGTTAAGATGTATTTTTAACGAATTGGGGGTCAGAACATGTCGACACGCCATTATTACTTGCCTCATTGGGTTAACACCTCGCCTGATCTCCCAATTTGTAAAGTTCATCTTTATAGCCGAAAAAAACCTACTAGTCAAAACCGATTCTAATAGTTAGTTCAGTAATATGCTGTTAATGCAAAATGGTAATGAAAATGAAAAATGTGTTTTTAAAATCTACTTTTAGTAAGTTATGCACAAACTTGACATTATAACTGTTACAGGATTGATCAATTTTAAGACTAAAGATAAAGCGTTGTATAAATTTTTGCGATAAGGTTTGGGAATTGTCTTATAGCAACTTTGCACAAATGCATCTTATTTATTGCTGCCCTCTATTAATGCTGCTAAAAATTCTCAGTGTAAATCTGTATTTTTTACATACTGTTTTATCTCTGTTTGAAATGATTTTTATTAATCAACAAATAAAGCAAATATTTACGAATATTTACGTGTGCCACGCTCTATTAACAAAAGAAATGCAGCAAGTCTATAAGCACAACGTGAGCTTTCAGAATCACCTGAAAGCACATGTCGTGCTGGTAGACTTGAAGCCTTTCATTTGTTAATAGGGCACTGCTGCGGGGCAGATTGTGTGCCTTTGTAAATACTTATGTTAAGTGTAGCTTATGACAGGCACTGCGATTAACATGATTACTTTTAAAAAGGCACATAATCTGCCCCACATCCGCACCCTTTTAAACAAAAGAAATGCAGCAGGAGCCACTTGCTGACAAACTTTGGGTGATCTCTACCTCCGACTACTGCAGAAGGAAGTGACCGTTTTTTGCGCCACACACATTTTAAAAGTGGCGGTACAAAAGGTCCTCAGCTGCATGTGTGCGTTTCACACATTACACTGTGCACTCCATGAGACCGAGGTGCGTGCGCGTGCACCTAACAGTCTGAGCGTACTGGATAAGCGCTCAGACAGGGAGTGGGAGCCTGTGCATGTTCTCCACGCAGGCTGTGAAATACAGCCAGGTGGAGAACATGACAAGTGTGCATGACGGTTTGCTGGCCCAAGACAGCCGGCCAAACAGTCATGTACACTTAAGTGCACATATTTCCTCCTCCCCCTGCTTTGACAGCCCATCCCGCCCCGCCCCGCCCTAACCTGGCTCACAATGAAAAATAAATGATAATAACATTGTTTGATTATCATTTAATTTTTCATTTTTTGCACTGCTGAAAAGCAGTGGGGCAACACTCCTCCTCCTTAACAAACAAGTGATTCTAACCTGCCTTCATGAAGCTATGACCCCTAATAGGAAGGATTGCTACTTTTTGACACGGACGATCGCAATTCTTTGATCCTCTTTCCATCAAAAGTGAGCTGTGCCTGACCCTAATGTCCTTACAGGGAAATATAGGGCTATCTTCTCTTCCACGGAATGCTCCAGCTAGCCCATGAGTGCATTTATAGATCAGGGGGAGTAATTTGAATGCAGTTTGTTTCTCCTCTGTTAGCCAGGGCAGTCATTTAAAGCCCATTGGAATATTATAAAGGAGTTACTGGCACAAACTAAGCGCTGGTTCAGAGGTCACTACCTCCAACTCTAATACAGAAAGAATTCAGATTGTATTGTACCAAATGCTGCAGACAACTGTAAAATGGAAAAGAGGTGTTCTCCGTTCATCTACAGCCACAAATACATCACAAAATAAGGATGCCAATATGGTCTGTGCTCCATGTTGAGATCAGAAACATGATTGATGGCTGTCTGTGCATTTGTTGTACTTTAGATATGTTCTTGTTGCACCATTACAGCTTTAAAAAAAGATTTGTGATATCTTGGGCATGCCTAGGATGGGCTAAAAATATGTATACATTTTCTGAGTCTAAATCGTTTTTTTCTCCATAAAAGGATATAGTACAGAATTTTTCAGTGACTTTGGGCCCACCCCAATCTTAAGAAACCAAGTGACTTTCTTAGGGATGCATGATGCTATAATGTATGCCTTATGAGAAGCCACCCGAGTAGCAATGCAACTAATTTATAGAATGTGAGGCTGGCATCCTTCATTATTAAATGAAATAGTCTGAATACTGATCAGACTATTCTCTTTGCTGTCCTCATTTTGTGATCTTTAAATCCTTTCACACAGAATAGAATCTGTAATTCTTCATTTCTGTTTTTAGGTTGAGCCTTAGCAACAGCACGCATGTGCTGCTCACTCTGCGAGGCATCCTGTATTGGAGTATGTACTGGAAGCCCCGCCCACTCTCCGCCCATACCTGTCATTGGCTTGTGACGTAAATGCTGGCTTCTGATTCGTAAATCAGTCCATCCTTGGTACCGCCTTGTCTGCATTTGTTACCTCCCATAACAACTGGACTTTATACTTGGCTTGTTACACGATCTGCATTATAAATTGGTGAGCACTATTTCGTTTATTGGCACTGATGGGGATAACGGCGGCTGCTTTTAGTATTTGCCGCGCACCCATACAGGATAATGGTGGCCACTTTTCTTATAGAGTGCTATGCCGCTCTAACTAGCGTGCTGAGTACGGGACCTGCATTAGGGACACTGCTCAGTTAGAAAAAAACTTTCTAACTTTGATGTTGAGCTCGGCGCCTGCTTCAGGGACACACTGCTCAGTTTTTTTTTAACTTTAATACTGAGTGTGGCACCCGCTTCGGGGACACCGCGCTCGGTTCAATTTTTTTTAAGTTAATACTAAGTGCGGCGCCCGTTTTAGGGAAAACGGCGCTCATTTAAAAAAGAAATTCGAAACTTTGATGTTGAGCGCAGTTCCCGCTTCAGGGACACTGTGCTCTGTTTCCTTTTTTATTTAAAACTTTAATACTGAGCCCGGCGCCCCCTTCACGGACACCGTGCTCTGCAATACAATAGGCGCTGCTTTTGCAAAAATGTGGACTATTGGTATTGTAAATGATAATGCCATTTAATATTCTAAAAGGCATTGCCATTTACAATGCCATTAGCTCAAAAACTCATAATTGCAAGACCTATTGCATTGTAAATGCTTGTTTTACTGTGTGTCTAGGACAAGTAAAATCACGAATGGTCTGAAACCTTTCTGCTGATTCTTACATGTAAAAAACTGTTTTCAATTCGACAAAAAGCTACGTCGATAGAATTGACTGTGCCAAGTACTCCTCCTTTTCTTATCTCATCAATAGCTTTTATTTTTTACTTTCTCCATTTGGATTGGAGTGCCTACATCCTCTTTTAAGGTCTGTCAATATGGAATTGAACTGGAGTTAGGAGGTTTAAAGGAGTTGTATTTCCTGGCCCATGTCTATTAAACAGGCTGATGCCAATATGTTATGGAAGTCTTCAGACAGAGGTAATGTTCTGCAGAACTATATATCTGTACTCAACTTTGTGTGTTGTGCTGCATGTGATAGTAAAACTGTGCCTTTCAACTCCAAGTTTCTGCTTTGAGTTGTGAGAGAACACAAGCTGTACACCTGACACCTTATTCCTTGGAAGCCCACAAATTCAACTGTGGAGTGCCTCAAGGTTCATCACACAGCCCCACCCTCTTCAATGCATACATGATCCTTCCTCACAACATCATCAGCGCACAAACATCAATATCCTCTTCATTCTGAACTACAAACAACTCATACTCTCCCTCTCAAAAAGACCCCCAGCACCAGAAACAAGTTACAGCTTGCATGTTCGAAGTCGCTAATGAGATGAAAGACAAATGTCTCAAGCTCAAGACCCACAGGGTAGAAGTAGGGATCTTTGGCAAGAACACCTCCCCATTGGATTTCAACTGGTGGCGGGACGAACTCAGACCCGCACACAGAACCCATGCCAGGAACCTCGGAATAATCATCATCAGCAAACTGGACACTACCACACAAGTCAACTCTGTCACTGCATCATGCTTCCACAACCTGAAGATGTTGAGGAAGATCTTCAAAGGGCTACCACGCAACACTAGGAAAACTGTCACTCAAGCTCCAGTCACCAACAAATTAGACTATGGGAACATCCTCTATGCCGGAATCACCAAGCAATGCTAGAAGACTACAAACCATCCAGAACTCAGCAGCCAGACTCATCGTCAATCTTCCAAACAGAACTCACACCACACCTTTGGGATCTACACTGGCTCCTGATACACAAACACACTCAATTAAAACTCCTCACAAACAGATTCAAGGCACTACAGAACTCAGGCCCCACCTACTTAAACAGTCATATCTCTTTCCACCAACCACCCAGACACTTCCCCTCTGCTGGACTCATACTCAAACACATCCCACGCATACACAGAACCAGATCAGGAGGATGGGTGTTCTCTTAAATCACTTCTAAAGTGTGGAATGGCCTCTCACTCCACATCAGAGCCCCCCCCCCCATTCTCAAATCCTGCAAAAAGCTGAAGACCCTGCTTTTCAGTTACCCAACCTACCATAGGGTCGACTAGACACACACACCTGTTCAAAGTCAAAGTCAAATAGAGCTTTATTCTGCTGTTTTTTAAGACAGGCATAAAAGCACATAAAAAACCATTATCATTTCATAATATATTTACAACAATATAACGATAACACTCAGCTCATCCTATACAGGGTCCTCCAATTACAGCTCAGAAATTATACAACATTTCCTGCGATGAAACACCTTCTTAAAAACATTTCTAACCTCCACGCAATACGTTCAATTTCCAATAGCTGAAGTAAAAACATGGCTGGGTGACACTGCCTAAGCCCCTGGTTTTAAAAAATATGGAATAATCCAGACTTTCCTTATCTCAGTGTAGAGTTTGCAGAACAAGACTAAGTGCATAGTTGATTGTTCAGAGATTTTGTCACAGGGTCACAGTAACAAATCGTGGGACCAATAATTTATTTTCGGTAATGACACTGATCTATGTAAATTTCCCAATTTAAACCTAGTTAAAAAAAATCTGTCAAACTCTCCGGGCACAAAAGATAGGTAAGGCTCCATCCCCAGGATTGTACGTAACAAATGATGTTGCCTCACACTAGTTTTTGAGATTTACCCTGACATTCTGATGGAATCCAGTAAATGGAGGCCCTCTTTTTTTAAAGACTTTCTAGGAATCTCCAACATGGAGGTTGGGTTTGAAAAATATTCTGGATGACCCAGATTATTCATGAAGTCCTTGACAAATCTAGTCCAAGGTATAATTAAAGACCCCTCCAACCGCAGGATATCTTGCAGGACTTCCCTGTTTAACTTAGTCTGATCTTTACACCAACCTCTGTGCCACAAGAGTATTGGCTCTAATTTTATAAGATCAACAATATAATGGAGACCCAGCTCCTCATGGCAGACATACGAAGAGGTACAGAAAGAATATACCTTAGAAAAGGGTTTTCAACCGTTTGCAGTGGAATGTTGTTTGCAAAACCCCACACCCCTGCCCCATAGGTTGTCATTGTAATACATTTACCTTTATATATTTGCAGGAGTTCTAGGGACGGTTTCCTGCCTAATTTTTTGGCAAAAGTTACTAGGGCTGATATTGATCTAGTAAATGTCAATTTTTTAGCAGAGATGGTTTGAACCCATAAATCATGCTGATTGAATAAAATACCTAGGTAGGAGAAACTTCTAGTTGAAGCTACCTTCTTTCCGTCTACAAAAATTTCTTGTGTCCTCTGAGTCCCTTGTCTGCATCTCATGACATAAGTCTTACAGATGTTAGTATTAAGACCTAAATCCTTCATAAAATCGCTGAAACTATCGAAGGCTCTCTGGAGGCCGTTTTGCGTGCGTGCCATTAGCACAGCATCATCATCATAAAGGAGTGCAAGTCTGGGCCGGCCTCCAGCTTTGGGAAAGTCTTTGCCCTTTAAAAGTAGCACTTCTCCTAGTCCGTCGATGTAAAGATTAAACAGAAAAGGGGCCAGCACACAGCCTTGTCTGACTCCTCTCCCAATGGGAAAGGCCTGGGTGCATTCCCCCCAAACCATACCGGACACTTGCGGCAGCTCCGCTGCACAACCATCTTAGAAAAACTATAATTTGGGGATCAAACCCTACTGCCTCAAGGACCTCCCACTGCCTGGTGTGTCTTACAGAATCAAAGGCCGCGGTAAGGTCCATGAAACCCAGCAAAAGACACCTTTTTTTTACTCTGGTATACTTACCTACCAAGATGGACAAATTCAGACTCTGTTCTATTGTGCCAAGCCTGGAACGAAAGCCATACTGTAAGTCTGATAACATCTGGATGTCTTCTGCCCAATCTTGTAGGTGCTCAAGGATAACCCACCCTACTACTCTAACCATGGAGTCCAAAAGGGAGATCGGTCTATAGCACCCTGGATACTGGCAATCCGCCTTTTAAAAGATTGGAATAACTGTTGATTGTGCCCAGGTCTTAGGAAAAGTTGACTTAATTCTGGCATTGATAACTTGAGTTAAAAAGGGCACCTATAAAGGAAAATTACATTTGAACATATCAACTGGAACCCCATTGGGTACTGGGGCTTTGCCACCCAAGCTGCATGTCAGTGCCCTATTCACCTCTACTAATGTATTTTACAGCTCAACCCGATCACTATTATTTGTCAAGGTATCAGTCATTTGCCACTCCAGGTTTCCTTGATCACTGTATACCCCAGAAAAGTGGCTAATCCAGGTTTCTACTGAAATTGCTATCTCAACAGAGGGGCCATTACTGGGAGAGAGAAAGGGAGTCCTCAGGACCTTCCAGAATGCGGTACTATCTTTCAGCTGGGCCGCACAATGAAGGGCCTCCCAAGCTTCATTTCCTAATGTATGCTTCCTCTCTTTAATAGCCCCTCTATATTCCGCTTTAGCCTGTCTTATTTTGGTTGGGGATCTGGGCTGCCTATGCAGTTTTGTGCATTTCTTATTGAACCACTCAGAAGTTTTTGATTGGTTACGATGCTCAGCCGTCACCAAGTTCTTAACCTCCTTAGATATCATTAAAGGAGTTCACAATACCAGCGTCAGACGCTGAATCACTCAAACATATGTCAAATGCAGACTTACAATTCAATATCACTTTTTTGGTCAGTAAATCAGGGTCTATGTTCGCCAACCTTAAGGTGTAGCCATTTGTTTTATTCAGTACAATGTTCCCCAACACTTGAGTAGGCAAGTTAGACTTCTTGGGTCTGTGAGTAGGTAACCTGAGCAGTAGACAAAGGGGGAAGTGATCACTTAGACTAGGGGTCTCCAAACCGGTCCTGGAGTGCCGGATCCATGCCAGATTTTTTGGATATCCCCATTGAGATACATGTAGTTATATTAAAAATCTGGCATGGATCCGGGCGTCCAGGACCGGTTTGGAGACCCCTGACTTAGACTAATGTCCCCTACCCTAAAGGAGAGGACCATATGTGCATGGGTGCGTGAGACTACTATAAAATCAATGGTGGTTGCGAACCCTCGCCCATTGAAAATGTGTGGCATACAGAATGGGGTGGCCAGTAAATCATTAACATAACCAAGATCTGTTGTAAAAATAAGCTCATTAAACAAATACCCCACCCTTGTGTGTCAAAAATGGGCACTGTTCTCTTCTTCATTGGGCAAACCACACATTCTATTATTCACATAGTTACACAAAGCACAGGTAAAGTCCCCCACCAGCATTACCATTGTATCTTTAGCATTCCTAATGCATATGGCCTTCAGTGCCTCATTTAGATTCTTAACCACTAATCCAAGACAATCACGGGGAACATTGTTACAGAAATGTATCAATATAACGCGGTGGGTTGCATTTAATGTTAGTTCAATTAGATGGTAATAACATTCCCCTGTATAAAAATGTATTTTGTTTAGAGTCAACCTGTTAGAAATATAAGTGCAGATACCACCCTTTGGTCCTTTCCCCACACCCTTCACTGCCTGGGTGTGAAAGGTCTTAAAACTATTTATGTGGAGTGGGTCGATTGCCCAAGTTTCCTGCAGACATAAGATATCAGTATTCCCAATAGATTCGACCAAGACTGGGTTCTGTAACTTAGTATGTAACCCTGATATGTTCCAAGAAATAACGGAACAGGTAGTGGTAACCGGCAAAGGCGAAAGGCTGACTGGAGTCAGCATGGCAGCGGTGGGAGAATCCATACTAGATAGCACAAGCGGTCAAGGAGGATCCTCGAGTTGTTTCTTTTTTTTTTTTTCAAATTTTTTTTGGTAATCCTCATATATCACGAATTGAACTTTGATAGAAAGCTGGCACCTTCATGCACCATTGGTCGTTCTGTACCGGCCCTCGTTGTTTACGGCCAATAGCAAATTGGTACGCCTGCATCCTCAAGTAGCCACTACCTCTCCCTCCATACTCCTTTTTTTTCGCCGATCTTTGGGCGCCCATGCTACTTAGGAGTCCAGGGAACCAGCAGGGCTCCAGACAAATCATTGGAAAACCAATCACCGAAATCGCCATGCCACCAAGGCCTCCCAGACATTAGTCTCACTCAAGGGCTCACATGCCATATCTGATTTACTTGTTATCATGATCTGCCGTAAACAATTAGCAAAGGTAGGGGGAGTTGGGTCCTTCCACGCCTTACAGATCTCTCGCCTTGCCAGCAAAATGATGTAAAAAACAAATTTCGTGGGGAGATCGTCTACCTGATAAGTCTTGATAAGCCCTGAGATTATAGTGAACGTTGAAACTGATATGGGCATTGGGAGGACATCTTCCAAGAATTCCCGTATCTTACTCCAATATTCCTCCAATTCGGGACAATCAGCGAACATATGTACGTCATCTGCTTTCAGATGACCGCACCTCGGGCAGTCATAATCTATGTTAGAGTATTTAGCCAGTTTCTTAGGTGTTATATAAACCCTATACATTGTGAACAGATGGTTTCTTTTCAGAGCTGCTGGCTTAATTACAGCGTTTAACACTCTGAAAGAGTCATGCCAAAACTCCATAAAGGACCCACTAGCCAGATTTATAGCGTTGCTCCATATTTGCTCCATATTTTTCTAATTTCAGCCTCTGACACCTCCTCACCCTCTAACAGTGCTGAATACCAAAAAGCTATTTGACTCTTCCACTTGCCCCCTCTCGTTACTGCATCAAATTTGGGATTAGGGGGATTATTATCCGCGGATCTTACGGGTCTCATTGCCCACCACCCTGATAGTTGATAATATTTAAACCTGGTCAAGGTCCCCCTTGTTAGATTGGAGAGCATGTCCCAGCTTAAGAGCTGTCCATCTTCCTGCAGATCCCCCCAGTATTCCAACCCAGCCTGTTTTAATGGTAGCGATAAAAGGTCATTTAGGCATGCAGGAAGTCCGGGAGAATCCCATATCGGGGCCTGTGACGCATAATAAGGGATGTTCAGTTTATTCTTCACAAATACCCTATTTTTCAAAGCTGGCCCCAAAATCTTCAACCTTACTTTTTTGAAAAATGTTGGGTCCCCGAATTTATAAAGGAAGAAACTCGATCCCTGGGGGACATCTTTTAACAAGGCAGAAAATAGCAAACCCATCGATGATTGGTCCAATCGACCAGCCATCGTTCTAAAATGCTTGAAGTGGAAAGCTCGAGTTGTTTCAACAAGGGAGTCGGACTCACAAAGCAACATCCCCTCCCTACATGGACCTTAATACCCACCAGAGGTAAAACCCCCTCTGACTCTTCCATTATGTGTGCACCGGTATTCGAAGGACACCTGTTCTATGTCAGGATACCCTTGCAGGTGATAGTATGCTTTACAAGTATACATCACATAACATCAATACTATCAAGTGACGAGGTTTTTTATATGTTTGTCAGGCTGATTTTGATACACATCTCCCATTTGAATATGCATGCGGGCTGGTTATGGTGGCAGTTTATCAGACCCAGCAGTGGCATGAGGCCCAGAGACAGACCAGACTATTTTTGCTGGAAGCTTCTGTCAGGTTGGATGGAGGCATGGTTGACGTATTAAAATTCCTAACAAGGTTCTTACTGCTTAGTTCATTTTTTAAAGTCAACGTTATTTGCATTTTGTTAGTTTTGTACATTGCAATTCACATTTAATATATTCTGCTGTGGGTTGCAGATTGTGTGTACAGGGGGTATTTTTTTACTAGGGGACGGAAACATGATAGATTGTGGCACTCAGTTATGCTAATAACATTTACGAAGCGATTAACATTATGGCCTTTCTTTAACTCGTCCCAATCAGGAACTACTCTGTTGCCCTGAAAATAAACAGTTTAATGTTGAACTTGGCGGGGGGAGGAGGTGAGGGGTGCGATCACAAGGTAGAAAGAGCTACAAATTATTAAGACTGTGAGGAGAACAGGGCGACGTGGGAAAATAGGTCACCACTGTCAAGCAGAAGGGTAACTGTCTCAGATCTTGGGGGATACAAATAGAAGGGTGCATTGATCTTATGTGGTGCATAGCGCGTTCTTCTTGGGAGAGATCTCTCGGATAGAGTTGTTTTCAGGTCTTTCTGAAGTGAGTGTCAATTCTCTGCTAAGGGGTGCTGGCAGAGTCCCCTGGCCTATTCTCTATGCAGCACATTGCTCTTGGTGCCAGCCCACCTGAGAACATCCTGGTTCCATGAAGCCAGGGAAGGTGGAACTTTGGACTTCAAGTGGGGATGCACTTTGCTATGAGTAGGGCCAGGTTAGCCAGTCTCTTGTTACATCCTTAATGTGACAACCTTAAAGGCCTGGGTGGTCCTGTCGTACCATCTCTCAGTTGTGTACACCATGGACAGATAATGTTTGCATTAATCACAAAGACCAGGTGAAGTATTTTTTCGGGAGAAAAGGAAAGTGAAGTGTCATGGTTCGAGACACAAAGAAACATGTTTTCCCTTTTGTTTTGTGACGCTGAAGAAGTGCTGTGTAAGTGAACTGGTCGCCGGAAACCCACACCTTAAGAAACATACTTAATGCACCCTCTGAGGGGTCATGCTAAAAGTTTGTCTTTCTCGTGCAAGTAGTCTTATTGCATCATGTGATGGGAAAATGTTCAAACTTTACTTGATCCCAGTTCAAACTCGCATTCCAGTCCGACGTGCAAAAGCCTGCGGGTGAACCGAAAACAAACTCTTGGGACGCTCACATTGTAATCGGACATAGTCTAGTCTCCACTAGACCAATAAAATACTAAGCACGAATGTTCTCATGAAATTATGTTACTCCAGATATGGGGGTAGAGCCTTGAAACCTTTAGCAGAACGCAAAGCTAGTGGGACACCTCAATGCTTAAATCAAGTGCAGCACAGGTATGTTCATAGAAAGACAGACCTACAGAGGAAACACTGAGATTTCCCTGAAAATCTGGGTTGCATCTATGCGCCACAACTGGCTTGTTTTGGTATGACCATACTACAGGCTACACCCATGACATCTCCTAGGCCAGAGGACGTCACCTGGAGGGGCTGAGAGAACTAGGCTCCTTTTAGACCTGTGCACAACAGAGGGCGGTGTTAAAAACTGTGCAGTTCTATTCCCGAAGCTCATTGTGCAATCTGCCTATTCGGGAGATGACCAGAAGACCAAGGTGAGACTTTGGATTTGCGGCAACCTGGGTGTTATAAATAACTAAGTGACACAAGGAAAGATTAGATTCTGGCTTTATTGGACCCATACAGCAAAGCTTGTCCCCCCCTGCTTCACTAGTCCCTCTTTTTAATTGTTCCCCTCTTCAATATCTGAGATCCTTTCCCAGCACGAGACATTATCTACCAGACAGTACTCAAGGTAAGCAATCCACTCTCGGGCTCCTGGCCACCAGCAATGGTCAGCAAGCCACTTCTTCCATATCAGGGGCAAAGCAAGTGGAAAAGGGTCCATGATCCACTATATGCTAGGTCAAGCAATCTGTACAGCAAGGCCTCCACCAAGTTTAAAATACCAGTTTGCTTTTGAAGTCAGCATCTCACACATGTACACCTTGAGCACCTGAACTAGTGTTGACATCTCCACCTAAGATCACTGAAACTTTGTGCACCCAAGCTACTTATTTTTGTTTTGTCTATCCTTTGAGCTGGTTCCCTCCCACCACCAGGGATCCATCAAGTACTATGCCAGCTGAAACAATCTGTGGCTGCCGACTTCCCAAGACTCGTCCTTTGCTCCAAGCTCCTAGGATACCCATTGAACTAATCCACCATTAATCTACCAGTATCCCCACTGTGGTGACCCTGTCAGCTCTGTATTTCTACTGCCATGTGATTGTTTGCCACCTCAAGGTATGCAACAAAAAGTGTGGCCCAAAGGAAAGTTGTAACTACTGATAAAGGGGAGATCACCTCCCTTTTTGAGAAGAGAGAGTTGAGCAGTGGGAATCTGTCCACTGTAGAAGTGAGTCAACTAGTGTTAAATGTCAATTGAACCCCTTTGTTTTTTGTCCGCTTTGAGTAAACCTGCCAGGGGCACAATATAGTGGAAGAGGGAAGTTGAATATGGCCGAGGCAGCGGGAAAGTAAATATTCCAGAGGCACAGTGACCTTGCTATTGTTCGTGTTTGGAGGATATGAGAAACTGAAAAGGAAAATAATGACTCCAGAGGAGGTGAGAGAGGAGAGCACCCAGTACTAAGCCTTGGGGAAAAGCAACATGTAGGGGGTTTGGCTTTAAGAGTGATGAACACCAAGAGAATTAAAGAGCGTTAGTTAGGGTTAAACTAGGCACATTTGAGAGTTTTGTTTGTGATTGTAAAGGAGATCAAGTGTGTGGTTGAGTGGAAACAGTCGATTTGAAACACTCTGAAAAATTCAAGGAATTGAATGAAAGAAAGGGTTTGTGGGTGTGCTTTGCTCTACCTGAATCACAGCCACCAGACAGACTTCAGAAGCCATCAATTCAGTACAGAGTGATCCTGGGCAAGGGATGGGGAGTGGATAATTCCTGACCACAATTTAGATCCTCTGTCCAGCATGTGTGGATGAGAGACATGATCTACACTACTTCAGAGCAGGTCTAAAGGAAGAGGCAGCACAGTAACCATCGTGCACCTGGACATATTGGAAAAGCTTCAGGGGCTCAGGGAAGCGCTGGTTGTTTTTGCAGCAGTAAGAGAACCTGCCGTCCTCCCGAATTGTTGTGTAGTTGAGTAATTTCACTAATTTAGATAAAGGTCTGAGATTAACTGATATCAGAGTAACTCAATACTTTTTACGTGTAAAGGAAATGAGAATTTGGTGCTAAACCTGATTGAATCCCTTGTTGAATGATGCTGACGATAATTTGTAGGAACACCTGGTGGTGATACGCCCTCCTTTAGCTGAACTTGGTACCCATTGGTTGCAACCTCCATACTTTCTTAGTAATTGAACGTTATTCCTAATGACTGTCGTCTCAGACATACTTTATTTTCCACCCATCTATAATTGGAGAGCCAATCAACCTCAGTCTGTATAGGGTGGCTTAGAAGAATGGTCCGTCAAGCTCTGAACAGTGCCCGATGTTGGAAGGACTCCATCCTACTCAGGATTGACCCATCTGTTTGGGGATGGTCGTCCCTCTAGAGACATTGCATAACTATTGCTTATAAACTGTGACGTTAGAGGGCTACTGTAATCCATCTTGCTCTCATAAAATTTGAAATGCTTACTCCCTTTAAGTAAAAACAAGTAGTACAAGTCAACATGTAGTATTTTGGTCCAAATGCAATCACTCAAACTGAAACACATTCAACTAATAAAAACGATGTTGCTGTTGTCCATGCTTTTTGCCTCCATTGAACTTACAGGAACCCTACCAGCAGTCTTACAGTAGATATACTGTGGGCTTGCCAGCTTTACTATCTACTCCACATCCTTTCACCCTTACTCATTTTAACTCTTTCCACCTAGGGTTGTTTGTTTGTAGCTCTGTCGTTTTTGTTCTGCTTGCCATGAAACGCAGTCCCTAGTGCTGTACCTACTGTCATCACCAATCACTTAGGGTTGCATGCTGTATACGGGCACTGGGTTTGCAGGCCAGCTTACTGGAAGTGTTCCTGGAGTGCCACTGAACAAACAACAGTCTTTTGACCTGTGACCGGCATTGCATATGGTGGTGTATCTTACTTAACATGTTTATTTCAGGTACAGGGTAAAAACTTTTGTCATTGATATTAGGCTTATCTCGCTCCTGCATCAATGAACCCACAGGTGAGATCCACTCGTGCACTAACACCCGCACACCACTGTGTAGAGATCTCAGTCTATACTGACCCTTTCCATCCAGACTGAACTCTGTTCACTTACACTCCTTTATTGGGCCAGTCACTCCGTGAGTGGACACGAGCAGGAGGCTGCTGTACATTGTCCAAGGCTCAGAGATGACAACCACCTTCTACCCAGTTTCTAAACCTATAATTTCCAGTGATCTCGTCTTCTCCCCCCTCTCACACAGGCAACCCGCTCACCTGTCAGTGGATATGCTGAGCTTCAGCTCCTCAATCGTCACAGCACAGGAGATGCGCATCATCTGGTCCTGGATACCTGACCGGTTCGCGCTGTTGCCGCCTGTCCTCCTGTACTCCACCGCCGACCACGGCTATAGCCTGCAGAGGTAAAGGTCCAGCAAGTGGCTGCTCGAATATGGGGAATGGGGAAAATAATGCGACCCTGCGTGAGCTGCTCCTGAAAGCTCCGGGATCTTATTGTGTTTGAGCAGTGGTTGAAAGTAGCTTGACATTACCTTAGGGGGGAACACTTGGATGGATTGATAGTTGGGCAAAGTAACCTTGGCATTTGTAAATTATGGGGCAAATACCTGGATATTATTTAGAGTGATCCTTTATTAGATAAGGTGACTAACACTCCATGTAACCTTAATGATAATGATTGACATTGCTAGTGAAAGTTTGTCAGGACACCCCATTTTCTTCTCACTTTCCTTGATTAGAAGAAAGTAAATTTCATTGTGATCCGCTGATCATCTTAAACTAATACCCATCTGCCTTAATTAATATGTCCTACAGCCACTTATGTTTGGAGCCAGGCTCTTGAGGCTGGCTGCTGCTACCTTGCTCAGTGTGCCAACTGGTGAATGCTGGTCCTCTAAACCTCAGAAGTACATCTGTTCCACCATCACACGTTGTCCCCCATCTCTTAGGGCCAGATGTATGAGACAAGCGGACAAAAAAGTGGTTGGAAATTGTCTACTGACATTTTGTAACCAATCTTCAATTTTGCAATGTGATCTGTGTACTAATGGGTTGCGTAGCAAAATGTCCAGTTATAGTAGGTTGCAGAATAATTTGCCCAATGAATATTAACTAGAAAAGTTACTACTTGTGACCTGCTGTGATGGGCTACAAACACACGGATGGTGTCCTGCAAGGAACAGCAGACCACCATCCAAGTGTTTGCCTTTCTAAACAGGAAAATATTTTTTTTAATCAGACAAGGTTCATTAAAGGAACAGGTACTGCCTTACAAAACGCCTTTACACCACTGCCTGCTCCACGCGAGGTCAACAGCCACAATTTCCAAAGGGGAAGCTGTCCAAGAGACACGGCTTTTTCTTTGCGTATTTGCTACCGCTTTTGTGGAGTCGCTAACTTATCATTGTTTTGTGACTCTCAAAATGGGTTTACAAACCAATTCTGAATCACAATCAGGAAGGGGCATCAGCTCCTCATTGTGGTTCAGACTGGTATGTATTAACAGTTTGCAGTGACAAATTATTAATGGACACCAGTCTGGACTACAATTAGGAAGAGATGCCCCCCCCCCTTCCTAATTGTGATTCAGAATTGGTTGGTAAACTCAGTTTGTGGGTCTGAAATGGTCTTCCAACTCACAAAATAGGTTTAGTGCAAACACATTTTGCTCCAGAAATCCTCTGACTTTTTGAATAGCATGGTTTTTGACTGCAACATTCTGCCCCTTCATTCTTAATCCAGTTCCACACCATGAGACTCAAACTCTGTAAAACGTATTGCCACCCCTCCTTCATAGTCTTAAATCTGTTAGATGTTGCATCTGTGATCGACTCAATCACAAGTCCACCAATTGCAAACAAGCAGGCTTTGTGGCCACAAAAGTGTATTTTGCTAATTACAAAGGTCCAATTATTTGTCAGAAAAGGGGTTCTGACTCGCCAAAGGGGGTTTTGCAGCCTATTACAAATCGCAAATAGGAGAGGTAGGAGAGGGCATGAAAAGGGTGTACCCCTCCTATTTTGGAGTCCCTGTAGATTGTGTCAATAGTTTGTAAACGCCATTGTGGAAAACCATTGAAAAACTACAGACTGCTCTAAGAGGGTGTTATATATATATATTTGTTTGAATCATCACTAGTCTTTGTAATGGACATGGACTGCTTAAAAAAAAGTTCCCCATTTGGGAAAGCAAAATAATGGGTTATGGTCTGCAGTCGCTTGAAAGCCACCATCTCAAAAATCTCAGGGGTTCACAATTTATGACCTGCCTAATTAATGTTCATTAGGCAGGTTGTTTTGCGACCCCCTCTAAATGGGCATTTCGCATTGTAATCTATTCATATATAAGTTACATTGCAAAGTGCTTACACCTTTGCAAAATAATTGGTGTACAAATTGTATATTCTATTTTGCCAGTTGGGCTTTGTACATTGGATCCTAAATTCTTTACACTGTGCTGTGTTCATTACCGTTGTGCTTCATGTGCTCATGTGTACTATACCTGGAAAGTAGTTCTCTGTTAAAAAGGCTTAAGAATATGCTTGGCATTGAATAACTGATGCTGCCATGCTGGGGCAATTCGACTGCTTTCGAATGGTGGGTCTGGAGTACATTAACAGGTGTTTTGTGATCTTAGATCTGCAGTAACATTTGAAGTGCAGCTTATGAGTAGTAGTGGTCTGCCTAATTTTTAGGTGGGTGTTTGTATTCATGTCTGTCCCCAAACCCCTCCTTACCCCTCCTTCAATTCTGTTAACCCCCTCTCATTTAATATTAAATATCCATTTTCCAGCCTCCCCCTCTCGTCTCTCCCACATTTACTACAACCATGTATTCCTACATGTGTGGAGATCCCAGCGCAGAAAACATAAGTGATGCGGAGGCAGAGACGTCTGCAAATAGATTTGTGAAGAGCATTGTGTAGTATGTTGGAAGTTCTTAAGTAGTTCTACTTTACTTTCTGACAAAAACAGTTTGTGATATTGATATTTTGTTTGCTTCTGTTTGTCCCCATTCTGCTGTGGCAGGTTTTACTCACATTGTGAAGGTTATGAGCCCACAGTACTGCTGATAAAAACGATAGCCGGGGAGGTGAGTATTGTCAAAACATGCAGAAGTGTTTTGTATGCAGACATGAAGCGGGCGGGCGGGAGGGCGGGCTGCGTGTCTGGTCGGGCTCTCACCGAGGCACTTGTAAGAGCAATTCAAAGGCAGACGAGCGAGTAAATGTTTAAATGTACCGGTCCGGAGAGCGCGGTGGTAAAGGAAAGTGAATGAAAAAAAACACCGTACTGTCTGTCTTGCTATACCGAGGGCTTGTTCTTCTAGAAGTGAAGTAAGCCGTCTACTTTGTCAATACCAGTGATACACACGGAGGGAAATGCATTGTACAGATGGAGATGGCAACAGTCAGGGGCGGAACGAAAACCCGAGGAACAAACCCCCCCCTCCGCGAAGTACGTGGAGGGTTCCTCCTTATGCTCAGACAAGGTCAGGAGCCTGGGGCCCTCTGCACCGCAAGGGGAGTACGGGGCCCCTGCTTCGCCCCAGGGAAGCATGGAGCAGCCCAGTTACTGGTGCCACGAGCCTGATACCTCGTAAACCTACCCACTGAACATGACACCATCATTTGTTTGCATGATGGCTGGGGCGGGAGAGCTGTGGCACAGGTGTCCTGGGAGAGCTGTGGCACAGGTGTCCTGGGAGAGCTGTGGCACAGGTGTCCTGGGAGAGCTGTGGCACAGGTGTCCTGGGAGAGCTGTGGCACAGGTGTCCTGGGAGAGCTGTGGCACAGGTGTCTTTGGAGAGCTGTGGCACAGGTGTCCTGGGAGAGCTGGGCACAGGTGTCTTTGGAGAGCTGTGGCACAGGTGTCCTGGGAGAGCTGTGGCACAGGTGTCCTGGGAGAGCTGTGGCACAGGTGTCCTGGGAGAGCTGTGGCACAGGTGTCTTTGGAGAGCTGTGGCACAGGTGTCCTTGGAGAGCTGTGGCACAGGTGTCCTTGGAGAGCTGTGGCACAGGTGTCCTGGGAGAGCTGTGGCACAGGTTTCCTTGGAGAGCTGTGGCACAGGTGTCCTGGGAGAGCTGTGGCACAGGTGTCCTGGGAGAGCTGTGGCACAGGTGTCTTTGGAGAGCTGTGGCACAGGTGTCCTGGGAGAGCTGGGCACAGGTGTCTTTGGAGAGCTGTGGCACAGGTGTCCTTGGCGAGCTGTTGCACAGGTGTCCTGGGAGAGCTGTGGCACAGGTGTCCTTGGAGAGCTGTGGCACTGGTGTCCTTGGCGAGCTGTTGCACAGGTGTCCTTGGAGAGCTGTGGTACAGGTGTCCTTGGAGAGCTGTGGCACAGGTGTCCTTGGAGAGCTGTGGCACAGGTGTCCTGGGAGAGCTGTGGCACAGGTGTCCTTGGAGAGCTGTGGCACAGGTGTCCTGGGAGAGCTGTGGCACAGGTGTCCTGGGAGAGCTGTGGCACAGGTGTCTTTGGAGAGCTGTGGCACAGGTGTCCTTGGAGAGCTGTGGCACAGGTGTCCTTGGAGAGCTGTGGCACAGGTGTCCTGGGAGAGCTGTGGCACAGGTGTCCTTGGAGAGCTGTGGCACAGGTGTCCTGGGAGAGCTGTGGCACAGGTGTCCTGGGAGAGCTGTGGCACAGGTGTCTTTGGAGAGCTGTGGCACAGGTGTCCTGGGAGAGCTGGGCACAGGTGTCTTTGGGGAGCTGTGGCACAGGTGTCCTGGGAGAGCTGTGGCACAGGTGTCCTGGGAGAGCTGTGGCACAGGTGTCCTGGGAGAGCTGTGGCACAGGTGTCTTTGGAGAGCTGTGGCACAGGTGTCCTGGGAGAGCTGGGCACAGGTGTCCTTGGAGAGCTGTGGCACTGGTGTCCTGGGAGAGCTGTGGCACAGGTGTCCTGGGAGAGCTGTGGCACAGGTGTCCTGGGAGAGCTGGGCACAGGTGTCTTTGGAGAGCTGTGGCACAGGTGTCCTGGGAGAGCTGGGCACAGGTGTCTTTGGAGAGCTGTGGCACAGGTGTCCTGGGAGAGCTGTGGCACAGGTGTCCTGGGAGAGCTGTGGCACAGGTGTCCTGGGAGAGCTGTGGCACAGGTGTCTTTGGAGAGCTGTGGCACAGGTGTCCTTGGAGAGCTGTGGCACAGGTGTCCTTGGAGAGCTGTGGCACAGGTGTCCTGGGAGAGCTGTGGCACAGGTGTCCTTGGAGAGCTGTGGCACAGGTGTCCTGGGAGAGCTGTGGCACAGGTGTCCTGGGAGAGCTGTGGCACAGGTGTCTTTGGAGAGCTGTGGCACAGGTGTCCTTGGAGAGCTGTGGCACAGGTGTCCTTGGAGAGCTGTGGCACAGGTGTCCTGGGAGAGCTGTGGAACAGGTGTCCTTGGAGAGCTGTGGCACAGGTGTCCTGGGAGAGCTGTGGCACAGGTGTCCTGGGAGGGCTGTGGCACAGGTGTCTTTGGAGAGCTGTGGCACAGGTGTCCTGGGAGAGCTGGGCACAGGTGTCTTTGGAGAGCTGTGGCACAGGTGTCCTGGGAGAGCTGTGGCACAGGTGTCCTTGGAGAGCTGTGGCACAGGTGTCCTTGGCGAGCTGTTGCACAGGTGTCCTGGGAGAGCTGTGGCACAGGTGTCGTTGGAGAGCTGTGGCACTGGTGTCCTTGGCGAGCTGTTGCACAGGTGTCCTTGGAGAGCTGTGGTACAGGTGTCCTTGGAGAGTTGTTGTACAGGTGTCTTTGGAGAGCTGTGGCACAGGTGTCCTTGGAGAGCTGTGGCACAGGTGTCCTTGGCGAGCTGTTGCACAGGTGTCCTTGGAGAGCTGTGGTACAGGTGTCCTTGGAGAGTTGTTGTACAGGTGTCCTTGGAGAGCTGTGGCACAGGTGTCATTGGCAAGCTGTGTCACAGGTGTCCATGGAGAGCGGTGGCACAGGTGTCCTTGGCAAGCTGTGGCACAGGTGTCCTGGGAGAGCAGTGGCACAGGTGTCCTTGGAGAGCTGTGGCACAGGTGTCCTGGGAGAGCTGTGGCACAGGTGTCCTGGGAGAGCTGTGGCACAGGTGTCTTTGGAGAGCTGTGGCACAGGTGTCCTGGGAGAGCTGGGCACAGGTGTCTTTGGAGAGCTGTGGCACAGGTGTCCTGGGAGAGCTGTGGCACAGGTGTCCTTGGAGAGCTGTGGCACAGGTGTCCTTGGCGAGCTGTTGCACAGGTGTCCTGGGAGAGCTGTGGCACAGGTGTCCTTGGAGAGCTGTGGCACTGGTGTCCTTGGCGAGCTGTTGCACAGGTGTCCTTGGAGAGCTGTGGTACAGGTGTCCTTGGAGAGTTGTTGTACAGGTGTCTTTGGAGAGCTGTGGCAAAGGTGTCCTTGGAGAGCTGTGGCACAGGTGTCCTTGGCGAGCTGTTGCACAGGTGTCCTTGGAGAGCTGTGGTACAGGTGTCCTTGGAGAGTTGTTGTGCAGGTGTCCTTGGAGAGCTGTGGCACAGGTGTCATTGGCAAGCTGTGGCACAGGTGTCCTTGGAGAGCGGTGGCACAGGTGTCCTTGGCAAGCTGTGGCACAGGTGTCCTTGGAGAGCAGTGGCACAGGTGTCCTTGGAGAGCTGTGGCACAGGTGTCCTGCACAAAGCAGCTTTACAAACATGTTCACCATTAGAGATGGTTTCAAGGTGGAACGTGAACACGTGCAGGGTCCTGGAACCTGTGATGCAGAAGCAGGTCAAGCATTAGCCAGAATGAGTTACTGGCCAATCATTTAGGTAGAGGCTTGCCTTTCACCGCCACCTTTATGTATGTACCGCAGGTGTCCAAGGGAAAGCAACTGCACAGATTGACTGCACTGCATTTTCCCCTGGGGACAATAAGCTAGCACTGCATTCTAATGGTCCTAGCCCACCACAATTCATTACCACAAGAGGCGCTTACACAATGGACTGTAGCCCAGGGATGCTAACGCTTCTAGTCACATCCAGGATTCAACCCCAGCGATGCCAAGTTAAGCCATCAGCAGTGACTCATGACTATATCTGAAATACTGACTTCACATTGGTGTTGTAGAAACATGCAGCCTGATGAAATACACCCACAGAGCCATTCAGTGTGTACCCTTTTCTTTTTAATCATGACACACTACGCCCGACTGGAGGTCTCCACTTTTACCTTTGTTTGCTTAGCACTTGTTTACTGTGTATATCGCTGGCTGTCTTCCAAATGCTCTCTTCCAAGGTTGTCCCTTTTCCAAACGGCAGTTGCAGGGACATCTTAAGGATTTTGGGGGCCCTACGCCAAAAACATTTTGGGGGCTCCTGTTCAAACCAGCTTTGAATTTATGATCCAGTATCAGCTCTTTCATGCCCTCTTTGCCCACTGCAAAGGCACATTGATCCAAATTATAAATCTGTTTACATCTAATTTTCCGGAATAGGGAAGTGTTTTTTTCGGTACTATAATGCAGCAACAGCTCACTAATATTATTGCAAATAATCTTTGTAACCCCCTCCCATTTCTCAAATGTGAGGTCCTATTTTGCTTTAAAACAAGCTTTTTTAGAGAGGTTACATGGTTTTGAAAAGCAAACATTTCTTTGCAAAATGTCAGTAATAGACTCCCATACATCACTCACACTAAAATAAATTAAAGGAAAATGTTATTTAATACAATCTGTTTAAGAATTATCCAAGGTCATCAAGCGAAGACTATCTACAACACATAGCTAGCTCTATCACGGGGGGCCCTAGGCCAGGGGCGACTTTGCCCATGCCTTAAAACGTCTCTGCGGTGTTGATGAACTGGAAGAGAGATAATGAATAACATGTTTTGGGGAAATACTTATAATCTGTGAGTGAAAAAAACGGGAAATAACTAGGAACATAAATAGAAACTGAAGGCTTGTCTTCAAGCTTCTATACTATCCTTCTTACTAGACAGCTCTACAATGGTTTTAACGTTATTTACAAAGCCACAGATTAGTGTATGAATAGCTGAATGCATCGATTAGTAAATTACCACAAAAATCTTATCTTGAAGGCTGTATATTTATTTATCTGAGGGTCCAGATATAGTCATAAAATAAAAACACACACAAGGCACATGGACAATGGCTACTGTAGAGGTCGCATTTTACACTAGATTAGTCCACCATGGTACCTGTGGTCACACCACTGCCCTAATAAAAGATAAAGTGTTACAAAAGGATTGCAGAGATCAGTCATGTTGACTTTGCCTCCTGCAGAGATGGACCTGAAGGATGCAGCACCTGGTACATTCATGCCAGAAGAGTAGAAGGTCTCATGCCCCTCTACCCCATGCCGCAGGGTCCTGTGCTACCATCCTGCTCTGGGCATGACCCAAACAGCTCAGATTTTACAGTCTGGCTTTAAACTCGGGCGGGCGGCCCGCTGGCCTACCGGTTCACAGAGTTTTGCTCTGCAAGCTTCATGGCTGAGGACTGCCTGCCAAATTTAGAGCTCCCCGCTAGGCAGTCAGGAAGTTCTGTAACTTCAGCAGATCCGGCACTGTGGAAGCTCCACAGGCTGCATTGAATTTTCCAAAGCAGGTATTTTTGTTACACATGCTTTTTTGTTTGGTTTTCAAGGTACATACACCCAAAGCAATCGTTTTTCGCTTGAAAACAAAAAATAATGTACCTTAAGAGCAGAGTGTTTTCTTCCTGTGTTTTGAGGGTTAGTGTTTGATTGCTCTGACAGGGACCGTTTTAGATCCAAAGTGCTCATTTCTTGTTATGCCCCATGAAGACCCAGTCCTGCCATGGAGACTACATGACAGCTGCCAGAACGGACTTTTCTTTACTTGTCTGGCCTACACTCTAAGTCTGCTACAATCCACATGTGCTTGTTTTTTTTGTGTATAGACTTTCAAACTCCTTTGCAAATTACCTTGTTTTTTTATGCGGATATGTGACCTACATTGCATACTCAATAAAACATATCCATGTCAGCTTCAGACAGGTGGACCGCAGGTGCAGTTCTTCACTAGTTACTGTTCTAGCCTGGTGGGTTCTCCTCTAGGAGTATACCCTCACCTCCTAACCTGTCCAGGCAGGAAGATGTGCATAACACGCAGCACACGATGGCCACATTTACCAGTGCCACATTTGGCACCTTCCTGGTTTTTCTGAAGGCGAACTTTGCAGTGCATATGTTCTCAAAATTGTATTTTCTCATCCATGTTAGGTTGGGCTCATGTCCCGGCAAGGTGCATGTGTCTGGCATGGAGTTTTAGCACTTCTTTGCCATTCTCAGATTAAATCACTCAATATCTGTGTCCTCAAGTGGGCAAACCCAGTCTATGTCAGTTCTCCATCTATTTAGACATCAGTATTAGCCAGCAACTTGCACAACATAGACGTCTTCTTCCTTCAAGTGCAACAAAAATTATTGCATTAAAGCATTACGGTGGTATCACGCTCTATTACCAAAATTACGTTTTCAAGACGGTCCAGCCCTAGCGTTGATCTTTGAGCCAATGAGGAGTGTGCTGCATAGGTAATCAAATATCCAGTTGGTGACAGCCTTGGTGTCAGTGTCTGAGAGAGTAGGAGAAGAAACAGTATAGCATGTGCTCTTTTCTCTTCATTCTCTCCCATGGTGCCCACTTGTCCAGCACTCCCTGCTATGCGCTCGCATAATGGCTATTCTATGATGCAGACAGCAGTGGAATTTATTATAACAAGACTTAAAGTTCATGGGCCTGATTCACAAAGGTAAACTTACAAGTTTGTATAAGTTGACCCTGTTCGGTAGTCACAAAACTGCCTTTTAATAGTAACTTTACGAGTGCGAAGACACTGCAGTCGGGCGGAGAGCACTGCACATACAAACATAGGACAGGTCTATCTATTTATGTGTGCAGTTCTCAACCTTGACTGTGGAGTCTCCTTACTGGTAACCTTTACTATTAAAATGCAGTTTTGTGAAACTGAAAAGGCGTAAACTCACACAAACCTCAAAGTTTACTTTTGTGAATCAGGCCCTATGTATAATGGGCTGCTCCACCCAACCCTTGTGGGGAAAAGTAGCCAACATTATTCCATTCTATTGGTTCATACTTGACCACATGCATACATGACTTGTCTAAATTAGTTTCTGCATCTAAACATGGGCATAAAATTACGCATTGTACTGTCAACAAAAACGTCCCCACTAGCAAGGTCTTACATGACTATCTTCATTGTATATATTATGGACCTTTCATAGGATGTTCTTCTTATCTCCTTAAAAGTCTGTAATTATAGTTGTGTTGTACCTCTTTAGGTGTTAAGTGCTATCCTTGGTCCCCTGTTGTACTGCAACATTCACTGATCTCTGCCTGGCTGCTAAAATGAAATTTCAGATCCCCTGGGCAGTGGTTTCCTTCAAGAGGCTGTAGTGATGTGTAGTTTGGTTGTGTGTTAAGCTTGTGAACATCTGCACTGAGCAGGATGTGTATACGCGGTCGATGTGTGTACGGGGTCCATGTGTGGCATATGTTACCTTCTTCTTATATGTATTGCAAGATGTTAAAGCCTCTTTATGCAAGTAAAGGGCATTCAGTGATCTCCGTCTCCTTCTTTCTAAACCTTTTTGTATTGTTCCAGAGACCTTGCTTTCAATTCCGGCTGGTTCTTACATCCCTGTGCGCTTCTGTTCTTCCATCCCTTTGCGCTTCTGGTTCTTTTCTTCCCAGAAGGTATATGAGGTCCTGGAACCTTGTGCCCAGAGCCCTGGATTGTTCCCAGACTGATACACCCACTATGTAGACCTGCCACTTTAATTCTCTCTATTGGAAGGAACCAAGGGCTATTCTGTCAAGCCAAATCTTTTGGTGTTGATGGTTCGAGTTCACAAAAGATATCATACATTGGGTAAAACTCTGATTAAAAAATTTCTTTTTATCGTAAAAAAATGAAATCATACGTTCATTGGTACCTCGGGAGCACCTCTTTTGGAAAATAAAATGAAGAGAGGGGAGAGCAATTGTCATGGGAGAAACAAAAAATGAAATCCAGAGACTGGTTATTTGGACCCTAGGTAAACAGTGATCACTAAACAGCTCATGTTGGTCCTATTAGATGGCAGAGCCGAGACAGCCTAGAAGTGGGTGATATAACTGTTAGATTACCCTAGTAGCAGAAGGAGGACCTTGAAGGGTGATTGGCAAGGTAGAGGGAGTGATGTTGTAGAAAATCTGCCTTTTCTGTGAGGTCACACACGATTGATGGCCTTTTGCTGGATCCTATATTGCTAGCTTTATAACTCTGTGCACTTTACCCCTGCTAACCAGTAGTAAAGTGCCTGCTCTTTCCTTCTTAACTTCGATGAATTGGTATACTCCTAATTAGTATATTTAATTGGCCTGTAAGTCCCTAGTGTATGCTACATAATGTACCCAGGGCTTGGAAGTTAAATGCCAGTAGTAGAATGCAGTACCTACTTTGCCATCCTCTGTAGAGGTAGTGCAACCAGAGTTTCAGGTCTACCATAGATGCCCGACTGTAGCAGTGTAAAAACTGCAATTCGACCATTGAAAATGAACCCTTCAAACAAGTAAAAACCTCTCTTTCAAGTATTGATAAATCACCTCTATATAGGCCTTGTGTACCACGAGGCAGGGTGCATGGTATTTTAAAGTAGGACAAGTAAACATTGAATGTTAACATATCATACAGTGAACAACATCCAAAAGCTATTTTCAGTGGGGTAGGCCTAGCTGTCCTGTTTAGAAAAATAGATTACAGATCAAAATACTAATATTGCATCTCGGGAAAGGGAACAGCTAGACAAATATTAAACAACTAATTTTAATAGTTTGTGTTAGACCTGTCAGACTTATGGTGGTCTTCCCACAAACCTTTTGCCTAACACCTTCTGTTTTGCTGAACTTGTCTTGTTGGCCTTAGGACTATGCACACTTTACCACTGCTAACCAGTGCTAAAGTGCTTGTGCTTGCTTCTTTAAACATGCTCAAATCGACTTACACATGATTGGAACATTTAATTTACCTGTAAGTCCCTAGTAAAGTGGTACTATATGTACCTAGGGCCTGAAAATTAAATGCTACTGTAGGCCTGCAGTAATGATTGTGCCAGCCACTTAAGTAGTACATTAAAAATGTCTCCGACGTAACATTGCAGCCTGTGTGTGCAATTTAAACTGGCAAACTAAATCTTTTGGCCAAGCCTAAACCTTTCTTTCTAATACACATAATCTACCCCTAGCATAGGCCCTGAACAGCTCATACGGCAGGGTGCAATGTATTTAAAAAGTTGGATATGTACTTTGCACATTTGCAACTCCTAAATGTGTTCTTCACTACTGCAAGGCCTACCCTTTCCTTAGAATACCATTGGGTTACCATACCTTGTTACATTTAATAAGTGCCAACTTTTGATGGTGAGCAGGTGAGAAACTCATGTTCGTTGTATGAGGAATTGTAATTTAAAACTCTTTTTGAACGTAGTCGGATTTTAGGTCATAATTCTGAAAATGTCACTCTTAGAAATTTGGCTTTTTCTTGTACTAACTATTTGGTGCCTGCAGCCTTTCCTGTGTCACATGACTAGGTATATTTGTCAGTTGAAAATGGTTAATTATTTAGGGAAGAGGGGGCATCCCTGTCTTCTTCCGCATTTAACCCTGCATACACCTATGTCAAATGAATTCACTATTAATCTTGCAAGTGTCCTCTGATATGTTTTATGTAAAACATGTATAAGATCTGGGGGGAACATCTGTGGTCTCGCTGTTGGGCCAGGCAAACTCCTTGACCATGGCGAAGAGTTCTTTGCTGTTGTGTGCGTAGGCGTTAATTCTGTCTTAGAGGGCCGTTTTATTTGCAGTTTTGAGGAGGAGGTGGTGTGCGGTTGAGGCGGCTTTGAAGGTTAAATGGTTTTCTGGGTTTTTTTTGTTTGTCCATCTCTTGTCAAGTCATCTACAGGTGCATCTTGGCTTGTGCATGGTGGGAGTAAACCAGCTGGCTTTTTTGGAGTGTTGCTTGCCGGGTGCCTTCTTGATGGCTGCCAGAGTGTTGGAGCAGTTGAAGATCCATCGGTGGAGGTTGCGTGCTTAGGTATTAGCGCCGGTGGAAGTCGGGGTGTGGTAGTGCTGAGAGAGGCAGTGAGATATTCTTCTGTGACCTTGTTCCAGCTACAGAGGTGGGGCAGAGAGGGCGGTGGTGTATAGTGGGTTTGGTGAAGGCAAAGTGCACGCAGCGGTGGTAGGTCCAGAGGAGTATGGATATAATATTTTTGCTGGCAGAGAATACGGGGTCAAGCATGTGTCCTGCTATGTGGGTCAGAGTAGTGACTAGGAGCTTGAGTCCGATGGTGGCAAGGTTCTCCAGAAGGGATGTACTGTTCTGGACATTGGGGTTGTCCAGGTGAAAGTTGAGGTTGCCAACTAGGATGTAATCTGTGGATTCAAGAGCCTGTGGTGTGATGTAGTCAATGATGGTGTCGGTGAAGGGTGGACGGAGGCCTGGAGATCTGTAGACGAGGGTGCCGTGGAGGGTGGTGTTGGGGTTGGTCTGGACCTGTAAGTGGAGGTGTTCCATTGTTGTCGTTGGGTCATCTAGTGCGTGGTCAGGTGGAGAGTGTTTTTGTGGAGAATAGTGATGCCTTCTCCTGGTTGGTCGGTGCAGTCCTTGCCGGCGATCTGGTAGCAGTCGGGGATGGTGGTGGCGATGTCCGGGCCAGAGCTGGTGTTGGTTGAGGTTTCCTTGAGGAAGGCGATGTCAGGAGAGATGGAGTCGAGGAGGTCTCAGATCTCTGTGGTGCGTTTGGGAAGGAAGTGCGTGTTGACGAAGATGAAGCTGAGCCGGTCGGGTGTGCTGTTGGTCCGCTGGGTGGTGGGAGAAGCTGGAGAGCAGAGATGGGTGAGGGTGCAGCTGCAGTTTTTGCAGGAGAAGGGTCCCTGGGTGTCCTTCTGTGATGCGAGGTGGAAAGTGGCGTCCGGTCTTGAGGACGAGGAGGGTGTTGGCGTATCGGTGGAAGGTCCGAGACCCATGGTTCGTGGTGCTGGGTGCGGTCCAGGAGCAGGCGGGCTTGCCTTTGGCGCGCCAGAGTTGCGGCTGCATGGTAGCCGCCATTAATAAGTGTGCAGGGGGGGTGGACAGCTGGGAGGCAGGAAATGTGGTGAGCAGGAAAGTGGCACTGGAAGGGGCGGGCCACGGGGATCCCAGCAGCAGGGGCAAAAAGTGGCAAACAAGAAGCAACAGGAAAAAGATGCACAAGGAGAGAAAAAGTGCAAAAAAGGGTGAAAAGAACAGAAAAAGGCAGGAAAAGAGAGGCTAAAAAGAGGACGGAGGGCAGCAGAGCAGCAGAACAGAGACGCTCTCCCATTAGCTACAGGGCGGTGCTGCACAAGGAAGGGAGCAGTCCACTTATGAACTGATCGGTTTGTTACATACGTTTGTATCTTCTTTCTTTCAACAGTTAATGTATGCAAAGTTTTACTCTTTTTTGCTCTCCTGTGAATCTAATCTTGTTACCCAACCATATGTGAGTGCCAGTACAAACGCTAAACCTGTACGTCCGCACGCGTCAGAGTATCCAGGGGCGGGCATGCAGCAGTGTATATGTATAGGGGACGTTCAAGAATGTAAGCTATGATATATTGGACATGTCTTTCCTCTCTCCCTCCCCCTTCTCTTCCCCTTTCTCCTGCCTGCCTACTGGAGACCAATCTCAAATGTACTTACGAGTCTTGTTTCTATAGCATTTTATACTGCCCTACAAATACAAACAGAATGCATGAATGCGCATGTGCTGTACCTAATACAACATCTGCAAGGCCTAACAATGATGGCATATGTACGTTTTATGGTGTACTAAAGTATAAACTCAATAAAACAAATTTTGCAAAAAAAAACGTGGGAGGAGTCTATTGATAAGGTCAGTTTATTGCACCTTCACTGGGCAGTGGCCGCCATTGAGGAGTGAGCGGAGAGGGAGTCTGGACAGCTGGGAGGTGGGAAACGTGGGGAGCCAGAAAGTGGCACTGGAAGGGAGTGGGCCACGTGTGGATCAACGCAACAGGGGCAAAAAGCGGCAAAAGAGAAGCGAAAGAAAAAAAGATGCAACAGATGAGAAAAAGTGCAAAAAAGGAAGAAAAAGGACAGAAAAAAGGAGGTAGAAAATGAGATAAAAAGGGCAGCCCAGCAGCAGAGCAGAGACACTCTCCCACTAGATCACCAGGGATGAGGCCCAGGTGAGTGCCTGCGGGTGGAGGAGGGCCTAAAACCACTGAACCGATGGTCAGCAGCAGGGAGCTTGGGGGCAGCATCTACCATGTAGAGTTGCGCAAGGAAGGGAGAAGTCCACTGATAAGGTCTACTTATAAACGTATACTAAGGGGGCAAATCACCAAAAAAGGTCCAATATTACCATTTTCAGTTGCAGTAAAAAAAGAAAAGAACAGCTGTTTAAACACTATGTGATCCCAAGTATTAATGGATCAACCGGAGTAGTGAATACTTTTATAGGATCTTTTCCCCTTCGATATAAATTACCTGCCCATAGATGGAAGATCAATGGATACTATGCCATTGGTGAATTTTTAATCTGTGATGCTTGGAAGTTATGGGCAGAGATAGAACCATGTATTAGATACGCAAAGGAACCTATCCAATATCCTTTTATCCAAAGTGCATTTTTTTAAAGAGAGCTGGATCCTATAACAATTAGAAAAAGTCTGGGGTTAGTGGAAGGTTTAATAGAGTACAGTACAAACAGATCTGAAAAGTACTAGAAGGTTACGGTTTTAAATTATAAAGAAGCTGATGTTTTCTATAAAGTACAACAGAGATGTCAGTCAACGGAGGAAATGTGTATTGCGAGAGAGGTAAACTTCTACCACTCCTTCCTATTAAAGTGGGCAAATCTCTTCCGTATGTAATTCTATAACAAGAGTCTGCTATATAGGGCATCATCTCGACTGAACAAAATCAATTCCCAGATAACAATAAATTGCTTTACGTGCTCAGCAGAATCTATTGGCAATTGGACTTATATTATTTGGAATTGCCCTAAAATAGTAACATTTTGGACATCCATTAAGGACTACTGTGGTAGATATTGAATTTATAAATGATCCGCAGTCAATGCTATTGGCCTATTCAATGGGTACTAATTTCAATAGGAAAAAACATTTTTGATTACTCTTATTGTGAAGTCCAAGATTCTCCAAAACTGGAGAACAGAGCTAGTACCTATATTTGAGAACTGGAGGTCTAAAATGTCAAGAATAAAGAGATTAGAGTGATGTTATGCGCTAAGATCAGGCTCACACAGTAAATTTCTGAAGCTGTGGGAAGGTATAATTTGCCAATGTGTATTTCCTCAGTCTACATAGAAATACTGGTGTGCAGAAGGTTAACTGAGGTTGTATCTCAATTGGTGTTTATGTTATTAGTAAGAAAAGGAAATGAGATCAGAGTTAATCAGTATTATTATACCTGTAGTGTGAGCCACTGCTTGAGTTCAGGACCATTCAGGGGTAGGTATAAAATTGCCACAGTATTTGAGGGAAGTGACACACTTGTTCATTGTGGTGTTTTAAACAATGCTTCGTAACGTTGTGAATAAAACAGGCTGTCGTGAATCTGCTGCTAAATCATGAGATTACCTTAATATAAATTATGCAATGTTTCAAACACTGCTATGATGGAACGTTTGAAAAGAGAAATGTGTTGATACATTTGCCGCTATGTTATAAGATGAATTGAAAGATTTTCTGTAACTCTTCTGACAAAAAAGGCGACTAAGGAAAAAAACAGAAAAAGCGGAGTCTTGGGCAACCATCACGGAATATGAATTTTTGGGAGGAGGAAGGCTCCCAAGAGACACTCTCATTGCTGTTTATATTTTACAGGTGTGTGGCGCCTTCCTCTCCTCCGACTGGAATGAACGGAAACGAAACTGTGGTCAGGTGTGCACCTTCTTTGGGACAGGAGAGTGCTTTGTGTTTAGTGTAAGTATTGACTTACATTCTTTTTTTTTTTAAATTCTTTTTATTAACAACAAAGAAACAGGGCAGTAGTCAATACAGTCAGAGCATTCATTATCCACATTTGCAGTGCAAGAATTCACAGTACATATATAATCTTTATGTTTTAAAGCATTCAGGGCAATACTTCACATTCTTACATTCTTTTAACTGTTACACTGCATGTTCTCAAGCTTTTCCTTACTCTTTGTCAAAATATTACCAGGTTGTTCTTGCAGTTCTTAATTAATTCTTTCATTTTTCATCCTGTGGGGCAGTGTTTGTTTACTGCCCTCATTATGAATGATCCTGAAAATGGTCCAGATTTTCCGGTATCTGAATTTTGGGCGTGGGGAAATTCTGGGCCATTACAAGTGGGATCTGAGGTGCCCCTGAAATGAGGAATACCTTGGGGAATCAGGATGTCCGGATCCAATTCCAACAAAAACTCCTCATTTCACCAGGATTTTCACACAGAGATTTCGATGTGAAAATCTACTTGTGAAAATAAACAAGCGCATTGAAACAAGATTGGTTAAAATAGTTAAGGCCAGATGAGCTGCAGTTTTCTAATGCTGGCATACAACTGTCTTCATGGCCTGGTGCTGAGTTTCTTGCAAGAAGGATTGCATCACATTGACCAGGCAGGTCTCTGTGCTGGAGGGAACTTTCCTCAATAGTTGTTCCAAACTCTAGATCCAAGCCATTTGGTGACCAAGGGTTCTGCATACTTATAATCTTTTTAAAAGTCATGATCAAAAGAGGTTTAGAATTTGACCTATTGGTATCAACACATTACGTATACTTACAGTGGACTTTAGGTTATCCCCTTTTTCATGATTAGATAGTTTTATTGTAAATCTCCCGTCCTGCTCCTCATTCTATGATTTTACTCCCTATTCTTGTGTTTGTCCTGCATGGTGTTCAGAATGGATGATGTATGTGTCCGCAGCTGATGTCAGACCTTTCTTTACAATTTATTTATTTATTTATTTATTCGCTTATATAGTGCAGGAATTCAACCCCCGAAGGGGTATCTCCACGCTTGTGTTCTTACCAGAAGCCAGAGACCAATAAACAAATAAGAGAGATGCGGGGTTTAGATAGTCAGGAACAGATGTGTTTTTAAGAGTTTCCTGAAAGCTCCTAAATTGGGGTTTTGTCTCAAGGTGAGGGGTAAGGTGTTCCAAAGGGTGGGACCCCTGTAGGAAAGTGCTCGACCACCCTGCCTTTCCCTCTTAATCTGCGGGACGTGAAGCAACAGTTGGTTCCTAGAGCGCAGAGAGCGACCTGGCTCGTAGTTTAAATTTTTCGGTCAGGTATTTTGGACCAGTGCCATATAGACATTTATGGATTACGCAGCATATTTTGAACTTAACCCGCTGGCGGATGGGAAGCCAGGGAGTTTGTTCAAAAGAAGGCGCAAGGGGGATCTGGCTGGAACATTAAGGGCCAGTCTAGCTGCCGTGTTCTGGGCTACCTGTAATCTGCCAAGTTGTTCCTCATTGGCCGAGAGAAGAAGCCCGTTGCAGTAATCTAGCCTGCTGATCACAAGCGTTTGAATCAGTGTTTTCCTGTAACTATCTGCTAGGTACGGGAATACACGCCTCAGAAGCCCAATGACCCTAAAACAAGATCCTGTTACCTGAGTTACGTGATCTTTTAAAAGCAGTGACTGATCAAGGCGTACCCCAAGATTTTTTACTAGCTGGTTAGGGCAGGGAGCAGGTCCCAATTCCAGGGGCCACCAGTCAGGTGACCAGAGGAGGGGGGCCTCTCCGAAAAGCATGACCTCCGTCTTGTCCACATTACATTGTAGGCAATTGGAGGTCATCCAATCGGCTACAGCTCTCATACCTGCAACAAAAGTGTGTTTAACTGCTGGCGTCAGGGTCTGGAAAGGAAATAAGAGCTGGGTGTCATCAGCATACGATATAGGTGTGAACCCATATTCTCTCACAATGTCGGCCAAGGGGGCCACATACACGTTGAAGAGTGTGGGGCTTAGGCATGAGCCCTGAGGAACCCTCTTGGTGAGCTCCCTAGAGATTGAAGAATGGGAGCCCAATCGGACAGACTGTGAACGGCCTGAGAGAAAACTCTTCAGCCAAGACAGGGCAGAACCGCCTATCCCTACCCTCATCAGACGGCCGATAAGAATTTCGTGTGACACTGTGTCGGAACAAACTATTTCCTCTCTCTGTTTCCACCTCCTGAACCTCTCTTTTACTCCCTCTTTCTTTTGCCCCACGTTTACCACTTCCAGCCCATCATCCTCTTGCCCATCTGCCCCCTGGCTTATTTTCCACCTCCTACCACAGTTTTGGCAAGCAACTGTCTTAAAATGGTTTGTTGACACTTAATAAATGGCCACTTGTGCAAGGGTGCATGCACGCATGAGTGGCAGGCATCTCCCAATGGCTTCGCTTTCAGAGATGGCCACTGTGGGTATGCACACATTCCTACCAACCACCTTGGAATGGGTTGGTGAAAACAAATAAAATGCATTCCTAGATGGCCGCCGTGTATGCGCGGATATCCAGTCATACATTTAATACATAATACATAACAAAATACATTCTGAGATGATCATGCGTGCATCTGCAGCAGCCATCTTTAATGTCTTTTGTATTATTGTAATAAATCCTCGCCCAAGAAGGGTACATCAGATGATTGCACATTTTTTCGGCTATTTACAAATGAAAAAATATATATATATATATACTAGCAAAGCCAATATGTCACGGCTAAGACGGATTTGATTTACCAATGTATCTTTACTTGCAAAACTTCTGCATGTCCAGCGAGACCAATCCCTATTGATCTGTCTATTTGTTTATCTCCTGCTTCAATGACCTCAGTATTATTCTCTTTTATGTCAGGGTATGGTAAGTTTTTGGTCCACACGCTATAAATAAACCAAGATTGGGAGCTGCGGGCTGTTAAATAAAAGCCAAGGACCAGAATCATGGGCTCCCTTGCATGCCTTCTCCCACTTGTTGGGTTCCTATTCCTTCCTCCCATCCACTGTACGGTGTAGTCGGTGTGGTCAGAAAACTCTTTGTCTAACAGGACTCTTACTGCAGTCACTACCAGTGATTACTGTCACCTTAACTTTCAGTCAGGGTCTTTCCCCATGCTATTTATAACAACACATTTCACTCTTCCTTCGTCTGTTGCTTATGATTCACCTTTTTCCTATACATGTTCCTTAAAAAAAACACCATGGCAGTCTGCATTAATTTGTTAGGCCATTTATTGTATAGCTGTGGATCCGGAATCCCCTTTAACGAGCCCGAAACGGTTTGGTGCTCACAGTGTGAAGCTGGAATATTGGTAAAAGTGTGCTAGTTTAAAAAATATATATATGATTTTTTTTATTTTAGAACATAAACATACCAGTACACTAACAATCCGTTACATAACGTGACCTTAGAGCCATATTCCAGTCTTCGGTGAGTCAAGACAATGATTACATTCCCCATCTACTTTTAGTTTCTTTCATTCGCCTATAGGTCATCTTCATCCAGAAGGGCCCCTGAAGTATGTCCCTTATGCCCCTTGCACCCCATTGGCATGCAGATCATCCCCTGGTATTCGTTCCATTTCCCCCACACCGTGGTTCACTTATGGGGACAGACTTGACTCTCATATACCCTCCTCTCTGCCAGAATACATTGCTCAATATCCATTTTCCATTCCCTCATTGTGGGGGTTGATGCGACCATAAATCCTAATGTCACTCAGTTGTGTTCTTTGTTATTGAGATCAATCTCATCTCATATGTTCAAGAGATACCATTTTGGCAACTTGGACCTAGCAATTATTTGGGCCTTTTGGGCATAAAGCAGGGTGTTGGTTTTAAAAACAGGACATATAGGAATGTAATGTTAAATAGGTCCTTTCTGTGAAGAAATCCCAAAAGCTATGTTCACTGCTGTAAGGCTGGTTGTTCATTGGGTTACATTTTTACATTTAATAATTCTAATTTCATTTAAGAAACAGCTGTTAAAAGAATTCAACAACTATTTTTAACTGTTATCTAAAATTCAGTTCAATGTTTAGCTAAGATGTATGATAAATATAAAGATAAAGCTAATTTTTCTGTGCCTAAACTTTCTGCAGGACCATTTGCATTTGCTCTCTCTCGTCTGCCAGCCAGTAACTAGCATTTGAATAGGTGTGAACGGGAATAAAATGCCTCCACTTAGCAAACAATAGGCTGACCTTAATTGTCTGAGAATACCTTTCTGAACCTGACAGAATATGCATGGTGGGGCTCTGAGCATCCTTTTTTGACATTACATTTCCAATCCTGATTGAATTTCAAATCCTGCTTGACAGATCTGCTGGGGATTTACATATAACACTTGGGGCACACTTCAAAGGGGGTGGGTGCTCTCACAGGCACAGTTAGCTGATACTTGGGCAGTGCTTTCCTAAGGTAATACCTTAAAACGTGGCTGTCCATATAAGTGCACCACCGCACCGAATGACAATGTCCCATATACAGAATGAGTACTGCTAGTTCGGCCAGGTCTCATCCTCATTTTTAGATAACAAGTACAACAATGCTGCCAATGAGTTTAAATTCCCCCACTGTAACACTGCTGGTCCAATACAATTAATACAGCAGCAACACCTTGTCCCAGGCTGCTGCACTCCACTGTCTCTTGACATCTGCTGATGTTAACACTAGGAACATTGAGATCAAAATTCAGGCGGACAGGCACATGCCCTGGCCAAGGGCTGTCCAATGAGATTGGACACTGGTGGGGCTGCAGGGCAGTCTTTAATGTAAACTAAAGGCTCTAGACTTAATTTCCCACAACGTGTCTTCGGAAAAGTTTCCCTTAAAGTTATATAGAATTGACCCTCACACGCAGTTTTTGTAGATATTCTCCAAATCGTCGCCAATATACGTTATGATAAATGGAGGAAATCCAGTAGCTGAGATAGGGTTATTGTTGAATCTTTTATTAATCTTGGTTCATAGGATGGTCTCCTAGTAAGCTCTAATGAAAGCTTTTAGTAATCAGCCCTACACGTAGCAGCCTCCCCTGCTCTGCCCATGTTCCAACTGACAATCCACATCACAGGCACCCTCACATTCCATTACATTACCATGCACACCAACATTCTACACAGCACATTCACACTGGCTGAGCAGCAGGGGCTCCGTCACAGCCTCCGCCACAGCGCCTCAACAGTACCGGGGGGCTTTAATCACCACAGGCACTTGCGCCAGGAGGCCCTGACACCGCACCCAGAGATGCATAAAGAGTGCTCAGGGCTCCAGCAGCGCGGGATGCCCGTTGGTATGGGCTGCGCCTAGGCAGGGCCATCTGCGCCCGTCAGAGGCTAACAAAGGGTGGGCTGGGCTTCCCCCCTTTCGTCTACTCTCCAGCTACCACCATGGGTAAGTGCAAACAACCCTGTAGTATCGACTTGGGGAAATCTAAAGCTAAAGTACCCAGGAACTCTGCCTCAATTATTTCATACTTAACTTCCCCAGTGGAGGCACTAACTCAAGAAATTCTAAATGCTGACGACCAACTGCATTAGAGAGTTGATCATCTTGATCAACTCTCCAGTTGAAATCCCCTCTGAATGTAATCCCTAATGAGAACCAAGCCATCCCCACTATGCAGGACATGCCGAGGGAGTGTCCTTTGTTTTCAAGCAGGGAGTTCGAGTCTGTGGAGGTAGAGACCTTGGGAAAGGATGTGTCACTGCGTCAGGAACTCCTCGTACCCTCAGCCAAAAAAAAGGGGAAAAAGAGAGGCACTAAACCTGGCCTATTACCAGCTGAACCCATCCCAAGTCACGATGGTGGACTACACCGAGATCTCAACTGCTCTATCTATACAGCTGTTAGACAATCCATGGAGGACTTATTTGAAACGCGCCTGGAGCCACTTTTCTCTACTGTTATCAAAGATATCTCTAATCTTTTTAAAACGCTGGTAAATGGGGTAATGGGGAAACTAGAGCGTTTAGAGACTCAACTTATGGACCTGAATAATGGAGGTGTGTCGATTAATAGGTCTGGTTTATTGACTTCATGAACCTTGGCTGCAAGCCAAAAGGGCGAGGAGGCCTCAAGGCAGGAAAATCAGATCTCGTCACAGACTAGCAGAGTCTAGTTAAGGCCATGCCAGGGGTGAGCTCAGGGCATGGGGATGGGGACAAGCCCTGCAAATATGGTGAGCAAATCCCTGTCGCTAATCAACAACTAGTAGGACAGGACAAGACCCCTTTAAAACCGGGTCTTAAATAGCTGCAGACTTAACTTGCCACGAGATGCAACTCCCCTTGTAGCAATTCTTATAGGTGCTCCCCCATTTAAAGCAAACTGTACAGAATCTACCCAGGAACTTAAGTTCTCCAGTATTAGGGGTGTCTTTCATAGGTTTCCATGCTTGAATATTCCCCGTCGTCGAAGTGGGAGTCCCAAGGTACATAAAATAGCAATAATATATGCATATATAAGTAAAATTATTATAATTATATAAATACATATACATATATAAAATACAGTAAAATATCCAGAAAACTCAAAAGTACCATAGAACAGAATAGGCCCATAGAAAGCCTAAGGGAGAAACTCAACTTGGTAACATATCAGTGTCATTATGTTTTGGTCCAAATTCCAGCCAATCAGGCTGTAGCTCCCTCTAGAACCTTCTCCTCAGAAGCCCAAGACCTCAGATTTTCTACTGCACGTCGTGTGAAGGGAGTCTCCCTGAGCTCTGCTCAATTTTTTTAACTTATTTAGCTGTTTTTTCAACTCTAATGTCTTCTTCAAGGAAATCTTTGTTCAGATCATGTCCATCCTGTGGAAAACTGCGTCTCTTTCATGAAGATCCACAAAGTAAATGTATTTACTGTCTCTACCCTGACCATGAAGTGAAGACCTGTAAGTACTGTCGTACTTTTCCACCTAAAACTTTAAGGGACAGAGAGGCCCGTCTCCTTCTGTGGCTTCAGAAGTTGAAGACAACGGACGCTGTGGTCTCGGAGGATGAGAGTGTCTCTTCATTTCACTCAAAGACCTCTCAGAAACGTGGGTCGGAGACTGAAATACCTTCTCCTTTTCTGAAGAAAAAGAGACTTGTTGATGTTTCTATGGTTGTCTCCCCACAGGATTTACCTCCACATGCGCCTACGAGACCTGGTTCTCTGGCGTCATTGTCCAAAGCCATGCCTACATCCTCTAAACTGGGCATTGGCTCGTCGACGGGCTCGTCGACGCGTCCGTCAACGACATCGACGGCGACGAAATCCGTGGATGCTGTCTCCACGTCGACGACGACTTGCTCTATGTCCTCAAACTACGTCGACGACGTCCACCTCGTCGACGACATCACATGAGGTGAGGCCTATTACCTCTCTTTTGAGGATCTCGTCTACGGCTGCTAAATCCACCTTGTCGACGAAGACTCACCAATCGACGCGCCTTTCGTCGACGCACTCCTCGTCGTCGACCAAGACTTATACATCGTCGACGAGTCGTCGCCCGTCGACGGGACCTGCTTCGACGACGACTACCTCGTCAAAGACTGCCTTACCGTCGACGACTGTCACTCCGTGCACGGTCCACCCTTCGTCGACTGGACCATCTTCGTCGACAAGCAAGTCCATTGCCTCGTCGACGGCGCCGACGACGGTGAAGAAATCTTCATCGACGAAGCCTAAGACACATCCGTCGACGGAATCCTTGCCTGTGGACACAGTGCAAACGCTTCACCCGGCTGTTGACTCTTCCCTCGCCACGTCGACTGGCTCGTCGACGCTGCACCACTTTTCAGCCACAGCTACCACCTTCACAGTGGTTACTGCTTCTACGCTGCGACACGTACCACTAATTCAACTGAGTCCAATTAAGAGTGGTTCTGCACTTCCTGAAAAGTTATTTCAGTCTGCGGAGGAGGACTCCAATGATGATTCGGAGCACGATAATGCCTTTGGTCAAGCGACTAGTCCATCCGAGCTGCACATTAAGTGCCAGGATTATGATGAGGAGGACGAAGAGTACGTCAAAGATGGGACAGAACTTTTTCAAGTAGATAGGTCGGAAGCACTTATGTCAGACCAAACGACACAGATACCACTGTCTTTGGTAAGGAATCTGCAACACATGCTGGATGATTATAACCGCAGATTTCCTCCATCTCGGCGTGTTTCTCCAGTCCCGCAGCCTCCTCCGCAAACACAAGCCCCGGCACCAGTTCCGTCACGATCACCGGTGCATGCCCTGCCTGATACGGATAATGACGATCCTGATCCTCAAAATACGGATCCAAATGATGATGACGACAATGCCCTTCAAGAATGGGATGATTACAGGGCTCACACACCTTCCACTCCACCAACGTCGCCATTGGCTTCGCCTCCAGTGGACATTGGCAGCTACCACAATTTGATGGTCCGCGCGGCTAAGAGATTTCATCTCACTTTGGACGTCCAACAAACTGACAGTTTTCTCTACGATTTTAAGGACCTACCTCAAAGGCAAGCTCACACTATCCCTATAATTGACCACATTTGGGAGGAAGGTCTCAATTTAATGGCGCGGCCGAATTCGATCCCAGCTGTCCTGCCAAGACTTGATCAAAAATATAAAGCACCAGCAAATTCTCCAGCATGTTTGGTGTCTCAACCTAAGGCAGACTCCGTCATTACTCAGGCGGCTCAAAAGAGGTCTCGCAATCCTTCCACGCCCCTTACTTCTCCTCCAGATCAAGAAGGCCAAAAGCTGGATTCCATAGGGAAAAAATGTACTACCATGGCAGCCACCACTGTAAGGGCAGCTAATTCCTTGGCCATTCTTGGACGGTATGACCGCCAAATATGGTCCGAGATTGAGGCATTGCTTCCACAACTTACAGATGATATTCCCGCAGAGGCACAAACCATCATTCAGGAGGGTGAAAAAATCTCCTCGGAGATCATTGACTGCGCCATTGATATCTCCTCTACGGGGTTTAGACAGTTGGCGGGAGCTGCTGTTTTATGGCGTCAAGGCTGGTTAAAATCAACAGCATTTCGCCCTGAAGTCCAAGCGAAAGTCCTCGATCTTCCTCATGATGGGGACGAGGTCCTCGAATCAATTAAAAAAGACACGGATACTGCCAAGGCGTTGGGGTCTCTCCAATATAAGAAATGCCCTTTTCGAGGAGCATGTGATAGAGGAGGCAACTATTCCACTTTTCGTGGCTCAAACCAATATTGCTCCTACAATGACAACCGGCAAAGACAAACTTACCAGTCCCAGAGTCGTCAGACCTCCTCCAGACCATACCAAAGAAAAACTACCTATAGAGGTGGTTCAAATGCAAAGAAACAGTGACAGTCCCAGCACTATTTCTCCACCGACTGTAAAAATTGGAGAACGAATCTCAAATTACATCTTGAATTGGTCCAACATTACTTCTGATCAGTGGGTCCTGGATCTAATTTCAAAAGGACACACCTTGGAATTCACAAAATTTCCTCCACCTCGCCCTCATACTGGCCCACCTCCTCCCCATTTCAAAGACCTTTTGACTCAAGTCAAATTAATGATCAGGAAGGGTGCTGTTGAGGTAGTACCACAAAGCCAGCAAGGCAAAGGATTTTACTCCCGCTTTTTTCAAGTCAAGAAAAAATCGGGGGAATGGCGCCCAATTTTGGATCTACGAGCTTTAAACAAATTCATCACGTCCAAAACTTTTCAAATGTTGACCCTGCTCCAGATTCTACATTACCTCAATCCCGGAGAGTTCTTCTCCACGATCGACCTCCAAATGTCGAGCATGAGTAAAAAACTATTTGTAGTTATTTATGGTGCTTCGTCAGGCAGGGGGCAGGCACATCACGCAGCCCTACGTATTAGTTTACTGGCGTGGAGAGTGGCCCATAACCTACTACTACCTTCCGCTGCGTGGCTACCTGCAGCAGGCGGAGGACGACAAATAGTTTTTTACTCATGCTCGACATTTTTTTGAGCATACTACCTTTGGCCAATTTGCCACTGGTATAGAAAGGATTTAGGATAGGGTGAGTCTTTTAGGGGACCCACACCGTCCAACTCCTTGGTCCTGATGAATACCAGGTATTTTCCCACACGGTAGAAACATGTTGACCAACTCACCATAACACATACAGAGATACTTAGGTCGTAACTCTCTTCCCAGTATCTCGCCCCTTATTTTTATTATTGTTCAGTTGCTTTTTAATAAAACTAACTTTTTCTAAGCTAAACCAGGACAATTTTTAACACTTATTTTTTCTGCACCCACATTCACAACCTGCTCCACTGTACTACAGGTGTCGAAGCACACCCTGGTGACGCTAGGCCACCAGGGTGGACCCCGATGATGAAGCATGTCACCACTAGGTGGTGAGTGAGGGGTTTCTTACAAAAGGAATAATTATTCCTCCTCTTGGAAAACTTTCAGCCTAACTTCGGGTGATACTCCTCCATTTGTTTTCTATAACTTTGATCAGGGGAAAAGGAGTATTCCCCGTCCACCACAGGTGGACACTATCCCTTGCTCTCCCCCTTGTTTTCCCAGAATCTATGAAAGACACCAATACTGGAGAACCACAGTTTACAGGTAAGTAACTTATGTTCTTCTGGTGTAAGCAGTATTCAGGCAATGGGGAGCTGGTTTCCTCCCACATCTTAATGGCAAGACAAGTAGGTTGGGTGGGATTTAGGCTAAAACTGGTAGAGGGAGACTGTATTGTCATTACTTTTGATCAGGCAGGAATAGCAGGGAAGCTGTTCTAGGATGGTATAAATGAGAGACCGAGGGGCATTCTGCCGCTGTTTTTTTTACCCACACCTGATGGGCAACAGGTTCCCAGCATGAGGGAGTGGGAGAATTTTGTGTTGGCAAAAGTGAGGGTGTCTCCATTATCAGGAATAAGAGCTAGGGATGGCAAGTTTCCTAACCCGAATCCCCTAGGACCCCGACACCACCTACACTGTTCAAAGAGATTCCAGGGATGGAAGGAAGGGAGAGTAGTCTAGTTTGTGCAAGCAGATTCCTCCCATTGAGTCATTTGGATAATAACGATTGACTGGTGTCTCCCCTTTCTATATGCATAGAAAGTTGTTAATACCTATTTTAAAGGGAAAATGTTTTACGCAGGGTAAACCTGCATTATTATATCTGCAGATCAGGCCCGGACTGGCCGTAGCGGGCACCGGGCAATCCCCCGGTGCGCCGCAAGGGTGGGGGCCGGTTTTGGGCCCTGGGGGCCATTTTTGTTACAGGGCCGTTTTTGCAGCATAGCTGCAAAATCGGCCCTGTAACCAAATCGGCCGAAAAGCGTCCCCACCAAAGAGCTCGGTCGCACCCCCAGGGGGCCGGCTGAGCACTTTGCCAGGGCCGGTTTTGGTTCTCCTCAGTCCGGCCCTGCTGCAGATGCTGATTGACCACTAGGAGACTTTGAATATTGCATTTTTTAAGTGGCTGCTATGAGGCAAAGAAAATAAAACTGCATTTTATGTTAAGTAACCTGGTTGCTTCTATATGACTAAATGTGTTCTATTTTAATGTTTGCCCTTCGACCTGTGAAGTCTCGCTATATAATATGTAATATGGATCGTTTGCCTTCTCTTGAGATCTCACAAAGAATTTGTTTTTTAGATTTTCCCTTTCAATGTGAATTGTCGGTAGCTTGTTTTATTTGCTTTTCTATGAATTCTGGTGACGATATGTTTTATGGTGCCCATGATTATCTATGAAATTTTTTACTCTTATTGTTGTGGTATATGCTGTATGTTGTGCACTTTTATGTTTTTTGTTAACCGATTAAGTGGTTTTGACGGACTGACACTCCTTTGCCTCATTCAAGCAGTCGTTAAGCATAGCGCTTGGATACTCTGAGATTTAACGGGATTTATAAATCTAGCAGCACCAAGACTGCCGCCCCACCCTGGCACCTGATACTCTCCTTAGCAGCCAGAAGTGCAGTTTCGATGCTGTGACTACAGGATTTTGGAAGGTGTTGGAAGAAGTGAGATAGGAAGAACGTTCTTCATGTCATCAGGATCAATGTTAGGCTTTTTTTGAAGAGGGATTACAGTCGCCTCCTTCCAAGGTTGAGGTAAAGTCTCAGAATCAAGGTCATGATTGAGTAGATGCTGTAAAGCTTTGGCAATGAAATCAGGTGCCAGTTGCAGATTCGGAAATAGGAGGGGAGGCAGAGATCTTGGAGGGCTCCCTGGAGATGGCCAATGATGCCATTAAAAACTGGGTTCAACAGATGCAGGGAATTCAGAGTAGATCTTAAGAATTTTGTCTCTGAAGTATGTGGCCACTCTATCACAAAAATCTTGCGAAGGAACAGTAAGGCCGGGACAATTTTGAGACAAAAACTCTACAGAGATCTTTAGAGGAGTTACTTGCCATTCCAATTTTGTCTGCGTAGTAGGTGGATATGGTCAATAGCTAGTAAATATTGACAAATAAGAGCTCTGTGACTTGTTTTATCCATAGGGCCATGATTCAGTAGCCATTTCCATTCTTGTCTCTGACAAATTTGCCAACTTTTTTTAGATCATCAGTAAACCAGGGGATGGAAGGTTTGGATCTAGTACAACGCCTACTTTTCAGGGGGGCAACAATGCCAAGGGCAGTCCCTATCCATTTTCTAAATTCCTGAGTCGAGAGGACAGGCAAGGTGCCTGCAGGACTGTGAACGGAGTTGAGCACCTGTTCCTGCCAAGAACTTTTTTAGGTTTAGACAGGCCTGGTCCCGCCCCCATAGGAAACAGTGTGGGGCATCTCACATTGAAAGTAACTATATAATGATCCACCCAACTAAGAAAGTTTTTCTCCTCAAATTTCAGGGTGGGAGAATTAGAGAAGATATCATGTAAAGTCTGCCCTGCCAAATGAGTGGGGGCTTTCACCACCTGAAATAAACCTAAATTCTTTATAGATTCTATTAAGTATAGAGAGTCCTTGGTGGATCTATCTTCTAAGTGAAAATTAAAATTGCCAAGTGTAGCAAAATTCTGATGGACCAGAAAGGGCTCTAATGCTTGGAGCCAAGCTTCAAGGAAGTCAATTCACGGGCACTAGCAAAATTCTGATGGACCAGAAAGGGCTCTAATGCTTAGAGCCAAGCTTCAAGGAAGTCAATTCACGGGCACTAGCAAAATTCTGATGGACCAGAAAGGGCTCTAATGCTTGGAGCCAAGCTTCAAGGAAGTCAATTCACGGGCACGGAGGGCGATAAATTAGGAGCTCTGTGAAACGGGAATAGCAGCACTTTTTAATCTAAAAAGCATTGCCTTCGGGCTTCTGACCGATGCAGCATAACTGCCTCAATAGTACAATTTAATGAGTCCTTCTAAATGATCGCTAGGCCGCCTCCTCTGTGACCAGGATGATCTTGACGAGATACAGCATGGTATGTAGGAATAGCGGCTACCAAATCAGGGCTTGAGACCTCGGAGCCCCAGGTTTCCGTAACAAGGCAGTCAAGGTGGCGTGATGTAATAAGCTCATGAATTTCAGTGTTGTTTTTGCAAAAAGAGTGTGCGTCAGGTATTGCACAGATGTTTGGCATTGGTAAAGTCAGCCCTCATGCATATCATATCCGTCAGATGGGGACGGAGCTCCAGGAGCTGTATACAAGAATAACCTACTAAGGTGGTTTTGGGGCAATCTGAACTAGAACTGGCAGCATCTTTGGTCCATACCGCCATTCAGGCACGGATGTGCACAGACATGCTTGCCTTAGGTGCATGTCTACTGTGCATTCGCGCTGGCTAAATAGGTGAGGCTGGACAGGAACTAGCCTGCCAACCTCTCAAGATGGTACCAGAGATGGAACAGCCCTGAAATGAGGATTTTTAGAGTGCCCTTTCCACACAATCAGCCGGAGACAATAGTCTGTGGTGGACCAGGCCAGCAAAAAGAAAGCAGCACAACAGAAAGGTAACCCCTCCCCAGCCCCTCCCGCCCCCCAAAACCCAGTCCATATTAAAAATAAATACAGTGTTTCCTTAATTGTGTGCTTTCAGACTTTTCATCGTTTATGTTTCCTTTTCTGGCATCTAAATTGTTCAGTTCTTTCCATCAGACAGTATGGAGAGCTTTACAGGATATTGGTATAGTTGAAGAGTCAGGATAGCCTAAAAAGGATAGAGGAGGTGAGCGGGCAATGAAACAGAGGGACCCTGAGGGAAGTGGAGTGGTAGGGGGGTACCAGCTGCAGTCAGAGGCAAGGATAGAATAGGATAAGAGAGGGAATGCACAGTAGGCAAGAAGGATTAGACTGAGGGGAGGAATCTGCTCATCAGAAAATGTGTGAGTGGAACCCAGAGGCTTTCCCTGACCCCTTGTTAATTAAGTGAATAGGTTGTAGAAGGTTCTATCTTAAATGAATGCAGTTTATTACTTCTAGTTTAATATTTGTACAAAGGTTTACATGCCTTATTAGAGGCAATAATTCAAACCTGTGAAGATAATTCAGCGGGAGAAATGTAATTATAGGTAAGTAAAGATTTCTTGTTGGGGTAATTTTTGAATGGGGTTGAAACCTTGCAGCTCAAAACCAGTATACATTCCTACACTAGAGGTATGGAGATAACTGCAGCATTAAAAGGGTTAATTAGCATGAGTTATATCTGTCACCATGAATGGTAGACTTGGCAGGTGACATTGCTAGGTGCTTACGATAAAAAATATTATGTTTGTTTCATTTTGTAAAGGTGCGACCTGAAATGGAGAAATACCAGTGGGTGGTGGTGAAAAAGGCAGAGATGAGGAAGGCTGCACCTCCATCACCCCGCCCTCGTTCACGTTCCCGCACTTCCTCCTTCGGATCAGCAATGCAGCGCCCATCATCCTCTCCTCCAGTTGTTAGCAATTACCTGTCAGTGCCGATGCCAGCACAAGCTACAGCCGAGCGCCTGTCCCCATACCTCTCTGTCCGCCATTTCAAGCTACCTTCCAAGACTGCATCCATGTTCATGTCAGGGAGCCATGAAGGAATCATCATTGGTAGGTGACCTCAAGTAAAAGTAAAAATGTAAAGTGCTCGTCAAAGTCACTCTATATTGCCTTCACAAAACAATATCAAACGAAGCCCAAATTGTTGCCTTCTATACTATGTTTTCTTGTAAATCTATGGCTGGATACCAAACCTATGACCATACTAATGATGCCACTATTGACTGTGTGGTTCTCCTGGGGGCAATGCAGCAGTCCCAGCGAGGAGTTACCTGTGTAGCAAGGAGTTACCTGTGTATCTGTTCATGTCAGGATACCAGCATTGTCGGTATAGAAGAGGACCTAGATCTTTTGAGCCCTCACCTGTGGTACATCTGCACTAATAGGTCTGCAAACCAACTTTCTGATATTTAATGAACAAATTAAACATTGTGAGGGAGCGGAACACATTCTGGCTTTTATTTATGTTTTTGGAAGATCATTGATAATTTTTCTATATTTACTGAGTAGGATCATCGTTTTATTGCTACATGAACCTGGTGCAATAAGGCAATTACACAGCTGTCCAGCCCCTTCATAGGATGACAGTTCCACAGTATTTGTTGACCTCTTGAATCGTGACCAGTCTTTCAAACTCATCATACAATCATATGGGACTGGTCAGAATCTAGCCTAGCTTATTGAGAACATTTTAAATCCTTCTCTTGAAAATTCCTTCTCCCTATCATAATTTTTCTGATCTCTTTAGGGTGTGTTTTATTAATACCATTTATCTAGTTATCTAGTGTTACCTAGGCCTCCATCCTGATAAATTGTGAAACCCTGGTGCTTAGATCCCTCTGGTATAATAAGAAGAGCTTAATATATTATAAGGTGATTGAGATAGTCCTGGTAGAAAAATAAGTTTCGTAATTGTATACACTTGTACATTGAAAGTAGAAGGCCAGACCTCCAGCTGTCACCTGTGTGTTATTATTGACCTCATGGATGGAGGAAAGTTGTCCCGTCTGTAGCCTGGCATGTTTCCTGTTGACAACTGTCAATTGTCACTGCAGACACCCACGTGATCTTTCTTATTGGGATGAAAATCAATATTATTATGATTAGTGTAAATAAGAGAACTCACAAAGCTTTTTGAATGAACTTACGGCCAACATGCATCATTGTTGCCGTTTGCGATTTCTTAATTGCGAAAATTAAGGAATCACAATTAAGAAATCACAAAAGGCTGTGCATCAAGAAATCACAATTTTTTTTGCGATTTCTAAAAATTCCTTAATTGCGATTCACAATTTGCGAATCGCAATTAAGGAATCCCTTCCCATTGATTCCTATGGGCCAAGAGGCCCATAGGAATCAATGGGAAGTCATTCTCAATTTGCGAATCGCAAACTGAGAATGCAATTTCAAGGGTACAGGGGGGGGTCCAAGGAACCCCCCTGCACCCCTGAAATATAACTTTAAGTGCATTTTTCACACACACATTCCCCAAGGGCATGTGTGTGTGTAAAATGAAACTTTCAAAAATGCACTTTTGTGCATTTTTGAAAGTTTTCGCAAATTAGCATGAAGGTCAACTTCATGGTAATTTACCTCTCCCTATTTGCGAATTCGCAAATTTAAAATGTTCATGCATTGCATTTAAGAAATCTCAAATTGCGATTTCTTAAATGCAATTGCAATTTTAGAAATCGCAACATGATTGCGATTTCTAAAATTGCGTAAAACATGATGCATCCCAATTTTGTCAATTGCATTCGCAAACGGCCGAAAATTGCGATTCGCACCGTTTGCGAATGCAATTGACAATGATGCATGTGCCCGATAGTTATGATAATACAATTATCTCATCAGAAATTAAAGTTGATTTTATAAATTACTTTTTTAGCTCTGAATTTTAGGAGCATAATCAGTAAATTTGTTACTTTTCATACCCTTTGGGCTACAGTCATTTTTAGGGCCTGGCATCATCAATACACAAACTGTTTCAGTCACAAAAGGTCAGCAGGTGAGTGTAGATGTCTACTCTGTAGGCCTGGCTTATCTGTGAGAAACTAGTTAACATTCCTTTCAAATGTCTTGCCTTACTACGAGAAAGAGTGTGTGAAACTTTGCTTCTGAGCACAACCTGTTGTCATCTAGATGGGTGCCTCTTTTGTATGATCATATTTGAGAACCGCTAACAGAGAGGAGATAAACAGAGACAATTGGAAACTTATTTTGCTAGTGTGGTTGATTTTTCCACATTGTCCCTTTTCATTCAGATCTCATAAGAGTGTCCCTGGTACTAGGGAATCCCCACTAGCCTCTCTTGCATTATTGTAGGTGAAACGTGTGAGACCAGGGGACTGGGTTGAGAATTCTCTGCACTCACTAACATATTTCCCACTTTTAGAGCTTTTACTGACACACTGCAGAGAAAAGAAAATAACCTAATGGGGTTTGGAGAGGAAAGAAGCACACCCCAATAGTTACTCAGGGCTCAATGTCCGAAGAATCTTGTTGACTGCTTGGAGACTTACTTTAGCTTTCCCTGTATCCTTTCGGGACGGTATGTCTCTCCAGATCCATGCAAATACTGCTCTGTCTGGTTGGGCAGAAGCATGAACCAAGTTGAAGGGTCCCATCTTGAAGTCAGGAAGTAGTGCCCGGCCAAAATGTTCCTTCCTACCAAGCTACTCATACAATTGAAAACCTTGGTGCAGTGGATTATAATACTTTCCTGGCATTTAGAATATTTGGAATAAAAACGCATTACTTCACTTCCCCTGGATCTGAGGCTGAGGAAATAGAAGGGGCTCAGTTATGGGGACTTTACAAGGAAGGAATCAGTAAGCTCATCTTCCTGGGTTATAGACCAAAAGGCTTATGCCCCTACCTAATCTCCCAGCGGCCACCAACCATCAGTTTGCACATTAGCTGGCTCGGACCCATTATAAAATCTTCAGTGTGTGTTGGTGCACTTTAGGTGGACCCCCTAGCCAGCAGTGCCTGAAAGCCCTGTTAGTGAAGCAGCAAAAATACATAGAGAACCTCCAATTGGTCTATCAGAAGTTCCAAACCTTTGGGGCCTGGGCTTTGCTATTGCTCTTTCTTCAACACTTCCAGCAAAATGCAGATGCAGGGTTTATCTGATGGCCTATGTTTGGCTTGTGACTTTATTTGTAGGGAGGGAATTAAGAGGATGGAGGGTAAGGTGGGGCAAAATGGGAAACTAACGGGTAAAAATGAACACCAACTTTGACAATATTGTTTCTGGTAGGACATCTTACCCAGCAGACGCTGCAGAGCTTCTCTAGAATGATGAATATAAGAAATTGGTCAACATCTATGAATTGGGAGAGTCCAAAGAAGAGCAAATTTTCTGGATAGTAGAGCCTGTGGACAGACTCCACGTGGTTAAAGGTGTGTGTCTATTTTGGTCAAAGGTGGAAACAGGACATAATTCCTCAACAGGGTTAGACCATTTCCATACATCTCCCCCTTCAGGACAAAAAGTGGGCTCACCCATTGCCTTAGGGATATGTATTCCATGAGGGACTGTATAAACATCCCAGGAAGGGGTAGCCTGATGCCAGCAGGGGTAGGAGCAGATCTGCCAAGGCAGCCAAGTTGGTGTTGGTTTTAAAAGAAAGCTCTGGCATGGCAGACTGTAAATGCGGATTCTCTAAACCCACTCCACATGTCTATAGTGTTTAACAAGTGCATGCAATACAAAAGCATCACTTCTGTAAAAGCAACTAGAAAGGCAACTTAAGTCGTGGGCTGCAGTATTTTTGTCTTTGCAGAGATCACTATTCGCAAAGTGCATGGACATGCCACCATGTAACAAACAATTGCAATTCGCACAAGCCTGATGCATCACAAGATGCCACATTTATGCAGATGGAACAAAAGGATCCTGTTTACGGCAGACTGGGTGGATTTTTAATTAGAGGATCAATAGTCTCTTTCCCAGGGGTACATGTAAAGGGCTTGTACCTTATTCTGTGTAATCAGTTGCCACCAATTCCTGTGCTGCAACGCCTTGAACACTGCTGAAGTACCCTCAGTGGACTCAATGTCGCTTGTCGGAGTGGGAACCCAAAGCCCGGACAATTTCCTTGAACGAGCCCCTGCCCGAACTAATTGTTACTAGAGGCCAATATTACAGTACCACACTGAGTGCAGTGGTGGCGTTAGAGAAGTGGCTAAAAAGAACAAAATATTCTGTAACTATTTTCTTGACCTTTTACCTACAGGTACCTGTACATAAAATAACACCTTGAATAAACAATAAATGCAAGCCAAATTGGTGGGAAATGAACACTTTTATGTTATGAAACAAACACTGGTTAAAGCGATCACTGCAGATAACTGTGTGTAACCAGTCGGAGAAATGAATCCTGGTTGGCTCAGTAGGGAATAGTGACTTTTGTATTTATAGTGCTACAAGGTCCCAGCCTGTCACAGAAGTCACTGTGACTTTGTAAGTCATCATTTTACAACTGTATCACACACAATATAAGATAGGCTACTGCAAACTGAGCAAAAAGATTTAATATTTAAGATAAACCAGTGTCTTCCAAAATATGTATTTTAGTAATACGCCAAAAAAAAGTACTTAGGGCAAACGTTTTTTTTATGTGTCCATTTAAAAGACACACTTCAGAACTCCGCTGGTAATCCCATTGTTACCTCTCAAAAAGAATAAACATTTATCACCATGAAGTCTCAAACTACTCCATCCATTAAAGTCTATTCTAGTTACTAAACAGTCTACTATTTACTCATTAATTAATTGCACATATTTGCATTTCTATCAGGTAGCAGGCACCCTGGCCAGAAGGCTTGTTGTTTCCTCTTCAACTCTCTGTCCCACCTTCAGCTTCACAGCAAAGAGACCCGCATGCCATAGCTTTAACAAAGATGCTCTCCAAGGGTGGAACATCCAGGGACATTTGTGTTTTGCAATAGTGAAAGGTTCAGAATGAATATATTCAGAGGAATTGTTGAGACAATGACAGGATCATGCACTCTTCATTCATTGTTCTCATACTTTGTTTCTTTCCTCAATTTCTGCAACAATAATGAGCATCTGAGCACACACAGCATCTGGGTGTACAGAGTATTCACCATTTATTTAATTGATTATCAGAATTGTATGCCTCCCCTCTTCTCTATTGCACTTCATTGTTCTGCAGCATTTATATTTCACTTACTACCCATATTTGTGGCACTAAAGTGCTTGTCTACACGGGCACAAGCTACGCCTTGCAGGGTGTGTGGTTCGAAGGGTATTGTCTTTGTTTTGTGATCCTATGTGAGATGTGTTTCCATGTCATATGTATTGACCACCAAGGTGTGTTATCATATTCTGGGACTCATTTCTTCGCAGAGTGGTTGATGAGGAGGTTTGAGGGATAAACGTGTAGTTTATGGTTTTCACTAAGCTGGCAGCTTTGAACAGCTCTGCAGGTCCCTTTATGGTATTTTTTTATCCTAGTCTTCTTAGCTAGTTACTGCACAGGGATGTCCAACCTGAAATTTCCTTTATAGTTTTGGTCTTGACTTGGCGTGATTGGAGAAATACAAAAAAAGTGGACAGTTATACTAGGATCCTATCTTCCCATATCTGAGTTCAATTGTGAGATATAAAGAACAATCATAATGTATGGGTATTTCGGACCTGCAGTGGTGGACTTGATTAAAGACTTCCTATCGAGCAGCAGTGTGGGACACGTATAATTATTCCATGCCTGTTCATTTGGTGATGACTAGTTCATAGGCTGTTACAGTACGAGTGATGGGTAAGCATGTAGCAGATCTGTCTTGTGTGAGAATAAGAAGAGTAAGTACAGTTGGTTGCTGAGTGTTATGGTCGTATTATTGATGTGGGTTAGAAATGTTACATGAATTGATATCTCAACATAATACCCAGGCAATCCATAGATTAGCTCTTAGCTCTTTTTAGTTTACCTGAATATAGAAAGTAGGATTGTTTGCTAACAGTAGGTTGTTAACTGGAGTTGGAACTGGAAGCTGCAGTTGTCTTTCTGGGTTCTAACCCAGGGATGTGGGATGATTACGTTTTCATGGAAATAGCCATGTCTTCTGAAGTGTTTATACACACTTGTATGTTTCAAGTATTGTCTGGAAGCGAGTTCCAGAGCTTATCGGCTTGTACTGAAAAAGCAGTGCCTCCTATGGATTTGTTATAGTAAGATGGTATGATACGTGGTGCAAGCCTGGAGCTCAATCTCCTGTTTTGTTTATATTGCTTGAATTTAACTTGTAGGTATAGTGGTCTAAAAATGCTCTGAACATTGTCATTCTAGCTATAGGCAGCCAGTGGAGTGGGTGCAGGACTGGAGTTAAGCATTCCCTTGGGTGAAGGCAGGGAGAAGAAGTCTTGTGGTAGCCATTTGGATGATAGCACGTTGTTCCTTTCGCTTTTGCCAGCCTCTCGGCAGAAGAGCAAAGGGGATATATTGGAAAACATAAAACTCTGCACATATTTTTTGAATTGCAATTTGTCGTACATTTTGTAGTGTTACAAAACATACTACAAAGCGCAGTTGGTGAATCAGGCCCCAAAAGTGGAACTTACACTCTGATTTTGTGAATATCCCAAAAAAGTAAACTTACTTGAATGTGTAAATTACTCAAAAGTGTAAGCTACCTTTGTGCATCAAACTGGCAGTGTATTTCCTCTTAATAACTTATTAAGATTACTGCATGGGATAATACTCATTTTTATTGTACGTTTGAACTCTAGACCTTAAACATCTTTAATGGGTATGTTTTAAATTGGCCATCTCTAAACAGCTTTAGCAATGCACACCGAGCACAAACGGGGACAGTGCACCCTATTACAACCAATGCGCAACCTCCAAGGCAGCCGCAAACACGTTATTGAAAAACAGAGTGGCTAATTGAAGGAACTGTTCCATCTTTTACTGTGTAGGCGGCACCCGCCTGCACTTCAAAGGGGGACGAAGATCCTCCTGCAGGTAAATGTAGTGAGTGACTGAATTGTCTGCAGAGGGATGTCTGGGCAATCCTTGGAACACACATTCGCACCTCCAGAGGGCTGTCCTTAGGGGACACACCAACAGTTCTGTAAGCGCTCCTTCTGAAGGCCTCTTTGCCTCTGCACCCCCATCCATAATACAGAGCAGGCATGGAGGCAAAATGTTTCCTTCATTTGCTTGGGGCTATGACCCTATGCAAATAAGGGAACACTCCCTAAGGTAGTGCCTATGCTGTATGTGTGCTGGCACTGTCTATATTACAGAAGAGGCCCAGAAAGGGTGGCCCCTTGAGTAAAACTAGTGCTCCAGGTTGCAGAACACTGGTGCACACACCCATTGCGCCTCAGCGGTGCTTTATGTAATACAGTCACTGCTATCTGTGCATGGCACTATTCACCTTGTAGTGACTCTATGTATATATTTATTACCACTATGTAATCAATATCAAGGTATTTCCATGTAAGTATTAATTTGTTCTGCAATCTCTGCATCCTCTCTTATTTTTATGTCTCATCTATAGACACCTTAGGTTTAGTTGTCTGTTGTCTAAAGACATATACTGTACAACAGCAATGCATAGAGTGGGCTTCACGTCAGCCTATTGCTTTTAATTGGCTGACTTTCTTGTCAATCTCATTTACGTGGTTTTTATTCAATGGCTTTCCTTCCTCTTCTTGTGTCAGTCCCTCCCCTGGAGCATTTCTTTTTTATATCGTTTCTGATTGGATGAGTTGTATCCTTCCTTTGCTTACAATCAGTAAACAGTATTTTCCCTTTTTCTTTCAGCACTCTTGAGAGCACATCACAACATACCATGTTTGTGTCAAGTGCACCTAGAAGGGCAAAACATAAATCTCTGCAGTGGATGCATTAATTCACTAAGCCACTTGCGGATTTTGTTTGACATTTTTGATCTCCCCTTTCCATTATGCTTGTTGCTCCTCCCCCAGCTCGTTGCTATATTTTTTTATTTTCAGCACTACATGTATGCGTATCTTTCATTGCTCTACCATCCCTCTCAGCTCATTCTCTCTACCATCCACGCTCCTCCCTCCCACCTCCGCTGCTCCAACACCCTTCCTCATTTTTAAATATTCTTTTCTTTTTAGCACTCCATGAACTAGTCTATCACTGTTCTCACCGCATCCATTCATTTCACCTCACATACACGCACCTCCCTCCCACCTCTGTTTGTCCATTGCTCCACCACCCATCCATGCTCCCCCCCCAATTTATATTTAATTTTCCTTTACCTTGCTGTTGGCCAGGCAACTGCACGCTGGGCCACTCGCATCTTCTTTTTTGTGAATCTATACATGTTTTTGTTTCTTAATTTACAGCTTAAAAATGGCAGCCGGAGGTAAATTAAACCTAAAAACGCAGGGCCTCGTTTAACATTTGGTGGACCGAGTAGTTTTCTTTGGGATGATGGAGGACATTTCTTCTACCATCTCAACAGTACTCCACCCGATAAATTTAGAGAGGACTGTCGGAGGGAGTATTCCATCAACTTAGTCAAAGAGAGCTCCATTAACAGAATACTTAAGTCTGCCCATCTCTACATAAGGTGGATGGCTCAAGAGTTTGGGAGGCAGGGTACTCTATCGTGTTTGTGACAGAGTATTTGGTTGACAAAGCTCTAAATCGGTGATGCTCAAAGTACGGCCCGGGGGCTGCATGCGGTCCCCTAGGCAGCAGCAGCACTGGTCTGCTGTTTACTTGACTCATGGAAAAAAATGTTAAATATACAGCAAGCACTTATTAAAAGATTAATTGCAGTTAGGGAAAGGAAGAAGACAGGCTTTTAACTTTGGGAACTTTTTAAAGACAGCCACTAGATATACATGCTTTGCTTCCCCTACACCCACTTTACAACCCCGCTGGCATCAGTGCGGCCCTCCGTCAAACCATAGACCAAACTTTCCGTCCCCCGGGAAAATGTTTGTGAGTACCCATGCTCTAAATCATGCCCTTACACCAGAAAATGTGCACATCATGTGTTATGTCACAATGCATGCACACACAATAGCGGCCATCTTGGAATGCTTTTGATTGAGAAAGCCCACTCCTAGACGGTGCGTGATTTAAAAATCTTAATATTACCTGTTATTCTTGGGTTAGATTGTTTTATAAGGTCACAAATGTACCTGACAAAGGAACTAAAATACATTGATTTGGCCGTGATCACATACTTCAGTAAAACAGGAAAGCATGATTAAAACACAGGCATCCTGGTTCAATGGTTAACAGCTTAACCACTAGGACACATATCTGTGGACTCACATGTTATCACTTGCCAGATTCTTGCAGCCTGCATATGTGATTAGCCTCATATTGCTGATAAATTGTTTCTATTTTTTCTAGGTGGTGGAGGAGGGCAGGCTTTGAATATCGACTCTGATCTCAACCATGGGAGGACCCAGTCTTGTGAAACCTTCGACAATCCACCACTCTGCCAAGAGAACTTCCAGGTGCAGATCCTGGAAGTCTGGGGATTCCAGAATTCCTGATAGTTCCAGAAATGGGAACAAACCCTATCATTGAAAGCTACAGCATGTAGGCCTCGATAATCAGCAGTTCTCCAGACTGCCCCAGACAAGCATATTAGTCAACAGACATTCACTATTGTGTGACTTCCTAAATTGCACATCAGATGATTCTCGGAGGCAAGAATGTTCTTGCCAATTGGAATTCAATCGAACGATTTTGGAGCACATTTGAGAAGAAGCAACATTTTGTTGCAGTAGGCAAAGCAAACATGCTTTTTGGGTAAACTATTTATCAGCTGGTACCAACCCTTTAGAGAACCATAAATAGCCACAAAGTAAGTGCCACTATGTAAACCAGTGCTATGTAACATGCCAAGATTATGCAACCAAATGGTAGAAGACCTGACTTGACCCATGAAAAACTTGACTGTCTTCATCAGCAAGGGCTGCAGGACCTTGAGACGAGCCATGGCGTGAAACATCTCCTAAAGAAGAAAGAACTCTGACTCAAATTACCCAGTCTGGCGTAATGTCAAGGCAGTTGCATCTCAAGTGTCCTATTTCTTGTCAACGATTTTTGTTTGCGCTTTGTTTTATTCTGCTTCATAGGAGGTGATTTCAATATATTTAGTACATAATAATAATAATAAATTTTACTTTTGGTTTTAAGACTGAATTGAGATGATTTCCTCATCTACAATTCTTTGTCACTTTACTCGTGTCAGACTCTGTTAGCAGGAGCCAACTGGTAAATTGACCTGTGGAAACACTGAGGCTTAATCCTTATCAGCCAGCCCCATCAAATGCCAGTTAAGCTGTGGTAAAATGAGTCCTTTGTTAAGCTCCCAAAACTGACTCTGCAGAAGCAAGAGTAATTTTTACATATGCCAAATGTACTTTCCCTTTCATGCAAACATTTCTTAAAGGCTATTGGCAGGGGGACTTTAAGTTCTCATTGGGTGCCTCAACACAGAATAGTACTGCCCAATTCGTCATGAAATTTGTCAAGCAAATTTCTGCACTTCTTTTGGGGTTAAACACTTATTTCACACAGTTAAAAACTCAATCCGACCCCGATATTGCTCTCGGAAATACAATTTTAAACAACGAACAAATGACCAGATGGCCGAAAATCTTACCTTGATGATTGCCAGTGACAAGTTTTGCTGCAATTAGATTAGTCAACAAAGAACAGGCTCTACCACTCATCTGTGGTTTATGAATACGAGGGTAGAGAAAGCAAGTAATGAGTGAGGATCTAAAATTGGCGTGCTGTGTTGTAATCTTACACTTAGTGCCAATGAAGGATTGTCTTTACAAGAGAGAGCCCTTGTGGGTGATGCATAATGCTTCTATGTGATTCAGTTTGGCATCTCAAGTAATTGACGTAAGGACAAAATGGCAGAATTAGGCCACATCAACGTATTTCATTGACCAGATTTCTTCCTTTCCTACACTTCAAACATACCCTAAAAATGTTGGCTTTTAGTGGTTTTGGCTGGTTTATTTGTCTACTGAACAGGACAAGACCAGTGGCGTGCGGCATGAGTTTTGGCGGCAGTGGCCGTGCGGGGCAGCACACGCAGGATTTGTTGGCCAGCACTCTCCCTCCCGTTCTTATGGCCACTGCGGGTGGCACAGGATAGGACTGCCACGTGCAGAAAAAGGCCTAGCTACGCCACTGGACTAGACTGGGAACTGAAAGCAGATTGCCCAACAGTGTTCATGCCCATGTCCTCCGAGTCCCCTGCAACCAAGCCTCCAAAACTCCTTCCGTTTTTGCAGTGCAAGCATAGCCAGAAAAGTCAACCATTTGAAAGTGGTATGTGGACTTCTTCCTAGCCCCTCGATTTGTTTTGTTTTTCAACTTTATACTAATAGCACCACAATTTTTAAAATATATTAAGGTAAACTAGAGATTTTACAGGTGTGAGGAGGAATAAATTCAATATTCAAATATTAGCACAGTACCAAGGAATACCAGAGTGGTGTTTCATGAACAATGTTTGCACTGTAGATATATTTATATATATTACCCATAGACAAGCACCACTCGGTAGTTATAGTTAGGACCTTGTTTCAACAGGAAATTGATTTATTGATTTGCTTGTATTTTTTGTGACGTTTGACAAATCTTCACAAAACGTTCTGGAATTAATTTTTCATCCATCTCTGTTTCTTCCTGGAAAGTGTCAGGGGGATTGTGTTTTCCCTTGCAATTTTCCATAGGAAAATTGACAGCAATACCTCCAAAATGGCTGAACGGAACTACATCAAATTTATCACAAAGCAAGATCTAGATCCAGAAAGCATTTCTGTTGGTTTGGTCTAAATCTGTTCAGTAGTTTTGGAGAAATTAAGGTGCTAATTACCTCACATATTACACCACTCATGTAATCATTCTTGAAATAATTGATAATAAGTGGAACAGGAGGCAGATCACTACCTAAACAATAGCATTAAATAGCTTGAAGCCTCAGTACATCTGTATGTATGGTTTATGTCATGGTAGGTTGTTGTGAGTAGTAGTGAAAAAGAAAGGTATTAACTAGATGCAGAATACAGCTGGTTAAATCCATGCTTTAAGGCAAAGTCACATTGGGGATGACTTATAACTATTAGAATTATTTCTTCTCTCACTTCATGAATACATGCTTTCTTTGAGACTGTAATCAGGGCCGGACTGGCCATAGCTGGCACTCTGTATTTTCTTGGCTGGTCACCAATGTATGGGGCTGTTTTTGTCACTGGGGGTTGGTTTTGCAGCAGAGCTGCAATGTCGGCCCCCAGCAACAACAGCGGCAGAAATCCCCTGCCCCTCCCACCCCCATGGCCCGAGCTGTTTTCCAGGGGCTGTTTCGGGCCTGACTGTAAAAAGTATTTTTCTAATGTCATTTACATTGTACATTAGTAATTAATGTGTGAATGTGAGCTTATTAGTAGAGTTGCTTTAAATAACTTATTGCGCTCCATTTATTTTCACCAGTAAAGCAAAAATATGACGAAAGAGCCTAATTGATAGTTTACTTTTTTTATTCTTTTATTTTATTGTTGTTGTTTACAAACATGAGAAAAATACAAAGAGAGACAAAGGAAGCATAGCAAAAAGCAAATCCAAATTTCAAATTGATACTTTATGCCTGGTTCCTTAATATGTACATAAAAGCAGGTACTATACTTAAATCATCTTAAAATACACCAATATTTGACTACCAAAATAGAAACAAGTTTTTTACTTATAGTTTATGACAATTTAAATATCTGAACATCAAAATCATAATCATGAGAACATAAAGTTTCAGACTGGAAATTGTAGCATATTTACATATTTACATTTTTACACCTAAGGCAAATACCAGCTGATGATATCTGTCGCTACTCATGTTACTGAAGCCAATCTGTTATAGGGGCCCACAGTTTTAGCCCCTTTTCCCGTCTCCTTCGCCCTTTTAGACGATAAACTGAGACTTCTATATTATATACAGCTAGAAGCCTGGAGCGCCAGTTACAAAAAGTAGGGGGTCAGGGCTAATCCAGTTGGAGGTGATACACAATTGGACTATGGCCATTGAAATAAAAACAAGCCCAGTGACAGCATGCGACCAGCTCACATTTCTCGCTACTCCCAAAATGACCATATCTGGAGAGATAGAAATTGAAAGCCCTAAAACCTTTGTCAGAAAATGTTCAACATTCTGAAAAAATGTCACTAACATATCGGAAGAAAAAAACATATGTACTTTATCTGCTGATAGCATCCCACATCTACTACATAGGCCGCCCACATTCCCTCCACATTTGGCAATTTTTGAAGGTGTATAACAAAGATCCAAATACCTGATAATAGAGTCTGGTTGGCCAATTCAAGTGAATCTTCAATATTAATACCCTCCTCCCCAACTTTCCGATCCCATTTATCATTCTGACTTAAAAAATAATCATGAAGGGTTTCCAACATCTGATAAATTCCTCCTATCCAAGATTTCTTTTGAATTAATTCAACTAATGATGCCTTCCCATATCTTACAACAGATCCTTGTGTTTTACTATCTAAACAGCTACGAATCTGTAGATATTTAAAGAAATATCCTTTGTCCAAACCATATTTTTCTTGTAGAAAGGAAAAAGAGGCTAATTGGTCTTCATGACCCAGATCCCCCACAATACTAATCCCGAGGTTACCCCATCTTTGTGTGGTTTGATCTTGAAAGATTGGAGGTAAGATCCCAGAGGCCGAAAATGGTGTGTAACTGTTAATATTGAAAATTTGAAATCTGCTACGTATCTGTCTCCAAATCAGATAAGCCGTCTTCATTGTCTTGAATCCAGTCTTTTTATAGTAACTAGGTCCTAAAATCTTAACCAAACAATGTTTAACATCATCCCCCATACCAATTTCATAAATAGTTGGACTGATTGCCTCTGAACATTGAATCTTATCTCCAACTAAAAGTACCCCCATATGTTGCAACATTCATGCCCAATAATAAAGTAAAAAAATTGGAATGGCCCAACTTCCTCACCCCCCGCAATCCATGGACGGTCAGCCACTTGGCCGCTCTCCTGGATCTATGATAGCTCCACAAAAACCTGGAGCACATTCTTTCAATCTTTTTAAACCATGGAGCAGGAAATTCCAGAGAAACAGTCCTGAAAAAATACAACATTTTGGGAAATACCATCATTTTAATAACATTACTTCGCCCATACATAGACAGATGTAGATGGTCTAGCCTTTCCAATGTCTGATTGATTGCATTAATCATGGGGCCAATATTTATATCTGGTATTAGATCAACCTCTACAGTAAACTTAATCCCCAAATATGTTGTTACAACACAATTGGCAAATCCGGAAAAGTCTCCCTGCCAGAATATAGAATCTGAGTCTTATTGGTATTTCATGTACACCCTAAATGAATACCATAGCGCTCAGCCTGATCTTTAACTGCTGGGTATGCCGAAATAATATCAGATGTTAATATCGTGACATCATCGGCATAGGCCAGTGTCTTATATTCAGTATCATTAACCTTCACTGGCTTGATGTTGCGCATTGTTCTAATTTCTGCAAAAAGGGATCGATGTATAACGAAAACAGGAGGGGAGAACAGGGGCATCCCTGCCTAGTGCCCTTGCTTATATTGAACGTGTTAAACTTCTGTCCCAAAATATGAATCCCGGCCACCGGTAGTTGGTACAGAGCCTGGACTGTCTGAATAAATTCATTAGCCATCCCCTTCCATCGAAGGACGGACCAAAGGAACTGCCAGGAGACCCTGTCAAATGCTTTCTCAGCATCCAACATGATCATCCCGAGCGGAGACCCTGTGGCCCGAGCCCAGTCAATATGGGAGATAGCCCTCCTAACATGGTCTGTCGTATACCTCCCCGGAATGAACCTTTGCTGTCGTATGGAGACCAAAGGATTAATGATACCTCCTAATCTGGATGCTATGAGTTTTGAATAAATCTTACCGTCTGCGTTAATGAGTGAAAAGGGTCTGTACGATGATGGATTTAATTCTGGTTTCCCTCTCTTTTTAAATACGACAATAGTAGTTCTCCTCCAAGAATCAGGAATACAACCCCTCAGAGCTGACTGAAATAAAGATATTAGGTCTGATCTTAATAAATTCCAAAATGCTCTAAAAAAATTCGAGAGGGATCCCGTCCGGACCAACAGCCTTACCGGTAGCAGAGAAGTTATAGCTGTTTCTATCTCTTCCCTGGAAATTGGGGCCACAAGAATCATAGTTTGGTCTGATGTAACCTTAGCGGCTTGAAGATCTTCAAAAAAATCCTCTAAAGGTTCCTCCCCATTTCCATCTACTCCTTCACTTTCTCCCTCATTATAAAGCTGTTGATAAAAATTCTGGAATACCTTCAGGACCCCTATCGAGGAGTCCGGAATTCGGCCAGACTGATCTTGAATTCTGCTAATTCGATTTGAGACCTCCTTCTGCTGTAGTCGCTTAGCCAGAATCCTACTTGTATTTTTCACAAGTTCATATGCTTCAGTTCTGTATTGCACATATTTGAGAGCAAGTTCTTCACTAAAATTCTGGTGTATCTTAGCCTTAATAATTGGCAATTGACTACTGACATTCTTCAATATTTTGGCTGCCACATATTTTCTGCATCAACTGCACCTCTGCCAGCCTGAGTTGTTCCACCCAACCCCTCAGCTTTTCCTTGAGCGCCTTTCAGCTATAACAGGAATAGTTAAGAGTCTCTCCACGTACGGCCGCCTTGAAAGCATCCCAAACTATAGTTCCTGAAGCGGAATTTCGATTAAAATCAAAAAACTCTGCCACCCACTTAACCATATGCTCGCAGTATGACTGATCCAGCAATAATTTACGTTCAACAGTCCATGATCTCGGAGCCTCGACAAACCCGCTAGATGGAAGTTCCACCACTATAGGGTTGTGGTTTGAAATAACCCTAGGGGGTATGGTAATACTGGTTCCTTCTGCCATTTGACATGATACAAAAAAATAATCAAGGCGGACCAGCTTATTCTGAGGGGCGGAATAGAAAGTGTATCCCAAGTCCGTCCGTTTGTGTCTGTACCATAGATCTACCAATCCGTGCTCCCTGACTAACCCCTGTAAAGCCGTAAAGGTCCTGATTTTCCGCCCTTGATATAAAGAGTCGCTAGACAAATTGAAATTACTCTCCAAATGAATATTAAAATCTCCACCGAGAATTAACGGGTGTGGCCACTTAACAAGTTCAATGCTTAAGTAATTCGAAACTTAAGGATCATCCAGATTGGATCCATAAATAGAGCAAATTGTAAAGGGGCGCCATTAATCATAAATTCAATAATCACCCAGCGTCCCAATTGGTCCTCCTTAACTCTTTGACATGTCCCTAAACCACATCGTGCAAAAATAGCCACCCCGCTGATAGTGGTGCTTTGCCGTGTATATGCCACAAGATCCAAGCCAAGTTCCTTCAGCCAGCTACTTTTACTACTAGAGATATGGGTTTCTTGTAGGCAAAGGACACCAATCTTCCTGAATTGTATGCACTTGGCTAATAACTCCCTCTTTCTGTCATTTAAGCCACAGATATCCCATGAACATAGAAATATTCCACCCCTTCTACCTGTCATCTTTAAGAAAGCCAATTTCTTCACCAAGCCTAAACAAATGAAGCAGAGAGCAGTTCCCAATTGTACCAATATTTACCTATTTCCTTAAACAGCAAGAATCATGAAAAAATATAAACGACATAACACCCCCAACCACCCAACCCCCACACCCCCACCTCCACCCACTTCCCCTTCCACCCAAAACCCCAATCTCCCTCCCACCCTCCCCAGCCACCCACCACATATGGAAGGGGACTAACAGTCCCAGGTGATGTTAAGCTGAACCTCCACCCTCCCCGCTAAACTGATCCCCCCCCCCATGGCTATCTATTCTACTATGCAAACAACCTCCTCAGAGTTAAGAATAGCCTATTGCACCCCAGCATGGTATATAGTGTGAGAAGGGCACTTAGATCACATATACCCTCCCGAGACTATAATGAAAGCGAGAATTCCTTTGTTTGGATTTCAGACTTGAAGTAATAGGTTTGCCCCTGATGAACCACCTTCAATTTAGCAGGATTAAGGAGAAAGCCCTAAGCCCCCTTTGCCTAGAAAACTGGTATTAATTGGCACAATTGTTGGAGGGGATGATTTATTAGGGGCAGAAGGGGCCAGGGGGACTCAGTGCAGCAGCTTTCAGAAGCCGCGCTGTCGAGACCGTGAGTGAGAACTAAGGGGAACAGGGCGGCTTAATTTGCACCGGGGCTGTCCTGGACCTCTTGCTCTAAAACAGGAAAAAACACACATATGAGCTTTTGGAGACTGAAGATTGGAGTTGTACAATTTATTTGAAGACACAGCTTCTAGAAATAATCAGTGATAGCATAAACACCACATAGTACTTGGTCCTGTACCCAGCATTCTCTTGAAAGTCACATGGACCAGTACGAATTTACAAAGTACAGTTTACAGCTGCCATGAGAGAGAGAGAGACTATACTTTAAGTACACTTCTGAACTGAGGTAGATAGCATTGAAAAGGTTAAGCACATATTATTGGGCACACTCACCACTGCATGTATGATGTCCTGAAAGTATAAGTTCAAAGACTTTAAATGCAGTGTGGATAAAACAAAGTCAGAGAAAGCATAACATTTCAAATAATGGAATACAACTTTAAATGTAACAAGGAAAAAGCATTTCATTACAGCAGAATATACAATGGAGTAGAATCTAAGTACATGAAACCTAAGTACATGAAACAGGGGCTATCTCGAGTAACCCCTGGGAAAAACTCTTGTCCGCCACCCATGTGCTGACAGAGAGTAGTTCAACGATAATCGGGCGGACCACCCTTTTATACTTGTTCAGGGGTGAGGGGCCTATGGTCACGCTATATTACGTCACCTCGAACCACACATCCTTCTATCGCCTCACGCCCCTGCCTGGTGACTTTCCCATCATTAGTGTAGATGTGACTACCTTCTCGTAATTGTGTGGCAAGTACACTAGCCTAGACTGAGTTCCTGCCATTCTGACTGGAAGTTTGTCATTATTCACAAATGTGTTATTATTGTTTTGAAGGGTTCTATTCATGTGTCAATCAGGCAGTCTGCGATAATACTTCGCTACACTTATCCTCAGTTTATCGGATATCTTGCTTGACGTAGCTGTGGTGGGAACTTCCCTTTATTCTATTCATGGCTTAGGTGGGGGACGTGGGGCATGTTGCAAGATTTATAGAGGAACTTGACTTCTACAGTGTGTGCGAAATATACAATGAGGTGGGGGCCTGGTAGGAGTGCTGAGCCTTGCAGACAAGAGCAGCTGGGTGAATCTTGGGTCAGACTTGCTTTTCTGCTTCTGTTTAAGCTAAGGGAAAATGGCAGTGCTCAGGTCAACGTAACTGAGGCCTGTAACTTCTAAACAGCAGGGCCCACACAGGGGTTATGTTGTGCAGGTGACAGGTGTGTCCTTGGATAGCTGTGCAGGTAAAAATTCTTACTCCAACATTCCCCCCTTAAGTTCGAAATTCGAACTTTATCTTTAAACATCATTCGAACTGCATACTTAGCTGGAGATGGGGGTGGCCAGGGCGAGTTTATGAAGAATTAGTTCCCAAACCCTCTTCTGGTCCAATCTCTTACACATGGTCTCATAGGGAGGTACTGACTTTCAGAGGGACCTGCGCTGAGTGAGGGTCAGGGATGGTATGCTCTATGTTCAGCACTGCTATCTCTACATCTTCCCCTTGTCCCCTGTGTGTACCTGTGTAGTTCATCTCAACTATCTTAGACCTTAATCTTCTAACATAATGCAACATAATCTGTGTTCAAAATTACACAACCACAAGCACACATAATATAGGCATTATAAAATTTAGTACTGCAGATAGCCATGAAGGCATCCAGTCCAAATTGGACCAATTACTTAAAACATCTGCTTCTGCACTTCCATCCTCAGGCATCTGTCTCCCCAAATTGTCCAAGTCCTCAATGGCCTTTGTAAGTGTTCCGTTATCAGCATCATCGGCCAAAATGAAGACACAGCAGGACTATTTTCCCATTCTGTCGCATCCACCACTATTCATCGCAATTAACTGGTCTAGAACATAGCTTTGTTCCAGAACCATTAGTCTCAAAGGTCGTAGTTCTTCATCCACGGCGTTGAACCCATCACAGGTGTTGTTAACAAGCTGCATCAGTTCATATCTCGTTACTTGGAGCCATTGAGCATTGGCTTTTGTCTGGAACATGGGGATCGCTCCCCCAAAGAAAAGTTCAGCATCGTTGAAATCTTCCGGAACCTCATGGAATGTGTCATCTGAGGAGTACTTATTGATTTCTCTTTTTCGGTGGTGGGGCAGGGTGACATCACCTGCCATTGGGTGTGTGTGGATGCGGGAAATGTCCACTGCTGGGACAACGAGATGCCATTCATGCATCGTCAAGATAGAACAAAGTCCTTGCCATTGGGGAGGCAGCTGCAGATACAGATTTTCTCCGCATACCCAATAGATGCCAATGAGGATGGACGTGCTGTACTTCGAGTCCGAATTAGTACTAGTGCTCTTGTAATTGGCATTCCTGCCCACAGGTACCGTTCCATTACCTAGGAAGCAAAGGAGAGGAGACTTTAGCTTGTATTCTTTTTCCCGTGTGTATGGTGTACCCTCACTGGACGTGTATCTTCTAGTTTCCCTACCCCATATCTCATCACACTCCCTTTCTGTCTCCACATTTAAATTATGTTTGTGCTCGTGTCCTATAGCTGTGCTACCCAAGGAGGCTGCCTTACATATTATGTCATGTGGACCATTCCACTTATTGTCGAAATAAATGTTGGCCTTCAGGTGCAGAATATGTCTCCACTGACAAGGGCATGTGTCATGGGTGTAGTTACATCGGTGATGTTCAGGTGAGTGGCATTTGGATGGGGGTGTTGGGAAGGTGAAGTACCCTAATTTTCTAAACTGATACTCCCAGACCTGTATCATATTGGCAGGTACTCCCATTTCATGGTAAACTTCCATTCTCCTTTCTATTTCCAATGTATCAGTGATGTCCCTAAATGTTCCCATACTTGTCATCCCACTCTGTTGTATTTACAAATGCATCATCATTTACTTTGGCTGAGTGGAGCTGTATCTGCCCATGTATGCGGCAAAGAAACAAGTGTAAAAGACATTTGGCTGTGGGTGGTGGGACTTCTTTAGCAAAGATCAATTCATCTGTGGCTACAGCGTGTGGAATGTGAGAACATACAAAGCATGACTCATTTGTGGCTTTTCTTCCCACCTCCCTCATGTCTCTGTACCACATGTTATCTAACAATGCGTTATGGGTACCATCATTCTGTACTGACATACCAGGGTGCTGGGAGGAAAAATCAGGCATAGAGTGCTGGTCGAAGGTGTAAACAACTGTGTCTTGGAGATTACTAACCCAGTCTGCCATAAGTCGAGTATGCGATGTATATCTAACTGGCACTATCTCGCTACTCATTCTATGTCTAAGACTTCTTTTATTTTGGCGGGATCGTCTTGGGGTACCTGGCACAGTGGGGATCAAGATGATATCGAGTGTCAAGTCCCTCCCTGTAGGGTCAGCATGGTGTATAGAAAGTGTCAAGATAGGCACAGAGGTGTCATAGCTACTTCTGGTGCTTATCCCAGTTTACTTGTTAGCAGGAAGTGTCTTGTGCATGGGAAGCTCTGTGGTCGTTACAAATCTAATATTGCTAGTAACTTCTCTCTCTGATCGCACTGCTAACCAGTGGAATGCTGTTACTAAAACTACAAACATAACAAAGAAAATAATTATATTTGTACATATCTTATTAATTAAAATCTTGACATGGAGAGTTGTTCTGTTGCTGCGTCTCAGTCCGTAGGCCATCACACAATCTTCACATTCTTGTAAAGTCTGTGGATACATGATGTCTTCAATGTTCAGATCTTGGACAGTGACGAGTGGAACCTCAAAAAGTTCATTTGCAAGTGTTCATTGAATTTAAAGTCTCTCCACTTCCGGACTGCTTCTTTTACAAAGATGTGTGTCCCAAGGCAGATAGGCGGAAGTTCATCAGAGATAGGACCCTTGTTCTTTTCTTCGATATCTGGATGGAAAGGAACTTTGGAGCACGCATTAGTGCACATAAATGAACAACTATTCATCGTTTATAATATCAGAAGAGGGCCCAGTATCTTAATTTAAGTCTGGTGGAGAGAACACCCATATTCATTGATCTGTCAGTGACAAGCCGATGAGATGTGATGTGATGATCAGAGCTGAGAGTGTTTCTAAGTGTAGACAGAGCAAACGAGAAGGCAATATAGCCATTCCTTCCCAATCGTGGCACTTATCTTACTGATCTTGGCTTTGAACAGGCCTAACATTGTCGCCACTGTCACTGCGGGTCACTGCAACGGCATCCAGTAATCCTCAGTGACATATGACCTCATGAAGTAGGAAGTTAGCTGCAGCCTTTGCGTCATAATGAACACATGGTCCAACTTAAATCCACCGTGAAAAAGGGGCACACCACTAACATGATGTGTCTTATTATTAGGCATCTGTCAATCATGTCTACATAGTTAATGTGGAGCTCTAAAAAGGAGCCTAAAAAAGGATACAAAGGGTTGTATCTGTTCATGTGCACTGGGGATGAACCACTCTGTCTGCAAAGTTGTGGACATGATATCATGTGAGGCCTGTGTAGGAAGGTGCAACTGACTGAGTGCTATTTGCAGAAGGGCCTGTGGCATGACAGGCTTTCCTGTCATTGTCTGTCTGCAAAATAAAATATGAAATATCCTGTTGTACTCCCCTCTCTTTCCTCAACTTTTTTCTTCAGGTGGGGCACTTTTCTGTGTCTCTCTAAGGTGCAGCTGCGCAATGAAATCATAGTGCTGTGTATTACCAATAGTGTATGGGCATGATGTATCTTCTTGCACTGTTGAGGGTGTATTTTGGGCAAGCAGAATGGGGGGCACAGTCAGTTTGTGCTGGGGATAGAGATGGTGCATGTCCGGGCCTTCCGGCTACTGCTTTCATATTCATAATTCAGATATACGACCACCTCTAAAATCCGCACACTTCAGTCTGACAACATTTTAATACTGAGCATTGCTTTCTCCCAGCATACGTCCTCTTAACATTGAAATCTACTTTATATCTGCATTCATTTTTACTTTCCCAGCACTGGGCCTGTGTGAAGTAACTACTGTACAGCTGTGCATATCTGAAAACGTATTCCTTATCTCCTCTCATTCATCTTAACATATTCCTTTACTATTTATTTCACCTAACTGTGTGATCTTGGGCCACTCATTTCATTGCTCATTTCCATAGACCTACGTATTATTACACAATACTTTTCCCTTTCTCATCAATCTTATTGGTAACTGTCGACTACAGGAAACCTTTTTCCTGTTTGGCTCTACGCCCAGAATATGCACTTGGCCAGGAAAGCTACTTGTGAACGCGATCTGAAAGTAAAAAAATACAACCCCGTTGGCTTTTCAGTTCTTTTTAATATCTGAAAACATGTGCTGTTTCTATTTGCAATATGTAAAATATACGAATCGTATTATAGAAATAAAGATGGCTTATTTGTAATGCACATGTTCACTCAGAATGGTATATTTATGATAAACAGCAGATCTCTATTGTCCCCAACTCAAGGTATTTCTTGAATCCACCTTAGAAGGATGAAATGCTCAATCGGCCCAGCAGCACATGATCTCATGTCTACATCTGAAAAGAAATGCGATGCAACTAGTGTGCATTCCATTCCATCATTTTATATCTTTCTTGTGCCTGTGTCAGCTGCTGCTGAATTTTAGGTCGTAAGAATAAATAATTTTAGTTAGTTGCTCTATTTTGCAATATTTGGCGATATATACAGTGTGAATTATATTTGACCATTCACATAACATAACTATCTATTTCTGAACAAAAATGCAAACATAGAACTGACAGTCTGCGTGCACTTGGGAACCGAAAAGGGCATTGTGCCTTTTTCATTGAAACATATTCTTATCTTTCATATTTAATTTGGCCATCAGATCACGTGGACTGTGGTGCATGAAGTAGACGCTCCTCAATAACTTTATCTCCTATTTCTATTCGTACTTGTTCTGTGAAAGGGACCCTTAATATCTTTTCAGAGAAATCTAGTGTGTTTGCGCTCTAGTTGGAAGTGGGCAGTGCCCTCCCCTTGATGCAGGAGAATATGGCACCTGTGTCAATCAAAAAACTATACGTGTTGTTGTTAATCATGACATTCACAACTGGGTCCTCTCTAATCTTTGTGAGACATGACAACAAGGGACACACTAGAGTTGTCTGTGGGTTTATCCTGACTTGAATTGCCTCCAGCCTTGTGCTGCTGGATAGTGCCCTGTGAAACCGAATCAATGGGGGGCAGGACTGAAGCTCCTTGTGATACAGGGGCTTGTGTCAGGGGCACCATTTTGTACACAGGCATGTGTTGCTGAGGTACCTGTTGTATCTGATGTGTTGTTACCTGTGTGTTACCTCCTGGTATATTTAAGGCACTTTGTGAAACATTGGTGACAGTAGTCACTTGACTCACTGGTGTATCTAGCCTAACTGCATCAAGAGTTTTTCTTTTCTTTAATTTCTGCTGTTCTAATTCAGCAGTTGTGTTCTCAATAGCTAATTGCCTTATTTGTGACATTAGAGATCCGATGTCTGAGACATCTGGAAACTTCTGGCGCAGTTCGTTCCATAGCGCTGATCTTATTTTATTGAAAGGATCACCATCTAATTCTGAATTAGTGGTGCAAAGCCTTGTGTTGATGCGTGAAAACATATCCTCTGCATCCTTTCCAATCAGGGATGTGAGTAGGCTTTTCATATCCCAAATAGCCAATGACACACTTGAAGTGTCATTTTCAAAGGCTTCTATCCACTTTCCCGCACCCTCCATGAGGGGTGGGAGTTCTCTCTTTAAATTCTCTTTGTCCGTTAGGGACCAAGTTACTGAGGTAGGGGGGTCATTGACCTCCTTGGACAGCAGGGGCAGCTGGTGTGTTACCCCTGTGGGTCTTGTGTGACAATACCTGCGTGCGTATTTCTTCCAGACCCTTAGGCCTTCGCGCATGTAGGTATAGTTCCAATCGTCATTTCCTTTTCCCTGCAATATACATTCTTCAGCAGTGGCCATTTCATCTGGCTCAAAGGAACCCTCTTGGGGCCAAACCTTCATTCGAGATGCATTAGCTTCTGTCCAGTCTGCCAATTTATCTGAGAATGGATTGACATAAAGGTCACTCCCTTCTCCAAGTATCACTATCTCTTTTGGCGTCAGACCATTGATCAGTGGCGGTCTTGGCCTGTCAAGGGTCATATGGTGCAGTACACCAAAGCTGGCGGTGTGCAGACCTGCTGTACCTGATGCATCATATTCCTGTTGGACGTCATCCAGTCGCCCATAGTTACCTAGTACTGCAATTCTTTCTATCTCTCTTCTTCTCTGCCTTCTCCTCTCTTCTGCCTGTTCGAACATTTTTGGCAGATCCAAATTGTCTCGCTCTAGCTGTGGTCTCTCTAGCCTACGTGGTGTAACTACTGGAGGTGATGTCTGAGGCATAGGCGTAGGTGGTCGAGTGCTATAGTTAATGACTGTAGACGGAGCTTGGGGCACACTTAAGTTGGCTGTGAGAGAAGCTGCTATGTTGATCTGTGGTGGGGCTACACTTTGTGCTTCCTGATGTGAGTCTATCCATGGCCCTTGCTGTGGCATGATACATTGGACTCCACCACTGTGTGGCTCTACCTCCTTCACACTACTAGCTACTTCATTTGGTGCCTCTTTTTTCTTTGCTCCCATCTGTTCAGTCATTCTATCCCCTATACTGGCTAGGTATAATGACAGTTGCTGGAGGGCTGCTGTATTTTCTGTGGGGCTTCCTGAGTACTGTGTGTGTGACACGTCCCCTACTTCTTTACCTGTTCTTTGGCATAGGTCACTTTCTGTCCTATTCCTGCTAATGTCTCCCTCCGTTACTACCTCAGAGGGATACTGTTCGCTGTCTTTCTCTACTTCATCGAATTGTAGCAGGTGTTCTTCCTCTCTTTTAGGACCTGTGTTAAGGGGCTGCCACTCATTATACTGACTCTGTGTATTGCAATGCTGGTGGCTCGGGAATCGGAATGGGCCATAATGTCTTGTTCTTGTTCTTGGGGTATCGTGATCCTTAGTGAGGGAAGTGGGTGCTGGGCTGTCGAGTCTGGGGAGTCTCATGTAGGAGCTGTGCTGTGAACCACTAGAGGCCTCATGGCTCTCTTTGTTTTCTTCCTGCTGGGGGCTGCAGAGTTGGACACGTCTCATTTTTATTATCAATAGCGTGTCAATTTGACCTGGCATTACTGAAGCTGCATCCTGCAGTATTGGGCTTTGCGAACTTAGGGATAGCTGACCTAATGTACTCTCTGATGTACTATCTTGTGAATTATCTGAGATGTCTGGGGCTGAGGCATCGTCATGGCCTCTGGCTGCCTGGACATCTGATAAGAGTTCTATGTCAGTCTTTATACCCCGTCCTAAATTAATGTCATCTGCGTCATAGGCTGGTGGATGTGCTGTGGGTTTAGACATTATCCTTCTGTGTGGTGTGTAGGCTGGCGTAAGTGTGCAACGCCACCGGGTATTATTGTCAGTTTTACCTGCTGCAAGTGTGTTATGTCAATTCCTAGGGCTGAGATTAGCGTCAAAATGACTGTACATGTCAGGGGTGAGACAGACTCAGGGTATGTTGCTGTATCCTCAGAAAGGGCAACAACACAGCCGTTCACTATGTGTACCGTAATCTGTAGTCTTGGATCTTGTGTGGGCTGTCTGCTCATCTCCTAGAGTCGAGTTGTCTTTGAGGTAGGCTATCTGTGGCAGTGAATGTGGCAAAACTAATCTCCTTTCAACATGCGGCTTTGTAAATATGCCCAAATTTCTGGATAATGCGTCGTGGAAGGATGTCTTTGTAATAGTTCTGTGAGTCTTGGTGATAGCTGCTGCTGCAGCTTGTTATGCAACCCATGGGCGTTATGCTCACAGCCTAGGGGAGTGAGGGTATCCTGTGACTCTCCCTGCCCCTCCGGGCAGCTGGTGCTTGGAGGAGGCGGTGTGAGTGAACACTGAGGAGCAGTATCAGGGCTTTCGCTACTTACTACACTACCTACTGACTGGAGTGTAAGTTGTGTGTCATCAGTGGGGGATGTATACGTTGGCACTGGGAGGCACAGTTTCACTAGATGCAATGTGGATGCCCTTATCTCAGTACCCTGTGTGAGTGGTATTCCCAACAAGTCCCATGCCCTAGATATTAAGGAAATTTCCTTTCTGTTAAATTCTCTATAAGTTTGTGCGCTCACGTTCTGCACTGATACAATTTTATTGTTCAATATGTGTAGGACTACCTCAATTTGTTGTCCACTATAGCTCATCTGTACTTTCTTTTGTTATATGTATGTATATGTATTAAAAACAGGCTGACCTCCTGTCCGTTGTTTTCGGGGTCGGGACAGTTTACCACAAGCACAATGCTTCTACGATGACTGGATACCTCTTATACTCATGTATCCTATTCAATGCAGTTAAAAAAATAAAAACATTTCTTATTTATTCTAAACGATCTGTAGTTCAAAAATAACGCAGAGCACTTCCCTGAGACTTCCCTCGCGAAGCCTGCAGTTGCTTGTAGAGGGAAGGGGAAATCCTGAATGCCAGAAGGGCACGCAGTTTAACAGTAGCAAGAAAAAGGAAAACAAGAAATATATATATGTGTGACAACCGTGTGGCTCGAAATGCCGTAGCTTATAGACTCTCTTCAGCTTAGCCAGTGGCAGATCAACATGCATGGGAAACACAGAAATGCATTTACAATCTCCCTAGTTATTGAATCTCGCTAAAAGAACAGTCTTCAAATGATGGTCACAAAATATATTTAGCAGCAATTTCTACTTAGCGGGCCCCCCCCTAAATGATAATGATGGTACGGGGCCAGACATCACAGTTGTGCACAGCAGTCCCTACTTAGCGGGCCTTTTACCCTTAAGTGGTAATATTGGTATGAGGCCAGACAACACAGTGTTACACAGACATTCAATGTTCACAGTTTATAATCAGTCAAGGAAAGATGAACGATCACAATGCACTTAGGTATCAATAGTATAGTCTCGCTATAGTCAGCCTCTGTGCCAGCCAGTGACTCCTAACAAAAGAGACCATGAAAACAGTAAGAATCACACAAGTTTTGTTCTATGAACCTAAAAATACATTCACCATTAAACACTAGGCGCTAACATGCCGGTCTGTGTCTAAACAGGCATCTAATAAGAGGAAATTAAAATGTAAACACTTCAACAATTATTTTACATAAATCACGCTCTATGGCCACTAGAGTGCGCTAGAGTGTTCCCTATACATGTGGGGCGTACCAACAATAATTAATAAATCACGTTCAGCTTGGCGAAAATATAATGCCTACAATATGAGTAAATAAACTTCTTAGTCCCGCACAGAACTCTTCCCTGGACATACAGCAGGGGATATCACCGCTAAACTAAGGAAAGATCAAAGGTCACGGTAGCTAATCGGACCTGCTGAAACTCCTTCTTTCTCATGGACTACTGACATGAGAGATTACCTCGTCTCTGTCACTCCTATCAAACAGAGGATCACTTGCACGAATATACTGAAAAAGATGCTAGACGCAACCCTTTCCTTCCTTGATACCCTGTTGCAGATGCATCAAAGGCCCTCCCCCTGCGGAGAGGCTTAACAATAGCTGAGAGACCTGCCACGCGCGGTCCTCCTTCCCTGAAAACTTTCAGAGGGTCACTTAAAAAGCCTGAAAGATGTATAATTCACCTTCCCTTCCTTAACACTCTATCGATGCGTCAAGGGTCCCCTCTTTAGAGGGGCACTGCAATCAAAATAAATGTTGAAAGAACTGCCACATGCGTTCTTTCCTTCCCTGTACTCTATATGCAACAGGGGCTTCCTTTAACCGCTAAATAAAAGCTAAATGTAAAAAAATAAGCGTTACAGGACGGACACAATCCTTCTTTGTATTTACACGAGCCGTAGCAATAACATGCGACTATTTATAAAGCAAAGAGAAACACATATATCTCAATAATGACCCAACTGTCAGGTTCAATCTCCAGATAGCACACAATCCCTCCTCTGCGTAGAATCAAATAACAAGGTTAATAGACAGGAAGCCTGGACCATCAGATGCACCGCTGTATCACAACAAAGCCCACCATTCGGCCAAACCCAAGAGAGAGAGACAGCGCAGCGGCGGGCAGACACAATAATATGTATGCTTACCCTCAGCGCAGTGTTTCCCTCACAATGGTCCAGCAGGATGGCTGCATAGTCGTTTAGCAGTTTAGTACTTCCTCCTTAGGAACCAGCTGCATCCTGTCAGTTTAACTCCTTATTATCACGTCACGAGGTCACCACTTGTTGGAGGGGATGATTTATTAGGGGCAGAAGGGGCCAGGGGGACTCAGTGCAGCAGCTTTCAGAAGCCGCGCTGTCGAGACCGTGAGTGAGAACTAAGGGGAACAGGGCGGCTTAATTTGCACCGGGGCTGTCCTGGACCTCTTGCTCTAAAACAGGAAAAAACACACATATGAGCTTTTGGAGACTGAAGATTGGAGTTGTACAATTTATTTGAAGACACAGCTTCTAGAAATAATCAGTGATAGCATAAACACCACATAGTACTTGGTCCTGTACCCAGCATTCTCTTGAAAGTCACATGGACCAGTACGAATTTACAAAGTACAGTTTACAGCTGCCATGAGAGAGAGAGAGACTATACTTTAAGTACACTTCTGAACTGAGGTAGATAGCATTGAAAAGGTTAAGCACATATTATTGGGCACACTCACCACTGCATGTATGATGTCCTGAAAGTATAAGTTCAAAGACTTTAAATGCAGTGTGGATAAAACAAAGTCAGAGAAAGCATAACATTTCAAATAATGGAATACAACTTTAAATGTAACAAGGAAAAAGCATTTCATTACAGCAGAATATACAATGGAGTAGAATCTAAGTACATGAAACCTAAGTACATGAAACAGGGGCTATCTCGAGTAACCCCTGGGAAAAACTCTTGTCCGCCACCCATGTGCTGACAGAGAGTAGTTCAACGATAATCGGGCGGACCACCCTTTTATACTTGTTCAGGGGTGAGGGGCCTATGGTCACGCTATATTACGTCACCTCGAACCACACATCCTTCTATCGCCTCACGCCCCTGCCTGGTGACTTTCCCATCATTAGTGTAGATGTGACTACCTTCTCGTAATTGTGTGGCAAGTACACTAGCCTAGACTGAGTTCCTGCCATTCTGACTGGAAGTTTGTCATTATTCACAAATGTGTTATTATTGTTTTGAAGGGTTCTATTCATGTGTCAATCAGGCAGTCTGCGATAATACTTCGCTACACTTATCCTCAGTTTATCGGATATCTTGCTTGACGTAGCTGTGGTGGGAACTTCCCTTTATTCTATTCATGGCTTAGGTGGGGGACGTGGGGCATGTTGCAAGATTTATAGAGGAACTTGACTTCTACAGTGTGTGCGAAATATACAATGAGGTGGGGGCCTGGTAGGAGTGCTGAGCCTTGCAGACAAGAGCAGCTGGGTGAATCTTGGGTCAGACTTGCTTTTCTGCTTCTGTTTAAGCTAAGGGAAAATGGCAGTGCTCAGGTCAACGTAACTGAGGCCTGTAACTTCTAAACAGCAGGGCCCACACAGGGGTTATGTTGTGCAGGTGACAGGTGTGTCCTTGGATAGCTGTGCAGGTAAAAATTCTTACTCCAACACAATAACCACCTCTTTTCAACGGTCGCCTGACAGAAGTCCGGTCTTACAAAAAAATCGCAGCCCTTCCCAACCCTTTTACAAACAGACCTAGCCAGGTCGTAAAAGGCCTCCCTGACCAGAAAATTATTAAGGCATATAAGGATAGCACGTAGTCGGTTATCCACCTGACCAGTTTTTTTGCGCTGGTTGAAAGGGAATCGATGAGCCCTCTGTACTTGCACTTTACAGTCCCAATGTTGGAGTTCAGGAAATGCCTCTTCAAAAAGTTCAATCACGAACTGCTGGGCGTCGTCGGACTCTTTACCTTCAGGGATACCCAAGATCCGCAAATTATTTCTCCTTGACCTATTTTCCAAGTTCGTTAATTTCCACACTGTATCATCTTTCACAGCTTTAATAGATTCCGTCAGATTTTTTTGTACAACCAACTCATCTTCCAGTTGTGAGATCCTGTTCTCAGCCTCACCGATTCTTATTGCAAAATCAGAGCATGTCTTTGCCATCTGGCGCATCGAGTTCTAAAGTTTGCGACACACACCTTGTGTCCGAGAGCTCTCTGCTCTAGTCTGCGCAGGATGGGGTCATGATACTCCGATATATCGTTGAAAGCATGACTTCCTCAGGGTCATTGAGTTTGTCGTCCCCAATAGTTGTCAATGGATCCCCTAAAGCCGCCTCGTTACCATTCAGCTTGGTTGAGAAAGAATAATCCCATGTGAGCGACTCAGCTATGCCTTGCTCCGGGAAAATGCCTGGCTCTTTCAGCTCACGGACTGTTCCTGTATTCATCTGAGTCTTATCGCTTTCCTCCTCCCCCCAATGCAGACTACTAACATCACTCTCTTCTCCAGCCCAGTCTTTTCCATTACTGTCTTCACCGTAAAGACTGGATTGGCCTGACAGAGAATAACAATTATCAGCAGTCTCCACCTCTTTAGACGATAGTGGAGTGGGTTCCAGACAGCCCGAATCTCTGAAAGTCATATCAGCTACATCCTTTAGCTGACTATGGCAGAAAGGAACTCCATCTCCCATAAGGCCCTGTTTTGACTGAAGGACCAGAGTCTCAACCATTGCTCCCGGGATACAATCCGAGAGAATCAGCAGCTTTGGATTGCCACCGTCCCCACTGAAGCCAGGAGGAGAATTCACATCATTCACCCTGTCACAATCAGACACGCAGTCTGACCCGCAATCTTCCCCACCAGCCGGCTTGCCTCTCAGAGGCTCATTTACCTAGGGTGCAGTTGCTCGAGAGACAATGGCAGTCCCTGGGATAGAAGGAGGGACCGCAGTGTTACAGCTTGATTTGCCTCCTGTTGCTGGGTCCCGCACTCCCTTATTCTTCCCTGACTGTACCTTGAACAAGGCAGGGACCGCCTGCCTCCCGCGGGTAGAGATATTATTTTTCTTGTGTGTCCCCCAACCCCGGTAATCCACATGGCGCTCCCTTTCCAGAGCAGAGTCCTCCAATGCCAGGACTATCACCATCCCGGCCCGGAGTGAGTTTCCTAGAGCCCCCTGAGGTAGCCGGCACCCCCCGCGCCTTACCGCCCTCAATAGCCTTAAAAGCCTTCGGTGGTATTGCCGTCTTGGTGATAAAAGTTTTGCAAGCTGCCAGCCTAAAGGGGAGCGTTACCCCCCACAACCAGGACCACGATCGCCAGATCATCCAGTAGCAACAAAGCCGGTAAGTCTTCTACTTCCCCATACGATTGCTCGGGAGGGAGGGGTATAGCAGGGAGGAAGGCTGATGTCTGTTCACTCGGCCACAGATGCGGCCGCCATCTTGCCCAATCTCAAATGTGCCTATTCGATAGTTTCCATTGGTAAAAATTTGAAGAAATAAAAAGGAAACGGATTGCAGGCTAAAAATAATTAAATATATCCGCCGACATATTAACAATCGATGGCCCTGTGCTATTTGTTTCAACTATATTTATCGAATTTATCACAGAAAATACAATTCTGCTTATAACATATATTTCACATCGAGGCTTTGTCCATAATAGCATTAGTTAAATTATCATGGTACAGTCAGTATGCATAAATACAAATTTCTATTGGTGGTTCCACCACATATCCCATACTTTTATGGTATTTATTTTTGTACAACTCCGCAATCTATCACAACCACCTCCTGATAGCACAATAGTCCATCCCCTGAGACCATTACTTCAGCGCCTGGCAATATACCTCTTGGACACCAGAAAACCCAATGCTACAAATATCCTGGTAGTTCTAGGCCCTCCCCAGTCATCCAACAGTCCCAACAGCTTTCTCTTGAGATCCAGTTCTGTCTGTCTGCCTGCTGTCTGAGATACTGTGCTGTGTATGTGTGACCAATATACCTTAATACCTGGTGTTAGACCCAGCGATTTGTGGCTGGTTGGGATGCAGCAAAGCCAGGCAGAATCCACTTTAGAATGAGTAAGATACACTTGTCCTACAAACTGTGCTCACCCTAGGGTAGCTTGTTCAGGCTTATCCTCAGGGTCAAAGTGTAATGTATTGGTACAACCCACACTCTAGCAACATACTGTGTATGCTACAAAAAGACTCCACGAGGAAAGTATAAAACACTGGTCTTTGTATTACAAACATATTGAAATCAAAACGGCATATACAATGGATATAAACTTTTCAGTTATATGCAATTTTCAAACTCTTCAATAATCAGCAGACCAGCATGGACATATACCTACTAGTCATAGGTATTTTCCTGACCCGTTTCTTTTCCCCTGTTGGCAAAAGACTGTGACGCCAGAAGCTGGTGCGCTTCCAATTGGGAGAATTGTTCCCCTTTGGCGAGTATTCTCAACAACAGAGTACCCTGTGGCACGGGTCTGGGGAGAAGATGCAGGCGAACTCAGACTCAAGCTGTGATGTCAGGCACTGTCATTCGCCTGATCTGGAGGTCAGAGACAGTCTAGGCTGCCAGCTCGAGTCTTGCGGACTCTGTATACGTCCACCAACTGCCCTCGAACACTACATGCTACGGTGTGCAAGCTAGGACAGGTTTCCGGGTAGAACCTTGGGCCCTTCGGACTCCGCAAACTTCCCCCACACTTCTCAAACTCCTCACGCTATGGCACCCCCAGGTGGACTGCTGATCTTACGAGCAAATTCCTCAGCACACGCACGCATTAGGTCGGTCCTTGTCTCGACTGTCTATCTTTTCCGCCCATTTCCACCACACCCTGCACGTGCTTATGATCTCATGGAAATGGGGAAATCCTTTCTGTTCCTGGGGTCTCGTGGACCGGAGGCCAGCCAACCAGCCCTTGGAAACTGCTTAGGGACCCAGGCCACAACAGATGGAAATTAGCTGCAGGCCAGCAACATCCAAGCAAAATCCACCAAATGATAGCCCCCTTCTTGGAGCACAACAAGGCCAGCACAAGTCTATGGATAATCCAGTTGCAGTCCCTCCTGCCCCAATCGCTCTTCTTGTTAATGTCCCAGCATTGAACCAGAGTAGCATGGTTTCAGTCCCCATAGCGTTTTTAACTCCTGAGGGCAGAGCCCCAGTATTTATAACCACAATGGCCTTTGAAGATGAGATCAGTTCATAAGGCCACCTTTGGAATGCCTGGGCCCTCTCTAAATGTTGTCCTGTTTGCCATCGTACCCCGGTCCCAGGAAAGCCTCCATCAGAGTCAGAAGTCTACAGTTTCTTTAGTTTATGGCTGTCGTATCATGAATGCACAGCAGTAGCTGTCCCCCTCAACACCCAGATGCGGTTCGAAGACAGGCTGACAGGTCCACAGAGACACACACACAGAAATACCCTCTTTCACAAATAGGTATTTCCACAGTAGTAATGTTGAATCCACTTGCGACATCAGAGAGGATTTGCCATTACTAACTCATTGAAATCAAACATTATACTGCCACTCTTCTGCACGTACGAAATACAGCTCAATAGCCATTCCACAGATCCCTCATGTGAATCCATTGTGAGAAGCAGGCCCTACTGTACTGAACACACTAAACGGTGCCATACACTACCAGTGCATGTAGCGCACATGCCCTACCGCTTCCCGACTCTGCACCCTGTCCTCAGGGAGTACTCCAATGTAGCGAGAGAGATGCAGAACCTTGGCAAGTAGCTTTTTAAATGTCAAGCCAAGTAACAGGAACCTGCACACAGAGACCCTGCCATGACAAACCAGTGGCACGTTTGAAAAGCTGCCGCCGTGGGTGGCACAACCAGCGCTACAGGTAAACAGGGGTGCATTTGAGTTACATGCCCTAGGTATGTGGCTTTCCCATAGACTAGGGACTTACAGCTAACTCAAATCAGCCAATCATGTGTACACTAATCATAAGTCTGTAAATAACAAGCACGGCACCTTGGCACTGAATGGCAGTGTCAAAAGTTCTCAAAGTCCCAAGGCTAGCACATAGATTAGCGGAAAACCGAGAGGGACAAAAGCAAAAAAACGAGAGAAAGCACCCTAGATAGAGCTATTTCCAACAACCGGGCACTACCAGAATGGATCATAAACATTGTGAGTACATTCCAGGTTTCATTCCATTTAGTCGTGATAAGCAATATTAAGGCCTGTGCAAATGTTTCATTTGAATGACCCGCAGGCGCCTGGCCACCAAGAGGAACCTAGGGGCTATCTTGGCTTCCGTCCAGTCCGTGTCATCCAAATCACCCACATCTTGGGGCCATCTATCCCTCAACTGTTGGAGGGGATACGCAGTATTATTCACTAAAGTACATTATATCCGAGATATGAGTTTATACGCTAGGCACTATAACAAGACTTTGGACTTCAGTGGGTTATGGTAGAGTAATGAAGTGAGTTCCATGGCATGGGCTTTTAAGGCATGTTGTAACTGTAGATATCGAAAAAAGGTGTGTCTACTGCATATCTTACGTCTTCACAAGATATGTCAATAAGTGTATGCGATCCGTGTCCCAGAAATCACTGAGACAAAAGAACCCAATCACGTCCCATGCTCGGAAGCCAGTCAGTTGTACTGTGTATTAAGCCATGAGCTGTGCCACAGTGAGTTCTTAGCCAGCAGCACCCAATCCCATCCAATCCAATGAAGAGCCGCCCACCAGCATTTTAACATCGTTGCTGTGACTGGGGGGAAGGCGTGACCACTTGTTTGAATCATAGAGTAAATCAAGTATTCCCAGGATGTCTACATATTCCAACCCAGCACAGGGGTTGTCCTGATCAGTATACAGCCAATCGTTAATTGGCAGCACCTGGGCGATCCAGTGATATAACCTCACATTAGCGAACCTGAGGCCCCCGTCTTAAAGGGACAACACATACTTTCTGAACGCTATTCAGGGTTGCATCCCTGCCCACAGAAACATTGAAATAGCTGACTTAAGGGATCGGTTGGAAGCATCTGGGATATCAAACGGGTAGTTCTGCAGAAAATACAATAGATGTGGCAGGGATATCATTTTAAATAAAGCCCCTCTGCCACCACTGAAACAAGCAATAACCTCCATGCCTTTATCTCTCGTTTAACTTGATCAAATAGCGAGGTTCTGTTCAATTCCCAGGCCTGTTGGCCAATCCATGAGACCTGCATTCCAGCATACTTAATATGATCTGTGGTCATCTGCAATCCAGCGGATGTAGCTGCATTCTCACAGTCACCAGCACCCACAACGATTTACTCTAATTAACGTAGAAGTGGAGGCCTCCCCATAAATTAGCAAAATCTGCATCAGTCTAGGCATCGATGTCTGGAGGGTCTTAAATATAAAGAAGGATGTCACTGGTTTACAGTGAGATGTGGAGCTTTCTATGTGTCCTCCAGATGGACCCATTCAACAGAACGTTCCTGTAGATCCACTCTGCCAAAGGCTTGATGGTTAGGGTGATTAAGATGGCTGAGAGGCCTCACCACTGCCTCGTCACCCTTTTTTTGCAAATGGGGAGAAAAGGAACCCATTTAACCTAATCTGCTCCCACGGGCCGGAATTTAGAATTTGTCTAGCAATGGCAAACTGGGCCTAAATTCATGCACTCCAATTGTCCAAACATAAAGGCTTCACATACAGAATTGAAAGCTTTCTTAAAGTCAATTGACATTAAGGTCCTATGTGTCGCAGCACTTCTGGACCAGACTAAGGCTATATTTTTTCATACCAGGCTGAGTCCTGTGCCAATTATTAGCACAACAAAGATGCTGTGCAACACAATAAATGCATCTGAATTCAGGTTTGCTTGAGTCAACCTTTCATTCTTGTAAGGTTATCGAAAACAGCACTACTGAGGGGAGTAACCTTAAGATATATTATTCAAGCACTTACAAAAAATTGAGTTTGTGCAGAGTATCTTACAAGCTCTAACTATAGGTGCCTCCAGATGCCCCACATTGATGGCCTCCTACAAGACGCACAGCCCTCTTATGTCACATATATCTGTGTGCCATGGTCCTCCAAAGGGACAGTATAAGTTCCAATTTATTCACCCTCCCTCTGTATCAAAGATGTTACAACTGTCAGCTACCCACTCACAGATGTCTCCACCGGACTTTCCTGTCTCTCTGTGACACAGATGCCTTTCCCAAGTATTCAAATACAACCCTTCCTGTCCTGTGTACCCTACGAATTGTCCCCATTCCTTTCCACTACCACTGCCGTTCGGTAATTGCACTGAAGTACCACCTCCCTATATCCCCAAGGAAGCTCCCCCCAAACTCCTAACCAACTGCCCCAGGCACACTCCTCCACATCTGTGCCACATATTCATAAAAGATGCTTTCTATAAGACAGACTCTCACAACCCTGTACCTCTAAGATGCCCCCTATTCTGGCTATCTTTTCCCATTAAACCACGAGATAAGGGGACAATTTTCATTGCACCAGTGCCCCTTGCTATATCACATGTAATGTGTACTAAATGCACAGAAAGAGTTTGTGCTGAGAAGGGTCTTAGAAGAGTGGAAGGCAAGATATTCAACCTCATACTTTGCATAAAGATAGCACTCATTAAACTGGAAAGAAGGTCATGAAACTCCTCCTTAGAGAAATGATCCTCAAAGGTCTCTACAATTTACCAATGGCTGGCCTAAATGTTTTCTGTATCGAGTCAACGTAATACAAATATCCTTGTGTAAGAGTGCTATATGAACTGGTAAATAGTTAATTTCCTTCAGGTTGTAGCTATTTTTTTAAATTAAGCATTGGTTGTATGTATTAATGTATCAAGCGTAGTGTACAACACCACCTTTAAAATGCCATGTCATCAGTTGTGTAAGCTGCACTGTTAGTATATTTTTGCTGGAGAGGAGAAGTGTGGCTCACTGGTTAGAGGAGGCATACCCTGAAGCTGAGGTCAGACCCGGGACCGGGGTTCGATTCCCGACACGGCAGGGTCCTGAACCCAATTGTCCAAGGACTTGATAATTCTCGCTTTGGTGCCCACTCTAAGCACAAGTTCCCACTATGCAGCTCTGGGCAACAAGCTTGCTTAATCTCCACAACGGCCCCCCCGCCTGACTTTCACCTTGGGGATGCCCAGCACGGGTGATCTCACAGGGAAAAACCAGGACGGGTTCCCAAGGCAAGCGCCGAGATGCCCAAGGGTAACATTGAGAGCTATATAAGAACACACATACATACATGCTGCGTCCCCTTTACAAACACTATACCACTTTTGCATCCACATTGAAGCAGAGAAAGGGAGAAAGAAGGACTGTAAATATGTAGAGCAGCAAATGTACAGAGATGATGACAAGTGAAAGAGGAAGCAGTGACAGAAAATCGAAATGGCGAAGAAGTGGCTAAAATGAAGTGCAGGAGAAGACTGAAATTAGAAAAAGAAACAGAACTGTAAAGGAAAAGCAACACGACATGAAAAAATTACATAAAATGCAAATGTTGAGAGTAATGCGGATAAGAGTCAGCCAATGAACAATAAATGGCTAGACGGGCTCTAAGAACCCAAGCCGGACTCTTTGCTCTGCTCGCCTTATTAATTTGCTGGATGGCCCACATCTACTAATGAGATAGGAGCTGGCTGACATTATGAGTTCTGCAGAGTGCACCAATGGAGAAGCACCTAAGACCACAAAGAGTAACTCAGAATTACGTACGGTCCACCCATTAAAAAGACAACTCACCCACCTTCTTACTGGCCGGAACTCTACAATTAATAACCCTCTTCCTCCCGCCCCGGAACTCCAACTGTATCCCAAATGCCATCTCCCTTTTCGCCCAGACTTCCAAACTGATTAAGCTCCATCCCTTAGACTACTCTCTCTGCGTCTCTGGGTTTTTCTTTTTGAAATTCCCTCCCGAAATGTGTCTCAACAGTATAGCCTGGCACAATGCACCCGAGGTAAACAAACAACCCTCAAGAGCCTGCTCCAGGTCTCCGTCTCCGCGCACTCTTTCTGTGCAGTGATGATCACGTGACGAACGTAAGCCAACGTCGTTGCTATGGACCGTCGCTATAGGAACCTGGTCGCCAACCACGCGCAGCCAGGTCCTTGCTCTCTATTTAACTTCGGTACAGAAGAGTCGCAGATAATCGTCCTTTCATCGGAACTACACTTCTGGGTTCCAGGTCCCACCAGGGGCCCCACGCATCACCGGGGCACAACAGCCTCCGAATCCCGGCCATGGCTGAAGACACCCAGGAGGAGGTGTCCCAACTGGAGCTCGAGGCCATCATTGGGTTCAACGGTAAGAAGAACTTAGTTTTCACACGCACTATTCACTTTGTGGCCAGGCTATCCGTTGTCAGAGTTTATAAGTATTCAAGGAGCCTGCCCTTATTTGGAGCCAGACTTATATTGCGCTTTTCGCTGCAATTTTTCCTCACATATGGATCGCTGCTTGTATTTTCCTCCCTTTGGGTATTAGCAACTTCTGTCCGTCCGAGCAGGGCATGAAATTACCGAGTTTTTTGACTGTGGAGGGAGTCTGGGCGGAAATTACCTAATCCGGGTAGATGCCGTTTATCTACCCTGGCCAATTCTCTCAGAATTCGAAGAAATATTCGGAATTCGTCCAGGTGTAATTTTCTGACACGTGACACTTTCAGCAGTGCCCATCAAGCAGACGTGCAGGTGGGGAAGGGGTTTATCAGATTCCAGCTTCGCCCATAACAAAAACCGGATTTAAGGGACCATTAGAACTCTTTTTGTTGGGAGCTATTGGGAGCCTCACACCTAAATGCAACTAACCTCACACCTAGATGTAATGGAGGAGCTTTAGCACTACAACATTGCTAGAGTGCTATAAAAGACATAAAACAAAATAGTGGTATTTAAATTATTTGTGTAGTGCTACTCTCAGGGTGTCAGAGTGCTTTACATCACATGTACAGATTATACACAAGGATGTTTTACATAAGACAGTGAGGGTTGTAAGGTGTAGGAGACAATTTATGAACTGCATCTAACAAAACGATTTGTCTTAAAAGCAGTAACCCACTTATCCATTTATATAAAAATCTGTCATCTGCATGTTACATAATGTGCTTTGCAGGTAACGTATTAATACGCTATGCTACTTTGATTCAAAACTAGGACTAGGCAAAAAAAACACATCTCTCCAGCAAATACGTTATCCTCCAGAGTTATCTTATTTTTATTAATATTTCCTGAGATTTAGCAGATACACAAAGAACTCTGCCGCCAGTGCCTTAACCCCAAAATAATTTGCAGACATTGAGACCATTTAAGCAGAACAGATTTACTTCCGTTTTTCTCATTGTTGCCAATTTCTTTGTGGCAGGGTTTAAAAAAAAAAGCATTAATTGACGCCCAAATTTTGCGTCGGGTTTGTGTCAATATTTTGGCACAACCCCAGTGCAAAATCTAATTTGTTAAATATTGTAATGCACTTAAATGTAGTCATGATAGACCTTCTAAACATATGTGAGCTGTGATGCCACTTCCTGTGATGCCACATGCAATATCACATGCTGTAATTTCCTTTGATGTCTCAAGTGGTGATGTTACTTCCTGTGATGACGCGCTGTGAGGTAGCATCCATTCTACCAACCTGGTGAGTCCCCTCACTTCTCTTTTTAGGACTTGATCTCTGCTTCAAGGCAAGGAGCATACTGAGGTGTCTGGAACTGACACAGGGAGGCTTGAGCAGCAGGGTTTGATTTCCCTCTTGCAGCACTGCACACGGTGACCTGTACGGAGGTCAGGGGCGGCTCCTCCACTAGGGCGGAGGAGCATCTCTCCACTGCTTTCTCGCAGTGCGAGAAAGCCAAAACATAAAATGATAATAACTATAAGTTAATACCACCTTATGTTTTCTTTGTATAGGCGAGGCTACTCAGCTCTTTGAGCACGGCAGGGGAGGAGTGGTTTGCACAATCCTGAGTGCGCAAAGACTGTTTGGTCGGACCTCTGGGGACGCCCAAAACAGTCATGCGCACCCTACTATGCAGCCTACATGGAGAACATGGCCACCCCATTAGTCCCTGGCTGGGTGGTGTCCTGACCTATCACAACGCTGCTTGCATTGTGATTGGCTTAGGGGTGGGTCCGGAGAGATCCTGGCTGCCTGATTCCTGTTCTTGTTGGAAGCGTCCGCCGTGACACCCCATGCGAATTCCCCGTCGACCCCTCGCGCCCGCGAGCAATGCTAGCTGCCACTGACAGAGGTGCCGCAGTTTGATCATATGGTAACTGGGAGGGAGCAGCTTGGGTGAGTTGGCGACTTCTACAACGCAGCTTTAGAAACACGGTTATCGCCTAACCAGGTATCTGTCTTGGCTGTAAGAGCCAAAGCTCAAGGTGAGCCATCAAAATAACTGGTATGTCAATGATTGAGCAAAGGGGTTGTAAAAAACGCGAGAAAGACTTAGATTAAAAATATGGTATTTTTTGATCACCTGTTTTACTGTATGTCGCTGCATTGACATCTGTTAAAAACAATAGTTTTTAAACATGAACTGTTTTCCCCACAAAACAAAATACGTCAATATTTCAAGTGGACTAAATATACATAGCCTATTATTGCAATCTTCAATGATAACCAATTCATATCCAAGGTAGTTGCAGAACTTTATTTCAGTAATGGCACCAACCATGGAAAGCAGCCTCACCCTTCAGCTCTCTCACTTCAACTGTCCACCGTAGAATACTTTACATGTGGTCATTCTAAAATGACCTAGGATGGTTAGAATGACCAATCCCTTAAAGTTCCAAGTCCAGCACAACACATATCCTCCCCCCAAAAAAACCCAATACCATTAAAAGAAATGAACAGTGTTTACGTAACACTGAAATGTAATATATGCAAAAAAGAACTTTGCATAACATAACTCAACATTGGGAAACTGGAAAAGTCTTTGTTACAGACGCCTTTCACGCCGGAACAGGCAGAAGACCCTGCATGCATGAACTGGTGAATGCTGATGGTACAACATATTCACTCAACCACTTGCGTTTTATATAACACCTTCCAGTGCATCAAGATGTTGAGCCAACGGCCTTACTGTCACAATGACAGCCTTGACTGGAAATACCCCCATTGTTTTTGACTCTTCCACTGATTTAAAACTTGAGATTACACCAATGAGATGTGCTCCATAAATCCCCATTGACATCATTAGCAACATTTTACATAACTTTTTCAATCAAGGAAGTACCCATGTAGCTTGATTCTACTTTACTCACAAAACCGTTTTTTAACCAGAACGTCCGCCCCAACTTCTTATTGTTTATCCTTGGTGCAGTTCTTCAGATCATAAAAATGCTTATAATTTCCCTGATAGTCTCTTCTGAGCCAACACCCTTTTCTTTTGAGCTCTCTAATATCTTCACCTTGCAAGTGCTCCATTCTAGACTCCTTTCCACAAAACCATGCCAGGTTCAACTTACTGTTGCCAACGCGATCCCTCATCTAGAAAAAAGGTGACTTGAATGTCACAGAATTGGTTGTATTCCTGTAATCCCACCACACCTAATTCAAGCCTTCAGACAAAGGTCTTCTTTTAGCAACTGCTCTCTGCACACAAGATTTGGCCTGCGGGGAATACAAGGCAGTCTTGAGCTGTGTAATGGACAAATTACCCAAAAACTCCTGCATTTCATGGGAAGTTAACTGGACATCATTGTCAGTTATGATTTCTTGTGGAACCCTTGACAGAGAAATTCCTCCTACAAAAGTTGATAACCACATTGATGTCCATTGAGCTTGCACACTTCGTCACCACCTACTTAGACATGTAATCTACCATAAGTATCAAATAACGTTCATTATGGGGTAAAAGATGGAACAGACCAGTAGAGTTTAATCCCAGTTTATTTCATGGTTCAGAGGGAATCTCAACTGGTGATAATGGAGCCTTCGAGGTAACATTGATTTTGTCATTCCTCGCACGTGAATCACAATGCTTGACAACACATTCTACCTGACTATCTAATCCAGGCCACTAGTACCACTCGCTCACCTTGAACTTTGTGAGGTCCCTCCCCATGTGGCCCTCATGTGCTAGATTGATTATCTTTTCTCTAAGGACCTTGGACGCAATTATTCTGGTGCCCCTGTACAATTCACCCCCAATCCAACTGAGTGCATGTCCCGCATTCCAATATCCTCTCATTTCCACAGAGAGTGCTGTGTATTCGGTCCGACCCTTGAGAATAAACCACTTGAGTTCTCTCACCACATCATCTGCCTCTCTCGCAGATTGTCACTCATTCTCCTGCAAAACACTCTCACAAATCCAACTAAGTGAAAGAGTTGGAACAGCCTCCATTCCTAACAACTCGCTTCCTAATTCTCTATCTCCTGGAAGATGTGACAAACAATCTGCAACCACATTTTTTAAACCAACAATGTACTCCACTTGGAAACTGAACTTGCTCAATACCTCTATCCACATTTTAATATGAGGAGTCACTTAGTTATCTTTTCTGGTAGAAAGCACATGGACCAATGGCCTATAGTAAGACTGAACAACAAACGGTACCCCCACAGATAAAACATAAAATGTCTGCTTGCCCATGCACACGCCAAAACCTCCCTCTCTATTAGCTCTCTTCTGCACCTTTAAGTGCTCATGACGCAAATGCCACTACTCTCTCTTCCCCACCATCTCTCTGTGAAAGCACCAACCCAAACCCTTGAGACTTGCATCCATGGTCAATATATTTCTCATTGTTACATCAAACTATCTCAATGTTGGAAACACACTGATAAGCTTTTTGACAGATTCGAAAGCTCTACCACACTCATCAGACAATTCGAACTTCGTGTGTTACTTCAACAACATTCTAATGGGCTGAGCCAATACACAGAATTGGGTATGAATTTAGAATAAAACTCAGCCAGAACAACACACTTGATCCTTGTCTGCAGGTGCTGGTGTTTTAATGATGAAATCGGCCAATTCTGCCTTGGGTTTGATTCCTTCTGCCGATATTGTGTGACCCAAAAAAGAAACAGTGGTAACAGCTAACCTTCCCTACACTTTCATTAAGGTTTCATCATGTTCTTCGCAATTCCTCCCTTGAATCAGGATATAATCCTGGAAGAAAAGGGTATTGTTGATTCCATCAGGCATTTTATTCATAACCCTCTGGAAGCATGCCACCGCAGATGCTAGACTAAAAGGCATCTTCACGAAATGGTAAGCTCCCAGAGGCATTTCAAATGAATTCAAGTGCCTGGACTCATTTCACCTGATGATAAGTGGACGAAAGAACTGCCACACTATCAATCTCCCCATCACCTAGCATGGTCAGAGCCTCTGAAATATTAGAAAAAGGCTGGCGATCAACCCATATATATTTGTTTGGGTCATGAAGGTCAACACACATACGAATTTGCCTCCCCCATCCTTAGGTCCTAGCATGATTACGGCAAGCCACTCAGAAGATTCAATCTCCTCAATTATCAATCCTCTCACCAACCTGTCAATTTCAAGCTTCAGTGCTTCTAGCATAAGATTAGGGACCTTTTCCACTTTGTGAACACACAGGACCGCATTCTACTTCGGAATAATCTTGTGTCGAAGTTCTTAAGAAGACCCAATTTGTCATTTAACAGATTGGGAAAGATGTCTTCATGATCTTGTTCTAATGGCACAGACATAACTGGATGCACAGCATTGGGATTTCTCGTTATCCCCATGTCATACTGGTGCCGCCACCTCTGCAAGTTATCCCCACGTTTTGCAAAATACACTTTTCTTTGTCTTCAAAGGTGATCCTCATGACAGCATAACGCAGAACATCTATTTTGGATTCCTCCACACCCTCTCATAACTCACATGATTTATATCAGGCTTAACCAGGGTTACTTCGCCACCAAATTCCTTTTCACAATTCTTGTCAGCCACCATCATATATGGTGAACATGAGTCTGCCAACACCACCACATGTTTATCATCCAATCTGATATGACATCCGGCATCTTTAAGGGACCTATATCCACTTCACTTGGATCTTGTATTATAGCGAACACCATTTTACCCACATCCTCAAAGACTGACTCCACCATTTGGAGTTAGACCCGCCTCACCTTTACACACTCGGGCAAAATGGCCCTTTTTACCGCATTTCCTGCACACCAAATTCCTGGCGTAATATTGTGTACAGTACGCTGAATGACTAGGGTTACCACAGCGAAAGCACCTTAATTTGGTAAACTTTCCGCAACATTCTATTTTCCTTCACCCTTATTTTTCTCTCCTTCTTGCTAGGTTATAGCTCCAATATATCCTACAATCTCACACACACCAGGGTCTTTCCCATCACTGAGTGACTCCGACCTCGCCAGGCTGGGTTCAGAGCTCACCATAGTACGGAGCTAGTCATGCTGTCTGTACTCGACGATCTCAGGAGGAAGGCCGATAACAGAGTTGAGCGCCCTGATTCTTTTAGATCTTTCTACGGCGTTCGATACGGTCAGCCACACAACACTACTGACCCGGCTGATGGACTTGGGCTTTCGGGGGCACGCCTACAATTGGCTAGAATCGTTTCTGTCAGGACACTCGCAGACGGTCCAACTTGGTGATCAGTTATCAGAAAAGGGCAATATCTCATGCGGGGTCTCTCAGGGCTCCGCACTATCACCGCTTCTCTTCAACATATACCTGCAACCCTTGGTGGCCGCGCTAACCAATATGGAATGCCGGGTTTTCAATTACGCGGATGACAGTAAGCTCATCCTGAGTATTGATAACTCGATCCGCAGCCCAAGAGTTAGCTCAGAACCTACTCAGGTTTACAATAAACTGGATGACTACAAACTCCCTAAAAATTAATCTGGATAAAACTGAAGTCCTTGCCATTCCGGGAAAAAACAACCCATGGAGCGGCCTGTTATGGCCTCAAGAGCTAGGGGCATCTCCTAGCCCATCACCAGTTGTAAAAAGTTTGGGAATCAAGATCGATTCCGAACTCTCTATGTCTAACCAAGTCAATTCGGTGGTGGGCACATGTACTGGTCTTCTAAGACAGCAGAGGATACTGGCTCCCCTGCTCTCAGTTTCATCTCTGAAAACTATTGTATCAGCAACTATCATCTCGCGACTCGACTATGGCAATGTGCTTTATGTCGGGCTTCCCCAGAAACTCACGAACAAACTACAGGTGGTACAGAATGACTCAGCTAGGCTGATCTTCAGGTTGCCCAGAAGAACTCACGCCACCCCCTTGCTGCGCAAATTGCACTGGCTGCCTGTCAAGCAAATAGCGAAATTTAAGGGACTCTGCATCGCCCATAAAGTTCATTACGGACACGCCCCAGGGTACATAAAGGAACGCCCAATCAAATACTTGCCAGGGCGGGCGCTTCGTTCAGTAGAAGCTCCCTGGCTGGTATGCCTGCGGGGTAACTTTGCTTCCAAAGGAGGGCGAGCTTTCTCGGTCCTTCTGTCACAACTCTGGAACCAGCTACCCGATACCCTCCGTAAAGAACCTGGTCTGCTTCCCTTCTGGAAACAGCTAAAAACCCTCCTTTTTAAGGAAGTATTAGATACGACCTAACACTTCTCAGTACCATGGAGACCTCCCCGCCCAGATTCTGTTCTTCTCTTCCAAAGCGTTAAGAGACCTGTCGGTGTACATGCGCTATACAAGAATACAATAACAATAACAATAGTTCGCAGCTCCCATACTCATGTGTTGGTACTCTCTACCCCCTCCACAATTGCTATAGCTTCCCTTAGATCTGGGTTCTTGGCTAGCAATTTCTCTCGGACCCTTACATTGTTTGTGCATCTCACCAATTGGTCTCTAATGAGAGAGTCGGTCAAGGGATCAAATTTGCAGGCATGTGCTAATGTTCGTAAGCAAGCTATATAATATCATGCACTTTCACACTGCCCTTGTGTTCTGGATTTTTTTTTATTGTGCTTCAACACTACATTCATTTTTGCTTGAAAATGCTTCTCTAATATTAGGACTGACATATCAAAAACAAACTGTGTGTCCCCCTCTGCATTGCCTACTTGAATGGCTTCCAAACTATCATAAATATTGCGGCTCTCCACCCCTAAACTGTGGAGCAACACCATTTGTTTTATAGCAGCAGAGAATTTTCCTCCCAAAGGCAATGAAATATGAATCAACAAGTTTCTTCTGCCTCTTATTTCTTTCTTTCTTTCTTTCTTTTTATTTATAGAGTTTTATAAAGTGAAAACATAACCCACGTGGGTAGCAGTGAGCTTTACGTTTGTTAGAGAGGATATAGTTATGCTATAAAACATGTAGAAAAATTAGAATACATACAGAATTACAAAATACAGCAGCACCCCAATAAGGTGGTGGTGGCTTTGCCTGTAAGACCAATCGATTAAACATACCATAATAATCAAGTGGTAAAAATGGTTTCATAAACTAGTACAGTCTGGCTTACGGTGGTATATTCTCAGAGATAGGACAATTAGATCAGGCAAGGCAAAAACATGAAAGGAAGCAGTGATCAAAATATCATAATCTAACACAGTAAATGATTCAACAGGCAGCATCCCCAATAATGGTGAGGTCCACTCAGTATTGACACAGAGAAATCAAAAGGGCAATAGTGAAACAGGCTAGCAGTAATCTTCATCTGTGGTTGATAAGTATATACTGCTTGGAGGGGGAGTTACTAGGGTCTGTGGCAGACATTTGCTCATGAGCAATAGTTTTAACTCCTTTCTTGAAAGATGTAGTTGGAGGGTTCATCCTTAGATCCGGGGGGGGGGGAGTATCCAAATTCTTGGTACGATGCCCGAGAAGGCTCTGTTATAGCTTTTATTTTTAGAGGATTCATGAGGTTTCAGTAGTAAAGTGCTGGAACTTCCAGAGGATCTATGACCTCTTAAAAGGTCCTAGATCCTCTGAGCGAGGTAGCTTGGGATGCTGAAGTGTAGAGCTTTGTGGGTAATGCAAGCAATTTTCTGTTGAATTCTAGCTTGATAGGGGAACCATTTGATGGCTTTCAAATCAGGGGTGATGTGATGGTTTCTTTTTGATCCTGTGATGAGTCTTGCAGCAGCGTTGAGGGAAGCCCTTTATGGGGCTGTTTGGGATTTGGGCAGGCCACTAAGGGTAGCCCTTCTATAGTCCAACCTCGGAATCACTTGGGTTTGGACGGCAGACTTGAAGTCATATGCAGGGAAGGAAGGGTTTTAATTTCCTTAAGATGTTCATTTGATGGTTTGCTTTTTAGTGGCAGCTCTGATGTGTTTCTACAAATTAAGGTTCTTATCAAGAGTTATTCCCAGTGATCTTACTGAATCAGTAACTTTGAAGGCTGTTAATTGCTTCCGTCATTCATTAATAATGAGAGAATGATTGGGTGGGGCATTTAGAAGAAATTCACTTTTAATTGTGTTAAGTTTTAGGTGGTTGCAAGTTAGCCAACATTGGGTATTTAGAACAGTTCTGTTGAGGGATCTAATGTCTTCAGGGTAAGTAGAGTTGAATATAATCGGCGTACATGTGATAGTGGATGTTAGATGAATCTAGCATTTCCGTTAATGGCTCCATTCACAAGTTGAAGAAAGTCAACGAGAGGTAGGAGCCCTGAGGAACACCTAACATGACCGGAGCAGTCTTAGACAGGGATCTTGACTTTTCTGTTCTGTTATGGAGAAATGAGGTGAACCATATTAGGATGGAACCTAAGATTCCCATCCTGCTTTCCAATAGATCTAGTATGTAGTCATGCTTAACCGTATCGAATGCGGAAGATAGGTCAATGTAGATTAAGAGGCAAGATTCATTTTGATCTATTATTTTTAGTGCATCATCCACTATGTGTTTAAGGGCCAATTCAGTGCTGTGCCCTGGCAGAAGCCTGCATGGAATTGATCAAGAATACTGAATTAATCAATGTGGTTACATAGTTGGATATGTGTGCATTTTTCCAGGAGCTTCGGCAGAGTTGGGATATAGAGATGGGCCGAAAGTTATTTAGGTCTGTTTGGTCTGCGGTTGTTTTTTTCAGGATAGGAGTGACCTGCCCAGACTTTAGGCAATTAGGGATTGTTCCTTGGTGAAGGGAGGTGTTTACGATCTTGGTCCAAAGTGGGAGTATCAACACTTTTAGCTCATTAAAGATGTTAGGGGGAAGAGGGTCATTGAAGTGGTTTGATGGTTTCAAAGCTGACAGAATTTTGAGGATGTCGATTTCCTTAAAGGTTTTGAAAGAGTTCCATGTAGCGTTATTTTTGAGAAAGTGTCCAGGACAACCAGATGGTACCACAGTCATGGAGGTGGAAAGATTAAAGTGATGTAAAAGAGGCTCATGCCCCAGTGCCTTCAGCAAATCAGTTATAATAAGATCAATCTTCTCAAGGAAGAAGGAGGTACAGTTTGCACAATTAGGAAGTGCATTAGATCCAGCTGGGGAAGAGTTGGGGGGGCCATACGATTGAAGTTTAATTAGCTAAAAAAGTTATTTTGACCAATTTCTAGACTGGTCAAGTTGGCTTCTGTAGAAATTTGCTTTGGAGTTTCTGATGCTTTTTTTAATCTGTATTTCTCAGTGATCTCATATGTTCGAGGTGTTCAAGGGAAGGCGAGGATCTCCATCTTTGTTCAGTTTGTGTCAAGTTGCGTCTTTTGGTATTGGGGCTACCATTGTACCATGGTTTAGAGTCCTTAGTAGATAATCTTTTTAGTTCTATAATTGCTATTGAGTCTAGAATAGTCTATATGGAGCTAGGATAGTGGCCTATAAGATCTTGAGCATCTGACATGTCTCCAGGAGGTGGAAGGATGTTATTGCTAAGGGATGTTAATTCATTAATGTTGATATTTATTGTGCCTCTTTTCCATGTCGTTGCTGTTTTTATTTGAGCGTTGTTTATTCTCAGGGGTTTGGAGATGAGGAATGCGATGTGATAGTGGTCAGACAAGTCACAATGGAGGATAGATTCCAGGCGGATAGTGTTGTACATTGCAATGATAAGATCTCGGGTTGCTCCCTTGTTATGAGTAGGGCTGTCACATATTTGTGTCAGGTAGAGGTCTGCAAGAAAGGATTTAAGGCTGTTAACTACAGGGTCATTCAAATCATTCCAGTGGAGTTTGAAGTCTCCAAGGAAGATATTGTTACTGTGTTGATTCGTTTTTTTTGGGATGATATCCATAATTTGTTCCAAAAATGAGAGGTTATAACCAGGCGGATGGTACATCATGTGTAGTTTACATATAGATCTGTTGTTTCAGGCAATATTTATGCAAAGATATTCGAATAATGATAGGATAGGGGAATTAGACAGAAAAGCAGTTATGGTGAATACATGCAATGTTTCCAACTGGTCGGCTAACTCTATCTAGTTTAGTAATGTCATAACAAGGAGGGGCAAGTTTGTCAAGGATAGGTGCAGAGAAAGCATTTAGTCATGTTTCGGTTAGGATTAGGAAGTCCAGGTCCTGTGCAAGTATAAGGTCTACAATGTCCACCGCATATCTTGAGGTAGAGAGTTCTCCATCTCAGGAGTAGAGATTTCAAAGAGGGTGAGATCAAGATGGTTGGGAGGTGTGTATGAGGCCCAGGGAGATGATTGGTGGGTAGGGCAAGATTGTGATTCAATGAATTCAGGTTCCTAGAAGGCGAGCTTTTAGTAGACTATTTGATGGTGATGTATATAAGGGTTTGTAAATCTGCCTTTAGCGGTTGTAGATTTTGTGTAATCTCATCGAGTCTGGAAACTAATGAGTTGTGGGAGTAGGATTTCAGGTCATGTGATAGAAGGGAAGGAGGTGGAGGGGTATTGTTGTCTATGATAGTGTGATACTGTTGGCCAGAGGGTTCTGGCTTAGAGAAAATTGGCTCTGAGGCGAAGGGCAGCTTAGAGATGGTAGGAGGGGAGCTAGAGAGCAGCGTAAGATGGGGTGCTAGGGGCTTGTTGCTGAGTGTGATAGTGGGTTCAGGCGCCAGGAGTGTCGATGGTCGAGGTATGGAGTGTGTTGGAAGTATGGTATGGTGAGACAATGATTTATGTTGCTATGTGATTTCGGAGTTACTGCTCTGTTTCTAGGATGTAGTTGAGGTTTAGAGATATGATCTTCCACAGTATAATTGGTTAACCCTTCTCTGACAGGAAAACTGGGGTAGAGAACTTGTTTGTCCAAGCCATGGTGACAGTTCAATCAGTTTAATCCTAAAAAAAACTTTGAGATGTGCCAGTCACTGAGTTAAGTAATGTGCTGCACAGAATCAGACTCAACGCCAAAGTGTGCCTACCACTGCATGAAGGGACATGCACTGTCTCCACAAGACCGGCACAGCATACCTCAACAGACGACTCAACTTCTACAGCCCCACCCGCCAGCTCCGCTCAGCCAGCCTCACCCTTGCCACAGTCCCCGGCATCCGAAGAACAACCACCGGGGGCAGATCCTTCTCCCACCTAGCCGCCAAGACCTGAAACACCCTACCCACCAACTTACGACAGACCCAAGACCTTCTGGCCTTCAGAAGACTCCTCAAGACCTTGCTCTTCGATCACTAGCAGCAGCACCTCCTCCCCTGCAGTGCTTTGAGACCATCACAGGTATGTAGTGAGCTTTATAAATGATTATTTGATTAATTGATTGATTGATTGAAAGGCACCCGGTCTATCACAATGTTGGAAATATCCCCAATGCAGTACCAGACAAACTCAATTCAGAGGTGTGCCTATTACTGTGTAAAGAACAACATTTGCATAGTATGGCACAGTGTAAGGCAGTATGCTCCCAGGTGTGCCTATCACCGTACATCTACAACTTGTGCAATCGCCATGCAAATTATGATCAGTTAGGCACCATAAAGGTGTGCCATTCACCGTAATATCCCTTCTTCAGGAACAGTGACCACTTCAAATACCACTGTTAATTGCTGTTGAGACGGTTGAAGCTCGAAACCTGAGACCAAAAACTGCCCAGTATGCTTTGTCACAGCGTCGTAGATATATCGTATTTCCCCATAGATCCAAACAGAAATGTGCCCAATCCTCCAAAATGGTCATTAATGTGTCCTACTTTGATGTTTTCCTGAGAAAAATGAGCTTGTTCCCTCAACGTGGCATGCATCGCTTGGCACAGGTATTTGCAGGTGACTGCTCTTGATCCTTTTTCCAACGTATGCCAAAGATACTCCGCAAGAGGAATAACAAGTTGCCTCGCTGCTCTAGTACGAGCCACAGCAACTGTTGATAGGTGATTGGTTTTCAAATATATATATCTCCTCTCCTATGATTAGGAAAGTCACCAAAACTGGCGACAAAACATCTGTCCAGTTTCTTAGAGGCTAACACCTGCTTGGACGAGGCTCAGTTTGGCTTCAGACCAGCCCATGGCACTGAGTCTGCATTCGTGACCGCTTTGGACGACCTTCGTTCGCGTGTTGACTATGGTCGAGCAGCCTTTCTTGTGCTGCTCGACATGTCGGCCGCGTTCGATACGGTCAACCATGCCATCCTGATCAGGAGACTTGAGGAGAGTGGGGTAGTTGGCCGGGCCCTTGACTGGTTGGTCTCTTACCTTGGTAACAGACGCCAATTGGTGGCCTTACCGCCCTATCGTTCGGACATCAGACGGGTGGGGCAGGGCGTACCGCAAGGGTCGGCCATCAGCCCTATTTTATTCAACCTATACCTCCGCCCCCTGGTCAGTCTAATTAAGTCCTTTGGCATTGCGGTCATCAACTACGCGGACGACAGGCAACTTATCTTCTCGTTTGAGGGTAGGGATGCTGTGTCGCAGGAGACCTATCATCGATGCATGTCAGCTACTGGAGAGTGGCTGAGTTTGAACTCACTGCAATTTAACAGCTCAAAAACTGAGGTATTGCATTGTTCCTCGGATCGCATTCCTCGTCCGTTGCCATCGGAATTTTGGCCTCCTTCCTTCCAGGGTACAGGGGCAGCAGCAGTCTCCACTCGAAATCTGGGGGTGCTGTTTGAATCCAATCTGCAGCTGGACGCATTTGTCAATAAAACCGTGGCAACGTGCATGCTGTTGCTCCGAACACTGCTGAAGATTTTATCTTTCCTGCCGGCTCATGCCCGACCAGAGGTAGTGCGCAGTATCATCTTAAGCAGGCTTGATTACTGCAACACGCTACTTCTCGGTGCACCGGCTGCCCTAGTTTGTAAATTGCAGCGAGTGCAGAATCTGGCGGCTAAGCTGGCGCTCTCCGGACGGCGTATTGACTCATCTTCTTTGGCGCTCCAGGACCTCCACTGGCTGCCTATTTCTCGGCGCATTGAGTTTAAGGCATTATGTATTGTCTTCAGGGCCCTCCATGGCCAGGGACCTCTCTCTTTACAGAGGATGTTTTCCTGGTACGTCCCTACCAGATCTCTCCGTTCCTCCTTGGCATGCAGGGTGGTAATTCCGAAAATCCTAAGGATGCGGATGGGCGGACGCTCCTTTAGGTTTACTGCAGCCAAGCTATGGAATGGTCTACCCCTGACCTTGAGAAGTAAAGAAGATCTCCCTTCCTTCAAAAAAGGTCTAAAAACTCACCTCTTCCCTAGGTCGGTATAAAGCTATAAGGCAGTACAATGTTGAGTATGGCAGATCAAGTCAAGCGCCAGGATACCCTAAGGGTGACAGTTTAGCGCTATATAATACGCCATACTATACAATACATACATACAATGTGTGGACAGTTCAGAAATGTGCCCACAACTGTAGCTACATAGACACTGAGGTAAATATTGACCAAAAAATATACTAAATCAATCTTTACCCGTGTGATGAGTTCTCGCTACGCAATGGGTTCAAGAGAGGTTGGTGCCAAGAGATGCATGTCTCCTCTCAGGTGCTTGTCGCCAATATTACAATCTTTAGTGATAACCAAGTCATATGCAAGGTAGTTGAATAACCTTATTCGATTAATAGCACAAACCATGGAAAGCAGCCTCACCCTCCAGCTCTCCCACTTCAACTGTCCACCCTAGAATACTTTACATAGGGTCATTCTTAGATGACCTACGATAGTGAGAATCAACAATCCCTTAAAGTTCCAAGTCCATCGCAACACCTATATTCCTATATGTGGAGCTAAATAATTTTTTTATTAAACCATACATGTTTTTTTTATAGCACAGATCCTGAATTGACTTTCTCCAAAATAGTTTCTTACTTGACCCTCACTTAAAATGACACATCTTTGAACAAGTATTTTCTACAAATGCAAATATCAAATGTAAATTCAACCTGACATGATATATGTATTAAATGCTAAATGTCTTTCTAAAAACAATAATGAAGTTAAAGGCAAGGTAAAGTAGGATATTGTTTTAATATTAATAACCCTTTCATAAACAGCACAGAGGGAAAGGGTCAGCACCTCAATGACAGCAGAGGGAGAAGGCGCAGCTGCCTGGCATCGTGTTGATTTTAAAAACTGCTATAGGGAGGGAACAATGTAGTACATTGGGTACTTTCTCATTTCTATTTTGGCTTGACAGTCCCCATAGGACAAGTATTGACCCAGAACCAGTCATTCAGCATAATCCAGGCGCAGGTCTTGCATGACTTGACCACTTCGGCTATTGTAGTGTGTCAGGCCCAGTTTGGAGGGGGCATGGGACAGGCATGGGCTACTGGGTCTAAACCATAGGAATTGAAGTTGTTTGCCATTGATGTCCTGGGGTCCTTCGTGCTATGGTTCTGTAAATTGGACCAAGTAAAATCCCTTTTGCATTCAATGCGCTGGGGCGAGGGTGAGAAGTCACAGGCTTCACAGGGAGGTTGTGAGGTGGGGGTTGCTCAAGTTGTGAGATTAATAAACAACGGACCCAATAAAAAGAGTGCCCTGCCCAGTGATTAACTTTTCAAGAAAGAAACATATTGTAATCACACAGTTGTACTAAATACTACAAAGTTCAATGCTAAGATAAGTCAGTGTCTTTGGATACTATCTCTTGTAAGTGCTGCACCCACCTTGGTCCCACTTTGTCCCCTCTCTATGGTTCTAGGTTCCACCCTCACTTTATAGGGGTTGGCAGGTGTTGCATGAATCAGTTTCGGTGCAGCTCCATCTCCTACAGTTTATGGTGTACTCTGTCTCAAGACCTTCCTCTTCGTGGGCCGGAAGTGTTCTTTCAAGGGCTTTTCAGGGCTGAGATATACTCTGGCAGTTCTTAATTTGCACAAAAAAATAAGAGCCAACGCCCAAAGCTTTGCTCAGCAGCCCGTGATATTGAATGTCAGGGGTGTCGAATATTAAGGCTGTGTGTACTTTATTTAACCTCTTTTATCCACCATCAGATAATCCTTGTCCCTTTATCTCACTCTCTGAGGTTATTTTTCAAGCTTGCTTTCTTTCTTTACCACTGTATTTCCATATTTCTCCTCCTCCATCTTTCCTCCTTTGTGTTTTTCTCTCTTGCTCAAAGTTTGGTGAGGAAATATAAGTGCCGGTCCTCAAAAGAAAGTTTCAGTAAGCCATACCAGCAACCACTGGCTCAAATTAAGCACTGCATTCTGGCAAGCGCTCATGCATATTTGCAAGACCTGCTGCACACCACAGCCCTTAGTGGAGCGCTGGGAACAGGATCACGTTTGGCAGCACACCTGCCGAACCTTTATTTCAAGGTCACTGCAGCCTGGCGAGAGCGACTCTGCCATAACCGATGCAGTGAGTCACTTGACAAATGGCAGTCCTAAAGAAGATGTGGACCTATCAGATAATAACTAGGTGCACTCTCAGGGGGGTCCCTCCAAAGTCAACTGTTCTAGCCCATGTCTGGAGTGACTGGACAGCAGGTATAACCCCTCACTGGGCCTTCAGCAATTAGGCTGATGCAGATTGTGCTTAGCCTTCAGCTGATTGACAGAATCGGCACTGCACAGGCTTCTACTCACCAAATTAAAGCACCAACTGTTCATGTGACAGTCACAGGATTGCAATTCCTGCCAGGAGTCAAAGAGAGAGTCTTGGTGACCCTCACACATCAGGGTCCTTCCAGATTGCTCTTGTCCTGTCTGATTCGTCTGGGTGCCCCACAGCGACTAGGGACTCAATGGTCCTCCCTCCTTCCTGGACAGTCTCTCCTGTTGCAGGACCAGGCATATTCTTTCCCTCTCACAGCAGGCAGGAACGTTTTTTGGGCACTCCAGGTGCAGGTCCACGTGTCCGCCAGTAAGAGATCCAATCTTCAAGTGATGTTCCCTAACCTCTTGGAGACTGGCTGTCATGAAGGCACCTGCCATGGTTGCATAGCAGCCCTATGAGTACTCTGCAGAGTATTCAGTTCCTTGGTTATAGAAGACTCAGAAATGGAAAAAAAAGTATGGTGGTTTGACTCTCACTTTTATGCACAGCTTTCAGACATATGATGTTGATCCACTATCTCAAACTCTATGCTTGGTTTGGGGTGGCTCTTCTTTCAAGTGTCCTTTCTAGGCTGTTTTCCAGATGCAACCTTTGTGTAAAGTGATGCTTCTCTCAGCAGAAATGTCTCCATCCCACATCAGAGGCGTAAATGGGTGTTAGGTTACAGGGCATACGGAGTTGTGATGTTACTGAATGTGACTGTCTTCAGCCCACTGCATAAGTAATCAGGAAAAGAGTAAGACATAGGGGCAGGACTCAACTAAAGACTTCCTAATTCCTAATCTCTCATAACAGAGTCTGCAGTCCCATGCCTCAACCCTACCATCCTCCAAATGACAGTGTTCGGGAAGAGTGAACAGCATCTTCTTACTAACCAAAAGGCCTCATAGAATATCTAAAAGAGCCCTGTCTTCACTATCCTCATTTCAGTGTATACATCTCCTCTCTACAGCAGCAGTTGTATAAGCAAGACACTTACGCTGTCTGGGAGTACAGTCCTCGCCCACCATCTTGTACCAGGCCAGGGACACTCAAAATGGATTCCACTGGCACCCATTACTCTGGCTCACTTATACACCATGTATGAGCCACACTGAGCACATGCGCAGCACGCTTAATACACAATCGGAATGTTAGCGCAAGGAAATCAGCAAGTGCATTGTAGCAGACTTTTGCATGAGTGGGTCCATACACATCCACTCCAGTGACCCATATAACAAGCATTGGCATAGCCAACAGGTCTCGCCTTTCGGACCTTATAAGTGTTTAACCATGCAACAGTTGATGTTGTTGCACCAAGGATATTGTGCTGCATATCTAAATACTTATAAGGTCCCAAAAGCAAGACCTATTGGCTATGCCAATGCTTATTTCAATAGGCATTAATGAAGTTTGAGCTGCTCTTGTGATGGAAGCAAGTGTGCTATTTAATCGCGAAATGGGGCCTTAATTCGAATAGTAGTTTGTTAATTGTGAACTGTAATTGGCGGAAAACATAGTAACAGAACACACGGTTCACTGTGATTTATTGTCCTGCGAGTCTCAAACAAAATCCCAGCATTTTCTAGTTAGTTATTGCTTAGCATTGCATTTGCTACGCAGGTTCAGTGAGAATAGGTAGTAGTAGAATGTACCTTTTTTGTTGTAAAAATATTCAGATCTAAATGGCATGTTGGGGCTTCATGTCTTGCATTTCTGTATTGACTCCTGATGAGCTGCCTAAGCACCTATCCCCACTCCTTCACAAACTGCATACTACCTCTGAGAAATTGGATCCCTGCCGGCCGGGCTAGCGCACAGTGCACGCGCGCTCGCATGGCGGCGTGCTTTCACTTCGAATGAGCACATTGCAGGTTTCTCTAACGACTCTGCCTCAGAACATTTTAGCCCACATGACACATAATAGAGGGGAGCTCCGCTGTGCTTGCAAGTAGCAGGAAATCCTTGGATACATTTAACCCTTGCGCTCAAGCTGCTGCAACAGGGAAGCACCGCGCTCACCACTGTCTGCGTGTGTTGTAATGTCTCACCACACTCAGAGCTGAAACTGGCTCTGTCCGAAGAATGTTAGTTGTCCTCCCGTAACAAACCATTTCTCTTTGCCCCACCTGTAAACACACCTCCCTCCTCGTCTCCTCCCATTCAGCTTTGATGGGTCCCAGCCACAATTTGTCAAATTCCTCCCCGGGTTGTGCTAGTCCTGTGCCCGCCTCTCTCTCTCTCCCTTCAGAACGTAGGGGGAAGAACTCCTTCATACCAACGTCGAGGGCGCAAACTGATCCTTTCTCTCTTAATGTAGCCGTTAGACCTGTGTAGGCAACCAGATTGCTTCAGATGACCAGCATTTGTAGCAATTCTGGCAGTAAACATTATAGCCCGTTTGGCTTGTTGCCTTCTAACAAGGTGCTGTCAGACGGCTTCCGGAGAGCAGCATGACCTGCCTTTCTTAGTGCAAGAAAAGGACTTAATTTGTATCGAGGGAAAACGGTTCCACAGCACCGCTTCGCTACACTCCTGCAGCCGGGGGAATCAAATATCGAGCATTAGCAAAGCCTGTAGTTACACTGGAGTGTGGTGAGCAGTCAACCCTCACATAGTGGAAGTGCAACATAGACACAGGTAGAACCCTTTACAGCTTTGCTTTGTTTCACAGGATATAAAATCCAGTAAAGTATGAAACTCCGTCAGTCAGCGAGTAAGTCTCTGATGTCAGAAGCGCTATAACCCTTCGATCACTGCCTCATGCCCTTCCCTCAATCCTTTTCTTAATTGAACTGTGCGTGTTTTTAAATAAGGTGCTGGGCGTCTCACCTATCCCCACTCCTTCACAAACTGCAAACTACCTCTGAGAAATTGGAGCCCTGCTGGGCTGGCGTGCAGTGCAGGTGCACGCGCATGGCGGCGTGCTTTCACTTTAAACTGCTTAAAATGAAAGCACGCCGTGTTTAACAAGATGGCGGCGGACTGTCCACTGTCCTTACATGCACGTGCATGCTGTCAGGTTTCGATAAATGGCGGGAGAGGCCATCTTTGTCCATCCCTACGTGTGCATGTAAGGCTTTGGGAGAATCGATTCCAAAAGGTCCTCTCTGGCGAGAGCAGCGCATGCGCTGCTTTTGCCAGGCGAGACCTTAAAAGGACTGATCATACTAGTGATCCTTAAAGCATAGTATGCTGTCACCACCACTCTATGTACTAAACCCATTACAGGGGCAGTAGTACTCTGTCACAAATAAGGGCATGCTTGATGTGCTGCTCCGGGTCATAGAACAAGTCTAAGAGTTCTCATAGTCTGAGACAAGTCTATCCTTTGTGCACACACTTAAAGTACCATGACACCAGGCCCAGCTTAAAAACTCAGGACAGGGGAACACACCTGTTTACCATGCATGGGACATTCCCATAGAGGGTAATTATCCTTGACATGAAACGTCTTCAGTTTCTTCAAGGACTGCTGAGTGCTTTTGATGTCAATTGGGATGCTAGTTCAGATGGAAAATATCTGACTTCTGGTAGTTTCCATCTTACTCATGGTTTCTAGCCTGTTGATGTCCGGACTTCTGGTGCCGTACGATCCACCTGAGGAGTTAATTTAATGGTATAATAGGTCAATATTGTTGTTGATAGTCTTGTAGGAATTAAGGTAGCTTAAAAGATGGTATGGGCTTGGATGGAGAGCCAGTGTAGTTCCTTCAGCATTGGGATGATATGGTTGAATTTCTTAGTCTTAATGAGAGGTATCCTGGTATTTATGACTCCTTTCAGGGGATCCAGGGTAGTGTCTCAAAGGCTGTTGAGCAGTGTATTGCTTCCATGCTAGTGTGGTAGAAGCTGGTCTTGTACTGTTTCTCTAAAATATGCTTTTTGGAGAAAGGGTATCACTTTCAATGTGTTTTTTTAATGTGAGGTCTCTGTCGAAGGTGAATTGAAAGGTTCGTGCAGTGCCTGTCAACTGGGGGTGAAGTTATCTTAGTTTATGTCAAAGACCCAGGCTTGAATCACAGTTTGCTTGGATCTATTGGCGAACAAGAGAAATGTAGTCTTTACTGGCTGAGCTTCAAGTAGGTGACATTCAGTTTGGGATTAGTTTAGGGCAGTTTTTGAATTCCTCTTTGGTATAAGAGAGTTTGAGTTAGAGCTGAGTGTCATCAGCGTATTGGTCGATGTTGAACTTCCTTGTGGTGAGTAAGCTTATGAGTGGGTTTAATGTTGAGGTTGATGCTGATGGGGTCGGGGGATCCCTGATATACTCTGCTAATGGCTGATCGTGTCTGGCACCTTGTAGTTGATGTTGTTTGGAGAACCATCTCAGGGCAGTCAGAGAAGCCCATGTCTACTTCAAGGGTGTTGCTTGGAACTTGATGCTTGAACGTATCGAAGGCTAGGGAGAGTCCAGCAGGATTAGGAGGCAACGGTCTATTTTATTATTAAAGAACATGGTCCAATCAACTACTTGGAGAGTGGCTCTTTCCATGCTGTACGGTAGTGAAGGCAATAAGCGATATCAGAAGCGTACGTAGTAAGAGCATTGTGGCAGTTATTCAGAGTAAGAGGGTGGATTATGGTAACTCGAGGAGTAGGAATTAAAAAGAGTGTATTGATAATGAATTGTGGGTCCATTTGAACAGTGACTATTGTAAAAATAACAGCGAAGTGTTTGAAAGTGTGATGTTTGTGTTTAGCGCCAGGTCAAGTAATGCATGTTTACATATTTGTTTTCACTTTACCCTGACGAAGGACCCTTGGAGGTCTGAAATGCATTGGGACTTAAATAAACTGCTTTTTATGGATTTGACATTGGAGCGTGTTCTTGGGAGTGGTTCGGATGGCCCCGCAGGAACATAAGAAATATGGAAAATAGCTTATCCCTGCTTGTGTATGACAAAACGAAAAAAAAGCGATGAATGTAGAAACAGATAAGAGTTGAATGAAGAGAATATAAATAAAAACTTAAGTGACAAGTGAAAAGCATGGATGCAAATGTAATTTAAAAAGCTGTGCCACTGGTTGGGGCCATGAATGGGTCCCATTAGGATGCTGTTCAGTTGATAGTGTGCTGCATGGGCTGAGCACGCCATCGGTGAAAAGCATGCAATGTTGAATTTAAAAATGTGCTTGAAAATAGGATTACTTTCAAAGCAAATGGTGTGCTACCCCTCATATTGTATATTCTTTCCATACTGTACCATGGTACTATGCCAGACTAGTAATCATGTATATGTGTGTTTTTGCTGATTTGATCCTGTTGCTGGGTTGAGTTTGTTTTTTCATTGATTTTCCTTAACAACAGTAAAGGACTGTTTGGCTGGAAGTTGGTAAGGTCATCTGTGTTGAGGGTAGGTTTCTTAAGGAGGGGAACCCCTGCTCAGTCTTAAGGACACCTATAAAGACCCCTATGCTGAGGCTGGTGATGGCAAGGGTAGGTGAGAGGGCATCTCATTGAAGAGACTTGAAGGTAGAATGTCTTCCTCATAGGCTTTGTGGGCTTTTCTGGATGTTGCAGAGTGAATCATGTGAGCTGAGATTAGACCGAATTGCCTGACCAGGTCCTCCCTGAACTGGAACACAAACAACTCAGGGCCGGTTTTGCTCTACTTATGGGCTTGACTGTTCTCACGAAGAGCAGGGTCAAGACTGATTTGAATATGGCTGGGTCCAAACTGAGGTGAAATGGTGAGCAAAAGAATGATGGGTTGGGATGCTACCCGAGCGATTGCCAGTGGTTCGACAAAATGCAAGCATTCCTCCCATCACCTTTTGTATGTTTCATGCACCGCCCTAAGTGGCATGGGTATGCCCAGACATGGGTCCCATGCTCACGGTGTCACTGGAACTAGGCTGTACCCGTCTTATGAGCTCATAACTAGGTTGAAACTGTTCCTGGGTTGCTTGTGTTCTGGTTCCGGGAGGACCTGGCATGGCAGTTCAGGCTGGACTGTTCCCATGATGAGCAGGGTCAAGACAGATTTGTATACGACTGGGTCCAAACTGAGGTTGCATGGTGAGAAAAAGAACAATGTGTTGTTACCCCGAGCAATTGCCAGTAGTTAGACAAATTGCAAGCATTCCTCCCCTCACTTTTGTGTGTTTATGTTTCTCTTCGATGTTGACCTTTCTGTCATCCCATAATGACAATATTTGTTATTAGGGATGATGGAGGCCAAACGGTTTTGAGCAAGTATATTTTGATTTCTAGCCAAAGAGGTTTCTGTTACCTGCAGGTAGGAGACCCAGATCCCCTTGCCTTAAGCGATCAGCAGTTTGATAGGTAAAGAGGTTCATCAGATATATACCACAAAGCTTTTTTCCATTTAAACAATGATGTTTTACATTTTTTTTGTGTATCCAAAGACATGTGAAAATAGATACATTTATGGATTTGAAGAGGTAATGTGAAAGGCAAGGTGGGTACTTAGGAGGTAGTTGTCCTTTGGCATAACTATCATCTTCACGGTTTCCAATCTTCTCCATCAAGACAAATATTTGGTTGCCCAGAAGTGCATTAACCTTGGAAACTGTAACCTTTTCTTTATATCTGGCAGATTACTTCAAATCACTGATACACCAAATGCTGATGTATTTCAGTTAAGGCGGTTGCCAGCAGAAACCTGTGGTATCTAGTAGTTGTCTCTAGTAGATCAACGTTATATAGGGAGTTCAATGCATGTCTCTTTGACTTTTCTTAGTTTAGAGCATAACCAGATACTACTGCATCATTTTTCTTGATGTTCACCAGCTCTGAAATAGAGGTTTTAGCTTTGTCAATGAATATGAGAATGTCATCAGCATAACCTGCTCTTTTGTGGACTGGGTTTCCAAACTGGATGCCTGTGATTATGTTTGGTCTCAGTGCTGTAGCAGTTGCTTGGCTGCCTATGTACTTTGGTTCTTCAATGTTGGGATGTTTTCCTCGTAGAATGTTGATGTTTAGAAGGTTGGTTCTCTGGAGGCTATAGCCAGTTAACGGTTGATGACTTGAATAAGGCTATGGTTGTAATATCATTCCTATGACCATCTCAAGAAATCTTAAGTACCTTACCTTTCTCATGTGAGTTCCTCTTAGTCCTGCTCTCCGTTTGGCGACGATGAAAGAAATGTCTGTGTGCTGCCATTTTCAACAGGATTCTAGCACACCCGCTGGATCCAGCAGTTTGAAACTTTGCATTTCAAGTCTTCTTCCAAAAGGAACATAATTGTGCAGCACTAACTACGCAAGTTGTTGTGCCATCCATGCATACATTTTGGTAAGCAAAGTCCTCTGCAGCACGGCATAGATAGATTTCTGCTGCCCCATCTGAGACTCTACGCAACGTATTCCTCTTCTCACAGACATAGGACCAGGGCCGGCTCCATGGCGCTGTGACCGGTGCCACTGCACTGGGCGCTGAATTCAGGTGGGGGTGTGTGGTTTGCAAGTACATTATGATTTTAAAAGCCCCTTCTGCCGTGTCCTTGCCTCCAGAAATTGTCAGGCAACCATAAAAATGTTAAGAACACTCTTGTGATTAATGGTCTTCCCGGAGAGAGATCCGGGGTTTTGTCTAGTGGAAGTTTTGACTCATCATAAGGTAGCGCAGAGGGCTAATATGCCTCCTGCAAAGAACGTGTACCATGCAGATCAAAAAGTGCATATAATGTAAACAAGTCAGTGGGTTACTACTTTTGTCGGAGAGATCCTTTTGTTACTTGCAATTTATAAGCTGAAATCCTCATATAGAATAGTGAGCTATTAACAGTCAACAGAGCTCCGTACAAACTGCAAGGTGTAGATTAGACCGTTTTGATTGCTTCTCATTTTTCCTTATCCTAATGTTGCAAAAAGGGTTAATTTGTGTAGAAATCAATGCTTATTATTAAAGAGAACTTCTAACCATGGTGTTACGTTTTAAATCCTCAGGTTGTGCTTCTCCAGACCAAACACTCTGCCTACCAGTATGGATGACATGTGACTCCTACACCTTTTAATCCTCTGTGTTATGTAACATTTCCTATACACTGATTTACACATGTATGGTTGATTGTCTCTGTGTACCATGTGTGTGATGTAAAGTGCTCTGACATCGCACACTGGTATGAGTGTCCCTTTAAAACTAAGTGCATCAGAGAGAGTGGTTATGGAGACTTGAGGGGTGCTGTTAAAGGTTGGTAGTGAGGGAATCATTGGCAGAGGTAGTCATTGGGGGGCACCAACAAACATTGTCTCATTGGGTGCCACCAGTGCTAAAGTCGGCCTTTTCTAGGACAACCTCTGGTTGGACTGGGATTTCTCCGCGACACACCCACTGCACCTTGCGCTTGCAACAGGTCTGCTCAGGGGCGGTCCTACCATAGACTGTGCCAGCCCACCCAGCTGTTCAGTGAACTTTAAGTATGTTTCACAGGCCTGTAGAGCCGAACAGTAAAGAAAAAACAAATACCTAGGGGAATTTGCTGTGCCCGGTGTCCGAGCCGTTTCCCAATATTCAAGAGCCAATTTAGTTTCCATTATATTCTAAAGGAGAAATATGTTTCACTGTACATAGCAGACATTTTAAGGGACTTCATTGCACATAGCACACACTATGAACGTTATCATCAATCTATTAGCAATTTCTCGACCTTCAACTACATTTAAAGACTTGTTCCATTAGTGGTATTTCCACCCTACTTTCTAATGCGTCTACTCCCAACCAGAACATTGTGGCTATCCACTTTTCACTAGTTGTGTCTTTCTACCTGGCAACTGCTTCCATTTTCAATGAAGTGTTTTTATTACAACCAAAACGCAGTTTGGCCCTAACAAAAAATTCCTTGAAGCCAAAGAGAACTTCCAAATATGGAAGCGGTGGAAGGATAGAGTTCTAAGTTATCTAATGCGATTGATGTCAACCAAATGCCTGTGGGGCTCAGGAAAAGCATTTTCCTTAATTTTTCATCTCCCCAACTCCAGGAAGTGTTTAGGACACTGCCAAAGCTGAAGCACCTGAGGAAGAGGAGGATAACAATGATTATGCTGTTGGCCTTCAATGGGATTGAGTGGAATTTTACTGTGCTCACACCACTCTTTTTAATTGAGATCCAAGTGCTGTATCTGCCTAGTTTCACTCCTCAGAGGAAGTGTGCTAGGTAATATAGCAGTGTTTGTTGTGAAGAGACCCGCCATCCTACTAGGATGAACGGGTGTGGTGGGGAATGCAGGCCGATTCCTCACAATTCACAGTTTCGGGTTTTCCCTGGGTGCCATGCCTATTATTGATCATTGTTGGAAGCCGGTATGTAGATGAGCGCGGGCTGTGTATCTTTTGTAACTGTCCTCTAACTAGTCTAACTAATCTCTTCCATTTCTTTTGCTTCTTCCGGTAGGACATGTCCCTTCCGGCCTGATCAGCCACCCCGACAGAGAGCATCTTGTTTACCCTTTGGGGTGTATGGTGATTATTCAGAACCTCAACACCAGCAAGCAGCACTTTCTCCAAGGGCACACCAACAATGTCTCCTGCGTTGCTGTCTCCAAGACCGGGAGATATGTCGCCTCCGGACAAGTCACATACATGGGCTTCAAGGTAGGTCACATACGCAGTAGGAGTTCTCTTCATGACTATATGTCCTTGTGCCATTTTTTTTTAAAGAATTAAAGAATGAATGCTTTCCATATACAGGCACAACCCATTTCTGAATTGATATATGGGCATTTTCAGCTGAAATCGCAAAGCATCAAGGAATAATTTTCAGTTTTTCTTCTCAGAGTTCTTAAGCAAAAAACCCTTTTTAGGTCGAGGACCGACGGCTGGCTTGCCAGCCGGAAGTCGGAAGATCTGTTGCGTTTGAGTAGATTTAGAAACAGGGCTTTAACCCACCTCTGTCCTCCATTGGCTGGCTTCCTAAACGGAGGCCAGCCATTGGAGGTGAGAGGCGTCACTCCAAACAAGCCCGTCTCTTTCGGATTCAGGGGCGTGTACTTTGCGTTCTTTCCACCTGTGATGCCATCCGTCACTTAGAACCACAAAGACACACCCCCGAGTCCGAAATTTTCGGATGGTTGCGGCCGCCATTGTTGCCCGGCCGCCGCCGAGTCTTCCAATGAGTGCTTGTTCTCCTTTCCCCCGTTACTGTTTGCCAGTGCTAATCCGGCCGCCGACGAGTCTTCCAGTGAGTGCTTGTTTCTTCTCCTTCTTGTTTTGTTATGCGGTTATTTACATGCTGTTGCTTGGATGCATCGAGAAGAAGCGCTTGGTGCAGGCAGCTCGGGCTGAAGTATTTATTCTGTTAGAGGTACATGTACCTAATAAGAGGCCCATTTCACCAACTGCAGGTTAAAATGCGTGAAAAGCTTCACTTTGTTTTACCTCTGGGTTCGGACACTTATTTATTATTATTATTAAAGGGGTTTGTAAAGCGCCTGGTGACGCCTCCTGGCGTGTCCCTGCGCTGTGGAGAGAGAGTGAAGGAGGGGGAAAGAGATACAGACAACTATAGGGTGAAGAGGTAGGTTTTCAGCAATTTTCTAAAAGATGCCTCGTTGATTTCTTGTCTGATGTACGTGGGGAGGGTATTCCACTTCTTAGCTGCCAGAGTGCCGAAGGACCTACCTCCCATTCTAGCTCTTTTAGGGAGCGATGTTTTAAGCAGGCCCATTCCCTTCAATCTGAGGGATCTGTTGGGCTCATACAATACCGCCAGATCGGACAGGTAGGAGGGGGCTTTTTGGTGAATAATCCTGTGGCACCAGAGGAGAGCTTTGAATAGTATCCTCTTGCTAATAGGCAGCCAGTGGAGGGTGGCCAGGGAAGGTCTGGAGGGAGCTCTGCGGGGAAGTCTTAGCACTAGGCGTGCGGCTGAGGCTGAGTTTTGCAAGACTTGTAATCTTCTGATGTTTTTTTCGGTCGCGCCCAGCAGTAGCACGTTCCCATAATCTATTCGGGAGGTGATAAGTGCCTGAGTCATGGTACGCCTGGAGTTCAGCGGGAGCAAGTCCAGGGTACGATTGAGGGTTTTCATGACTCCAAAGCACTTGCCTACTGTTTTTTTGACATGGCTGTCAAAGGAGAGCTTATTGTCTATCCAGACACCTAAGTTCTTGGCTTCCTGATTGGGAGTGGGTAAGGGTCCCAGACAGGTAGGCCACCAGTCTATTGTCCATTTAGTGTCATTTCCTCCAATTATAAGTACCTCAGTTTTTGTGCCATTTAATTTGAGGCAGTGTTCGTTCATCCAGGCAGCAAGCTTGCACATACAGGATTTGAAATTGTCGGCTTCGGAGGAGGGAGCTTGGGACAGGGAGATTAGAAGTTGAGTATCGTCGGCGTAAGAGACAAGCTCTACGCCGAACGATTGTACCACCTCCGCCAACGGTGCCATGTACAAGTTAAACAAGGTGGGACTCAGGGCAGAGCCCTGAGGCACCCCCTGTTCAAGCATCACACTGTCCGATAGAAAAGTCCCTCTTTGGACCTGAAAGCTCCTGTTGATAAGAAAAGCCTTCAGCCAACCTAACGCCTCTTTGGTGACCCCCGCTATGTTTAGACACTGTAGCAAGATGGAATGTGCTACAGTGTCAAAGCGGCACTTAGCACCGTGTTGTCGGCACACCGTGTTTGTTTCCAGTCATAGAGCTTTATTTGATACCTACGGGAGATGTAGTTTCGAACGTGCTTTCAGTGAACCAATTCTACTGTAACACAATGCATGATGATGGTTTGTTGCTGAAGCCTCGGATGGAAGGTATAAGTGTCTGATATGCTGCCAGGGGCAGCGTGATGTGCTTTCGGTATCTGCAGCCTAAGTGAAATGTAGGCGCTGTGAAGAGTGGCAGCCATTTCAGGCCGACCGCCGCCGGAAGAAGTCCAGGTGAGTGCTTGTTGCCTTCTGATTGTGCCCGTTCCCGCCCCCCCCTCCTGCTGTCCGTGTCTCCTTTCCCGCCCCCCTCCCGCTGTCTGTGTCTCCTTTACCGCCCCCCTCCCGCTGTCCGTGTCTCCTTTCCCACCCCCTCCCGCTGTCCGTGTCTCCTTTCCCGCCCCCCCTCCCGCTGTCCGTGTCTCCTTTCCCGCCCCTCCCGCTGTCCGTGTCTCCTTTTGTCAGTCCGGTATTTTTTTTTTCTTCTCCTTCTTGTTTTGTCATGCGGTTATGTACACGCAGTTGCTTGGATGCACCGAGAAGAAGCGCTTGGTGCAGGCAGCTCGAGCTGAAGTATTTATTCTGTTAGAGGTACATGTACCTAGTGAGAGCCTCATTTCTCCAACGGCAGGTTAAAATGCGTGAAAAGCTTCACTTTGCTTTGCCTCGGGGTTCGGACACTTAGCACCGTGTTGTCGGCACACCGTGTTTGTTTCCAGTCATAAAGCTTTATTTGATACCTATGGGAGATGTAGTTTCGAACTTGCTTTCAGTAAACCAATTCTACTGTAACAAAATGCATGATGATGGTTTGTTGCTGAAGCCTCGGATGGAAGGTATAAGGGTCTGATATGCTGCCAGGGGCGCAGAGGCAGCGTGATGTGCTTTCGGTATCTGCAGCCTGCGTGATCCGTGTCTCCTTTTGTCTGTCCGGTATTTTATTTTTTTCTTCTCCTTCTTGTTTTGTTATGCGGTTATTTACATGCAGTTGCTTGGATGCACCGAGAAGAAGCGCTTGGTGCAGGCAGCTCGAGCTGAAGTATTTATTCTGTAAGAGGTACATGTACCTAGTGAGAGCCCCATTTCACCAACAGTAGGTTAAAATGCGTAAAAAGCTTCCCTTTGTTTTGCCTCAGGGTTTGGACACTTAGCACCGTGTTGTCGGCACACCGTGTTTGTTTCCAGTCGTAGAGCTTTATTTGATACCTACGGGAGATGTACTTTCGAACTTGCTTTCAGTGAACCAAATCTACTGTAACACAATGCATGATGATGGTTTGTTGCTGAAGCCTCGGATGGAAGGTATAAGGGTCCATGCTGCCAGGGGCAGCGTGATGTGCTTTCGGTATCTGCAGCCTGCGTGATCCGTGTCTCCTTTTGTCTGTCCGGTATTTTATTTTTTTCCTTCTCCTTCTTGTTTTGTTATGCGGTTATTTACACGCAGTTGCTTGGATGCACCGAGAAGAAGCGCTTGGTGCAGGCAGCTCGAGCTGAAGTATTTATTCTGTAAGAGGTACATGTACCTAGTGAGAGCCCCATTTCACCAACGGCAGGTTAAAATGCGTAAAAAGCTTCCCTTTGTTTTGCCTCGGGGTTTGGACACTTAGCACCGTGTTGTCGGCACACTGTGTTTGTTTCCAGTCGTAGAGCTTTATTTGATACCTACGGGAGATGTAGTTTCAAACTTGCTTTCAGTGAACCAATTCTACTGTAACACAATGCATGATGATGGTTTGTTGCTGAAGCCTCGGATGGAAGGTATAAGGGTCCATGCTGCCAGGGGCAGCGTGATGTGCTTTCGGTATCTGCAGCCTGCGTGAAATGTAGGCGCTGTGAAGATGCAATGGGATGAGAGTTGGAATGTGCAGGAAATGTTCTATTTTGAAGAGGCAGTTGGGGCGAACAAAGAGGGGAACTCGGGCGGGGCCTTAGCCTCTCTTCCTTGAATGTTATTACTCTACAATATTGTTGTTCCTATACTTTACTGTCCTTTGGAATAAACCTTCTTCAAGATAGCTCCGTGATCAGGCATTGTGTTCTTCCTTACGAAAGGCTGCTTGAAGGCAGTCCTATGCATCCTTGACTAATTGTATTGCAATATTTAGGATGCGCTATACGTCTGCTTCATACAGTTTACGCTTGAGCTGTGGGCCTTAGGGAAAGTTGTGTGAGCTGTGAGAGCTGTGTGGGCTGTGTGGGCTGTGAGAGCTGTGTGGGCTGTGTGGGCTGTGTGGGCTGTGTGGGCTGTGAGGGCTGTTTGGGCTGTGTGGGCTGTGTGGGCTGTGTGGGCTGTGTGGGCTGTGTGGGCTGTGAGAGCTGTCAAAGCTGTGTGAGCTATGCGAGCTATGAGAATTGTGTGAGCTGGGTAAGAAATTTGAGCTGTGAGAGATGTGTAAGCTGTGAGAGCCGTGTGAAGAATGAGAACTGTGAGGGCTGTTGGAGCTGTGAGAGCTGTGTGAACTGTTTATATTTAAGAACAATACCCTAGAACAAATTGATTATCTTTGCTTATGTTTTTTTTTATTCGGCTGTTTAATACACATTAGCCTCCGTCGCATCGGTTAACCGTATTGTTTATATTCACTTGGCAGTATGTTGTATCCTATGTCTTCCTGCTGCTCAGCTAGAATGCTTGTGATGTGGAATGTTGGTTGAATGGAATGTTAGAGGTTTGTGAATGTCAGTTGGGTGAAGGCTGAGCAGCAGGACAGCTGCTCCTGATGGGGGTTTTCTATCTTTTAACTTAAGATCTTAACTTAAATAAAGTAACTTGAATACACTATCTTGAAGTATCCATCTCCTTTGTGAATACATCACAGTACCGCTCATAACTCTCTACTAATACTCTCTACTACTCACTCTAATACTGTACTACGTACTCTACAACTCTCTAATACTGCCTACTAGATTTAGTAATGAGAAAAAATGCTGTGAGGTACTGACTGTAATACTCTACAAAAAAATGTCTACTACACACAACTTACTGCACACTACTACTCACTCTTCACTACTCACTCTCTAATATTCTAATATTCTCACTACTCACTCTACTAGTTACACGACAAATATCTAATACTCTATACTCACTGTGCTACTCAATATCAACTACTCACTACTACTCACTCTACTACTAAAGTACTTATTCAACAACTCTCTAATACTCCCTACTCACATTAGTACACAAATAAATACTCTACAGTACTCACTATAACGCTCTATTACACCCTCAACTACACACCCTTTACTATGTAGCGTTCTAATCTAGGACCCTGATCGATACTGTGACCTTATGCCCCTATACGGCTATAAATCCATTTATTCCCTATATTGGCATAACCGATCAAATGCAATATTCAGAAACTCGTCTCTGGCCTCACACGAACAGAGCCACATTTCAGAATCGCTTCCTCTGCCACTTCCTTTTCAGATAATTAGTGCAATGACATAGCAGAAGTTACTATCTAAGATTCCTAGATTAACACTCCGAGTTCTTCAACAAGATAAAAACTCAGTAACCTGGGAAAGCCCCGCTTGCTATGTTTTGATTAGTGATAGAACTCTAATGAGCACTGATAGACGATCACTTCCTAGTGACATCTTTATTGACGTCTTATGTCCAAAAACTTACGTCAAACAAGGCACCTTTCAGGTATAAATATTACCAACGTTGCCTTAAGCAAACGCTGCTGAAGTTGCTGCTGTTATGCTGATGATACCATAGCTGCTATCGCTACTGCTATCGCTGCTAATGAGCGAACGATGGTGTGGTGAACTTAGGAGCTGAACAGCCATCCCCCTGCAAGAGCCCAGCAGATGCAAGCTGCCCGCGGACGCTGCCCCTCCTCTTCCTCGACGCGCTGAGAGAGACGCTGTCTTTTCTCCTGCAGAGAAATCCAGCCCCGGCGTTTCCAGCCTACCCTTGCGGGTGACTGGGATATCGAGTCCCTGAAGGAGATACCAGACCTCCATCATTCTATTCCAGAGGTATGGTGTTGACTAAACCCTTAGAGAGAATTCTTGAAGCAAACCTTGGCAAAACCAACTTAACTTAAAGCTACTTACTTACTCCCCTCCCAAGTATTAGGCTTAGGTCAGGTACACTGGGGTAGGCATAGTTAGAAGCACCAGTTGAGTATTTTAGCCTAATGTATATATGAATGTATATATGTTTTATTCATTTTAAACCATTGTATGGCTAAGAAACCATATCAATGCTTTTACAGTATTATTTCGCAATACTCATCTTACTGTACGTACTTTTTATAATAACAAGTCTTGCAATTGTGGCAATTCATTTCTCTTGTACGAGAAGAAAGACTGTTCAATAAATGTTACCCTTTATTGAAAACGCCCGTCTCTCTATTCTCTACATATTGTGAAAGTAAACTGCACAACCACTGACTGAGTAAAATAACTGTCTATTGTTCACACAACTCTAGAGATTGACTCTTATCTGAGGAGCAAAGTTGTCATGTTGCACGGTTGTTGGAAAACTGAATCCCTTCTTGTCTGTACCAAGGAAGCTGATCACTTCCTATTCAGAGAAGAAAGTTTCCAGTGACCTCTGAGCTAGTTGGTAACAAACCCAATTAAGTTTAGCATAGTCAGTAGAGGCCTGGAAGATCCGCACTTCTACGTCGATACTACTGATTATGTTATTCCAATGCGCAGGGCCTATTGAGAAAATAGGAACTACACTACATGGCGCCCAACGTGGGGCTAGTGACAAAAGCAACATCACCCAGGTACGGCCTTCTGTGAACATTGCTGATCCAGCCTTTGATGATAGCAATCATTCTCACACCTGCCAAGTTACAGCACTATCGAATTTGGTCGAACTGTCACCTGATTTTGTAGACCAATTCTTTGAGAGTCTGTCTGATATGATGTTCTCACCCGAACAGAAACAATAACTTTAGAGAAGCATTCCGACACACAGCGTTCCCATGAACTCTGAATTCGGCCTTCAGTTTTGAACAACAAAAACTGCTAAAAGCGTTGGAACTCTATTTTCCCCGTTCAGCAAGAATTCTTTTGAATTGAACACTTTTTAATATTCACCCTTTTTCTGGCACGAAAAATTATTTGCTTGAAGTAGAACTATTCATAGAGAACAGAAGCTTCCACTTCTATTTTTAGATACATCTAGAGACATAATAACTCTACACCAGCCTCTAGCACATTTTACTGCAATGCATTTATATGTGATGAAATTATCTCGCCCTTTCTTTCTGTATTCAGAGATATTTCATGTGTAATACCTTTTGCAAAATCGTTCATTGATTTCATATGCTATAATTTTTGAATGATTTCTATGCTTCAAAAAACGTACAGTACCTACATTTTCACGTATTAGAAATACGCCTATTTCAAATGCATATATGTATTTTGGGGTGGGCAATGTTACACATGCATCTTATTGCTCTAGTTTTAGTAATTTGATGGACATGAATTCGTGGAGTGGGTGTAGCGTTCTAATCTAGGACCCTGATCGAGACTGTGACCTTATGCCCCTATACGGCTATAAATCCATTTATTCCCTATATTGGCATAACCGATCAAATGCAATATTCAGAAACTCGTCTCTGGCCTCACACGAACAGAGCCACATTTCAGAATCGCTTCCTCTGCCACTTCCTTTGCAGCTAATTAGTGCAATGACATAGCAGAAGTTACTATCTAAGATTCCTAGATTAACAGTCCGAGTTCTTCAACAAGATAAAAACTCAGCAACCTGGGAAAGCCCGCTTGCTATGTTTTGATTAGTGATAAAACTCTAATGAGCACTGATAGACGATCACTTCCTAGTGACATCTTTATTGACGTCTTATGTCCAAAAACGTACGTCAAACAAGGCACCTTTCAGGTATAAATATTACCAACGTTGCCTTAAGCAAACGCTGCTGAAGTTGCTGCTGTTATGCTGATGATACCATAGCTGCTATCGCTACTGCTATCGCTGCTAATGAGCGAACGATGGTGTGGTGAACGTAGGAGCTGAACTGCCGTCTCCCTGCAAGAGCCCAGCAGATGCAAGCTGCCCGCGGACGCTGCCCCTCCTCTTCCTCGACGCGCTGAGAGAGACGCTGTCTTTTCTCCTGCAGAGAAATCCAGCCCCGGCGTTTCCAGCCTACCCTTGCGGGTGACTGGGATTTCGAGTCCCTGAAGGAGATACCAGACCTCCATTATTCTATTCCAGAGGTATGGTGTTGACTAAACCCAAAGAGAGAATTCTTGAAGCAAATCTTGGCAAAACCAACTTAACTTAAAGCTACTTACTTACTCCCCTCCCAAGTATTAGGCTTAGGTCAGGTACACTGGGGTAGGCGTAGTTAGAAGCACCAGTTGAGTATTTAAGCCTAATGTATATATGAATGTATATATGTTTTATTCATTTTAAACCATTGTATGGCTAAGAAACCATATTAATGCTTTTACAGTATTATTTCGCAATACTCATCTTACTGTACGTACTTTTTATAATAACAAGTCTTGCAATTGTGGCAATTCATTTCTCTTGTACGAGAAGAAAGACTGTTCAATAAATGTTACCCTTTATTGAAAACGCCCGTCTCTCTATTCTCTACATATTGTGAAAGTAAACTGCACAACCACTGACTGAGTAAAATAACTGTCTATTGTTCACACGACTCTAGAGATTGACTCTTATCTGAGGAGCAAAGTTGTCATGTTGCACGGTTGTTGGAAAACTGAATCCCTTCTTGTCTGTACCAAGGAAGCTGATCACTTCCTATTCAGAGAAGAAAGTTTCCAGTGACCTCTGAGCTAGTTGGTAACAAACCCAATTAAGTTTAGCATAGTCAGTAGAGGCCTGGAAGATCAGCACTTCTACGTCGATACTACTGATTATGTTATTCCAATGCGCAGGGCCTATTAGGAAAATAGGAACTACACTACAACTACACTCTCTTTTACTCACAAATATTTACTCAAATAGTCACTCTATGCTACTCACTATCAAATATTATCAATACTCACTCGAATACTTACTATACAACTCCAAAACACTCTCTACTCACTGTAATACTCAATATCAACTACTCGCTACTACTCACTCTGCTAAATAGCATCTAATGTATAGTACTTACTGTAATACTGTACTATACACTCTGCTAAACTCTACTAAACACTACTCACTCATAATTAATCACTCTATACTACTCACTCTTTACTACTGAAAATAAAAATACACTTTGTATATGTAAGGGTGTGTAGTGGAGTGGTGTGGCTCACTGGTGAGAGGCGGCAGACCCGGAAGCAGAGAACGGCCCGGGACCAGGGTTCAATTCCAGACGCGGCAGGGTCGTGGACCAGGGTCAGCGGACTCGATAATTCTCGCCTCGGTGCCTACTCTAACCAGGGATCACACTCGGCAACTCTGGGCATTAGCTTGCCTCATCTCTACAACGGCCCCCCACATTCGCCGGGGATGCCTGGTTTCACCTTGGAGATACCCAGTCAGGGCAACAGTGCGCTTTAAAAGACACATACATCACATTACATCGCTGTGCATGTAAATGTGTGTGGCTCTAGGACTCTTTACTACTCTCTCACTATGTAATACTGACTCTCACATTTTATTACTCGCTCTCTAATACTCTCTTTACTAATAACTCTCTCCTACTCACTATCAACTACTCACTCTACTACTCTACTACTTCCTCTGTGTTTGGGTGCTAATGCAATAGGTCTCGCATATGCAAGCGATTAAGCTATTGGCAATGTAAATAACAATGCCATTTATTTATGATTTAAAAAAAAAAAAGAAATGTCATGACCAATGCCAATAGTTCAACCTTTAATTATGCCGAGACCATTGCATTGTAAATGCTTGTTTCCTTCTGTGTTTGGGAGACGCACAGAGCCAAGATGCATGAACTGACACACAGACTTATGTGAGGCCCAGGATTCATTCAGCTCACTGGCACACAAGCATGCACATTCAGTGGTGACAGACACTAGGCCATCCTCGCGGAATATGGGCCTTAGCAAGACATTATAAGCAGGCACATCGTCACCTTATTTGTATAATCATTAGAGGATCCACTCGTACGTGTACCAGAATGTTGAAAGTCCTTTCTGCACAAAATGGCGTTACCCAATGATCTGCATGCAGCCTGCCTGGTAAGGCACACACAGGCCCGGACTGGCCGTTGCGGGCGCCGGGCAATCCCCGGGTGGGCCGCACGGGTGGGGGCCGGTTTGGGGCCTCTGGGGTCGTTTTTGTTACAGGGCCGTTTTGCAGCATAGCTGCAAAAACGGCCCTGTAACAAAATCGGCCCAAATACCGGCCCTGGCAAAGAGCGCGGCCGGCCCCCTCTCCCCCCGGGTGGAGGGGAGGGGTGCCGGCCGAGCACTTTGCCAGGGCCGGTTTTGGTTCCCAGCCCGGCCCTGAGAGATCAATGCACAGAGCAGACTAAGGAAGATGGCGGCCTGAAAGGGACAACAACACCCTGTTTTCGTTCTTGCTTTGTGTTGACATTGCTACTCCTGTTAAAAAGAAAGGGTTCACATTGACACTGGCAGGTGTGCACTGTGATGTGAGCTCTGGGGGAGCTGGCAGTTGTGGTAGGAGATTGATGACACATGAAACAAGAGGGAAGCACTGGTCCTCTTTGGTTCAGAGTCTCCTAAAAAGGGCTGTGTTAGTTTGCATCAATGTTTTTAGGTTTCAGGCAGGTAAACAAAAGCCAACGAGGCCCAGCCACCCAGCGGCCTTCATCTAATGGCAATTAGTCAAAATAGAAAAATAAAAAGAGGGCAAAAAGCATGCACCTTCTGTTTTCTAATTTCGAACGATACAGCAGAATTGGCCTCAGAGTGTAACTTGTGTGGCATCGTGTGCAGGGGTGTTTGAGCCCACAAGATGCGTGAATTTCTCTTCTCGGCACTTGAAGGCAACCACTGCTATGGCGGTCCCACCTGTGGCTGAAAAGGCGCCTAGCTGGAACTGGAATTCACAGAAATAAGAAATGCAATGTGTTGTGATGGTATTCAACCTGGTGGATAAGGATAGTTTCTCACTTTCCAGCTGGATATTTACCATATGTGTTTGCACTGGGCTGGCTTCCAAGGCTAACAGGCTAGCCATCATGTGTAGGCTTCTGTTAAATATGATCTCAATGCAGTCTTTGTGCATCGAGTCTCACACCTTGCAGGGCACAAAGTACATTGTCTACAATAAGGGCCATATACTGGCGGATCCGTGATGCAGTGAATGGCTCTGTAATCAAGGTCTCTTTGCAGTTGTTGACTTTCATTGATAATAGGGGACACTGCCCATACATAATATAGCATACTTTGTAGTGGTACTGGGCTTAATAAACAAACATGTCCAACTGAGGCCTGTTAAAACTTGGCTTGCAATTTTTAGGATGGTCTGAAGATGTCACCTAATGGACAGAGCGGTGAACATCGAATCCGGGGAACCGTGTTCGAGTCTTGGCAGGGATGCTTGACATCCTGTGATTCTGGTCAAATCCCTTAGGGCCTAATTACAACTTTGGCAGTCTTGGAGCGTGCCACCATGCCAGCGCCCACTCCAAGAACACCAAATCCATACATTGGGGATCCGATTATGACATTGTTAGTCTCTGGTAAGTGGTTCTTTGGTGGTTCCATGGCGATGCCTATGAAAAAGATACCTCAATAGGAGTGTCAAAGGCAGTTCCTGAACGGCATGGACCAGTGCAGTCCATGCCGTACAGGAAGTAGGGTGCATAAACACAGGGGGGCACAACATGTGCCCCCCTGCATGCACCCTATAGCCCTGAGGCAACAGGAGGCCCTGTTACACCCCCTTAGTTTCCTCTCCACCACAGTATTCATGGTGGGCTCACCACCATGAAATCCATGGCAGAGAGGAAACTCGTAATATGCTTGGTGGTGCCGCAGCATGGCTAAGACTCAGAAAGGAAGGGCACTCATAAGGGAATTTGGCAGACTAACTACACCCAGGACAGATGTGCAAGACATACATACTACAACATTAACAATAAAGGGTAAAGCACTCAGGAGCTCCACACGATAAGACTGAAGTTACTCACCCACAATTGCTGTTACAGATACTGCCTGAAAATACCCACATATAGGATATGCATGCACAGGCAGGGTCTATGGAGCTTATACCTATGGTGATGTTATATATGTAGCTCAAAGACAATTCTCACAGTGAACAAGAAACACCACCTAGGTAATCAGCTGTGCCCATGGATCCTGGCGATCAAACAGGAACACGCAAGGCAGTAACAGGAAGGGGGTAAAACTAAACACAAGCACAATAGACAAGGAGCTAGCAAGGAGGAGTGCTTAACAGGAAAGGAAGGATATCACAGGGCACACTTGACAGAAAGCAGGTAACACACATAGAAGGTAACAGAAGCAAGACCACAGGATAGAAAGACAACAAATTCTGAACTGGAACTAAAGAAATGGGAAGAAAGACAGGGACTGGAAAAGGATATACAGAAGGGGAGGCTACAATAATATACTAGAATAGTGCAGGTTAAGGATTCAAGAAAACATAGAAGGCAGTGCTGGGGCTGGAACAAGAAGTGGGCTAAGACTCAGGAGTCAAGGCAGCACTGCAGGCAGTACTGGTTCAAGGAAACAGGGAATTACTAAAGCTTCAGGAGTCAAGGTAGCACTGCAGGCAGTACTGGTTCAAGGAAACACGGAATTACTAAAGCTTCTGGAGTCAAGGTAGCACTGCAGGCAGTACTGGTTCAAGGAAACAGGGAATTACTAAAGCTTCTGGAGTCAAGGAAGCACTGCAGGCAGTACTGGTTCAAGGAAACAGGAACTAGCTGCAGCTCCGTGACAAGGAGTCAAGAGAGCACTGCAAGCAAAGCAAATCAGGAGCAAGAAATAGCTGAAGCCCAGGAACAGGAACAGAAATTAACTTTAGCTCCGGAACTCAGGAAACAAGTAGCACTGCAGCCAGTGCTAATTCAGGCACAAGGAATAGCTATAGCTCCGGCATCAAGGAACAAGGATTACCTAAATCTCAGGAATCACTGGAAACAAGGATATCAAAGGCTCAGGCAACACTGGACACAAGGATCGGTTTCACTTTATACAGCTACAATGACCAACACTTGGCTGAAGGGAGCTGGGGTTTAAAAGAGCTCACAGTAATTACATCCATCAGGTGTGAGCAGGCTAGCAGCAACCAACCACAGGTGAGCTGAATTCTAAGCATGGGCGAATTTTGCGAATCTGGCATTCACGAATTTGCGTATTCGCGAATTCGCAAGCCGCAAAATCCGCGAACTCTCGCGAATTTGCAGATTTTTTGTTTTTTTTGTGTTCGCAAGGGTTTCTGCCAGTTCGCGAGGGTTTTGTACCAGTTCGCAATTGCGAACTTACTTGTCGGCTCGCAACGGTCGCGACTATGTTGTTTCTACGTCTGGTTCATCATCACAGGTTCACAGCACCCTCTGTTTCAACACTGCCACCCTCTGGTTCACCCATGCCACCCTCTGGTACATCACTGCCACCCTCTGGGTCATCACTGTAGATTATGGGGGGGGGGAAGCAAGCACACTCCCTGCTTCAACTGAAATGAATTAATTTGGAGTTGAATTATTAATGTGTCACTGAATTTAAACTTCCAGTCTGCCACCTGCTTCCTTATCTGTAATTTGCTTTCTGTTGCAGTGCAATTTTTTTTCCCAGGACCTTTGTGGCCTACTTGTAGCTATTCTATGAGCCTGCTGTGAGGGTCAGAGCAGGGTCATAGAATAGTTCCAAGTAGGCAACTGAACTCTGGAGGGGCCCCTCAGGAAGCACTACAGGGAATGGTTACTAATGATGAGTTTGAACGTTTGCGCCTGCTGAGTGCTTTCAGTTTTGCAAAACTCGTTTTTCTGCAGAACAGCAACTGTAATGCCCCAAACAAACGTAGGCAACTGAACTCTGGAGGGTCCCCTCAGGAAGCACTACAGGGAATGGTTACTAATGATGAGTTTGAACTTTTGCACCTGCTGAGTGCTTTCAGTTTTGCAAAACTCGTTTTTCTGCAGAACAGCAATTGTAATGCCCCAAACAAACTTACTTGTGAAAGTTGAATTTTAATCCAAAAGTGATCCAAAGAAAGTCAAAAAGGCCTCAAAACCAAATATCCAGCAGCATCCACAAAAAGTAATCCTTCCAGGTCAATAATCCAAATGAAAGTGACCAGCACATGAAGAAAGCACTGGGAGGAGCCTGCTAGACAGGAACAGGAAGTTGGAGACTGTGGGTCACTTCCTTCCTCCCCCCCCCCCCAAAATGGACTCCTTGCAAAAAAAAGTGCAGGCAAATGTCAACCTGAGGAGTTATTCTGATAAAAAATCATCATTTTCAGAAGGTTTATGCTGCTTGCTGGTGGATTTCTTGTGCAGAATTGCAAATTTTGTAATTTCGCGGGTGCAAGATTGTTGCTGCCCGCCGCATCTACGTGTTCGCAATTGCAAACTCCCGCGATACGTGATCACGGCGTACTCGCTGTGCAAGGTGGCAAGCCGCGATGACGTAATCGCGGTCGCCAAACTCCCGCGGGATCCCGCAGTAAGATCCAAAATGGCGCAGCACTCGCAAAATATCGAGAAAAACAACTCGGCAAACGCTGAATGATGGTAAGTGAACGCCGCGCGCCGCAATATTGTATCACCAAGCAAAAAATCCACCGCGTGAGAATTTGCGGATTTTCGGCAAATTCGCGAGAGTTCACGGAATGCGAATTTACCGAAAATCCGCGAAATCCACGAGCGGAACGGATTTTACACCCATGCTTACTAAATTCCTCCACCCATCCTTGGCCTGCATGGGTGGAGACAAAGCAGTGAGCAGGGGATTATAGGTAATGGCGTTTCCAGCATGAGCAGACTGGCTTCCGCAAAACCCAGCATAGATTGGGAATGGATGTCCATTCATAAATGATGTCCAAAGGCCTGGAAGTCAGGATATGCATGCAGGGGAGTGTCTGGAGGCATATTAGAATACTGGAAAGCCCCACAATTGAGCCCTCTGGTGGTGGGCATGAGAGGACAGGAAGTGAATCGCGACACTCTCCATTGGATGCCTACTTTAGAACAGTTAAAGGGATAAATATATAAGGAGTATCTGTTAATGCCCGAGAGGTTCTATGTCTTTCAACCATCACAGGGCCTCTGCTCAGAATTATTAATATTGGTAAGAATTCTGAGGGCCCACCATCGACCCCTAGGTGACCAGTCCTTTTACAAAGCAGAACTCTGTCTCAGTCATTTTTTGAGTCAATGTGCTGCAGTTTAATAAAATACATATTTGTATTACCTTTATTTACTATCTCTATCTTAAAGATCACCTAATAAAATGGCTTGGCCTGGCCCAGTGCATCATCACCACCCCCTTTTCTGAATCGTTTTGTCCACCATAAGCGTGGAAGGGTATGCTCAGACAGGAGTCCCTTGCTCACTTCACCATCAGGATTCAAGCAAGCCGGGCCGAAGACGGCTGTAATGCCAGAAACCGGTCCCTGGAAGCTTGTTTCCTTTCCAGTAAAAGAATTGGCTTGGTAGTTTGGTCTGCCCTGTTCCCATGATGCACTGGGCCAGGGACAGACTAATTTGCATGTAGCCAGGTTCTGAGCTGGGATGGTGCAGTGAGCTAAAAAACGGTGATGGATCAAGCCCTGATGTGTTGACTGGGTAGGAGTGTTCTGCTTAATTCAGATACTCTGTCCATCACCACCCCCTTTTCTGAATCATTTTGTCCACCATAAGCGTGGAAGGGTATGCTCAGACATGAGTCCCTTGCTCACTGCACCATCAGGATTCAAGCAAGCCGGGCCGAAGATGGCTGTAATGCCAGAAACCGGTCCCCGGAAGCTTGTTTCCTTTCCAGTAAAATAATTGGCTTGGTAGTTTGGTCTGCCCTGTTCACATGATGCACTGGGCCAGGGACAGACTTTGCATGTAGCCAGGTTCTGAGCTGGGATGGTGCAGTGAGCTAAAAAACGGTGATGGATCAAGCCCTGATCTGTTGACTGGGTAGGAGTGTTCTGCTTAATTCAGATACTCTGTCCATCTCCACCCCCTTTTCTGAATCATAAATCGAATAACGACATCAAGTAAGCATACACCACAAGAATAATAGCATAATTCCCAGACAGATGAATAAAAGAGAGTAGTACAAAAACAGGTATAAAGCAGGCTACGAGGCGGGATACATTATGAGGAAAAGAAGAGCATATATCCAATATCGACATCAAGTAGGCACACACAACAGGAATAATGGCATGATTCCCAAATGAAACCAGGATAGTAATACATTAAGCAGGAAGATAGCAGGCAACGAAGAGGGGCACATAATACGGTACAGATTAGCAACATCACATGATAGTACCTGAAGGTAAAATGGTTGTAGGCTCAATGATTTCGAACAAATGATCCTAACCCAGTTAAGGTAAAAATGTGTTCATTAGGAATCTTTTGGCGTCCAGTTTGAAAGCAGTTGTTGATGAGATTCTGCATACTTCCGCTGGAAGAGAGTTCCATATCCTTGAGGCAGCGCTGGAGAAGGCTCAGAGACAAGTTCTCTTCTTCCAAAAGATGAGTGGTTTCAGGAGGAGAGTGACAGCGCTTCTTGAGGCTCTCCCACCACAGGATAGTTCAAGCTTTTGAAATGTAGGGCTTTGGGCGCCAGAACGGCAATCTTTAACTGAATTCGAGCTTCGTAGGGCAACCATTTGAGAGATTTAAGGATTGAGGATATGTACTCATTTCGTTTGGTACCTGTGAACAGTCTGGCTGCAGCGTTCAGTCATGCCCTTAGTGGAGCCAAGGTGGATCACTGACATAATATCGACTACAAAAATATAGGCATTTAAAATATTGACTCCAAAATATCGACTACAAAAATATGGAAGTCCTATCTACAAACAGGTAAGTACAAAAATATTGAATCAAAAATATTGTTTATAAATATGTACTTTGTAAAAATATCGAATTTATTAAAATTGATGTAAAATTAAAAAAATATTAAACATAAATAACTAAAATATACTTAAAAATACTTAAATAACCTTAAAATTATTAAATAATTAATTTAAGTTATAAAAAAGTATTATTTGTTAAAACATATATATATATATATATATATAAACATATTATTATTAAAAAATATGCAATATTATTACCGTAGCATAGCAAGAGTGTTAAAATTACTATTCCGACTCCAAAGAGTTCAACAGTAGGGAAAGCGTTTGATAGCGTAGGGGTAAAAATTACTATTCCCACTCCAAAGAGTGCAACAGTAGGGAAAGAGTTGGATAGTGTAGGGGTAAAAATTACTATTCCCACTCCAGTGAAAGCAACAGTAGGGAAAGCGTTGGATAGCGTAGGGGTAAAAATAACTATTCCCACTCCAGTGAGTGCAACAGTAGAGAAAGCGTTGGATAGCGTAGGGGTAAAAATTACTATTCTCACTCCAGTGAGTGCAACAGTAGGGAAAGCATTGGATAGCATAGGGGTAAAAATTACTATTCCCACTCCAAAGAGTGCAACAGTAGGGAAAGCTTTGGATAGCGTAGGGGTAAAAATTACTATTCACACTCCAGTGAGTGCAACAGTAGGGAAAGCGTTGGATAGCGTAGGGGTAAAAATTACTATTCCTACTCCAGTGGGTGCAACTGTAGGGAAAGCATTGGACAGCGTAGGGGTAAAAATGACTATTCCAACTCCAAAGAGTGCAACAGTAGGGAAAGCGTTGGATAGCGTAGGGGTAAAAATTACTATTCCCACTCCAAAGAGTGCAACAGTAGGGAAAGCATTGGATAGTGTAGGGGTTAAAATTACTATTCCCACTCCAAAGAGTGCAAAAGTAGGGAAAGCGTTGGATATCGTAGGGCTAAAAATTACTATTCCCACTCCAGTGGGTGCAACAGTAGGGAAAGCGTTGGATAGGGTAGGGGTAAAAATTACTATTCCCACTCCAGTGAGTGCAACAGTAGGGAAAGCGTTGGATAGCGTAGAGGTAAAAATTACTATTCCAACTCCAGTGGGTGCAACAGTAGGGAAGGCGTTGGATAGCGTAGGGGTAAAAGTTACTATTCCCACTCCAGTGAGTGCAACAGTAGGGAAAGCGTTGGATAGCGTAGGGGTAAAAATTACTATTCCCACTCCAAAGAGTGCAACAGTAGGAAAAGCGTTGGATAGCGTAGGGGTTGAAATTACTATTCCCACTCCAAAGAGTGCAAAAGTAGGGAAAGCATTGGATAGCTTAGGGGTTAAAATTACTATTTCCCACTCCAAAGAGTGCAACAGTAGGAAAAGCGTTGGATAGCGTAGGGGTAAAAATTACTATTCCCACTCCAGAGAGTGCAACAGTAAGGAAAGTAAATACTTCATATATTATTTAAAAAATATAAATTAATAGCTATAAAAAATAAATTAAAAGTAATTACCAATTTAATATAATGTAATAATTAATCAATTAAAAATACAAATTAAAATTAATTATTTCAATGAGTTACCTAATAATACAAATTAATTACAAATTAACAATTAATTAACAATTAAAAACTAATTAACAATTAATTCAAATTAAATACAATTAATTAAATTGAATTATTTAATTCATTATAAATAAATTACTTCCTACCCTATTCCCCTATAAACCCACAACCCGCTACAGAAAATAAATTAGTAAAATTAACATAATTAGCAATTGATCAAATAAAATTATTTGGCACTTAAAATTTAATTAATTACCCATAAAAAATTAATTAACAATTATTTCTAAATAAATACCAATAAATAATTTTACATATTTAATTAATTATGAATAAATTACTTCCCACCCAATTCCCCTATAAACCCACAACCCGCTACAGAAAAGAAATTAGTAAAATTAACATAATTAGCAATAATCAATTAATTAAAATTAATTGCCAATTAAAATTTAATTAATGACCAAATATAAATTAATTTACAGTTAATTAAAAATGAATACCAATGAATACATTTACATATTTAATTAATTATAATTACATTACTTCCCACCCTATTCCCCTATAAAGCCACAACCCGCTACAGAATTAAATTACGCAAAAATAAAAAAAACAAAATTCATTAATTAAAATAAATTATAACATAAATACACTCTTTTCACACATATAATAACATAAAAAACACTATAAAAAATTTGATATTATTAAAAATTCGATAATTTTAATAACCTATATTATATAGTTTGATATTTTAACTTTCTATATTTTTAACATTCGATATTACATTACTTACCTTAAAAACAATATTTTTGATGTCTATATTCTGTCCATTCGATATTTTGTCCATTCTATATTTTAAACTCAGTATTATGTCCATTCGATATTTTTTACTCGATATTTTGACCGTTTACCGCCAAGGGGTATTTGGGAAGGCCACGGAGCATAGCGCTGCCGTAGTCTAGCCTCGGCAGGACCAATGCTTGTACCACCCGTTTGAAGTCCTTTTGAGGAAGGAATGGCTTGATATTTCTAAGTGTCCTCATCAAGTGGTTAGCTCCCTTACACACATTACTGATATGAATTTTTCATCTTCAGGTGCTTGTACAGGGTGATTCCAAGAGATTTGGCTGAGTCTATGATGAGAGGGGTGCAGTTGAAGGCAGTGAGGTGCTTCAGCCAAAGGTTTAGCATGGGGATGTTGTTCGGGAGGAAATGAAAAGTAATTCCGTTTTGAAGGTGTTGAGCAGTAGATGGTTCTCCGTTAACCAATTTTGCGCAGAATTTAAGGTGGTGTTGAGTGAGATGATGTTGTCCGGGGATGAGATTTTCAAAAAAAGTTGTGTGTCATCCGGGTACAAGAGAGTGTTTGTGGAGTTTAAAGAATTAGTTAGTTGTTCCAAGAAAAGGTTGAAGAGGATAGGAGATAGGGGAGAGCCTTGGGGGACACCCATGAGTACTGGAGAGGGCTGGGAGAGGGAGTTTTTATTTTATTTTATTTTTTTAGAGTTTTAGATAGCACAAACTAGACCCGAAGATATCAGGTATCAGAGCGCTTTACATGAGCACCAGTTTCGTTAGAGATGGAAACATTAATTTTTTTTAGGCATAGGGAGATTAAGTGATTTGCCCAGAATCACATGATGTTGAGCGTCATTGCAAAGACTCGAACTCAGTTCCCCAGCTTTGAGGACAACCGCTCTAGCTGTAAGGCTACATTTTCTGCCTTGATTCTTTGCAATCTGTGGTGAAGGAAGGATGAGAACAATTGTAACACCCGACTCGAGAAAACCATTCGGCTCTTCAAAATGGATAGGAGGTTGTCGTGATTAACCGCGTCGAATGCGGATGAAAGGTCAAGTAGGATTAGGAGGTAGGAATCATTTTGGTCCAGCATTTTTAAAAATTTCATCTATAACGTGCGTGAGAGCGATATGGTACTATGCCCCTTCCAAAACCCGGATTCATGCTGGTCAAGGATTTGGAAATTCTTTATGTGAGCACAGAGTTGCGATTGTACATGTTTTTCTAGTACTTTTCTAGTGTGGGGATGTTGGAGATAGGGCGGAAATTATTGAGGTCAGTTTTATCTGCGTTAGTTTTTTTATGTATAGATGACACCTGAGCTGCTTTTAGGCAGTCTGCGATCGTGCCTTGTGATAGAGAGGCGTTTACAATCCTTTTAAAAAAAAAATGTTTTTTAATTAATTTTATTTCAGCAATCAGTCGTACATTGAGCATAATAGATAACAAAATGGTTTAAGCAATCAATAAATAAATTACAATATATTTATACAGAACATTAGGACTAGAATGATATAATCAAATCAAATTAAATCCATTTAGAGATAGGTGCCCAAACTTTTTGTCCAATTTTTTTCCTTTTTAGACCTTTGGATCTATAAATTGCCATTTCTAATTGATATATAGATAACAATTTGGATTGCCAGTGATTAAAAACTAGAGGCTCAGAATCTAGCCAGCGAGAAGTAATACAAAAACGAAAAACTGCCATACTGATAAATAAAAAAGCTTCTGCAGTAGCTGACCTTGTTTCAATTTGATCCGTTTGAAGTCCAATAATTACCATTTCAGGAGTTAATCTTACAGTTATCTCCAAATTATTATTTACAAAGAGTTCAACATCTGCAATGAATTGCGAAAGTTTCGAACATTTGAAAAACATATGAATAGAATCAGCGGCTGTTTCATCACACCGTTTGCATTCATCGCTATTTCTAACTTTCCATTTGGCTAATTTAGCCGGGGAATAATACAGGTCATAAATTGACATAAAGTGCTGACTTTGAAGCGAGCCATTAAATAGCATCCTGATCGATAATTCAATAGATCTGACTATATCAACATTTTCAATTTCAAATTTCCTTTGCCATTTACTCTCAATCAGACTCAGATCATCATCCATTTGTTTAATAGCCATCTGATATACTAAACCTATTTTTTTTACCCTTCTGCTAGTTTCTAAAATTTTATTTTTAGTCATACATAAATGATCAATAATACCCTTGGATTCCAGAAAGCTCCAGACCTGGAAGTATTTAAAGAAGTCATTTCTAGATAGTTTATATTTTGTTTGCAAGCTAGAAAAGGTAGCTATCTGAGTACCTTTATAGAGATCTCCCAATAAACTTATCCCAGCAGAGTGCCATATTTTCATAATTTGATCATTAAAAATCTCAGGTAGCATATGATTATTCAACACAGGGGAATAATAATTTAGATCACCCCACCGGATAATTTTCTTCTTAATTTGCCTCCAGATTATCAAGGCTGTTAATATAGTTTTAAACTTAGTCTTTTTCTAGTAACTAGGTTCTACAACTTTGACTAAACATTGAGAGACTTCCTCGCCTAGCAACATTTCATAAATTGACGGGTGGATAGATTCATCAATAATAATATCAGAAAAGATTAATATGCCCATATATCTTAATGAAATAAGCCAATAATATAGTCGGAAGTTGGAAATCCCCCAACCCTCCTTCATTCTTGGAAGGGAGCACCATCTCAAAGCCCGTCTAGATCGATGATAGCCCCAGAGAAACCTGGATGCCATTCTATCCATTTTTATAAAATAAGACGATGAGAACAGAAGGGGTATTGTGCGAAATAAATATAAAATGTTTGGAAAAATCAACATTTTTAATATATTAGCACGACCATAAAGGGAGAAATGTAAAATATTTAGCCTTTCCAGAATATTATTAGAGGATTTGAACACTGGTTCAATATTAAGACGTACAATTTCTTCAATCTTGGGAGATATTGTAATCCCAAGATATTGCGCTTCAGGAACAAAAATCAGGTCATTAGGCCGGTCGCTTTCCGAGTGAATCAGCTGGGTCTTTGAAAGATTTAGTTTGTAGCCCGATAGAGCTCCAAACTCTTCTGCAAGGTGAATTATTTTTGGTAATGCCCGTCTAATATCTGAAGTGGTAATGGCAACATTATCTGCATATGCAAATATTGTAAATTCATTTTGTCGGATCATGACCGGAGCAATATCCTCATCAATTGATAATTTACGAAGATAAGGTTCTAGATATATTGAGAACAACAAGGACAACCTTGTCTTATTCCCCTCGTTATCCCAAAACATTCAGAAAGTGTATCTGTGATCCTAATAGCAGCTTTTGGATTAAGATAAAGTGCCTTGATTGTGTTGATGTATTCCTTGGGAAATCCCATCCAGGCCATAACAGCCCATAGGAATCCCCAGGCGACCCTGTCGAACGCTTTTTTAGCGACCAACAGGGCCACCGCAACCGGGGACTCCGAAGCCTGTGCCCAGTCCAGCAATGGTATAATTTTTTTAACATGATCCGTAGTGTCTCTTTTTGAAATAAATCCATGTTGTCTTATAGAAACAAGGGACGGCATCAGTTCATTTAGTCTATTCGCAAGTATTTTTTAATAGATTTTAATGTCAGCTGAAATTAGAGAAATGGGTCTGTATGACCCTAACTCATCACTAGGCTTTCCTTTCTTTTTAAATATTACAATAGTGGCAGATGACCATGAATCAGGAGGGTTACCTAGAAAAGCTAGCTGGAAAACCTTAATCAGTGCTGTTTTTAAAATTCTCCTAAATACTCGATAAAATTCTAAAGGGATACTATCAGGTCCCATCGCCTTACCTGTGGCAAGCCCCATAATAGCTGTTTCAATTTCTTCCCAGGTAATTGAGGCACTAAGTATTATTTTATGTTCTTCCGATAGTCAGTTTTATTAACACCTTCTAGATATTGTAAAATCTTTACTCCCAGATCTCCCACGTTATTAGGTTGGTGATATAAGGCCTGATAAAACTCATTAAAAGCTGCTAGTATATCCCCTTTTGAAATCCTAACAACCCCACCAAGATCTCGAATTTTAAGAATGTCATTAGATATTGCTTTTTGATGTAGTCTCTGCGCTAATACTTTGCCTGTTTGTTCATTTAATTTATAGCTTTCTAATATGTATTGTCTATATTGAGAGGCGACTCGGTCCGCAATATGGGAATAGACTGTACTGCGTTTAATAGACAGATCAAGTTGAGACTCTTCTATATGTTTATTAGCTTTAATGTTTTCGGCTAGTTTTCTTTCTGCCTTTAAAACCATATTGCAATCAATTTTAAACTTATTACGTTTATTCTTTACCAAAACATTCGAGTACGTTTACAATCCTTGTCCAGGTGGGGATGAGTACATTCTTGATTTATTTGAAGATGGCCGGTGGCAGTGGGTCACTGAAGTGATTAGGTGGATTGATGTTCTGAAGAATCTTGTTGATGATTTATGAATACCTTATCAATAGACGTTTAAGTGGATTCTAAGCACCCAAAATATGTACTAGTTTTTGTAACTTGTGTCTGGTAAATAAGTTTAAAAAAAAAAGCAAAATGTCATCAGTATGTTGTATTGTATCCTCCTGCTGTGGGAATGCATTATGAAGAGATGCTGAATTCAGAATGATCTTTTTCATGTTTTATAAGATGCTGAATGTATTATTCACGTAGAGGTGTGAATACGTTGAGCCATTCTTGAAGCTGAAATCTTATTTTACTTATGTGCATCATCTTCCAATTGAAATGAAGTTGTGTTTTTTATTTGTTTGGGCCATCTGTACCCCTACTGTTTGCACCTACCTGCCTGCCTACAGCTGCCTTGCCTCAGAACTGACCATGTGCGCCAAATTCTGACTTGAATGAAGCAGTTTTTAGACAATAAATGTCAATTCAGTGCTTATGATGGCTGGATCCACGCCACGTTTCCTTGATAACCTTTGACTCTGCAAATGGTTTGCATTTAGATTCATTTGGCTTTATTCTCAAAGAAAGTTACAGAAGTGTGGGTGGAGATCCACATTTCCACCTGGATGTACTTTTTCAACTTTTTTCTATTTAGAAACATTTCCATAAGTCTGCCTTTCAAAGCTGTTCCAGGTGAAGGTTTCCAGGTGTACTTTCTGAGTTCTCCACTGGGAAGAGCTTCGTACAGGCAGAATGGAGCCTACTAGGCAAATGCACATTTTTCTTTCTCTCTAGTGAAAAAGTTTTTTCCTGCGGAGAAAGCCCTTTCCTTACACCCCTATCACATCTGTGGGTGATATGTTCTTCTCCTCTTCTTGGAATGGCAGTTACTACAGCCTTGGATTTGTTAGCTGTAAGCACAACCCCCTTTTCTATATTTAATCCTGGTGTTTTGTTGGCTTTGATGGTGGGGAGGTTATGGCAATTGCCTACGTGTTTTGGAGGGATTCATATCCCCTACTGAATTCCTCCACTGCACTTTAGGTGGCATGTGGTGGATTGAAGACACCAAGGGCCAGATGTAGGTAATCCCAGATTACCAATTCTTAACTACCGAATCATTCCGATTCGGTATTTAAGAACTGGCAATCGGGATCTAGGTATTTTTACTGATTTAATTACCGAATCAGTAAGATTCGGTAATTACAGAATCGGTATTTACCGATTCGGTAATTGCCATTGATTCCTATGGGCTTTGAGGCCCACAGGAATCAATGTCAATTACCGAATCGGTAAATACCGATTTGGTAAAATTACCGAATTTACAAGGGGGACAGGGTGTCACTTTGACACCCTGTTGCACCCCTGATTCTGGCTTGTGTGCAATGTAACACACATACATGCCCTTAGGGCACGTATGTGTGCCACATGGCACCGGTGTACATGCACAGATGTGCATGTACACAGAAATTCATTATTTACCACCAATTATTATTTGGTGGTAAATAACGAATTCCTAAGGGCCTGTGGCACTGTTTTCAGTGCCACCTACATCTGGATTTACAGAATCGGTAAATTTACCGATTCGGTATTTTACCAAATCGGTAAATAGACCGAATCTGTAACTTTACCGATTATGTAAATTCAGGCCCCCTACATCTCAATATCCAAATACCGGTCGGTAACGGCCGAAATCGGCTGTTACCGACCGGTATTTGGCGACCTACATCTGGACCCAAGTCCCTAGCCCAACGAAGAATACTGCCACCCCACCTGTAAGAGTTCTAGAAAGCAACAATTTTCATTGGAAAAAGCTTCACCATTGCTTAAGCTGCCTCTTGGAAGCTTTGTAGAGATTCTTGCCTCCAGCACAGTGTTCCAAAGACTGACCCTTATTCTACCTTTACATATCTATGGGGTAACCCAACAATACTTATCACACACAAAAAAGTGAATGCATGAGTTTTTTATATGCAACTTGAAATTGTAATTACATTATATACATATGGTCACTCCAGATAGAAAGATGAGAGAGAGAAGGCTCTCAAAAACAGCGCCCAGTAGAGAATTTGGTTAGTGAATAAAAAGAGGAAGTCATATATATATATAACAGTCATAGTCATTATTAAGAAGCCTGTCCGTTACATTTATTTGTACATTATAAATGTGATCTTGTTGAATAGGGGTAATAGTTTCAATCATAGTTGCCTCTATTTTGGAAGAATAATCCAATCCAGGCTTTGCGAAATGTCAACTTTTAAACCCGATAAAGGGGAGAGGGCCAGGTTGAGCCTCAACAGCGGGTCTTCATTGGGACTCAGTGACAGAATAGACGGGAGCAACCTGGAGTATCTCGTCCTGTGTTTAGGTATCTGCAAATTTATCCAGAGAACACGGCCAACTGGCTTTTTGTCTAAAGGGGATCTTGAACAAGACCCTTATGTAAAGTGGCCTTGGTGTGGGGGGCTTAATTATGTAAATATGCAAAATCTCAGTTTTTTTACATGACGCAGATAAGAACCTCTTGATGAATAAATCACCTTGGGCTCTGGGTCTGGCTACAAGGAATTCCCTGATTCATGTCAACCTTATTCTACCTGTCAGCACTTCTGCCCCAACCATGGGAGCTGGGAGATACAGTAACGTTTGTTTGGCTGTACCATTAGCTTTCACGTTAGTTCTCCTAGTTGGTGGAGTGCCAGCTTTTGGTAAGCCTGATGCTCCTCTCTTGTAGTGCTCACATGTAAAACTTCAGAAATGACTTTAAAGCCATATAGATTGAAACAATACGCATTAATATTATAAAACAAAATCAGTTGATTGCCAGCATGAAGTACAATCTATTGGTATCTACCTGAATATTCAACCCAACTATACAGACTTGATATAGACATTCCATGGTCCTCAGTCATTCGGTTAGTGTTGTGATTATCTTTTAAGTAAGATAAATATTGCTCAAGAAATGTAGATTCACATTTTCTGTCCTGAGATCAGGTCATTTTGATCGTAGTGCAACACAGGGTATAGTGTTGAAAATAAACCCACCTACTATAACTATTGTTATCACCCAGCAGCATGTTGGCAGTAAGGTTATTAGAAGCTGTGCTCCTAATCTAACCCAACGTCGGAAATAATGGTAGCATTCTAATAATAATAATAATAATAATAATATTATTATTATTAACTCCTTTAGCATTAGCATTGTCTTGCTGTTTAGTTTTTGATGTAGTATACAATAGGTTTTATTTTTTCTACCTTAAATTACTTAAGTTATGTTTCCAGATGTAGCACAATACAGCTCTCAATTCTTTTAGCACTTTTATAATGGGCTCATGTCAATGTCATCTATCTTGGCCTCAAAACCTACCCGATGAAAGACTTTTTTTGAGAACCACTTGTAAAGACTATATTCCACTCTCATTGATTGCTCTCCATTGGATGCCTACTTTAAAACAGCTAATGGGATAAATATATAAGGAGAATCCGTAAATGCCCGAGTGGTTCTATGTCTTTCAGCCATCACAGGGCCTCTACACAGAAACATTGATATTGGTAAGAATTCTGAGGGCCCACCACAGACCCCTAGGTGACCAGTCCTTTTACCTTCATTTACCAACTCTATCTTAAAGATTACCTAATAAAATAACATAGCGCCCCCACCAACACCCTGCTTGCCTGGACCTACATGAACGACAACGACACCATCAAAACCATGAACACCATCAACAAAGCCAGCCCCACCATCGCGCCCCATCTCCGCAAGATCATAAACACCTCCTTTGAGACCGTCACCTTCCCGGAGAGCTTGAAGCTCGCCGAGATCAACGCCCTGCTCAAAAGACCGAAGGCGTACCAGAGAGACCTCAAGAACTTCTGGCCCATATCCCTGTTCCCGTTCCTGGCAAAGGTCATAGAGAAGATCGTCAACAAACAACATACCCGCTACCTCGAGGACGACAACATCCTGGACCCATCCCAGTCCGGATTCCGCCAAAAACCACAGCACCAAAACTACCCATATCGCTGTCACCGACGACATCAGAGCCATCCTGGACAACGGAGAAACTGCAGCCCTCATCCTCCTGGACCTCTCATCCGCCTTTGACACCGTCTGCCACCACACCCTATGCACACGCCTCCACGGTGCAGGAATCCGTGACAAAGCCCTGGACTGGACCACCTCCTTCCTCTCCGGCAGAACCCAGAGCGTCTGCCTCCCACCATTCCGATCCCAAGCCACCAAGATCATCTGTGGCATACCCCAAGGATCATCTCTCAGCCCAACCCTCTTCAACGTCTACATGGCACCGCTCGTCAACATCATCCGATCACACAACCTCAACATCTAATATATAAAGATTATCCCTTAATGCCCGAGTGGTTCTATGTCTTTCAGCCATCACAGGGCATCTACTCAGTATTATTAATATCAATAAGAATTCTGAGGGCCCATCACAGACCCCAAGGTGACCAGTCCTTTTACAAAGCAGACCACTATTTGTATTACCTTCATTTACCATCTCTATCCACAATATTACCTAATAAAATAACATAACACCCGCACCAACACCCTGCTTGCCTGGACCCACGTGAACAACGACGACACCATCAAAACCATGAACACCATCCACTCTGGCTCTCCGTCATACCCATGCCCACACCACATCTTCAACAAAGCCAGCCCCACCAGCGCGCCCCCTCTCTGCAAGATCATAAACACCTCCTTTGAGACCGCCACCTTCCTGGAGAACTGGAAGCACGCTGAGATCCACGCCCTGCTCAAAAAACCGAAGGCGGACCAGAGAGACCTCAAGAACTTCTGGCCCATCTCCCTGCTCCCGTTCCCGGCAAAGGTCATCGAGAAGATCCTCAACAAACAACATATCCGCTATCTCGAGGACAACATCCTGGACCCATCCCAGTCTGGATTCCGCCAAAAACCACAGCACGGAAACTACCCTCATCGCCGCCACCGACAACATCAGACCCATCCTGGACAACAGAGAAACCGCAGCCCTCATCCTCCTGGACCTCTCAGCCACCTTTGACACCGTCTGCCAACACACCCTAAGCACATGCCTCCACGGTGCAGGAATCCGCAACAAAGCCCTGGGCTGGACCACCTCCTTCCTCTCCGGCAGAACCCAGAGCATCCTCTCCCTCACCAAGGACCACTTCACCGCCAGAACCAACCTCCACGAAGGAATGAAAGCCATTGCTGAATGGATGAAGAACAGCTGTCTGAAACTGAACTCGGGCAAGACGGAGGTCCTCTTCCTCGGCTCCACCCCCTCCAGGTGGGACAACTCCTGGTGGCCGACAACACTAAGAACTGCAACAACACCCAGCGACCACGCATGCAAAGTGGACTTCGTCCTCAACGCATCGCTCCCCATGACCAAGCAGGTCAACGCTGTCTTATCCTCCTGCTTCAACACCCTCTGCATGCTCTGCAAGATCTACAGATGGCTCCCCACCGAGACCAGAAGGACGGTCACCCAGGCCCTCGTCAGCAGCAGACTGGACTACGGCAAACTCCTGAAACAACTACAACGCATACAGAACACCTCTGCTCGACTCATCCTCAACATATCCCGCCACATCACATCCCACCTGAGAGACCTGCACTGGCTCCCTGTCAACAAGAGGATCACCTTCAAGCTCCTCACCCACGCTCACAAGGCACTCCACATTACTGGACCAACATACCTCAACAGACGTCTCACCCTCTACACCCGAACCACCAGCTCTGCTCTGCCAACCTCACCCTTGCCGCCATCCCCCGCATCAGAAGAACAACCATCAGGGACAGATCATTCTCCCACCTCGCCGCCAAGACCGTGAACACCCTAACTTTCCACCTGCGACAGACTCAGGACCTACTAGCCTTCAGGAGACTTCTCAAGACCTGGCTCTTCGAGCAGTAGCAGCGCCTACCCCCCTCCATAACTCTATAAATGTACTGATTGATTGATAGCACATGGCATAAAATAGAGACTGTATCTGTGGCCTCTCTGTGGACATCATGTTTCAATGGTATTTCATTAAACACATTGGTTCGGATTCACAAAAGTATTTATGAGTCTATGAAGGAAATCTTTAATGCCTTTGTGAATTGTACTCAAAACATCTACAATGAGAATATTGAAGGAATATTTATATACGAGTTAAACAAATTCAAAGGTGTGGACCCTTGTTGAACTTTTATTAGTAGGGAGTTGGGCAATCCTGGGCCAATTCACAAAGGCAGATATCAGCTAGTAGTAGTACGTGAAGTAGTACTTCTGTAGAACTGCAGGTGGTATTGTAATAATGCAGTTGGACTCTAGGGGCTAGAGAAAGTAGTGTCTTTAAGGTTTTAAGGAATAAATGCTTGTTCAAGTTCATCAATGAGGCAAAAATTCCTTATTTTATATTTCTTTTTGAAATATATCTAATAAATCTGGAGCAGCCCGAAATTACTGCATAGGGCGAATTCCCCTTTGTTAGAAAAGCAAATGTGTCATTTATAGCATTAAAATTCCAGGTTGCTCTAGATTCTTGCAGGTATTGGTAACACCATTACTGTATTTTATTTTTTTGAAAATAGTATATTTGATTGATTCATATATTGATGTATGAGAATATATACAAGAAGATTATTTTTACCATCATCAATATGACTTGCCAGGATGACACTCCTCCCTTAGTTAGTACATCCATGACGCGTGTGACACAGTCTCTACAGCTTCCATACGATGCCTACAATCTAGTAATATCCCAACTTTGCACCCCCCATTAAACTATAGAATGCAGTCATTCCTCTCTGTCAGAATAGGCCTAACAGTGCAGAGTTTTTCTCTAAATTGTTATTCTAGATATACCATTGCTACCAGGTAAGTCACGTTGCCTTCCTTGATGTTAGCTGTTGCGATGGATGTGTATGTACTTTTCACAAACCTCTCCTCATTGCCTTCTTTCCCTCTTCTCTCCTCCTTAGGCAGACATTATGCTCTGGGATTATGCTAAAAGGGAGCTGTGTGCTAAACTCTCTCTTCACAAGGTCAAGGTTGAAGCCCTTTCATTCTCACCAAATGACTTGTACTTGGTGTCCTTAGGTGGTCAGGATGATGGATGGTAAGAATCTATGCACATTACTCTGTTTTTGCAGCTTCCATTTCCACCTGCCTATCAAAAGTCAGTTATTTGTCCTGAAACCTTGGGTTTTGATGCAATACAGATGTCTTGAGGCATTTGTATCTTGCAGACTCTGTAGACCTTGCATATCAGTGTGGTCTAAAATAAAGGTACACGTAACTTATGTTGTTTCATAATCAGCAAATACGTTTTTTTATGAGGCAATTCTGCAGGTGAATTCACTTCCAGTTCAACAGATAGCCCTGAGTACCTGAAAGTAGGGATACTTAAAAAGTTATTTCAAGTAGTTAAATCTAAAATATGTTAATGTGAACTTTTCTACACTCTGTAAACATAATATGCAAATTAACTTTCCATGTTATAACCTTCCCTCCAAAAGCATGTATGCCAGAAAGAACAAATCCTTAACGTTGAAATGTTAAAAGGACTCCGGGCCTTATTTGGAGTTGGGTGGACTGAGTACAAACATGGAATTGTATTGTGATCATCAAACTCTCCGTCGCCATCTCTGTGTACATTTTTCCACCAGCAAAGCCTCCTCTGGCTCTGCTGTCGGAAACCTTAGACAGACGACCCGAAGAGCATTGGCTCATCAATCTAAGTACCCCAGAACACCCGCCCTGTTCAGAGAGCCCGTTTTGATAGACCCTTTTTGCCAGGAAAAGCCTGGAGGCCCTGAATTTTTTTTTCAATGACTTCCAAACATTGAATAAAAAGTCAGACTGACAGCTTTTGTTTTTCTAAAACAACTCCATCTATAGGAGTTTACAGTTCATTTTTGATTTAAAAAGTAGCTAAATTGTTCATTAACATGGTATCCACTGAGCAAAGCTAAAGAAAGCACTGAGGTAGTCGTTCCTCTGTAAGCACAGAGATTTCTACGAGGTAGACAGAAATCGGAGGTTATGACTTCTGCCACCCTGACCCCATGCCATGACATCAACCAATCTCTAAATAAAGATGAATTTTCAGTAGGATAAATTGACTTTTTTATGTTAAAATTTATAAATGTTGCTAGCACATTTCACTGACTTGTCCTCAGAAATGTCCAGGAAGACAATTTTCTCTTGAGTAAGACACCATTCTTGCATACCCACTGGGTTGTCCTGAGATCATCGTAAACCAGAGAACAGAAAGGGAGTGGGAAAATAAAAGACCTTGGGCCAGATGTAGGTGGCCATTTACCGACCGGTAACGGCCGATTTCGGCCGCTACCGACCGGTAAATGGTCATTTGTGATGTAGGAGCCCTATTTTACCGATTCGGTAAATTTACCGAATCTGTAAATTTACCGAATCGGTATTTTTACCGATTCGGTAAGTTCCTGATGTAGGTGGGACTCTTCTGAGTCCCACAGGCCTTACAGAATCGGTATTTTACCACCCAATCCAATTGGGTGGTAAAATACCGAATCCAGGTGTGCATGCACATGTGTGCATGCACACCTGTGCCATGTGACACACAGACATGCCCTTAGGGCATGTATGTGTGCCACATGGCACACAAGCCTGTAATTGGGGTACTTGAGGGTGTCAAAGTGACACCCCCTGCACCCTTGCAAGAATAGGTAATTACCGAATCGGTAAATACCGATTCGGTATTCCACATTGATTCCTATGGGCTTCAAGGCCCATAGGAATCAATGGGGGATACCGATTCGGTATTTACAGAATCGGTAAATACCGAATCTTACAGATTCGGTATTTACCGATTCAGAATTACCTACATTTCCCCCCCTCTAATTTACCACTTCTTAAATACCGATTTGGTATCATTAGGTATTTTTGAAGTGTTAAATTAGAATTACCTGCATCGGGCCCCTTGTGTCTAGTTGGATTACCATTGGAAGTGAGTTACAGGTCGCTGGAAAGACATTGTTTCAATTACCTCCGCTCTAGAATGGTGGGTATTTCTACACAACAACTTCTCAGGACAAGAGCTGTACCATGTAGGTGCTTAGATAACACTGCATTACAGATCCATCCCATCAGGGATGGGGAGTTCTTCAGAATCTCTCCATCTGTGTTCAGCAGAAAAGTCTGGCATGCCTATCAATGTACTGGAATTGAGAGCAGTCAGGTTGCCTCTAAACGCCTTTCCACCTCGATTGCCAATCAAAAGATGTCCAAAGGGGCAGACAGCATGTCAACCCCTTTACTACATAAGTAAGCAAGGGGGAACAAGTCTCTTTCTCAGGAAGCACAAACCCTTTGGCATTGGCTTTTTCTGCACAACATTGAGCGTGGCACAGGGTTGCAGGATGCAGTGGTGACGACTCACATCAGACGCGATTGGACCTGCCACAAATGGGAGTAGATATATAACAACTTCAGCTAGTTTTCAACAAATCTGGGGCTCTGCCTCTCAACCTGTTTGCCACCTAAACTGTGCCAAATGCCCTCTTTATGCCAGAAGGTATCCCAGGACACACCTGGAAGCTCTTCTGATTCCTGGTCAATTATGTAAGTGTATGCCTTTCCTGAAGCACTTTTCCTACCAGGGTTTCTCCGAAAACTAAGGAGAGCTGTGCACACTGATTCTAACAGCCCTGCTTTGGGCAAGGCAATTTTAGTTCACAGAGTTATGGACCCGCCCAGAGCCGACTTAGGCATTGGTGGCGACAATCTAACCTCCTCCACATCATGACCTTCTCCATGAATTCCCTCACTACCACCCTCCATCAGTGTTCCTCATCTCTCCATCTGTTTATAATACTCCTCTTGATGTAGGGTGTCAGAGTCTTTTACACATTTAACACCTTTTATGACCATGAAAAGACTACAACGGATTCAGAACTCGGCTGCCAGACTACTGTTGCATATCAAACCGCAAGACTACATCTCACCTGCCTTGAAAGCCCTGCATTGGTTACCAGTTACCAGAAGATCCATGTTCGAGCTGCTTTGTATCATCCACAAAGCAATACATGGAACGGAGCCACTCTTCATCAGGAATAAAATCACCATACACATTCAACAAAGGAACGTCTGCTCTAGAGTGACACCTTGCCTCAAACTCCCCAGAGGCGAAAAAAAAACGATGGGTGGCACATCCTTCTCTGTTCGAGCAGCCAAACTATGGAACTCTTTACCCCTCAAAATAAACCACCACCTTATCTTCAGAAAACTACTAAAGAATTGTCTCTTCCCCACATAAGCACCATACACAAACAGAAATATACAGCATATCCCTCTGTGTCTAAGCATTTATTTGTACTATAGATATGTACCTATATATGTGTATTGCTTTGTATAAACATATAGAATATTATGTTTAAAAACATACATTTTAAGTGCAACAATACTTGAAAACCAGAGTTTATCTAATGCATCTTTAACCTGCATATACTTACTTCCTTTATGCATCTATATACCTTCCATGTAATTGGATCTATATATATGTATTACTTTTCTCCTAAAAAAACATATTCAATGCATTACCCTATTTCTCATCCTATACCTCTATCAATATCTTTAATCTACATATACTTACCTCCTTTAAACATCTATATACTTTCCTTGTACTTATGGATCTATTTTTACTACTTTCTTCTAATTCAGCATATCCAATGCACTACCCTATGCCTCACCCTATTCTTCTCTGAATATATCTTCTACTTCAACTCTCTGACTCATCTCAAACTTCTTTCTACTATTCTTTCCAATGCACTACCCTATTTCCCACTTTATACCTCTATCGATATATCTTCTACATCCACTCTTTCATTCATCCCAAACCCCATAACACTACCATGATCCCCAAAATAAACCTTTCTAGACTCTCCCCTACTCTACCCCTCCTTGCATCATCTTACACCTCTTTTAGAATAACTATCCCCCAAAGCAAGCCTTTCTAAACTCTTCCCTCTGACTTTTCCCCTCCACATCCTGTTTTACTCATCCCAAGCCTCCTCCTACTGCTCTACCCTCCAAAATAAAAAAAACAGAAAAAGTCTAAATCCATCACTCTTCTATCCTTCCACTATCCTTTTCAATCAAAATAACAGACTCACATGTCCACTTCTCAAATTTCATATTTCACTACCTTTACGTGTTTCAGAGTAGCATGCTACTCACCGAAAAAGGACAAAGACATTAAAAAAAACATTTAATGCAAAGTTCAACATCGAGTCAGCGCATTGCCTGATTGTTTTCAGCATGTATTGATTTCTGCCACAAGAGGGCAGGCAAAGGCTTTACAAATAACGTACAAGCACATTACTGATTCTTTCTAAACATTTATTAAAATGCCATGGTAATCATTATTCACATACTTGAATCTATTATCTATAATAATCATTTGTTCCCTCCTATTTACTTAAAAACCGTACTCTAATCAGAATAAAGGCTTGATGATGCGTAATTACGCTTTATATTGGCTCTCCTTAATGGTGCTGTGCAGAATCAGAATATGTTTTCTCTTTCTCTTGCAGTGTGGTGATATGGAATGTAGCAAAGCGAGAGGCAATCTGTGGAAGTCCCGCTTCAGCCCTCAATGTTGGCCACGCCAAGACCCTGATGTACTCTAACACCAGTGACGAGATGTTCATGACAGCTGGAAAGTAAATATTTCCCAAAGCGATTCCCAGTTTCTTTACACTTGCTGGGTTCACCAAGCAGATTTAGGCACAGACACCTGATGGGGTGGGGAATGGATTATGTTAGCTACAGAGGGTATTTGGGAGCTGGCAGTGGTGGCTGCCTTAGAAAGGGGGTGTTGGGTTGCGAGGGAAGGCCTGAAAAAAGAAACGTACCACCTTATTCTCACTGTAGCACATCTCTCCTCCATCTTCTTCTCTGCTGCACCAGAAGCACCCAGGCTCCTGTCCTGATTGGCCGCTCAGGGACTACCTGGGAGGCTGGGCATGTTCTCTACGGGGCTGTGTTGCACAGCCCAATGGAGAAAATGCCCAGTGTGCATGGTTGTGTCCAGGCTGTTATGTGCAAATCACTCCTGCTCCCTCTGACGGTAAGGGTTCGTCCCCGCCCCATTCGACCTGGCTGGAGTTGCAATTACAAATAAAATGATAATTATCATGTGATGAGTTAACTGAAACCTAATGGTGCTTTAGGTCACCTTCATAATTTTGCAGCCTATGGGACCTAGAGCTTGCCATAAAGGCCCTTCCTCTTGCTGTCAGGGTCCTTGCACTTGCACTTGCTATGAGGCTCTTTTATTACCAAGCTGCCAATATCTGGGGTTGAAGCTTCCTTAGGAAATAGAAGTTATAATTGCCGTCAAAGCTTGAGACGCAGAGGGACGTGCTCTGTTGACTCTCAAGGAAGGGAATGCATTTATTTACAAAAACAAAAAGCCTGCATCATAGGGTACTTATCACTCCCAAAGAGGTTGTTACAGTGTTGAAGCCTGTTTCCAAGACCTTCAGTCCATTCATTGTCGGTCGAATGTGCTACAAGACTGATCAGGATTTGGCTAACTTTCCTCAAAGCTATTGGAGGGCTTCTTTATCATCCCTGACTGCTGGGGATGAGCATAACACCCTTCCAGATCATGGTCCTGCTTCATCTGTAGCTGTCAAAAATATTTCCCTTCGAAGGGTAGCTTCAGCTCTCAATCTGTTGGGCGGCGTACGACAAAGAGAAATCTGGATACTGGGCTCTGAATTGACGTTCGGACACCTGACCATCTTTTTTTTAAATATTCTTCGAATGAAGAAACCCTCTCAGATGAATGGCAGTTAAAATTCACAGAGATCTAGTACTGTTCTATGTGTTGAATCTAGCGTATGCTCTGTTATTGCGGGCTGATTATCTCATCCACAGTATTTTACTACAAAATCTCAGTGATTCCAGGTGAAGGTCTGAGGCTTGGAGAGATTTGTGACCTGATGATCTTCATGAAAGAGGTTCTTTTTATAACAGGGCTGCTTCTTAGCTCCTTTCCAACCGGTCAGGCATGTTAATCAAATGGTTATATGGAAGCATCAGTGGTTACAACTTCCTGGACTGGAAATGTAGTCTCCTGTCACACTTTTCGTCTCTCACATTTAATGGCTAAGAAAGAGAATGTTTAATAAGACTCCTATTTCTGGGCCATATGTCAGCTCTATTGCCTTTCCAGCCAAATGGATTCTTAGATGGTCAGACAAGTCAACAATTATAGGGTGTGTCACAAAGACAGTCTTGTTTTAAAATGAATATGGCCAGGGTTCTGTCCTTGTGATGAGGCGCGTCAACCCAATATAGGATGAAACTATGGTCAGACAAAAATAAGGCAAGGTTAGGTGCTGTGATATCTGATTAGTTCTCCCATTGTATATGAATGTCTTCTAGGCAGAAACATTACATCATAGGAGACAGGCTGGGTAGTTATGTGTTTCCTAAGGTGGTCTGCAGATGAGATCTTATTTCTCGGAGTGGTAGATCAATTTTAGCTGGCAGGGGAGGGTGATGGGTCTATAATTAGACACTGTCACTGACTAGACTGAAGTTGGAGAAATAAGAGTAGGCAGCAAAGCCTTGTGTATAAAAGTCACTACCCACATGTTTGGTCACAGTCTAGCCTCGGGATTCAATACCAGGGAGGATAGGGTTATCCATGGTCGATTGAGGCAGATATGTGTGCCATGTTTCTATCAGGAGGAGTACACCAACATCCAAATATTGAATATTTGCTGAAATGCTTGCATGATTAGCCTTGTCTGATCTCCACTCGTCGAGTGAGCAGCCAGAAGCAAAGGTGCACTGTAGAACTGGAGGGGTTATCTTAGAGTGCTTTGATGGGCTGAGGATAGACAGACAGACAGGCAGTTCTGGTTGGCCTGTGTTAAGGTAGTGGCATAAAGAGATTGGTGATGATACCTTCATTAGTCTGACTCAGGGAGAAGGGTGCGTAGAACTGGGCACCATTGGTGGTGCAAGAGTTTAAGGAGATATTGAACTATGCTACAAGGGACTTTGAGGTAAAAGAAATCATGCTCTATCATTGTGATTTGCAACATGGGTTACAGTGACAGCTTTCAGGGTAGGATTAGAAATATTTTATGGCCATCCGTGACCTGATGGCGCCCAATCCTGATAAACTTCTGAATGCGAAAAAAATGTTAATTCTTCATATATTGTGGGTGTTCAAGTGAAAGTGGCCACACAAGTAAAATGTTGGACCTGGCATAATAGGGATAATATTTGTAATATTATGGGCATTGATGGCATGATTGTACTACAACTATCCACTTTTGGTATAAAAATGACCTAGCCTAATGGTGATAACTATTGGTATATTGTGGTCATCAGTGGCATGGTGATGCGCCGCTCCTAAAAAGCTGATTGTGGAGGGGCGTGGCCAACTGCCGAACATGGCGGCAGCTTAACTCGGGAGCTCCGCAAGGCAGACCGGCCCGCGCAATAATCCGCATACACATCCGTCTACTGACCAGCCCGAAGGGGTGAAATCGGCTCCGGGAACCAAGCGGCGCCCATCAAGCCGCCCCCGGTGCAAATCCGACGCCGGGAAGTGCTCCATTCGCCGGCGGTGAGGCGAGGCCTACGACAGCTCAGCAGCACCGGCCTAAAGTACCGGGACGGGCCGGCCGGAAGTCACCTTGCCCGGCCGGAAGAAGTCGGCCTCAGCCGGCACCCGCACCTCCCCGCCTGACGCCAGGTCTCATCACAGCGCTTAAATAACGCTGCATCTGGGATCGACCTCCGGTCCCCCTAAGCCAAGACTTCGACACCATCGAGGGCAGGCGAGACCCCGCACAGCGTAGGAGCCATCCTGGACCTGCGCTGCCGTGCGGACGCCCCACCACACACGGCACGGTAGGGCGGAGGACGCCTGGGTCGGCGCAACCCCCCCGCAGCAACATTAATCCGGGACACCGTTGGGCAAGAGGGCCGCTTACACCGTGGTGGCGCCAGTCTCCAAACCGCCCGTCACAGACCTAGAAGGCGGCGGTACGGCCCACGTGAAGCGGGAAAACGTAACGGAGTACGAGTAGTGCAAACGCCGCCAACAACGCAGCAAAACCCTTCTACTGACTCCAACGACAGCAACCACGGCGACGAAGGCCTCGCACGTGGTTGTAACATAAGGCTAAACTCCGGGCGGGGAGCGACCTGGGCCCTGCGGTACGCCACAATTTGAACCTTTACCGGCTGCTTCAACGGCGAACACCAAGGGGAAGGTTTGCACGGTAGGAGGCCGGGCAGGGACCAACTGAAAGACCGGACACTGTAGAACCAAGCATAACATAATGACGGGCAAGAACACGAGGAGCACGACAACGACGCAAGCAAAGCTTGATAAATTTGCCTATGCCCAGAGCGGCCACTCACAGGGGCCTGGACGACACTCCGCCGGTGCTTCCACCGATGCTTCCACTGACGCAAATGGAACTGGGAAAGTTACACTGGAAGCCATTATGAGAACCCTCACAGAGGTCCAGGCGACAGTAGGCACCATCTCCACCGAGGTGAACCTGCTGCGAGCAGATTTTAAGAAAATGTCGGAGAGGGTGTCGCAAGTGGAGGTAGTCACAAAATCCCTCATTGAAGACACCTCAGATCTTCAGGTGGCGATGGAGCGACTGGAAAAGACCACTAAACAACTACAAGAAAAATTGGATGACCAGGAAGGGCGCTCGAGAAGAAATAACGTCCGCATCCTAGGCCTTCCGGAATCGGAGGGGAAGGGGGCCATGGACCTGTACATCGAAGACCTCATTAAGACCAAACTGCAGCCTAAAGGCCTGTCCAACTTCTTCTCCATCGAGAGAGCACATCGTGTCCCGGGAGGTGCGGCCAAACCAGGGGCCACGCCACGGCCGGTGCTGGCCAGACTCTTCAACTTTAGGGACAGGGACGCCATTCTGCAGGCAGCCAGGGTGGCGCCGCCGGTGAAAATTCTAAACTCTACTCTGGCGTTCTTCCCAGACTACACAGCCGAGGTGGCCAGACGTCGAAAATCCTTCAATGAAGTCAAGAAGACGCTACGAGACAGGGGTCTGCCCTATTCAATGCTCTTCCCCACCAAACTGCGGATTGTGGCTGAGGGGAGGACATGGTTTTTCGACAACCCCGAGGTGGCACGAGAGTGGCTGGATGGCTGGAGACCGGTGGGCAAGCCTCAACGCCCGCACAAAGACCGCCAGGACCGCCGTAGTGAGAGAACGCCGGACCACCGTGCGGCCAGCCCGGCCACTGAACAGGGCGCGGCCGGGGGCCTAGACTCTGATCTTGAGAGGGACCCGTTTGATTCTGGTCAGCCTAGCAGGGGCTGAGTGACTGAGATGGGTGCAACACGATCTGGACACAGCCCTTGGGACCTTGGGATTTCGTCCGTGGTGCAGGGGAGCAGGGAGGGGGTGGAGGGATGGGAGTTACAAGGTTAAAGTTAAAGTTAAGTTTTTTGGTCATCACCATTGCGATTCTACAAGGCACAGATACATTGCTAACTACAGGCGGCATGCACCACCTCCTCACACTGGCTTCATTATCCTGCTGCACATTGCTATCATGGTTCATAAACTCAAATGGCACAACAAGACCAAGCTACACCCGCTGTGGGTACCCCTGTAACGACACAGGTGCCCCCACTGAAGCTCCTCACATGGAATGTCAGGGGGTTGGGGGACAAAATTAAACGGGGTCTGGTGCTGCAAACTATTAAACGTCATAAATCTGAATTAGTGCTGCTGCAGGAAACACATCTAGCAGGGACCACTTGTAAGGCTCTGAACAGGCGTGGGTACACCATGGCAGTACACTCCGAGTTCACCTCAGGCTCCAGGGGCACCGGGATACTCCTCAGAAACAATTCCTCCTTTTTGGTCACTGGCCACAAGACGGATGATCAGGGGCGGTTCGCAGCACTCTCAGGCCAGTGGGAGGTGAAGGCCCTGAATGTGATATCTGTATACATCCCCCCAGCACTTCACGCTACAGCCTTACCAGCACTTAGCCGATTCCTTATTGATCTCCCGGAGGGGGACGTGATCCTGGGGGGGGACTTCAATGCTATCACAGACCCCCTACTGGACACCTTTCCCATACGGGATCGCCAGAGAGGGACTGCCACACTTCCGGGATTCTTGTCAGCTATGGGCCTCACAGACGTCTGGCGTCACCTGAACCCCACAGCGAAGCAATACACACACTACTCAGCACCCCACAATAGCCTCTCACGTATTGACTACTTCTTCTTTCTAGGGGTTGGGCTGAGCTCCGTGGATGGACTTGATATCCTGCCGCGAGGCATTTCCGATCACTCCCCGATCTCCCTTCACCTTTCTACTAAAGAATGTTAACGAGCTAGGCTGTACCCGATCTATCCCAATTATCTACAGGTACCTGACATTAGGAAAAAACTCAAGTTAACCACCACACACTATTTCAATGAGAACACAGGATCGGTCACCTCACCCTCAGTTCTGTGGGAGGCTTACAATACGGTCCTCCGAGGGGCGTCCATATCAGCCATTACTGGGTATAAAAGGGAGTCTAGAGCTGCACTGGCTAATTTGGAATTAGCATTACACACGGCGAACACTGCGCATATGGCAGACCCCACCCCTGCGACAGCACATGAACTACAGCTCCGTCAGCAGCAACACCAGACACACCTCACTACGATCACCAAAGGGCACCTCGCGAACACCGCACACCGAATCTATGATGTGGGCGATAATTTATTTATTTATTTCTGAATTTGTAAAGCGCATGGTTACACTTACAGTGTGTCCCCGCGCTGTCAGAAGAGCCATCTGCTCCGTCAGACGAGACGGGCTAACCTTTGGGAAAGAGGAGTGTTTTGAGCTTGCTACGGAAGATGAGCTCTGATGTTTCCACTCTTAAGCTCAGGGGGAGAGAGTTCCATTTCTGTGCTGCCAAAGTGCGAAAGGATCTTCCTCCCATTCTGGCTTTCTTGTGTCTGGGGACAGCGAGGAGGCCTGCTCCTAACGAGCGGAGATGTCGAGTGGGCGTATAGGGGCAGAGAAGGTTCCGGAGGAAGGCCGGGCCCTTGCCATGTACGATCCTGTGACCGATACAAAGGACTTTGAAATCAATTCTTTCATTGATCGGAAGCCAGTGAAGAGTTTGTAGGGATTTTTTTGAGGGGGCTCTTCTGGGCAGCCGGAGGACCAGGCGGGCGGCAGCATTCTGAAGGCAGGGAAGATGCTGGCATGGCTGGACAAACGAGGTGGCAGTAACAAGGGGATACACAGGCTCTACGATGCGGCCGGCGTGCTGCAAACTCACCCGGAACAAATAGTCCACGCTCTAGCTCGCCACTTCCAGGGGATCTACACACCGACACGGCCAGTCACTGAGCGGGAGGCTACAGAGTCACTTAGTCACATTCCCGTCCCCATGCTCACACCTGAAGCACAACAGGAACTTGATGCTGACCTGACAGAGGGAGAGGTCCAGTTGGCAATACAGGCGCTGCAGTCAGGCAAGGCCCTAGGCCCAAACGGAATTCCTGTGGAATGGTACAAGATAATGGACTCGGTGCTGGCCAAGCCCCTCTTAGACATGTATAAAGACAGCGCAAAAAAGGCGCTGCTTCCACTCGACCAACGCACGGCCACCATTGTGGCCATCCCCAAACCAACCAAGCCACCAACAGACAGTGCCTCGTACCGACCCATTTCCCTGCTCAACACAGAAGCAAAGGTCCTGGCGAAACTCCTGGCCAGTCGTCTAACCAAGCATCTGAGTACCCTGATACACCCTGACCAATCGGGCTTTATGCCACACAGAAGCACAGCTCTGAATCTACGAAGGGTCCATGGGGCATCTTCTTACGGAGCAGGCTGTGATACTTTCCCTAGATGCTAAAATGGCGTTTGATTTGGTGGAGTGGGAATACCTATTTGCTGTCCTAACCCGCATGGGTTTCGGACCCCAATATCTGGCATGGGTGCGACTACTCTACACCCAACCGATGGCGCAGGTGGTTGCAAATGGTCGCATATCTTCGACCTTTCCACTGGGGAGGGGGACTAGGCAGGGGTGCCCGCTGTCGCCCCTGTTGTTTGCGATAGTGCTGGAACCGCTGGCAATCCTGCTTAGATCAACGCCGTTATTCCGGGGCATCACTTGGAGTGACGGGTGGGAGGACAAGGTCTCCCTATATGTTAATATACATGGCCGGACCAAATGAAGGGGTCCCCGCCCTGTTGGCAGTTTGCGATGAACATGGCAGAGCCTCGGGATATACCCTGAACTGGTCCAAATCTGTACTCTATGTCCTTAAGGGCCCGGCTCCGGTGCTGCCGGCTGACTGTCCTCTCACAATAACCACCTCCTCCTTTAAGTACTTGGGTATTTATGTGACGAATGACTCTAAACAGTTCTATATCAAAAACCTGCAGCCACCTCTGCAAAGATTGCGTGCTGATGTCAAATACTGGGCTGCACTGCCACTGACCCTTCTAGGGCGCGCAGCGCTCTATAAAATGATGGCTCTCCCGAGATTTCTGTATGTGCTTGAAAACTCCCCTTATGTGGTTAACCCACAGTACTTTAGACGGGTAGCGGCTTTAGTCTCCAGCTTGCTGTGGAGTAATGGCCCGGCGCGGATAGCGCAGGCAAAACTGGTAAAGAGCTGGTACGAGGGGGGTATTGCACTACCCAATCTCCAACTATATTACTGGGCGTCACAGCTTAAGGTTATTAATCATTGGATCCACGTCTCACGGGAGGACCCCGCATATAAGGCGGACTGGTCGCAACTGGGGACTGAGGGCATGCTCTCGGTGCTGTACAACTACCCGCAAGTGAAAACCCTGCTTGGCCCAACGTTCCACACAGCGACAATCTGGCATACGGCACAATCACGCCTAGGGTGGAAGGGTAAAATTACCAGGCTAACTCCGCTATGGGACACTAAAACACTGGGTAACCTGCGGACTTGTAAGGGGTTTGCGAGATGGGACGACATAGGGATCTCGGTGGTGGGGGACCTCTGGGACAGAGGCACGGTTATTCCCTTCCAGCAACTCCAGCAACAATACGGCCTGGGGCCCACTGAAACGTACCGATATGTACAAATCAGGCATGCTCTAATGCAAGCGATCCCACCAGACACCACACTCCCAGAATCATCGCCACTTGAAGATAGGCTACTCACCGAATTCATGGAGCAAAAAGCGACCTCACTCACGTACAAAAAATTGATTAACAACCTGCCAGATCCCACACACAAACTTAAAGAGAAATGGGTGGAAGAATTGGGCGACATGGATGAAACGGAGTGGAACGAGGCACTGGCCTCGCCGAGGGAAGTAGGCATATCAGCTAGATTCCGCCTAGTGCAGCTCAAGGTGTTACACCGCACCTACTACACTCGCACTCTACTCCACAAAATACAGAGAGCACCACACCCATACTGCCTCAGGGGATGCGGGGAGGAAGGGACTCTCCTCCACACGTTATGGGAATGTCCACAAATCAGGGAACTATGGCGACAGATTATGCGCACAGTCTCTCAGGCCATCAATGTATCTGTCCTGCCGGAACCTCGTAAGTGCCTGTTGAACATTTGGGACCCTACGGACTTAAACAGGTATGGACAACTGTGGGTCACACTAGCAGTGACAGTGGCCAAACGGGACATTGCACAGAGATGGGGCGCTCCGGAGTTACCGACGGTGGCGGGGTGGATAAGAAACATGGACCTTCTCATGGTAAAGGAGAGAGCAGTATATGTACTAAGAGCCTGCCCCCGCAAGTGGAATCGGGTGTGGATGCCATGGAACAAATATAGGGGTGACCCGTGTGAGGCATTGCCAGAGGGTGAGGACTCGGAATCGGAGGAAGACAAGGACTAGTGGCAATGAATATGCCAGCATACTAAAGGGGGGGACCGGGAGGCGGAGGATATGCACCGCTACTGAAGACGGAATGCTGAATGTATGAGCCTGTAGGATATTATATGTGAACGTACACACTTAATTGTATAATGATGACCGTTGTTGGGTTTTTAGGCTTGTTTTCTTTTTTCTTATATGTTCCCACTAACACCACATATGGGTGAAGTCAGACTACTGAATCGAAATCGTATGAACGGGATGAGCGTTAAGGAGAAGGGGTGAAATTGGGCCATGTAATACGTATGACTGTTCTATTCACTGTTCAACTACTAGGCCATAATTGGAACTGATAACTGTTGATGCAAACTGTGTTAAATCCTTTCCCCATTGGGGGCTTATATTGCTGTTATGTCGCTACAACTACAAAATGTCGATATGAATATCTCTTCTAAACTCCTGACAATAAAGAATTTTCAACAAAAAAAAAAAGCTGATTGTGGCATAAAGGTGTATTTTCTGGCCTGTTGCGGGTATCCGTCACATGGTTCCTAGCCCTAGTTTAATGCTGGTATAATAATTTATTTGTCATTGTTATATAGTGCAACTGGATCTCATGGAATACCTGTACTTTACAATTTTTTAAAATCCTACATGTAACAGTAGTGATAATAGTGTGCTGAGGATGAGGCTCAGGCTGAGATAGGCATGTTCATTTGAAGGTAAAAGATATGCGGTAAGAAAGCAGCAAGAGAACAAGCGTGGCTAGTCAGTATAACAGTGAGTGCAAATAACCAATTCTAGATAGATCTTAATCTAAGCATATTTTGACTAGGAAGGTGTTCAAGGCCCTTTTAATGGTAGTATGTTGTTAAATATTGTGGACAGCTTTAGCATGGGGGTGCCCACACATTTGGTATAATGGGAGCTCTGTCACACTGCTGGTGATACTAAGTATATTGTGGACATTGATTGCATTATGATGCCCACCCCTTCTGTAATACTAGCCCTGACAAAATAGAGAGTGTTTTAGTATACCAGTAGAATTTCCGGGCATATTGTGAACCTCCATCACATGGTGCTGACCCCTAGTTTAATGTTGGCATATTTGTGGGATTATTTTGTATATTGTGCCTTTCTTGACACGCCCATCTCTAGTATGTCTAGTGGTACACTCCTGTAATACCATGCTTATATTGGCATCCATGATGACACCTAAACCTGGTATAATATCGACTCTGGTGTACTTCTGGTGATTCCTGGCATGTTGTGAACATCCATGGAATGATGGTGTCAACAGTAATTTAATACATACCCTGGTAAAATGGTAGTCATTCTTGGCAGCTTGTGAGCATTCATGGCATGATGAAACCCAGCCCTACTGAGGACTCTGGCACAATGGTGATTCCTGGCACATTGTGGACGTCTTTGCTGGCCCTGGCATATTCGTGACTAATACGTGCTTATTTTGGATTTCTCAGGCATGAAATGGTGATACATGGGTGTGCATGACAGAATCTATCTTTGTGTGACACTAGTGCATGCGACTACTTGCTGGACATGACAAATTTATGTTTTGGCACCCAACGTGTATTCACGAAAACGAAACTCTGGTATTCAGGGAATTTTTTTTTTGAAAATTAGAAGCTTTTCTTTGTTGGAAATTAGTATATTTTCCAAAATTAAATATGTTTATTAAAGATCAAAATGTTCTACGTTCATAAGCAGAAAGGCTGGCGTTGGTGGACAAAATGATTGCATGACAAAGTATATTTAAAGCTGATATCTGAGTGATAACCACTACTGCTGATTGAAACACTAGTCTGTAAGACTGGTGTAGCCTGTCTACCTGTCAGGTTTATGTAACCTCGGTGACAACACTGCTATATAATCCTGTACAATTGTTCCATGCTCTGCTGTGTACTGCCTGAGTTTGCATGGCTTTATTTGTATATCCAGGTCCTTCCAAGGGGATAGTCAGTCATAACATATGCTTGATAATTGTTTCACTGAAGTAGGATGGAAAATTAACAAAGACATCTATATAAACGCAAGGGAACTTGAGGGATACTGTGAAATTGTATTTTCTGGACTGTCTGCAAATTGCACCATTTGCACAAAGGTTTCATGGACTGATGATCCTCTATCAGTCGTTGAGAGTTTCAGGCTAGCCTGACCTTCCATTAAATGACTGGCCTATCCCATGAGTTCTCCTTGGGGACCTTTGCTCTTCAGCACATTTATGTTTAAACTGTTTGGTAAAATGTAATATTTACCCCGCTTTTCTTCAAACTCTTCTTGGCCTAGAACCACCCTGGCGTGAACGACCTCCCCTGACGGAAGTCGGGTATGCTTAATTACACTAATGTGGAGCGGGCATTTAGACTCAACTACTTTCAAAAGCCATCAGCCACCACTGCTTAAACATTCCACATTTCCAACCCTCACTCGCCACCACTGGCTGTAAATGATTTCTTTTGATGCTCATGTTTTGTGCTCCTCCTTTCTGCTTTGGTGGTCTATGCTGCTTGATACTTAGAGGCACCCACAACAAAACATCTTCATGGATGTATCAGGGGTGGTGTGGTCCTTAAGCTCCTTTCTCTTTGTCTCTGCAGCGGCACTCTACGCGTCTGGGAGCTGGACCTGCCGAATAGGAAAATGTGGGGCACTGAGTGCAAGACGGGCCAGCTGAAAAGACTTGTCACTTGTATTGCAGTAAGTAGTTATTGTGACTTGATTGTTGCCTCTCCTTTCTCTCAGTCACATCTTCCCTACTGCTTAGCCAGGCTGAGTATTGGAATGTTTGGTGATGTTACGGAATGCATGGGTGACCGATGATGTGGGGAGTGTCATTTGGTGTGTGCAGGCTGAGCAGCAGGGAGCTGCTCCTGGTGGGGTTATCAGCTATCTACTTACCATCTTATTCATCATCTTCATCTTCTGTAACTGGAACAATAAACCACCTTGTTGTGACTTACCACTTGGCTACATTTGGATTTATTTTACCCACAACAGTAGTCCACTGTCCAAACTGGCTCTTCAGAGGGGGAAACGGGTTGGATCTATAGGAACAGGCTGGTGATCCTCAGATCTTTACTTTCAGCACCTCTGTTTGCAGTATATCGTACTCTAATGGATTATCCTGCTTATGAGCATTTGCGGTAGAAGAAACGCTGTTTTAGTGCCTGGATCATATGCTCTTTTCGAAGCACTGCTCACTGTTTGCCAGTAATGGGATGACCATAAAAATCAATAGCTATTTCAAACTGGTCCTCCATAACCTGGGAGGGCAGTGCACAATTTCCTACACTTTACAGATGCCAGGTAATTCAGATGCACCTTTTTTACCTTCTCAGTTATTGTTTAAAACTGCTACCTTAGAAACAAGATGTTCCTTATCAGTCAGCTTTTCCACCCTGTCATACAGTCGCCCAAATGCATGCAGGCACAGCTGTTCCAGACATGGTACAACATCTGTAGCATTCTGTAAAATGTATCTGACGTAGTACATCAATGCCATTAGACCTGTGCAGTCACAGAGCTCCAGGCCCTTTTCCTTATTATACTATAGTACCTATATGTAGCACATAGGATGGATGTGCACTAATAGTACAGCAAACTTTTCTACTGTAGGTCTCGGAAGATGATAAACTTTTCTACTGTGGTACCACTACTGGTGACATACTGACGATCAATGTGGAGAACAAACTACTGAACAGCTGCGGGCCACCGAAGGACAAGTTCAGCCTGGTGAGTTGGAGGAGGTGGTTTTGTAGAAAGTCGAAATGAGATCCTGTGGTCGAATGCATTGTCTCTTACTCCTGTGTCATTGTTTCCATGCACCAGTGACATTGTTCCTATGCTCCCATGTCATTCTTCCCATGATCCTCTGCCATTGTTTCCATGGCCCACTCTTGTTGTTCCCATGGCCCAATGTCATTGTTCCCATGGCCCAGTGTCGTTGTTCCCATGGCCCAGTGTCGTTGTTCCCATGGCCCAGTGTCATTGTTCCCATTGTCCAGTGTCATTGTTCCCATGGTCCAGTGTTATTGTTCCCATGGCCCAGTGTCATTGTTCCCATGTACCGGTGATATTGTTCCCATGCATCAGTGTCATCATTCCCAAGCTCCAGTGCTAGTGTTCCCATACCCCTATGGCATATTTCCCATGCTCCCATGTCATTCTTCCCATGATCCTCTGCCATTGTTCCCATGGCCCAGTGTCATTGTGCCCATGGTCCAGTGTTATTGTTCCCATGGCCCAGTGTCATTGTTCCCATGGCCCAGTGTCATTGTTCCCATGGGCCAGTGTCATTGTTCCCATTGTCCAGTGACATTGTTCCCATGGTCCAGTGTCATTGGTCCCATGTCCGAGTGATATTGTTCCCATGCTTCAGTGTCATCATTCCCAAGCTCCAGTGCTAGTGTTCCCATACCCCTATGGCATATTTCCCATGCTCCCATGTCATTTGTTCCCATGCTCCAGTGACATTGTTTCCATGCTTCAATTAAAATGTTTCCATTCTCAAGTGTCATTGTCCCCATACCCTGTGGCATCTTTCCCATACTCCTGTGTCATTGTTCTCATGCCCCTATACCATATTGTCTTCAAATGTGCATGTTATTATTCCCATCCTCCCCTGATACTAGTCCGATAGTCCTGCATAATTTTAGTCATGCCCCTGTGTCTTTTTAGCCTTTCCTCTGTGTCTTTCTCCCCACGTTTGGTGTCATTGTTCCCTTGAGACATTGTTCTCATGGCTCAGTGCCATACTTTTCCTCGCCCTGTGCCATTGTTCTTGTACGCATGTACTATTGTTCCTATACTTAGATGGCATTGTTTTTATGTTCCTGGACAATTTTGGTTGGCTTGCTCACTATTTCACCAAACCTGCCTATCACTATACCAATTCTCGATTTTCACTGTTCCCATGCGTGGCTTTCTTGAATCCCATACTTATATTTCATTGTTCCAGTGTTTGTGATGCCTTTTCTCTGTGCTTTCGCCTCATTGTTGTGATGTTCACATTTCACTGTTCCCAATCTGGTGTATCACTGTTTCCATGCTGCTGTGTCATTGTTTTCAATCTTCATGGTATACAAAGCACAGGGCAACCAAGAGAATCTCTGTATATGTTTCAAATAATGATAAAACAATGTGGGAAATGGTGCACAGATGCATCAATGCTTGCACAAGAGAATAAAGAATCTGAGAAGCGCATCACATAATAATAATAATAATAATAATAATAATAATAATAATAATAATAATAAGGGAGCTTATAAAGCGCCTGGTTACACCAACCGGCGTGTCCCCACGCTGTAGTAAGTGAGAGATCCTAGAGCCCCATGCCCAGACTAAGGCGCCCAGGCCTGTCAATGAAGGAACAAGTATGTTTTAAGCTCTCTTCTAAACTTGGTCTCGGAGGGTTCCAACCGAAGCTCAAGAGGGAGCTTATTCCAGCTCCTGGCCACAAAGAGCCGGAAGGATCTGCCACCCATCCTGGCCCTCTTGACCTTAGAGACAACCAGCAGGCCAGTCCCAGTAGATATGAGGGACCTTACGGGCCTGTAGACAGTGATAAGATTCTGGATGTACCTAGGACCAATGCCTTGTGTGATGTGATGGCAAGTACAAAGGGCCTTAAACACAATTCTCTTCCTGACAGGAAGCCAGTGAAGAGCATCCAAGGCCCTTTTGGAAGCAGCCCTTCTCGGTTGCCTATGGACAAACCGAGCCACCGCATTTTGCATCACCTGAAGCAGATTAAGACTTTTGATCGTGGCACCCAGATACAATATATTGCCATAGTCTAAACATGAGGTAACAAGTGCATGCACTAGCGTCTTCCTGGCTTCTATCGGAAGGAGGTCCATAGTTTTACGTAGACCCTTCAGGACACCAAAGCAGGTCCCCTCCACACGTCTGATATGAGGTTCAAATGTGAGATCAGAATCCACCCATACGCCCAGGTTCTTAGCCTGGGAACAAGGCAAAGGGGCTGGACCTAAACAGGACGGCCACCATGCCGATGACCACACAGACGCCCCCCCCACCATGAGCACCTCTGTCTTGCTACCATTCAACTTCAGGCAGTTGTTGGCCATCCAGGAGGCAAGCTCCTGCATGCAGGCTCTGAAGTTGGATGCCGCAAGACCCGGTGCCCATGATAGCGAGATAACCAGCTGTGTGTCATTGGCTTATGACACAATCCTGATTCCAAAACCCTCCACTATACTCACTACTGGAGATACATATAAGTGAAATGGGGTGGGGCTCAGGGCAGAGCCCTGAGGCACACCCTGATCTAGTTTCATAGCTTTGGAATAGTGGGTACCCTGCCTGACCTGAAAGCTCCGTTCCGTCAGAAATGATTGTATCCATTTTAGCGCCGCACCTGAAACACCGCCCTTGTTCAGACTTTGCATAAACTACATAAAGTGAGCACTGGGAGAGCTACGTTTAGAGGATGGTATATTATGTCACACAATTCGTGGACTTTACGCCCACCATATTACAAGTGGATTTTAGCACATGATATTTATAACACAGCATATGGGATATTCAATGCTGTATCCTATCTGAGAAACTCTAAATAAGGCCCACAGTCTCTGCTACAATTTTGGGGTGACTGGTGTCTTAACAGTTGAGGAACTAGAACACCACATTTTTTTTTTATTGAGAAAAAAGAAAGAGCAATACACAAGGCAATAGTACAATATACACCGACATGTGTTCATAAAGGAAGGACTTCTGAGTGCAATGTTATTCAGCATATAACTAATACAGAGAGTAGGGGGGTCAGCGGGGAAGCAAGTCAATAGTAACATAAAGTGAAGGATACATGGAATGTCAGATCAGGGGGAAAGGGAGACATCTAGGTTCTCAACGAAAGGGGGCGTACATATATTTCCACGGTAGGCATTCCACTGGTTCCAGATTTTTTTCCATTTCCTAGGTCTACCCCTAGCCACATATACAGTCTTTTCTCTAAACATACACCAATCCATACTTTCCTTCCATACCGAATCCGTGGGCGGCCGCTGGGAACCCCACAACTGTGCGATGTCTCTCTTGGCAATCATGTTCCCAAGGGTCGCCCACTGGGTCTGAGCAACATTATAATCATTCGGTTCCCACACATTCAACAGGCAGCGCCTGGCTTCAGGCAGTAATATAACTCCAGTGACCCTCTCCATCACTGCATGCACACGGTTCCAGAATTCAACCACCTCCGGACACTCCCAAATTATATGAAGGAAGGTTCCAACCATTCCACAGCCACGCTTACATAACCCATCGGGGGAATAACCCATACGAACCAAGCGCGGACGAGTAACATACACACGATGGAGGATTTTAAGCTGGACAAGGAGTTGACGGACAGGAATAGCCACCTCCTTAGGCGAAGATAACGCGGATTGCCAGTCCTCATCATCCAGCTCCAAACCGTCACCAGTCCAGAACTCCCTGAGACGTACAAGTAGATCCGCCCAATTGTTGCTCAACTTCTTATATATTAATGAAATTGTGCTATCGGGCACATGACCATCAAGCACACGATCTTCGAGCAGGGAGGACTCAGGTATGTCGGTGCCAACAGTGAAAACCGAGGTCAAAGCATGGTGAACCTGTGCATATCTGAAAAATTCCCTGTCACTCAACTCGTATTCTATCTTTAATGCCTCAAAGGTCTTAATTTATGCCCTTGACCCAAAGGTCGCCCACCCTGCTAATACCAATCATGTCCCATTTCTCAAAACCTTTCGTTTTCCAGAGACATCCCAATCTTTCGGACGCATATAAAGGAGTTGCATGGGTCAGTCGATCTCTCCATCCCAAAGCCACATTCGCATCATGCCAGACTCGTACAGCGATCTTGGTAGGTCCAGTTAATTTCCTCCCTGCTACTTTAGAATAGAGCACCCTATTGTAGTTCCCGCCCGATAACAGGTACTTGTCCATCTCGAATGCCGGGTTAGGACCAGGTGCGTACGTTCCGTGGTTAATCACACTCAACTGAGAGGCCCAATAATAACGCCTGATATCCGGAAGCGCTATACCTCCGTCGTACCAGGGGAGCGTTAGGTTAGCAAGGGCGATACGCGTACGTCCGTCCCAAACTAGCCGCCTCTGTAAGCTCTCCACCTCTCGAAAATAGCTCGCCGGAATAATATCGAACGTATTCTGGAGCGCGTACAAAAATCGTGGCAGGGACATCATTTTGAAAAGCGCCGCGCGCAGAACACCACATTTTAACTACCTTGGACAGTGGCAAATGGCTGCTTGTCACAGGAACCTTCAAGGCGTGTGCTGTTTTTGGGAGAAAGTGTGGCAGCATGTCTTAACATATCTAAAGTAAACAACAGAGCACAACAAAATGACTTCCATAAAGTAACATAACAACATAATTAAAGCATAGCAGATCACATCACAAGAAAACAGTCAAAACAGAAGAAAGCACAACAACCACAATACAGCACAACAAAATCACATTTTAGTAATGCACAAAAATACAGCAGCATAAACAATTCACTTCTACAAGAAGATGCCACACAAGAAATATGCCCACACGTTCTTGTCACACATCACCGCCTCTAGAATCCTCTTTTCATATTATGGATGAAAAGATATTTGGAACAAGCAATGCCTTAACGTACCACCTCAGACATGAAATGGTGCCAGTCAAAAATGTTTTGTGATCCAGACCCAAAGTTCTACTATCCCAGAACACACACAGTGACTGCAAAGTAATTATTTTTCTCTATAACTGTAGGTCCCGAACCCTGGCCTCTGGACTATTTCATCTTTAACTATGTTCAGAAGTAGTCTTATGAGGAGTTTTTAACTCCATTCAATATTTTAGTGTCTGTCTTTGTTTTGATTCTTTTTTCCTCCAAGCAACATATATTTTTGTGTTTCCACTCATACACTTTTTTCCCTCACTCTCTTTTCAATCAACAGGGGTGCTTTTCAATGTGTACTTTTGTCAGGGTTAGTGACAGACCGGGATTTCTGTCTCTGGTGACTGCTGAATCTTGTGTTGAGTTTTCCATATTCATGTACTGTCACCAGGCCCGGACTGGCCGTTGCGGGCACCGGGCAATCCCCGGTGGGCCGCATGGGTGGGTCCAGTTTTGGGCCCCTGGGGGCCATTTTTAGGTCTCGCGACCTATCAATGCGCGCAAGCGCATTGAGCGGAGCGAGAATTCATGTCGGCAAAATCCTCGTCAAACCAAGGGCTTTCAGCCGCGGTTTTCATGAAGTTCACGTGAATCACATGATCAAACAAGCACGCGCATGGGCAGCATGCATTTCTCCTGCACAAGGCTCGCAAAAGGCTCTCCTCCCTCCCCACATCAAAGGCATCAATCACCCTCCCACAGGCTTCCCCAGCGCTGCCCCGCCCCCTGCTTCACGGCCAGGCCATCTATTCCCTGCCAGACCTCTCACACCTCCGTCATTTAGTAACAGTGCCGCTTCCAGACACCTCCCACCTCTGACACAACATGCCCTTAGGCCAATCAATTTCGCTGCTCGTCTTTAAAGCATCTTTTGATCTCGCAAGTGGCCCACCAATGTTGTGTCTGTATATAAAGCTGCACTTTAACTTTCGTGTCTGCAATAGCTGAATGTTACTGAAACCGGGCATAAATCAATTTCGCTGCTCGTCTTTAAAGCATCTTTTGATCTCGCAAGTGGCCCACCATGTACAATATACAGATATATTTGTAAATCATGTGTTATGTGTAACAATAGTAGAACAGTTCTTTCAGCACAAATGCAGTCCGTGATAGCTGCAACGCACTCGAGAACGAGTATTCCCAGATTGTTATAATGTTTTGCTTTTGTAAATCTTGCATCTGTGTTTTCTCTGCTGTCACTTCAGCTCACCAGGCTGCACCCCCTCGCCCCTCGCTCGCCAATGTCCCTCCCACCCTTCCTTTGATCTCGCCCAGAGTTCTTACAGGCTAATGGCCCTCCCCCTCACCCAGCACAGAGCGCGCATCGTTTGTTTACTCTCCCAATTTGTCTTACTGGCTCGCGTTCTTTCTCCCTTTCGCTCTAATAGTCTATGCTGGTGGGAATTATTTAAGGATTTCAGCAGTGAAAAAACTGGTCTAGTGTTTTTTGAGCATCACTGTTTGAGCATAATTAGGTATAGGACTTGAGGAGGGTGCTCTATTCACATCTTATATCTGTTAATTCCGGGGTGCACCCTTGCAGCCAAAGGGTTGTTGGCGTGTACGTTTAGTCACACCATTGGTATTCATGTGTTTATGTACCCTGTTCGTAATTCTCGGAGCTGCCCACCCAGAACTGTAGAGTTCACTTTCAAACACTCAAAGTCACAACCTTACATCCTGCTTTCCGTGATTCATTATTTTATATTGCAGGGCTTCTATGGTCGTGGTTGCGTCGCTCTCCATCAGAGCCTCCTCTCCGCCCCTTCCCTGCTGCTGCTCGCATCGCACTCCCTCCTCCCCCTCCCTTTTCATCAGCTTTAATCAGGCTCATCTGCTGCTGCCATTCCCCCCCTCCCTTCTCGCCCACTCCTTCTTGTTTAAACTTGGTCGACTGACACACACACTTCTTGTTCGGACTACTGGGCATGAGGCCCTCTGCTTCTTCCCTTTCCACACATGCCATCCGTGTAGCTTCTGGTCAACCCTGTTGCTTCCACCCTTCACGTCGTGTCTCCCCCCCCACACACACGCACACTCTACTCCTCCTACCCCCAATCATGTGTTGCATCACCGTTCTTTAGCCCACTCTGCCACCCCAGTGTTTGATTGATTCAGATGCCTCGTCCATCACCACCCCCTTTTGTACCGCTCTGATTGAACTGAGGCATCCTAAAAGACACCCAAAAGAACAGTCGGAGAGCACACGGAACGAAATGCAGAGTTGACGAGCGGGTGGCACTGTTTAATTATCAAACGTATTCACGACTGTCCTGGGAAAGGTAAAATAAAAAGCACATGCATGTTTGCAGATTAAGGACAAAAAAACGGAATTCTCCATGAAAATAACCTCGAATATGACTTCACTTATGTATTGCCCATGGTGGACTCTGAAGCATTTAACTAATAAAAAAAAAAAACAAGATCCAAAGGTTATTTGTTTTAATCCTACAACCTTTTCTTGCTATGGTACGTAAGGTTTCCTCATGAAATCACAAACATTCCGTCACCAATGGCGGGCTGTGCGTCAGGTGTAGGCCTCTGCGCCGCGTGCCACAGCTCTGGGTGATGTGCCCGGTCCTCTACAGACAGCCAAGTGCTGTTCACGGAGCTCGAGATCTCGGCCACCAGTAAACAGTGCGGCACTTGTACAGACCCTTATAGTCTCGTGAGCCGCAGCTCTCTGCCAATGACGAATTGACTTTGTTATATCAATAGCACCAGCAATAACAAGCACTGGCGTTGCCAATAGGTCTCGCAGTAGGAAAGTTGGAGCTATTACAATTGCAAATAACAAGGCCTTTTATTTTTGTTTTCATTTTAAAAACATAAAGGGCTTTGTCATTTACAAAACCAATAGCTCCAACTTTCCTACTGCGAGACCTATTGGCAACGACAGTGCTTGTTGTTACAAGGCCGTTTTTGCAGGATAGCTGCAAAATCGGCTCTGTAACAAAATCGGCCGAAAACCGGCCCTGGCAAAGAGTGCAGCCGCACCCCCAACCCCCCGGGTGGCCGGCCGAGCACTTTGCCAGGGCCGGTTTTGACTGTCACTCAGGTTTGTGGTGTTAGATGTAAAGGATTCTGTCTTCACCGTTAATGGGAGGTAGACAGTAACAAGGTCACAGGCTGGACTCTCCTTGGTTTTGTTTTTGCTGCTGGGATGATTTAATTTACTTCTCTAAAGAAATGTCTAAAAAAATCATCTCAGATGCGCTTTCCTTCTGACTCCTCTTACTGAGTGTTGTATGCACAAGTGCATTCTAGCATCGAACAGTATATGAGGGAACGTTTGAGAAGCCCTTTCTGTACTAAAATATTCTCTGTTACCTGTCCAGTCTAGGGTGGGTCTAGTACAGTGTTCCCCAAACTGAGGGCCGCGAGCCGATTTATGGTGTGTTGCGAAAGTCCAAGCAATAAATGAAGATGCCTTTAAATTCTGTGTTTTTCTTGTCCGTTGCTGCACTTCAAAGACAGATGTCAAATGTCAGGCTATGTCTTCTGACAAATGGCTGTTTAATATTTTAACATGGGGATTGGTGTTTAAAACGTCCTCCCACTTTGCAGTCAGAGAAAGAATAGTGAAGTAAATTACATGTCAATTTCTGTGGTACAGGAAGTGTGAAAGGAAAGGCTGTAGGATGTTATTTTATTGTAAGACATTACAAAATGGAAACACCTGCACATTAACTGTACACATTCAGCAGTTAGTAAAGCAAAAATGAAGTACATTTTTTTTTAATTCTGAAGTGTGATGGAAACAAAGAATCAAGAAGCTTTACTGGGTGATGCATAAATGATAAATATTCACGGAAAGCTGATTTCCACATTATCATTTGTGTACAACAGAGTTTTATCAGTAAAACTGTATGTTTGTGGATAATTCGTGGCCATTTCAATCTATTGTTTTTAACAGTATCCTAGCTCACAATGCTTTAGTAACATAGAAAAATCGCCCGCCTCATATTCACTAAAGTTTGCTGTGGGTCGCAAAGGGTTTGTTGTTCTAAAACCTTCGGGCCGGGGAGCACTGGTCTAGTGCATTAAAGGGTCTTACTCCAGCCCTTTTTGCCCCTTCCCTCAACACCGCTCTCTGGCCCCTCGGTTGCTGGCAGCCCACTAAGCTTTTACATTTTTTCTAAGTGCCTGCATCTCCTTTGGCGTTGACAGCTTTCAGTGTTGAGAAGATCTCTAAGATGCCTGTAGCAGTAATGCCTTAGTGCTAGAAGCATCCTAAGTGAGGGAACTTCAGCCTTAAAGGGCTTCCTCAGTCACAATGCCTCAACCTTGGAAGGGCGCTCAGCAGTTTTTAGATCCTAATTTAACCCCAAAGTGTTTTTCATGTTTATTCTGAAAAGGGCACTCAAAATGCCAGGTGTCTAGCTTCAAGGTCAACATTCTTGTCAGATTTTCACTGTGGGATGTCATTTTGTCAATCAGAAAGTTTGCTCAACACTTCCTGCTGAATTGATATTGATCCTTTGATCTTTCTGGATAATATTGGTTTAAAAAGTGTCCGTCATGACTTTAGATATTTCCCCATGTGTGGAGTCAGTGGCGGCTCACCGAGGAAGTGCTGCAGTGGGGGCGGGGCAGGCGGGGGAGGGGCATGGTGGGGGTAGTAAACTCCGGCATACGGCGGAATGGAGTTAAGTAAATAAATAAAACAATTTACATTGCATTATCTACAATGCCAACTCGGCGATGCAGTGTGCACAATTTGAAGATAATCCCTTAGACATTGCTATGGGATTATCTTCAAAAAGGTGCAATATGTAGATCACAAGTTATTTGGTGTAAATTGGTTTGACATCTTTGAAATAATCTGTAGCGACATGGATAGTATTCTGCAGTGGATCGTTTTATGAGTAAGCCAGCAATATATGCTCCAGAAGAAATATGTATTTTCTCATAATAGTCAGAACAGCCTCTGTTGACTTTTTGAGAAGTGCTCTGTCTGACATTTATGCAGTGTCCTCTGAAGATCAATTTACTGACTTAATAAGTGAAGCCTCTCTGTGCAACTTGATCAAATTCACATCTCATATTTTCCTGATGTAGCACCCTCTAGAGGGATGAACTTGCTTTTCTATTTTACTTTCATCAGTATCAAAAAAGATGCTATGATGGAGCATCATTTTTCGGGTAATCCTAGTTGTCCACCATGGTTCTCCACTTTAAAAATAACTAGCTCCTTACCCACCTGCCTAGAGATATAAACGGAAATTTACTTTCCTTACTTCGACCTACACATCTAAACTAACTGCATTCTGGGACAGTGGAGTGCTTGGCTGTCCTAATTGAGCACTGTCAAAATGTTCCTGTGTAGGCAGCGATGCCTATATGCCCATTCCCTGCTTTGCTTTCGGTACAATTAAAGTGAATGCTTAGCAATATCTATTTCATTACGCTAAAATAGTGTTTAATTGTCTAAAAGGTGAACATTTTACATATTTCATTTATTGAAATGTTTTCTGGAATCCTACACTTACGCAGAGAAATCCTAATTTTTATGAATTCAGGAAAGATACCCTAATGGAGAAGTGGAATTAGAAGTAAGTATATTTCCTTTAATGTCTTGCTGTATGGAAGGTGGTTAATGGAATATTCCAAAACAGGAGATGTAGAGGGCGTGTTGATGGAGATCTCTGAGATGTACTACCTTGGTAAATGGAGATCTGATGAGATGTCCAGCGTGCAGGTGATAGATATGTCTCTAAAGTAACATAAATTCTGCATGTTGGAGAAGATATGATTAGATGTACAGTCACAAGTGAGGTAGATCTCTGCTAAGGTTTCCAGCCTATAGATGATGGAATTGATTCTGAATTGATGCACATTGACTGACTGAGACGATATAAAGGGCTTGGATGAGGAGCAACATCTTCATGAAAGTGCAGGATGTTTGTGTGAAGGCAAATTTTGTGGAGCTGTTCAGGACGTGGGTTATGGAGTAAATGTCATAATAGAGGCATACAGCAGCAGCCCGTGCAGGTATGAGCGGTGGGGCGATGTGGAGGGGGGTTTCGACAGACGAGGAGGAGGGAAAATTAATTATTTATTTAATGTTTCCTCATGGTTATTAGTCGAACCCTCCCTCCCCCACCCAGACCCACCACCCGCTGCTCTTACCTGCCCGGACCGTTCCTGGAGGCATAGTGTGGGATCATGGGATGCCAGTAGAGATGTATGGGTTTTGCGATGAAGGATATCTTTGCAGATATGCACATTTTGTGGAATATTAAGATCTCAGAAAATTACAGGATATTTAAGCGAAGTCACTGTTTGTGGTGATGGAGCAGTTCAGTTAGATGTACAGGGTATGTAAGATGGATTTGAAGCCATTGTTTGATGTCATGGAAGATATTTGTGTGAGGTGAATAGAATGGAAATTAAATCATTGTTTTTGATGGTGAGAGCAAGTGTATATAAACAAGAAGAAGAATCCACTCTTATAATGGAAGGGTTTCCCTACTCTGGTTGGGAACACCCTGTGTTTGTAAAATACCCCTCACACACCAAAAGGACCCTTGGTGTCAAGCTTCATCATTGGGGTCTTCGCACCCCTCTACGGGATGCGGCTTGCTTCGACCAACGACTACGCGGGAGCACTTCAAACTGATGGTTATGTGTGGTGTGCGTGAGGGTTTATTTCTTTTATATGTTTTTATGTGCGTGAGTGGTGGGGTTCTACGGCAAGTGATGTTTAAAAAGAGCCTAACTCGTGGGGTCAGAAACAATTTTAATGGGCCCCCGGGCTGGCGCTATTAAGGAGGGGTAGAATGCAGGGCAATGTACATTACCTCCCATGTGTGTGTGTCAACATGTTTCGGAGTCTGTGCTCCTTCTTCAGGACAGGTTACACAAATCCCCACCTTACTCACGTTTCTCAAGTAAAAAGATGTTTAATTTAACAAAAGTGAGATCTAGTGCAGGTTCTAATATGTACCTAGAGAATATGCCAGTTGTCGCAATACAGTTGACTGTTATAAATCAGTTTCAATGCCTCATGAGCCTCTGGAACTCTGGGGTCCACGTGCAGATTTGCTACGAAAGTCCAGGAGTGACTGCTTCCTGACTGCCCCATACGCGACTCCGCTGAGAGTGAGAGCAAGTGGACATACAGGTTATTGATGATGCAAGAGTTCTCAGGAAATGATGGAGAGTGAAATATGCCAAATAATGAAAGTTCAGGTGAAACATGTTATAATCTGGAAAGACATATTGTCTTCAGCAGCACCAATCTGAATGGCTAAGAGAAAGAGAGAGGTGTGACATCATGGAGCAAACCGTTTTAATATCCTTTGTTGATTTTTGGTTTCTCTCTGCTTCTTTCATAGGGGATCACAGCGTTGGTTTTGCTGAAGACAGGAGATTTTGTCATCGGTTCTGGAGATGGGAAGCTGTCGCTCTGTAAAGGTCCAAACTACAAAGCAGTCAAGTGAGTTCCACATTTCTTGTGGCCATAGTGTTTTTGACTAAAGCTGCTGTGCGGGGCACAACATGCTGACTGTTCACAAGTACCTTGCAATGATTGCTATAGCAGTTTTTAATCAATTCGTAAGACACAAGTGTGCTATAGTATCATCCCTACACTGCCATATTTGAACTTGTACCTACTGTGGTGTCATCTAAATTTCTAGTGCCCTATTCATGCACTTATCATGCAGTACAACACAGCAAGTTGCCTTCCTGCGCTGTACAGCGTGACAGGGAAAGGGCAGGAATGCACCATAATATGAGTCAATACAGCGCATTCCTGCCTTTTCTCCTGCGCTGGCGCCCATTTGGTAGCCTAGTGCCAATGCAGACACCCTTACACCATGATTAACGGGTGTCTTTGTTACATGCAGGATTGTTTTTTGTGCAGGAAGTGGGCACCATCCTGCACAACAATAATCCTGAGACGCATATTGTTAGAAATGGGATTTCTGACTAGCTAGGCTTGCACCTAAGCCAGGAAGAAACCACCACTCTAGTCAGGGCAAGGGAGTTACCCCTGCTCCCCCCTTGATAGCTTGGCACGAGCAGTCAAGCTTATCCCTGATGCCATGTGTAAAGCCTTTGTATTATCATAAAATACATTAGAATATTAGTCACACAATATATATTGTGCCAACTGGCGCTGGGCAATATTTAGAGGGGATTGCATTGACCCACGACAGGGCCACTTGGACCACTGTCAGAATCATCACTTAGTAAAGATAGTAAATGGAGAACATATAATAAGCATAGAACCCGACCAGTAATTACTGGCAAACACTGGACTCAGCATCATCCTGTAACATAAATCATATTATGCACAGTATCACATTAGGCGTGAAATATATCCTGCGCCAACCTCATAAGCCTAAACATATTAGAGCATAACCTCCTAAGCATAACTCACCTTAGGAAATAATCTCACTAGCATAAACCACAGTAGAGGATAACTCAACATAAATACATTATGCAAAACCTCATAATCATAAACCACATTTAGAGGCATAAAACAGGGTGCGTAAATCATACAACATAAATCACATTTCCTAGCACCACATCCATCACATTAGGGCCTGGCGCCTTACAAACCTAACAGTCCCCTTGGCCAACTGGCCTTCTCAAAGGGGCTCAAAATGCCTTATGTCCAAAGTGTCAGGGCGGCTGCCAATGCAGCAGAATCCAACTGTGCAGGCCTAAACGTTGCATCCGGCACGGAGTGCTGCACAGATGTGAAAGTACGGGGCTTAAAGGCGGGCACACAGTGGCACAGCTCCTCAGCTGCAGCGGCCCACAGCAGCGATAGCGATGATTATTGTAGTACGGCAAATGCGGGCACTCCGCGGCACAGCTCCTCCGCTGCAGCGGCCAACAATAGCAATAGTGATGATTCTCGTAGGACAGCAAATCCAGGAACTCAGCTGCACAGCTCCACAGCTGCAGCGGCCCACAATAGCGATAGCGATGATTCTCGTAGGACGGCAAATACGGGCCCTCAGCGGCCACAGCTTCCCAGCTGCAGTGGCCCACAATAGAGATAACAATGACTTTGGTAACACAGGCAAATGCGTGCTCTCAGCAGCAACAGCTCCTCAGCTGCGGCAGTCCACAATAGCGATAATGATGAATTTAGTAACACAGGCAAATGCGGGCTCTCAGCGGCAACAGCTCCTCAGCTGCGGCGGCCCACTATAGAGATAATGATGACTTTGGTAACACAGGCAAACGCGGGCTCTCAGCGGCAAGAGCTCCTCAGCTGTGGCAGCCCACAATAGCGATAACGATGACTTTCAGCCCTCGTTCCCCGCAGTAGAACCAGAGGCTCTGAAATTCTCAACAGAGGCCTCACCTGCAAGGAAAATTCCCCTCAAATAGGAATCCGGACGGCTAATGGGTGAAGTCTAATGTTCCTGAGACTTCAGTAGGCGGCAAGCCCAAATTAGGCCCATGGGTAGTTGCTTCAGCAAGATGGATGAAAGTTTCAAAGTCCTTTCCCTCTAGTTACGCGGACAGAGGTTCGTCTTGGCATCCAAAAGTAACATGTTTTTCCTCCAGGAAAGAATTAAAATATAGCGCTCACAGGGCGCAGGGAGCCATAACTCCAAAAGCAAAACTCCTCAGCAATCAAGGCGGCAATGCAGGGCCCAGGGAGGCAAGCCCTCATGGCAGTTCCTCCTGGGCACCAGCATGCAGCATGCCCCAGCAGGATCAGAAATAGCACATCATCCTAGAAGAGCACCATGGAACTGAACCATTTCATGGGGTCACAGCCCCTTTACTTAAGCCACCAAAAAACTTTGTCTCAAAAGTCACAAGTAACTGAACCCAGCCAGAGCCAGTTTGGTGTGTTCCTGGAGCACTTTGTTTACAAGGTTGCATCCTGCCTTTGAGGAAGAGGGGGTCTGCCAAAGCCACACAGTGGGAGGTGGAGCTCATTCACCTTGCCAGGCACAGCCCTGCTCAGATCAAAGGGTCACCCCTCCCCATACTCAAACTGCAGATCTCTCTATTCAACCCACGTCTTGCTCAGCCTGCCCTGTCCCTCCAAAACCAGACATGCAATTCACATCAGGCAGGCGGACATATAGCACACAGAAATGCCAACTTCTAAAAGTGGCCTTTCTCACATAGTCATAATAAATCTGCGCACACCATTGCGCAGCATTTATTCTCACAATTTCATACATACCAGACTTGACCATACTGCTACTCTCATAAGAGGAATTACCACTGACACACACTGAGCAGGGAATCCCCATGCATTCCTTTGGGAGGGCAGGCCACTCTCCCTCCCACTAAATGTAACAGAGAGCGCACACACTTTACACCGGACCACAGAGCTAATGTGCCCAGTGGCCTAAAACCACTAACACTAAACAGAGAAAAAGGCTGGGAGAGATGCAAAAAGTTTAGGGGTAAACCTGCAAAAGGGGTCAAGTCCAACACATATTATTCCTCTTTTATGTGTCCTGCAGAATGCAGCAAACATAGTAAGAGGAAGTAACAGAGAGAAATAAAGATATTTCTCCTCGTTATGCCTCCCTTAGGAAGAAGTATATTTTTGGCACATTCCCAAGTTTACCATTTCCGGTAAACCTGGGAATGAAATGGGAGTTGAGTGGGAAGACCAACGCTATGGCCATGGAACACCTACCAGAGTGAAGTAAGGTAACGCAGCGATTTGATCTGTGTTGCTTTACTTCAGAATTACTGAGCCACTCAGGGCAAACGAAAGTGGCCTAACATGGCTTCAAAAATCTCATTTAGTACTTGAGTCGCTCTGGCACCAGCTTGCGCGGTGCAAGAGTGATGCAACTTCCCCTCGAAATAGGCCCCCTAGTGTCTTTCTATGTTGATTGTTTGCTCTATGAATGAACTGCTCACAAAAGTAGAAAAAGGATGTCAGCTCTTGTATGAACTGAAGTGCGTGCCAAACAGGAAAGCTGTGTTATGCTGCTACTTTTTAACATTTTAGTCTGACATACTTCTTGATTTTCCCATAATGGAATCAACATTCTTTTAGTACATTTAAGGTTCTTCAACTGTTAACAACATTCCCCAGCCCTACCATGTTCTGCCCCCAGGGATGCACTCATATCTGCGCTTGTCTCCCCTTCTGGGATTTAGCCCAGTGTTACTCCTCACAGTTGGAGGTCTCCTCCATGCTTCTTCTTCACCCCCCCCTCCACACCTATCCCTTACTATTCTATCTTACTGCTGTGGCCTCATCCTCATTGCCAGGTCATGTTGTGGGCTGTCTTCTCAGTTCTCATTATCTTAGTTGCTGTAAGTGTATCATGCTGCTCCAGACTTGCCTTAGGTTGTGGTGAGTAGTTGGTGGATGACAGCCTTGCTTTTTAGGTCTCACATACACAGTCCATGCACTGTGCTGTGAGGCGTATTGTTTTACTATTTAGTGGGCGTATAACTCACCCAGAGCATACCATTGGTTATTTTCCTTGTCACTCTCTTGCATTATTTCTGTTGCTTAGCTCCCATACGCCTCCATTCCTTTCTTATGTTATCTCCTCACCGGAGCATGGACAATTACATGTGACCTTCCTTTTCTCTGTTCTTCCTTGCCTTTTTGCAACGCACTACGTTTTTTAATAACCGTTTCAGTATTATTCCTGGACGCCAATATGCTTTCTTTCTTTTAATACTGGCATATAGCTTACGACACTTTAAGCCACTCCACTCAACGCCACACCATTCTACTCTACTCCACTCCACTCTACGCCACTTTACACCACTTTACTGGATGGCACACTGCTCTACTCTGTGCCACTCTGCGCCATTCCACTCTAGGCCACTCCACACCATTTTACTAAATGCCACCCTACACCACTCAATGCCACTCCACATCACTCTACATTGCTCAACACCTCTAAACCCAATGTCACATTACTCTGCGCCATTGTGCTCCACAACACTCTACTCTATGCCACTCTACGCCACTCTATTCTACTCTATGCCACTCCACAACACACTATTTTACACCCTTCTATTCTACTCTACACTACCCGCCTCCGCACCACTTTATGCCACTCCACACCACTCTACGTCACTCCACTCCACTCTACGCCACTCTACACTACACCACTCTACACCACTCCACTCCACTGTATGTCACTCCACTCCACTCTACGCCACTCCACTCTTTGCCACTGTACTCTATGGCACTTTACTCTATGGAACTCCAGTCTACTCTACTCCACTACACACCGCTCTAAATTACTCCACTTTAAGCTGATGCAGTCTGTGTCACTCCACTCTGTGCCACTCCATTCTATGCCACTCTTCTCCACTCCACTCTACACCACTCCATGCATTCTACTATATGCTACTATACTCATCACCATTCTACGCCACTCCATTCCACTCTACGCCACTCCATTCCACTCTACGCCACTCCATTCTACTCTACGCCACTCTACTTGATGCCCACGCCATGCATCTTTTCCACTCTACTTCTCTGTATGACACTCTACTCTACATCATTCTATGCCATGCCACTCTATTCTGTGCCAACCTACTCTATACCACTTCACTCTGTGGCACTCCACGCCAGTCTATCCTCTATATTGCTCTACACCACTCCATACGGTTGTATGACAGAAGCACTCATGGCTAAACTACGCGTGCCTCTTCAACGTGGCTCGAACAGCGAATGCATCTTTACCACTCATGCCTTTACCACGCATGCCTTTATCATGCAATATCGTTGTAAAGGCATGTTTAGTATAGTAAAGGAATATGTGGTAAAGATCACATCCCAGCCCTTCTGCCCTGAGCTCTAAAACCCGGCCCCATGTACTTAAAACTACCCCGCCCCAGACCCACCCTTGAGCCCTAAAACTACCCCAGCCCTGAAAACTGTCCCTTCCCCCTTCCCGCCCTGAGCCCTAAAACTTGCCCCCACATCCTAAGAGCTACCCCGATCCACCCCCCTAGCCCTGAGCCCTAAAACTGCCCCAGTACTGAAAGCTGTCCCTTTCCCCCCACCGAGCCCTATAATCTGACCCCCAAGTCCAAAAAAAGTACCCCAACCCAGCCCCCATCCGCCCTGAGCCCTAACAACTGACCCCCCCTGCCCTGAGCTTTAAAACCCACCCCCTGCCCTATAAACAACCCTGACCTGAGCCCTAAAAACTACCCCACCTCTAAAAAGGACAACCCACCTCTCGAAAACCCGGCCCCAGTCCCACTAACAAGACGCCGCTCTCTCCCAATCCTTCCTCTTCCTGTGCCTGCCCATCGACGCATCTAGTATGCGCACTGTCTTAACCACGCATATGGCATATGCGTGGTTAAGGGAAGTGTGGTTCCGCTTGCGAGGAAATAGCCCGCATGGCTAAACCTGTGTTCGAAAGGCTGTTTCCCCTCGATACAATGCCACTCTATGCTATTCTATGCCACTCTATGCCACTGCACCCTAGTCTATGCCACTCTGTGCCACTCAGCTCAATGCCACTCTATACCACTACTCTGTCACGCCACGCCACTCTACTCTGCACCCCTCTACTCTTCGCCTCTCCACCCTAGACCACTCCATTCCACTCCATATGGCACTTATGTCATCTTTATTAGGTGGGCCGCTAGCTATTCTTACATCATGTGGCGCTGTGCATCATTCCTTGAGTGCCACTGTAGTTCTTGCATCTGGGTGGCAGTCGGTGAATCCACTTATCCTATCTTCTCGTCTGTCAACTGCAGCATGAATTTGCCTCTGATTGTAATCTCTTTTTGGTGTGTTTGTCTCTACCACTGGCAAAATATCCGGAAAGGATGCCTAGTGTTATTGGACACTTCCTGCTTGTATAGGAAGTCTGTAAATTCATATTTGCAATATGATCAGGCCAAGACTTGGTAAAGGAGTGTCAAGTGAGCCCACAAGTGAAACCTATGTACCTCCTTGCTGCCTCCGTAATTGTTTTTTTGTTTATAATGTATGATTGTGAGAACATTTGATGGTTTAGTGCCTGCGGTACCAGAGTCTATGGTCTATAGTTTTATCCAGTAAGATACGAGTGGACACTCTAAATAGTCTCTGTATACGTCCCTGACCAGTACATTATTTCTACAGCATTAATTTTCTAAATCTTCTGGGTGCCTTTTTACTTTTTCGATGCTATGGCTTCTTGTCTCAAGCATTCTATTTCTTTCTGTTGACTGTGTTTTTGAGAGGAAATACTCACTCTCCCAGTTCGGTTAGGTCTCTTTTCACTTATTTTATTTTTTGTTGCATCTCCTTCTCAAGTAGACAAAGCCATTTCTTTGCCCCTTCCTGAAATGTTTCGAGGGCGCCCTTATGCTTGTGGTTCTTCCTGTGCTGCTGGTCTGGGATGCTGGTCTGGGTCTTGGTTGTTGTCGCTGTCCAACTCGAGGCCAAATTCTCAATCTGCTGCAGTGCCTCCCCGCTCTAGTGCATAGATTCCCCCTGACTCAGGGGGGATCTCCAGCCATTGCTGAGCATTTGGGACTCACTGCCACTTGTACTGCAGTTCGGGCAACCCTTCAAGGGGTTTTCCCCTGTCCTGTACTATACTGGGTTTGTTCCACACGAAGATCTGAGTTGTGGTATGAATTCCGCATGGGTAAATCTTCAGACGGGCCCCTCTTGCTCTGGATGTTGTTTTCAGTAAAATGGGTGTCACATGTCCGTTACCTAGGGTGAAAGCCCTCACTCTCTCTGCCCTGCTATGTTTCCTGAGCAATAGGCCAGACGATGCCTGTGGCTTATTTTTCTCTCAACCACTCAATGATTTCTCTCCCTGCCCAGGCTCTGTTTCCACTAGGTGTGGTCAAGAGCTAGCCTGTTGGTGTCTCTTCCAGGTGTACTTGTATCTGTCACACCTGGGCCGCAGGCCACTCTCGCCACGTTATAGGTCTTGGCTCTGCCCACTGTCATGCAGCGAGCTAGCTCCTGTCTTTGCACCTCCTACCTCTACCTTATCTATCAGCAGACTTTGTGATCCAGTTACTGTCAAGTCTGGCACAGCTACCAACTACATATTACCCCACCTCGTTCTCCTCTAATCACCGCCAGAAGCCAGTAGGCCTCACTGTCCGCTCTGTAGGCATCAGCTCGGTTCACTCCCTCCAGCACTACTGAATGGTAGTCAATTTCCAACTGATCCCTGTGTCATCCCATCCTCTATTTATTTATGTATTTATTTATTTTATTTTTGACATTTATAGAGCGCAGCGAATACCCGCAGGCGTCTCGGCGCTAAAATTCATCTGTTTCCTACTTGTACTCACTCAGATCAACCATTTACCACATCTTGGGAGAGCAGCTTTCTCAGTCTGCATGGCAAGTGTACCAGCACGGTTGTACTCCTGCAGTGGGCCGCTCATTGACCACAGCCCTTTCATTTATTCTGATCCAATTCCAAGGCAGAATGTTCAAGACATAAGTCTCAATTAACAAAGTGTTAATATGTAAAGCAGAAAGCAACATTATATTCATATTAATATACATAAAAAAGAAAACAATATTTTGATTTTATTATATTTATTTATATGAGATTTGTAGAGCGCATGGTTACTCCAAGGAGTGTCCTCACGCTGAGCAATAGCACCAAGCCAAAGTCCAAAAGGTCAGACAACAGGTAAGGCCCACTAGTTCTACTGCCTCTGCCTAACAAGCCAGGTCTTAAGGTCTTTCTGGAACCTTGCCTCTAAAGGTTTGAGTCTCAGGTTCAATGGCATGGAGTTCCATAGCTTTGCTACCCATAGTCTGAAAGAGCTTCCCCCCCAGACGCAGTCTGCGCACTCTGGGAATCACTGCCAGAGCTGCTGAACTGGATCTTAGATATCTGGAAGGGATATGGCATTGAATCAGGGGAACAAGGTAACTAGGACCCCTCCGATTCCGTATCCTGTGTGTAAGACAGAGAGCTTTAAAAGAGGCTCTGTGCGTAATGCAGAGCCAGTGCAGTTCAGCAAGACCCGAACTGATGGGATGCCATTTTGGAATTCGTAATAACATTCGGGCTGCTGCATTCTTTACTCTTTAAAGCATTCCAAGGTGACCTCCAAATAGAGCACATTGCAATAGTCAAGCCGGGGAACCAAAACAGCTTGTATTACCATGTTTTTGAGCTAAATTCGGTATGAGCTCTAGAATCTTCTGCAGCAGCCGCAGCACACCAAATCAAGTGCCCACCGTGGCCTTGATCTGACTGTCAAAGGATAACTGAGCATCCAAAAGGATGCAGAGATTTTTCACTTTGTGGTTAGGAATCGGCGTAGGGCCCAGAACACAAGCCCACCATGTGGTAGACTAACTTGATGGTTGCCTCCCCACCACCATAACCTCTGTCTTGTCTGCATTTAATTTTAGACAGCTAGCCTGTATCCAAGCTGCAAGGTCAAACAGACATGATTTAAAAATTAGCTGCAGCACTGACATCTATTGTGATAATTAGCTGAGTGTCGTCAGCTGACAATACCATTCTCACAGCATGGCATTCGATTACACATGCCAGAGGACAGAGATACAAATTGAAAAGAGTAGGACTCAGTGCAGAACCTGTGGCACTCCCTGCTGAAGTGGGATAATGTCAGAGGTATAACGCTTCTAAATCACCTGGAAAGAGCGTTTGTGAGGAAATCTTCAAACCAGCCAAAAGCTCTTCACCCTATGCCCTGTGCCCACCGCCGTTCCAGCAGAACAGCATGCGAGACAGTGTCAAACGCAGAACATATGTCCACTTTACTTAATAAGTGATATAATGTGTCATGTCCAAGATGAGACCCCCTGAGTGAGGACGGGCCTCTTGCTTTGGCAAGGACCCACTCTGACTCATATATTTGTCTCAGGAGCAACCACCATTCAGTTGCTTTAGGGGAGGCATCAGAGAGCTAAACACAGGGCACACATAACCGGGAACTGACTATCATTATTGACACTAGACCCTTGATCCCGCATCACATTCGTATTGAACACCCATCAAAATCTCTTTAGGGGATAAAACCATATGCAAGCTAAGACAATGAGACATTAACTTAGTTACATCAGACCAATACTGCTGAAGAGCAGGACATGCAAGAAACAAATGGGCCCTGTCTGCTGACTGTTGCCTGCATTTAGGACACCTAGTTTTATCCCTGAGAGCATTGGGGCCCCATTTAGAGGTTGTTTCTGGTGTATTGTATTAAAGACAGATAGTCTTGAATTGTTGCAGCTTCAAATCGATCAAATGGACTGATCTGCCAACAATCTCCAATGCACCCCATATCGAGCCCGGGCCTTCCCTTTATTTATTTATTTATTTAGAATTTTATATAGTGCATAGTTACCCTCGGGCATCCCAGCGCTTGTCCAGGCAGCAATAATATCCACAGAGCCAGATCAGATACATCACATAGGGAATAGATGTGTTTTCAGAAGCTTCCGAAAATGAAGAGTGCCAGTCTCTAAGCGTATCCTCAGCGGAAGCGCGTTCCAGAGAGTGGCTGTGTGGACCGAAAATCTTCTACCACCAGTCCGGGCCTTATGAACCCTAGGAACCTGAAGCAGATGTTTCTGGTAGGGGCGCAAAGCTCTGTTAGCTTTATAGGGCACCACTAACTTCCTTAGGATGGAGGGTCCCTTCCCCTGGAGGATTCTATGTGCTGTGCAAAGAGCTTTGGATCTTGAAATACTGACGGGAAAACAGGATTGTCCCATAACGGCGTTGCATTATTTAAAAAAGAGATTGAATATTTGGTACACAATTCCTGCCAGATACAAAGGGCATCCTTCAGGACCTTAAAACGCACCCTTTTATAATAGTTTTGGTCCCCCAATCGATATATGAAAAGCCTATAGTCTACACCCAGCCCTAATTGATAGCAGAAGTCTTCTTGATCTGGGTCGGCCAGGACTAACAGACACCTAGAGAACGCAGTCCAGAAATACAACTTAAAATCGGGAAGTTGTAGCTCCCCTCGTTTATATGGGAGCTTCATAAGTTGAATTGCTCATCCTGCTCGTCTGTAGCCCCATAAATAACTTGAAATAGCTTCTTCCAGGCATCGAAAAAAAGAGTCTGGGACCTTAAGAAGATGGCCCGAAGAAGATAAATACATTTCGGGAGGATACTCATTTTGACAATATTACATCGTAAGAGTATAGTAAGTGGTAAAGTATTCCATGCCTTCATTTTGGCAATGACCGACATCGAGAGAGGCTCATAGTTCAACTTAATGATTTCCCTCACCTCCGGGCACAATTTAACACCAAGATATACAGCGGTCGGAATTACCCCTGCCATTGGGGCATCTAGCTCAAATTCATAAGGATCTGTGTTTTAGAGATATTTTACTTATACCAAGAGAGCCTACCAAAATTAGCAGCCTCATTAACAACTTGTCCCAGGGCAATCCGTGGATCTGATGCATATACAGCCGAATAATCTGAATAGGCAGTAATTTTGAGATCATAGCCACTGAACCTCAGTGGCGAAATGCCAGGGTTCAGTAACAATGATCTTAAGTATGGTTCAATATATATAACAAATAACGGGGGAGACAGCGGGCATCCCTGACGAGTTCCACAGTGTATCTACAGTATGCTTGAGTACCTCCCAAAAGATATCACCCTAGCACACGGGGTCTTATATAGTGCTGCAAGTATTTGTATGAATTTATCACCAACCCCAAAAGCATCCAATGTAGCCCACATAAAATCCCAAGCAATTCAATCAAAGGCCTTCTCGGCATCTAATTGGATCATACCCATCCAAGTGTTGGTTTTCCCTGCACCACTGAACGCAGAGTCTGCTGTATTTATGTGACTGGCGGTGTTCCTACCTGATACAAAGCCATGCTGTTGTTTAGAAACTATCAATGGAAAGAGAGGGGCAAGTCTCATTGCTAAGACCTTAGCAAACCATTAAGTGTCCGAATTGATCAGGGAGATGACCCCATGTCCTCTGGTGGTTTGCCTTTCTTCAGAAAGACTATAATATTTGTTACCTTCCAGGAGTCAGATATTTCCCCTTTGTCATAGATATGCTGTGCAGGTGTAAGAATTCCCTAACTAGTATATTCTTAAAAACCTTATAGAACTCTAAGGGAAAAGCGTCCTCCCCAGCTGCCTAGCCCGAGGGATGAGATGCCAAGGCCGCCTCCACCTCATCTATAAAAAAAACTGAGCTTCAACTCGCCTACCTGATCGTCTCTTAGGTGGGGGTGGCCTACACTTTTGTATGTATATCACAGTCTCCGATTGGGAGTCTACATAGGGCTGCGAAGGAATACAGATCCTGATAAAACAGGGAGAACTGCTCTAACCATGGCTGCAATTCCGCCGCGGTGCGAGAGTTTAGTGGAGTTAGTGGGGCCGCGTCGGCCAACGGACGTGCACAGCACTACGGAGGTAGTGCTCGCGACGGCGGTTGGCCGACGAACGCAGCGGAGGGGCTAAAATGGAATCGGGGTTCGTATGAAGATTACCATCTATATCTTTGATGCATTGTATCATACATTTGGACTGCATATTCGAGATTTGGTGAGCTAGAACTCGCTTGACCCAGTCACCATATTCATATTATAGCGCTTTATTCCTGGCATACTTTTCTGCAATCTGCTCTTTTAATACCTGCCCTGACACAGACTGTTTTTCAATTATTGTGAAAAGATTGCCTGTTCATACGTGCTGCCTTGAGCGATTGGCTGGGCATGAAAGATTTTGAGCCTTAGAATTTCTTACCGCAGTTGACACGCAGCATCCCGAGAAGCTTGATTTTTAAAAAAAATATTAACCTGTAGTGTGGTATCTTGAATATAAGCTTTCAAGGTATCCCAAACAATTGAGGGTGTTGCTGTATCTTCATTGTTGGCAAATAATTTCCTTAATTCCCTGTGGTATAAGTTAACTAATCATCATTAGTCAACCGATGATGGGGAAATGAAAACTTAGATTGTGTAACCTGTGTATTAGTGAGACAGAATTTAAATCACCCATAATAATCAGTCGCTCTTCCCAGTCTAAGAGCTCTAGGGAGCGCATATCCAATACTTCCGGATCATCAATGTTTGGCCCATACAGTACACAGATGACAAATCTGTGGGAATACAATAACAGTTGATCAAACACCCATCTCCCTATTAGATGAGCCACAGTTTTCAAGATGTTACATTGAAAATTATTTGCTGATAATATAGCGACCCCCTGAAAAGAAACTGTTTGTGAGGTGGTGCTCACTATGTCATAGCCAATTTGCTTCAGTAAGAGATAATCCTTATACGTTAAGTCCATCTCGGTTAAGGCCAAATGATTTTGTCTATAAGTTGCTACTTTCTCCCTGACCAACTGACACTTACATCGTGAGTTTAGGTTGGAAACATTCCAATTCATACATTTAATCCTAGTCATTATTCCAACAGAATATACTGCCTAATCCTGCACCCTCAACACCACACACAAAGACAACAACAAAATCTGAGAATATTCTGACTTATTTTACTCTCCACCATCCTTAATCACAGTGTAAGCTATTCCCTCCTTCCCGGAGGAATATAGCATAACCACCCACCCCAAACTGAACCCCGACCGCCCGGTCCCACCCCCATGATAGTCAGAAGGAATCATCCCAACTCTCTGAGCTGTCAATGTCCTGACACCCCTGATTGGGCTTAGTGCTCAATGCCGCATCCGGCTTTCCTCTAGACCCCGGCCTCAACACCAACACCCAATCAGTAGTGTGAAAGCCGAAAATATGGCCAGATACCGGATATATAAACAAAGACACACATGGAAGAAAAAGAGTGGAGGTAATATTGGTAAAAGAGAAAAAAGAATTAAAAAAAGAATATCAGTAATGTATCAATTATTAATAAATCTAAATGAAAGAACTGTTGAGGCAAGTCAGAGCCTGCAAAGCCTCAAACTCAGAGTGGCACATCAGTACTCAGCCATCCTCAGTGATCTTCAGTTGGGCCAGTTCTTGGAGGAATACCTGTGCCCCAATGGCCTACAAGGGATCAATAAACTGGTGCAGCTTCCACTGTCTGTCCATAGTAGATTTACAGAGATTTGAGCAGGCTACGATCGACATTGCATCTACCATGACGAGAGTATTGAGGCTTACTTTGAGAGAGATTGCCTGTCTAAGAAGACATTTTCCATCATAGATTAGAATTGGACGAGGCGGCATGGACTTGGAGTTATCCATTTACGATTCAAAGGAAGATGGTGAGCAAGTTGGATCTCAGAGTCCCAGTCCCTCATGTCCTGAAAAGCTTTGCCAAACAATTGCACGATGAATTGACTGGGAAATATCAACCTAGGCAACTTAAAAGTTAAAACACCATAATGGTAAAGAATGATGAATAGTTGACTACAGTCTCGAAGATGTTGGGGGATTCTTGATTCTTGTATATGCGGGATTAATGTTAAAAGATCTCCCTGCCTGAGGATGATCGGCAGGGCTCTCTATGTCCGGCGGCGGGTAAGTACGTCTGATGGCAGCAAGCTTGGGGAAATGATGAACATCATCATTTCCCCAGATCTTTTAACATTAATCCCGCATATACAAGAATCAAGAATCCCTCAACATCTTCGAGACTTTTGAAGCAAAAGAACTAAATTCTTTAGGCTAATAGGAAGCCAACAAAACCAATACTTTGATAACAGAACAGTTCACAGAACGAGAACTTGAATTCAAGACATCGAGAAAAGATTGGTATACTTACTAGATACCTAGAATATCCTTGAAAGAACTCACCGTGAATACTATCCAACGCGAAAATATATATAAAGGGTTCCGGTTGGCGGGCATGAATTATTTCAGTACCAGACTAATCAGTCTTTTAAAGTTTTATCCAAACCTGATGTTGAAAGACTTAAAATAAGAAGCAGAAACTTTATCTGACAAGCTCCATAGAACAAAAATCTCTTACTAATATTACGTGGCTGCTCCAGGAAGAAGGCGCTGGCCGCCGAAACGCGCGTAGAGACTCATTTTTGTGCCACCTATCTACTATAGATAAAGAACTTGTTATACTGTTTATTAACTTCTATGTAATGGTGTTTATGTTAAATGTACATTGTGAATTTTTTAATCTTGATTCTGTGTTATATGAATGAATTTTTAACTGTCTCAATTAATAAATAAAAAATAATGTTTTTTAGTCAGCTGTAGTTAACTATTCATCATTCTTTACCATTATGGTGTTTTAACTTTTAAGTTGCCTAGGTTGATATTTCTCAATTGTACTGTTTTCCCTGACCTAGGAATTACAAGATTCACTTATTCAGGGGGTCCTTGTTAAATACGCATATATTGACTGGGTCACCCACTCTCTCTTCCTTCCGTTATTTTAAATATCCCCAGAATATTTCTCCTCTGACGGTTCTCCATATCTTCAGCCTTATTTTGAAGGTCCGCAAACTGTCAATCATGATTGCCAATTGATTTAAATGTAGCTGTCCTCACCTACTCAGCGTCAGAAATACTTTGTGGTAGCTTGGCAACCTCAGAGATGAGGCTAGTGATCTTTCCCACCATCTCTGACAATGCTTGTTGCATTTTCAGAATGTCTGCCCTCGATTGAGCGTAGTATGACCATGCCTCAGAACGCTGAATCTGCAGTATCTGTATGATTGCCGAAAAGGATGGTTTTGGGTGTTGTTTGCAGGGACTAACGTGTTTGGATGCCGTTGCTCTAGATCAGAGGTGCTTTGATGTCACAAGGTTTTTCAAGACTGACTGGCTGTTAGTGAGGATCTGCTGCTTGCATTCTTCAGCCCCAGAGCGGCTCAAGTTTACTTAACGGTATGGAACCAAAAAAGAGAACCATGCTGTGTCGGGGGCAAGGAACCTGTGGAGCTACTAAGGAGAGCAATATGGATGCCCCAGAGTAGGAGGGTTTCAAGGAGGGAGAGGTCTATTCAAAGGGAACAGGCCATGTGAAGTCACATGTTGGACGTCCAATTTTGAAACTATTGCTATCTGGAGCAGCAAATGACTATCTACATGCAGCCAAAGAAAACCCAGCTGTCAGCGACTCTGTATTAGTTGATTCATTGATGGCAGAAGCCTTGACTGGAGGTAATACTGTTGCCTCTTCCAGTCCCTTAGTTAGTGATAAAGAAAGCAGTGGTCATGGGACAGAGTCTGAGGATCTATCCGTGGTTTCTCAAGCTAACAGCTCCCAGCCCCATCATTGATCTCACAACGTGTTGTGTACCATACACCTGCAAACGAATTAAAAACAAAATCTGTGAGCTCTATCTCATATTCTTTTGGAGACTAGGAAGTGGTGGTTGGGGGTTTAAACTGTGCGGGGTCAGGGCTTGGGCTAAGGCAGCAGTCCAGCAACCTGGATATGCAGATATGTGGCCATGAGCCCCCAATCTATCTGTTGTTGCCCTTGGCACAAAGTATGGGGTTGGTTCCTATATGGGCAGTCGTGTGGAAGGGGGCGAGCCTGCCATGATGGTCAGGGGTAATAGGAAACAGAAGTCTACGGAGCTGCATAGAATACATCATACTGGCAGAACTCTGAGGCAACTGCAGACAAACTAGCCAGGAGTATCTGGGGCAAAGGGTAGCCCAATCAGGAATTGGGTTACATTTAAGGGGGAGGTGAAGGCACTTATTTCCTGAATGTCATCAGTTTAAGTCGCACTGTGGAGAATAAGCGATCTCTAGAAAAACAATCTCCTCTCAGCTCCTGTACTCCTCACCGACAATCAACTTTAGATGCATCCAGTAGCCCCTCCTCTGAAGTTTCTGCTGCTCTGGTACATGACCACAGACTTTTTTTTTGCCTTTATTCCTGCTTTTGTACGGTCCTGTGTAGCACTTCCCCTGTGCCTAACCACTTGCAGGCCCAGCTGAATCACTGGGAGAATGGTGTCCCGCTCGGCCCTCCTTATGCCTCTGCACACTGCCAGTAGGCCAATCAACTCACATTGCATACTGCAAACTTTGTGGCTGCTCAGCATTTATTACCAGCTGCTTTTTGGGGGCTTTTAGCTTACCTGGAATGGCATCAGCAACTTTTGATGCTTTTTTTAGTGGGACCGAGCAGATGAAAGTGGGATCTATCAACCCAACATATTGGGCCTGCTCCGAGTTTGACCATTTTAAAGCAGGGAATGCTCCAGAAGAGTTTCCTCCTGATGTAATAAGCAGCAATCATCATCTGAAGTGTCAATATCACAATTGCTCTCTTTGTTAGTTGGTTTGTGCGAAGATGCCATGTCTTCCTTAAGTGACGCCTGCCCCACAAAAGCCTGAATCCCCACGGACAATATTGCTCAAGCAGTTCAGTTTGTAAGTGGGTTTATTGTTAAGGTTGTGCTTCACATAGACTTACTTTCAAAAAATCCAGAAACTAAGCATTTGGAGGCAAATTTACAAGCCCCATGCAACACTTTTGTGCTGCAGTTTTTGAGACACAGTTGTGGTGTAAACAAAGCGCCACGTTGCTACCCATTTACAATGTGACACATCTAGGGAGATGCGTCACCTTGTAAAGCCCTGTGCCACATTATACCTGCGCCAGATATAATGTATGCAGGGTAGGTGTTCCCATGCAGAAAAGCCTCATAGTAGTGACACAGTGAAATCTACAAGATCTACAAGATTTCACTGCGCCACTTCAGGGATGCCACTGTGTCAAACCCCTTCTCCTGTTTGGACCAGGCGTAAAGAGTAATGCAGTGTATTGCGAATAGGCCATCCCGTGCATTGCTGGAGTTGCATCATGCTTGCGACACGACTCCAGCAATGTTGAACTTTTGCATGGACAGATGCAGTTGGATGTTTACTTACCTGAACTTACCATTTGTTGACTTCAACGTCCCTCAAATTTACATGCTTCTGATTGGCCATCACATTGTATACATGTCGTCTGCATTCACTTCCCGCTCTGCTGTTCATGCCTTGGCATGGAGCTTGGCCCAAGTACAGCTTCCTATCACTGGCCACTGGCTTTCCGCTGGTTACTCACTCTGAAGGTACGTTTTAAATTAATTTCCGAATGAGCACTCCATTCCAATGCATCTACAGACCATGTTCTCTCCTCCCAGCTTCCGGGCATCCTTACATTTTTCCTATATGATGGCGTGATTTTCATTGTTTGTAGTGTTCCTCGTGCAGGATGAAATAAAATACATGTGTAATTCAAATGAGGTCGGTCATACTGGACATTGACTTTGAACGGTAAACAGTCAAAATATCGATTTTTTTAATTTCGACTTACACTTATATCGAGTTGCTAATATCGATGGGACAGAATATCGATGTCCAGAATATCGATGGCCAGAATATCGACCCTAATGTAAGTAATATCGAAATTACTTATATCGATAGCATATATATCGATGTAAGTAATTTCGATTTACTAATATGTGTTAGAAATTTTAGTTAAGTATTTAAATTAATTGTTATAATATGTGTTTAATATGTTTTTATAAATAAAAAATATATAAAAGTAAATAATATGTTTTACTACCAGAGCGGGTTGTGGGTTTTTAGGGGAATAGGGTGGGAAGTAATTTATTTGTAATTAAATAATTATTTTTTGATGATTAATTTATTTTGCAATTAAATATTAATTGGCAATGAATTATTTTAATTGATTAATTGATTAATTAATTGATAATTTATGTATATTTTTAAGTAAATTATATGTTTTACTACTGGAGCGGGTTGTGGGTTTATAGGGGAATAGGGTGGGAAGTAAGTTATCTGTAATGAAAAAATTATTTTTTAATTATTTATTTATTTTGCTATTAAATATTAATTGGCAATGAATTATTTTAATTGATTAATAGAATAATTAATTGATAATTTATGTTTATTTTTAACTAAATTATATGTTTTACTACTGGAGCGGGTTGTGGTTTATAGGGGAATAGGGTGGGAAGTAATTTAATTGTAATATTAATTAATTTTGGGTAAAGGAGTATTTTTAGGGTTCAGGGTCAGTTTTGGGTTTTTGGGTAAAGGGGTATTTTTAGGGTTCAGGGTCAGTTTTCATTTTTGGGGTAAAGGGGTATTTTTAGGGTTAAGGGTCAGTTTTCAGTTTTTGGGTAAAGGGGTATTTTTAGGGTTCAGGGTCAGTTTTCAGTTTTTGGGTAAAGGGGTATTTTTAGGGTTCAGGGTCAGTTTTCAGTTTTTGGGTAAAGGGGTATTTTAGGGTTCAGGGTCAGTTTTTAGTTTTTGGGTAACGGGGTATTTTTAGGGTTCAGGGTCAGTTTTCAGTTTTTGGGTAAAGGGGTATTTTTAGGGTTCAGGGTCAGTTTTCAGTTTTTGGGTAAAGGGGTATTTTTAGGGTTCAGGGTCAGTTTTCAGTTTTTGGGTAAAGGGGTATTTTTTGGGTTCAGGGTCAGTTTTCAGTTTCTGGGTAAAGGGGTATTTTTAGGGTTCAGGGTCAGTTTTTAGTTTTTGGGTAAAGGGGTATTTTTAGGGTTCAGGGTCAGTTTTCAGTTTTTGGGTAAAGGGGTATTTTTTGGGTTCAGGGTCAGTTTTCAGTTTTTGGGTAAAGGGGTATTTTTAGGGTTCAGGGTCAGGTTTAGGTTTTTGGGTAAAGGGGAATTTTTAGGGTTCAGGGTCAGTTTTCCCTACTGTTGCACCCACTGGAGTGGGAATAGTAATTATTGTTAAGTAAGTATATATTATATATGATTTTTAATTATTATTTGTTAAATTAAATATGTATTATTAATTTTTTTACCATTATTACATATATTTAAATATGTTTAAGTAATTAATAAGTATTATTTACAGTATTTTTTATGTTATTTTAAATTAAAAAAATCGATATATTTAACAACGATATTTTTAACATCGATATTATTTTTTCGATATTTTGGTACTTACCATGTTGTACATAGGGCGTCGATATTTTTGCTATCGATATAATTACGCCGATATTTGTGTAGGTCGAAATTCTGTCTGTCGAAATTCTGTCATAGATCCACTTTGAACATTATTCCTGTGCTCATATTATCCATCTTCAGAACCCCCTATCGCTTCCTCCGCATTTGTCCTTTAAGCTTGGCAGTTATTTAGTTGGTTTTCTTTGACTTTACCTCTTAAGGGAAAGTGCTAAAGCCCATTTGTATAAACTCGATTGGTGAGACCTCTGCACATGTCTCGAAATTTGTGCAAAACTCACAGGCCCGACATTGACTGAAAATGTTGCTGTGCCGGCCAAAAACGTATTATTAAACAACCCAGCCGTATCCTCCATCTGTATTGTCAAGGGTGAGTTAACAGGTGCTTCAGTATTTACAACCTCTGACCAAGAAATGTTTTGTGCAGACCATATGCCTGCATGATGGCGTCTGCAGCCCTTGCCTCCTCGTCAATTGGGGCTCCTCCGCTAAGGCGCCCCACTGCTTTTAAGCAGTATAACAAAGGAAAAATAAAATGATAATAACTGGGAGTTATTATAATTTTATTTGCTCGTCGCGGGCTGGCCACACAGTCATGCGCACTTCCCCTGTTCTCCACAGAGGCTGCATTACAACCTGCGTGAAGAACATGCCCAGGTTTCCTGTTCCTGGCTGAGCTTCGAATCAGGACACTCAGATCAATCATGACGTGGTCCACGCATAGACTGGTTGCACAGTGGCACTAGCTGCTGTACTACTTGGCTTAAAGTTTTTAAAAGAGCAATGATGCAGACAGCTTTGAACTCTTCATGGTTCTTTTTTTTTACTTTAATACATGCTGCATACCCTTAAGCGCTGGTGTGTACCATTTCTAAAAAAACATTGATAAAACCAATAGGTTTCCCAGAGGCGAAACCTATTGGCTTGCCAATGCTTGTTTTATCTTGGAGGAGTGAACTGGAAGAGGGAGCAACAAATTAAGAACCAAAGGGTGATATGTACAAGGAAGTGGCAGAGCGCGGCCTTAGCCTCCTTAGCTTAACGCCGCCCTCTGCCACTTCTGAAACGCAAGGCTGCACCATATTTACAAGAATGTGGTGCAGCTTTGCGTTACCCCCTGCGATGGTGCTAAGTTTAGCAACTTAGCGCCAACACAGGCACCCTTGCACGATTGTGTAAGGGTGTCTGCATGCAGGGGAGGATTGTTTATGTGTGGGAAGTTGTCCCTTTCTGCACAAAACAATCCTAAAATGCCATTCTGTCACTTTCAAGTGTGCTGCTTCATGCTAAAGTGACAAAAGGGCATTTTAAAAAAAAGGTTTGTTTCTGTACAGGAAGGGCACCTTCCTGTACATAAACAAACCATGGCATTTGGTTTTTCCATGTGTGCTGCACATGGAGTAAGCAAAAACGAAGAGAAATAATGCATTTCTCCTCATTTCGTCAACTTAAGACCAGGATTTACCTGGTCTTAATTTGGCTCTGCCTTCTATGTACGCCACCTTTGTATACATATGGCCCAGCGTCAAAATAAATGGGTGTTGCAGTGAAACGGCCATAGCGACACCCACTGTACAACCCTTTCACGCTAACCATAGCATGAAAGGGGGCCTTATGTACAAGGCCTTGAAGCAAAGAAGGGTTTGGCTTGAGCGCATTAAGGCTACGCCTACCACTATATGAAACAAAACAACTGCCAGTACTGCTCGAGCTATTTAATCATAGACTCAGTAAGCTGAGTTGACACTTCTCAACTTAGAAGGACCAAACATTCAGTCCACACCAAATGTTATTGTATAGAAGTTTATTTTCTACTTACTTAAGGGTGTAGCGATGGGCTGCCCCTTCGCCCCGGAGCTTGCCGTACTTTTCATGAGCCAGTACGAGGAGTCCTTCGTGTATAACAACAACCCGTACACAGATCGGACAAGAGGATGGGTACGATTTATTGATGACATCTTTTTAACATGGACAGGGAATGAAGACGAACTAATGAATTTCCATGGATGGTTGAATAATCGTACAAGGGACATCCAATTTAGCATTCAATTCTCAAAGACTAGACTCACCTTCTTGGACGTGGAAGTCTACTGCACAAATGGCGAATTGGTAACAACTTTATACCGGAAAAAATCGGACAGAAATAAGGCACTCGACTTCTCAAGTAACCATCCGCGAAGCCTAAAACAAAACCTACCGGTAGGCCAATTCCTCCGAATCAGGAGGAATTGTACATTTAAAGAAGAATATACTGAACACGCCAATGTACTAAGAGAGAGACTCCTTCAGAGAGGTTATCCGTCTAAACTCTTAAAACAAGCCCAAAAAAGAGTGTGGTGGACACCACGGGAAGAACTACTCAAAAGAAGGAAACGTGAAAGACTGTCTAGAGTTGTTTGTGTTTCTACCTATTGTCCATCGTCTAACTGGCTAAAAAAAAACATCCACCAAAATTGGCACTTAATAGAAGAACTTGACCCTCAATTTAACAACAAACCGCTCTTTGCGTTCAAAAAAGACAAGAGCATTACCAATCAGATTGTACGAGCAATGGTACCAAAAGCATCAGGCCCCACATTGAGAGAATATGTAGGCTTGCCACCTATAAAAGGCCATCATAAATGTGGGACGTGTGTCAACTACCCCCTAACAACGGAAGGATCACTGTTTGAACATGACGGAATCTTCTGGAAACACGACAGTTTCACCAACTGTAAAACCCGTAATGTTGTGTGTGGCATTGTTTGCCCTGTGGCAAGTTATACATCGGAAAAACAAACCAAGAGATAAGACAAAGAATCTCACAACATAAATCAAGAATCAAGATGAAAGTCCTTACAGCGCCATTAGTTCAACATTGGCTAGAAAATGGACATATCGAAACCGACCTGAAGTGGACGGTCATTTCCAAAATCGACCCTGACAAAAGAGGAGGCGACCTGGAAGCAAAGCTCAGACAAAGGGAGGCAATGCTTATACTCAAATTTAACACCACCACTAGAGGACTTAATGAAATGTCAGAACTGTATCATTTATAGTAAAGTCGTAACATATCTACATAAACTACAGTTCCCAGAACCCCCAGGGGCCTTGATGATGATCGTTATAAGCGCCCAACTCATAACGTTTCAACACGGCGCCGGAATTCACTGCCAAACGAGGTTCACGGACAAAGACTACGAACGGTAAGAGCTCATTGCTAAACTTAGAGCTCGAGTTGCTGAAAGCGGTCTTTGCACAAGTTTTAAATAGGACAGATAGGATCTCGTTTTACAATCACGTTTATGAGTTCTGGTATTTTCTCAACAGATGGACACATAACGGAAGCTTTTTCCCTCCATTTATTGAGACTGGAAAAAACACGTCAAACTTTACAAAGGACTACAAAACACATTTCCGTAAGTTGTTCAGCAATTGTCTTCTTCTTTTGAGGCCCCGCAATTCCATCGAATAGAATACTCACGGACCATTCCTCTCTTCCTCACAGTTTCCTTCAAAGAACCCGACAAGAAAACCCGACAGGTACTACATGTGTGTGTGTGTTGGGCTGAATGTTAAGTAGAGTGTCTCTCTTGTGTGCTGATATCTGACTGAGTTTGTTTCTTATGTTGATTTTATGTTTTTCAGATTTTGTCTGTCTTTGGTCCTGAGGAGAATCCCAAGAAGTAATAGGATTCGAAACGCGTCGACCCCTCTAGATTGAATAAATGTTAAACTTCTCCTCACGGTGACCTTGTGTCATCGGGGTGATAGAGATTCAGCTAGTTGGTTGCATATAGTGCATTTAAATTGAGAAATTTAAGTTTGTTCACTTTTTCATATTGATTGTATTTTTGTGTTTTCTCATTAAGAATCAAGCCTTTTTTTCTCTTACCCTAGTTGTACATATTGGATAGGAATTTTCTCCCCTTGTAAATAGTCACTTTCACACTCCCCCACTTGTTGTATGTGTAGCGTTTTTATGTGGATTGATTGTAGTACGAATGCCAGGTTTGCGAGCTTGAGTGAGTTGAATTGAATTTCATGTTGTTTACCGTCTTCCCCTGCATCACCCACACATCTTCCTCTTTTGTTCATTCGAATTGTACATATTGACAAACCCCATTTTTGTGTATAGACCCCTATGATCTTTCTTTAGTTGATACAAACAAAAAATGTAAAAAGTTTCTTAAAGTAATTTTGTAAGTAGAAAATAAACTTCTATACAATAACATTTGGTGTGGACTGAATGTTTGGTCCTTCTAAGTTGAGAAGTGTCAACTCAGCTTATTGAGTCTATGATTAAATAGCTCGAGCAGTACTGGCATTTGTTTTGTTTCATATAGTTGTAGGCGTAGCCTTACTGCGCTCAAGCCAAACCCTTCTTTGCTTCAAGGCTTTGATAGCGGACGCCTGTCCGCGAGGTATTGCTTTCCACGCTTAATTGCGTGAGTCTACTCAGTGGGGTAGACTTTCCTCCTTGCATTCACTGGTTTGTTTACATTTATTGTTTTTTTCTCTTTTCCAGTTGTCTTTTTTCTTTGATAATTTTCCCTTTTCTACTTATTCTTTGTTTCTTATGTTAGTATGAATGATTGGTGTTTGAGTAGAGTGTGTGTTCAGTAACCGCTGGGCGCAGCTTCATCGTCACTCCGACACGTGTAGGATGAGTGAAGAACAAACCTTCGCATACAGCGAAGATCATATAAAAAAGCTTCTGAGGGACCCTCCTTCGTTTGGCTCAGCCACACTCAGTAGTACCGCACAAACCAACAATGAATCGGACAAACTAATTCGACTAAAGAAAAAACAAATACGGACAGATCTTCACGGACACTATTTGCTTCAACATCTAAGAGCAGGCACAATTCCAACGGGCCTAATAGTCAAAAACATACCGGTCATCTTTACAGAGGACGCGCTGTATAAAAAGGGCTACAGTTTCATATAAAACCAAATGTAGCCGAGATCTCATGGTTTTAACCATTGAGACTGCCCAAAGACAGTCGAAAGAACAACTAAAAGAGATCGAATTACTGGAAGCAGCGATAAAAAACAATCAACAGATCACTGATTCAAAGACTTTGTTGGAGAAAATCGATAAAGAAATACTAGAGTTCAAAGATTACACTGTAACTCTAAAGGAGAATAACTTCGAGAGAGACAAGAAAAACTTTGCTTTTGAAAAAGCGTACCCATACCTCCAACCAGATTTTTATTCAAGACCAGAGGCTAAAAGATTTCTACCAGACAACCAAGGTAGATCACGGAATAAATATATAACCTTTTCGGACACATCATCCTCCGGAGGCAGTGATTCAGAGAGTGGGAATTATCGACAACCTTTTCCACGACGAGGAGGCTATCAACCAAACTTCCAACATAATTTTCAATCAAATTACCAACAGAATACTTCCCAATTACAACATCAACAACAGCAGCCTTTTTGAGCACAGGACCACACAAAACCAAGAGGCAAAACAAGATATCATCAGCCATGGGAAATGTCAACGAGGCGGCAAAACTACAAAAATTAAAAGAATCATCAATTTACAATCTTTCGCTGAGACCTCTTACAGAGATTGAAAAAAGTGTTTTGGAAAAAGGATTAACCTTCGTACCAACAAGAACTATGGATTTTGTTAGATTAAAAACAGAATTTATAGAATTTTGCAGGAAAATTCGATTAACCACTTTCTTTTCGGGACAAGAAACAACGCCAAGCTCAGAAACAACAGGACTGAAGAAAAAATCGAATTTCTGCCCACCTGCCTATAAGGTTCCAAAGGAGGTGATAACATTCGAAAAAACAGTACTCTCGGCCATTTCATTCGAAGAAAAAAAGAAGCGGAACTACATCAAACCCAACCTTTCTAAAGCCCAAAAAGAGGCATTATCCACCCTAAAAAATGACAACAACATTATAATAAAACAAGCCGATAAGGGCGGATTGATCGTTGTTTGGGGCACGAATGAATATATTGGAGAGGCTACTCGTCAATTGTCAGATCAGGAAAGTTATCGCAAAATTGACTATGACCCCACTAAAGAATTGCAGAAGGAATTATTTTCTGTCTTAAACAAAGGTTTTGTATAGGGTTTTCTTGGAAAAAATGAGTTTGAGTATTTGCAAAACCAACATCCCCGAATACCACTATTCTATGTGCTCCCCAAAGTACATAAGGATGAAAAGGCTCCACCAGGGAGACCGATCATTTCCGGTTGTGATTCACTTTTCGAGCCCATTTCAAAATTCATCGATTTCTTTCTGAAACCATTTATGCCACAAGTTAAGTCCTACTTACAAGACACTACTGATTTCATCGCCAAGTTGAACACCTTACCATTCACTGAGAACCAAGATCTTCTCGTAAGTATGGATATAGTGTCGCTGTACAATCCCCCAAGATCAAGCCCTAGAGGTTTTAGAACTATATCTAGACCGGAGGGATAGACCAATGAAGATTCCCACGAATTTCATCTTGGAACTTGCAAAAATGGCCCTTACTAGAAACTAGTTTAAGTTCAAAGATGATTTTTTCTTCCAAATTAAGGGAGTAGCGATGGGCTGCCCCTTCGCCCCGGAGCTTGCCGTACTTTTCATGAGCCAGTACGAGGAGTCCTTCGTGTATAACAACAACCCATACACGGATCGGATAAGAGGATGGGTACGATTTATTGATGACATCTTTTTAACATGGACAGGGAATGAAGACGAACTAATGAATTTCCATGGATGGTTGAATAATCGTACTAGGGACATCCAATTTAGCATTCAATTCTCAAAGACTAGACTCACCTTCTTGGACGTGGAAGTCTACTGCACAAACGGCGAATTGGTAACAACTTTATACCGGAAAAAATCGGACAGAAATAAGGCACTCGACTTCTCAAGTAACCATCCGCGAAGCCTAAAACAAAACCTACCGGTAGGCCAATTCCTCCGAATCAGGAGGAATTGTACATTTAAAGAAGAATATACTGAACACGCCAATGTACTAAGAGAGAGACTCCTTCAGAGAGGTTATCCGTCTAAACTCTTAAAACAAGCCCAAAAAAGAGCGTGGTGGACACCACGGGAAGAACTACTCAAAAGAAGGAAACGTGAAAGACTGTCTAGAGTTGTTTGTGTTTCTACCTATTGTCCATCGTGTAACTGGCTAAAAAAAAACATCCACCAAAATTGGCACTTAATAGAAGAACTTGACCCTCAATTTAACAACAAACCGCTCTTTGCGTTCAAAAAAGACAAGAGCATTGCCAATCAGATTGTACGAGCAATGGTACCAAAAGCATCAGGCCCCACATTGAGAGAATATGTAGGCTTGCCACCTATAAAAGGCCATCATAAATGTGGGACGTGTGTCAACTGCCCCCTAACAACGGAAGGATCACTGTTTGAACATGACGGAATCTTCTGGAAACACGACAGTTTCACCAACTGTAAAACCCATAATGTTGTGTATGGCATTGTTTGCCCCTGTGGCAAGTTATACATCGGAAAAACAAACCAAGAGATAAGACAAAGAATCTCACAACATAAATCAAGAATCAAGGTGAAAGTCCTTACAGCGCCATTAGTTCAACATTGGCTAGAAAATGGACATATCGAAACCGACCTGAAGTGGACGGTCATTTCCAAAATCGACCCTGACAAAAGAGGAGGCGACCTGGAAGCAAAGCTCAGACAAAGGGAGGCAATGCTTATACTCAAATTTAACACCACCACTAGAGGACTTAATGAAATGTCAGAACTGTATCATTTATAGTAAAGTCGTAACATATCTACATAAACTACAGTTCCCAGAACCCCCAGGGGCCTTGATGATGATCGTTATAAGCGCCCAACTCATGACGTTTCAACACGGCGCCGGAATTCACTGCCAAACGAGGTTCACGGACAAAGACTACGAACGGTAAGAGCTCATTGCTAAACTTAGAGCTCGAGTTGCTGAAAGCGGTCTTTGCACAAGTTTTAAATAGGACAGATAGGATCTCGTTTTACAATCACGTTTATGAGTTCTGGTATTTTCTCAACAGATGGACACATAACGGAAGCTTTTTCCCTCCATTTATTGAGACTGGAAGAAACAGGTCAAACTTTACAAAGGACTACAAAACACATTTCCGTAAGTTGTTCAGCAATTGTCTTCTTCTTTTGAGGCCCCGCAATTCCATCGAATAGAATACTCACGGACCATTCCTCTCTTCCTCACAGTTTCCTTCAAAGAACCCGACAAGAAAACCCGACAGGTACTACATGTGTGTGTGTTGGGCTGAATGTTAAGTAGAGTGTCTCTCTTGTGTGCTGATATCTGACTGAGTTTGTTTCTTATGTTGATTTTATGTTTTTCAGATTTTGTCTGTCTTTGGTCCTGAGGAGAATCCCAAGGAGTAATGGGATTCGAAACGCGTCGACCCCTCTAGATTGAATAAATGTTAAACTTCTCCTCACGGTGACCATGTGTCATCGGGGTGATAGAGATTCAGCTAGTTGGTTGCATATAGTGCATTTAAATTGAGAAATTTAAGTTTGTTCACTTTTTCATATTGATTGTATTTTTGTGTTTTCTCATTAAGAATCAAGCCTTTTTTTGCTTACCCTAGTTGTACATATTGGATAGGAATTTTCTCCCCTTGTAAATAGTCACTTTCACACTCCCCCACTTGTTGTATGTGTAGCGTTTTTATGTGGATTGATTGTAGTACGAATGCCAGGTTTGCGAGCTTGAGTGAGTTGAATTGAATTTCATGTTGTTTACCGTCTTCCCCTGCATCACCCACACATCTTCCTATTTTGTTCATTCGAATTGTACATATTGACAAACCCCATTTTTGTGTATAGACCCCTATGATCTTTCTTTAGTTGATACAAACAAAACATTTTAAAAGTTTCTTAAAATAATTTTGTAAGTAGAAAATAAACTTCTATACAATAACATTTGGTGTGGACTGAATGTTATGTACAAGGCAGCATTAAGCCACGTTAAGTGGCTGAATGCTGCCATGTACATAAGGCTCCACCCCTATCGCCACCACATCATTGATGAAAGTGACATTGTGGTGGTGATTCTCATTTTGGGGCTTGTACATATGCCCCAAAATGAGAAGCGAGTAGAAAGATGATTCGGGAATGTTACAGAAAAAAAGAAAGAAAATAATGAAATGGAAACGATAGAGAATAACAGATGGCAACTAGTGTGAGAGAAAGGGAAAGGTAGGGAAGCTGTTAGTGAGGCGCCATGGCAGATAGGCATTATTCTATAGATGATTCTCAAAAGGATGCCTGTTCTGGGGAAACAATCTTGTAGATCAATAAAGGTGTGATATTTCTATAATAAATAAAACGTATTTCCTCGTGTCCAGGTCAGTAAAGTTGCAGGGCGCTGTGAATTCCATCACCCTGAGAGGCCAGGGCCACCAGTTCTTCGTGGGAACGAGTGAGACGCACATCTACCGCTTCAACTACCCCGAGTTCAAGGAGGAGCTCATCACGACCTGCCACAACGAGGCCGTGCATGACGTCGTCTTCCCTTTGTGAGTACAGCACGGGTTCGTGGGCAGTCCCTGTCTCCTCGACATACGAGCCTGGGCCTATTACCTACCTCTCCAGGCCTAAGGGTGAAACTGTATGAAAGCCGCCTATATGAAGCTAAGAGGGAAGAGGGACTCCAAGGCATTTTCATTGGATGGCCCGGGTATGGCAGACATTTGGTGCATTGTGGTGTCACTAAAATACAACCCAGGGATGGTGTGAAAGTTTTCAGATACCTGTGCTGTACCCAAGCCGTCCCCATGCTAAATCCAGTAGCTCATGTGAATTATACCATTGCTAATGACTCTTGCGGTTGGTGTACAAATAGTGCATTTTTTAGGCACATATCTGGTAGTCTTTATGTTCCAAGCGCAAAGCATGCTGGGAGACGTACACCCGCAAGCTCACTTGTGGCACGCCAATGGCCATGGCTGCACTAGAGCCATCCATTTCAGGCTGTGCTTTGCTAAATGCTTTACTGATGGGTCCATTTGATGTAATCTTCCGACGGAACTGTAGAAAGGAACATTTGAAACAGTAGAGCTTACCTGCACCTCCTGAACAAGTAAGTGAAGGAGGCAGGAATAGTAATATTCAGTTTCTTTCTAGTAATCAGCTCTCTAGGGGTGATATATTTTTTTCAGTTAAACATAACCATGTTCTTTTTTCTTTGCTGCTCTTGGTGCTGTCCCTGCTTTATAACCATTCTTTTCTTCTTTACTAGCGGGACTTCGGAGCTATTTGCCACTTGTTCGAAGAGTGATATTCGTGTCTGGCACAACCCAAGCAACAAGGAGCTGTTGCGGATTACTGTGCCGAACATGATCTGCTATGGCATAGAGTTCATGAAAGATGGCAAGAGCATCGTCTCAGGTAAGGGCGCCTTACACCATAGAGTCCATTACAGATAGCAAGAACATCATTGAAAGTGGGGTATCACTGGGAGCTGTCCCACCATCAAGGTCATGATCAGCAGCATGAGCATTGATTCAGGTGCGATATGACGTCATTATGCCTCAGATCATAGAAATATCAAGAGGTGCCAAGAGCAGCATTTGACTAACCTGACCTCCCTTGCTGTTAATGCTGTGCCATTTCACATGAGCCACCATAGCTTGCCAAGGTCCTTAGGTTTCTCAGAGACAGAAAGTGAATTGTTTCGGATGAGGAATGCACCCAGCTTTCCCCACACCATATAGTTTGTAGGAGATGGTCATTCCTCAGTTATAGTGTCGCTCTCTCCATTTATTTATTTTTATTTATTTATTTAGAAACTTGTATAGCGCCTGGTGACCCGAAGGCATCCCCGCGCTGTTAAGCTTGAGTCCTACTGAGGGGAAGGGGTGGAGGGTTTATTTAGGAAACAGAAGGGTTTTAAGTTTTTTCCTGAACGTCAGGTGGTTGGACTCCAGTCTGAGGGAGCGTTGGAGAGAGTTCCAACCAGCAGAGGCTTTTACAGAGAAACGTCGGCCTCCGGTACGTGTTCTCTTGAATTTATTATGAACTATAGGATGTTGGGAAGGGTTTGCTCATTAACCACCTAAGATGGTACTTTTTCCGTACCACAGAGGTTAGGAGAAAAGACAAGAGTACCATTTCAGATGAGAAGGGAGCTTGACCTGCCTGCACCATAGAGTGTTTTAGGGATTGTGAGAGTGTAATTTCAGGTGAGGCGTCACAGACACCTGCCCACAGCATAAATCACATGAGTGATGGGGTGAGACCTGAGAAGCTTTCCTTAAATGGCAGAGTTGGCCCGCTCCCAGCAAGCAACTGAACACGTCTCCTGCCAATCAGCTCGAGGCAATCCTGCACAGAGTGAAAAGCATCTTCAAAACGCGTCCCTTCCTTTTCTGTGGAAGTAGAGTGATGGCAAGAACCATCTTTGAGTGTTGGGGGGATTCACTATTGAGTCAGAAGTATGGTATACAAATAGTGGTGTAACCCATGTAATTAATCCCAGTACTGTCGGAGAACTGGCAAAGCATTAATAACAACCAATGGCTCTAACGGGAAACTTACAAATCTCCCAAACCTCGACACAAGGTACAAGTACGCACTCCCATGCGTTGCTGCCAGGATTCAAACTGCTCTTGTGTGCACCATTCTTCCATATGCTACCACCTTGGCACTCTAGACCGCGCTGAAGATTGACCTCTTCATGTCCCATCTTGCGTTTGATTTCAGACTTTTCTTGTCCATCTCCGGCTTTTGTTTATGTATTATCCATACATTGCACCCCACTTGCCTATATACTGTCTTCCATTGCCCTTGTTATGTGTGTACTGTGCACATAGATCTATAAATAATAAAAAACGCGTTGAATGAAATGACCCCATTTCGCGGGTCTGGTGAAGGGTGATCATGACTTGCTTCACGCCATAAAGATCATGGGAGACTAGATGAGTGTCACTGAGTGTGGCTAATAATTTTAACTTGCCATGCAGAAAAGATTTCATGAGGGTTGGCAAGAGTGTCATTAAAGATGGAAAGTTGCCACGACCATGGAACTCACGAGCGATAGCAAAGCCGTCATTCCATCTGATTCATGAGTATGGTAAAGCTGTCCCACCATCACGTGTTATTCCCCTCATTTCCCTCCCTAATGTCCTTGTACCTGTCCAAGGAGACATGCGCGCTCTTTATTTATTAATTCTACATGATTTAAAAAAACATGATCTTTTCCTTATTTTCCCAGCCTGGAATGATGGAAGAATCCGCGGGTTCACACCAGAGACCGGGCGCCTGATGTACACGATTGAAAACGCCCATAGCATGGGCGTCACAGCAATCTCTACCACCAGTGACTGCAAGAGGATTATCAGTGGCGGCGGAGAGGGAATGGTGCGTGTCACCGTGTGTACAGTAATGATAAGAATTTGCATCGTATACATTTCTGCTTTCATGATCCTGTATATTCTAAATGACACTTATTTAACTGTGTCCACTTCAGAGGAAGGAGTGGGCGATATTTAATATTTTTCAGTGTGCAGGATGCATATTTCTTACTGAAATTATGACTATTATAGTATTCCTCGTGGATAGTCGTTTGCATGAGAATTGTACAAAAAGTTTGCCTAGTTGGACTCAAGTCAAGCATGATACTGGTTCAGTGTCTTCTTTATAGAGTTCCTAAAATGTGGTGAACACTGCCAGCAGACAGCATGTAAAAGAAACACAAATGATGGACAGAATGCGGAACAAATCAAACATTCACCCCCCCAGTAAACAGATCTGTGTAAAATCCATCTTTTTTTTTTTTGCTCACCATGCCACCCCAGTTTAGACCAAGCCATGTGCAAATCAGTCTTGACCTTGCTCTTCAAGGGAGCATTACAGCCCTAACTGCCAAGTCAGATCCCCCCGGAACAGAGACAAGAATCCTGGGACTGGTTTCGGGGTATAACACCTCATCAGCCAGGCTAGCTAGATTCCAGTGGCACAGTATGCCCGGGGCCCATGTCTGATCATAACCCGTGCGATTAGGACGAGAAAGCAAAAGACACACAAATGATGGAAGGAACAATTCAAACGTTCACCCCAGTCAAGAGTTCTGGGTTAAATCCATCGTCCTTTTGCCCATCATGCCAACCCAGTTTAGACCCAACCATATACAAATCATTTCTGACTTTACAGTGAGCCCTGGATGAGAAAGCAAAAGACACACAAATGATGAACGGAATATGGAACAAAAAAAACATTCACCCTCTTGCATGTGGCAGTGACACACATCCAATTTCACAGTTTCCATAAGTCATTTTGTGCTTGACCAAAGTTCCCCTTGAGTGAAAATTACACAACCAGCATAAGAAAAACAGAAATTGTGCAAAGCCCGGTTAACCCAGTAATCTGGTGTAAATAGAATTTCGCATGTGTAAGTGAAAAAATATTAATAATAAGCAAGCCCTGCCCAGATGGATGATCGGCTCAATGAACCTAATGGGGATTTAAACCTGTCATCAATACCAAAAGTCACTCCTTAACGGATAGAACACAGGCTGTCAGCCTGGCACCTTACTCTTCCGAAACCCACAAACTAATCTGCGGAGTGCCTCAAGGTTCACTTCTCAGCCCCACACTCTTCAATGCATACATGATCCCTCTGGCCATCATCATCTGGTTCCACAACATCAACATCCTCTCCTACACCAACGACATACAACTCGTACTCTCATGAATACTAGACAAAGTTCAGCGCCCTCATGACTGAAGTCGCTAGCTGAATGAAAGTCAACTGTCTCAAGCTCAACACTAACAAGACAGCAGTAGTGATCTTCAGCAAGAACACCACCATGGGACTCCAACTGGTGGCCAGCCGAACTTGAGCCCACACCTACACCCACAACCAGCACCCACTCAAGGACATGACCGCACAATTTAGCATTGCCAATGCATCCCTCTTCTAGATTCTGAAGATGCAGAGGAATGTCTTTAAATGGCTCCCAGGGAATACTAGAAAAACTATCACTCAGGCCCTAGCTACCAGCAAGTTAGACTAGGGGAACACCCTCTACACCAGGATCACCAAGCAATGTACTAGACAGCAAACCATCCAGAACCCGACAGTCAGGCTCATCCACAGCCTTCCACATATACACAGACACACACACACACAGACACACTCACCCAAACTGCCAGCAGCACTAATACCACTCAAACAATCCCATATGCTTCTGCCACACACAGCAAGGCTTAAGTTGATAGTTACCACACAAGAAGCAAACATATACTCCCACCCACATGTGCCCCGTTCTACGTAGCTTACCCACATGCAACTATCCCTACATCTTCAACCGTATGCATGAATACCACCCACAAACACACTGGGCTTCCACAAGTATGCTAAACACATACACTACCTGTTGGGGTGCAAAAAGGTCACCTGCATAGCTAGGGAGAACACACACACCTGTGGTAGGTTTCCTAAATCAAGTTTCTGATGAATTTATTAATTTCTGATCAGTTGTGTTACGGAATGCAGTTCAGATTAGCTTTTTTGCTCTACTGTGGCACACCATATGCAGCTTTCCATACTGAGTGTGTCTACCATAAGTTAATTGCGCTATGGAGGACAGTCAGTGGTGGCAGCAACAGATTGTAATGGAAGGACAGGCCTTTTTACCTGTCAATCAGAGTTACCAACTGGCCTATCTTGCTTTTAAGTTAGTCTTTCAGTCCCCAGTAATGCTCACTCCACCCAGGTGGGACTAGATCAGGATTCATTAAGAGGAGGAAGGAGGAGGTGGAAGGAGAGGAGGGAGGTAGGAGAGAAGAGGGAGGAGGAGGAGGAGGAGGATGGAGGAGGGAGGCGGGAGGAGGCAGAAGGAGGAGGCGGAAGGGAGAGAGAGGGAGGAGGGAGAGGCGGAGGAGTAGGAGGGAGAGGCAGGAGGAGGGAGAGAATGAGGGGGAGAGATCAATTGCAGGGCTTCTCCAGAAAAGTCCTGGGAGCATTTTATAGTGGACTAGACACTAGGGTGTGGAAGGTAGGAGACTAAGGGCCCTTTTAAAGGGCCTCCTTCTTGCTGATTTTATCACCCAAAAGAGGGGGAGAGGTAGTTCAGCAACAGTATTTGTTTTTGGTCTCCCCTGACATGGAGCTCCTGTCCCCAACCCACGTTCCTGCTGACAGCAGAGGACAAAGTCTGTGGCTTGCCCAATCTGGGAAAAATCCACAAAAGTAAGGAACAGCCTGAAACTTGTCTGAGAGCTGGGCTTGTGGAATATACAAACTCTGATGCAAACTTTGTACATATATAGGATAGAAACCACCAGTCAAGTCAGCGTACCAAAAGTTCTCATCAATCAGTATCCACGTTCAAACAGCACTGAACTCTTCTGTCCTCCGAGATTTACAAGGTTTGGGAACAGGAACCTGGAAGTTCTGTCACCTGCCAGTAGAGCTGCCCTGAGACCACATTGAGGGAAGGATCTCCGTGACTGCTGAGGGGGCGTGCTGGTGGAGGGCTGTTGGAGGTACCCATGTGTAAAGAAGAGGCTACCCACAAATGGAGGACTGGGAGCAGCTAGGGCAGGATCTAGTGAAGCAGCCTGCTGCTCCCTAGGGAAGGATCTGCACTGCCAGGCTGTGGAGCGAGGCCATCTGCGCCTCTGCTGCATGCCAACAAGCAGAAGTGTCTGTGACGGCTTGAAGCACAAGAAGAACTGCACATGCATTGGATGCTTTTCTCAGAAAGCTTGACGCACTTGGGATGCTACAGCGCTATATAAAAGTTGCAACTTTATTAGGCTCATTATCATATGAAGCTGAAGCGCCACTGGAAGATTGGCTTTAAATACCCTGATTACAACTACTATTGGCGGTTACCTAGACCTCAACTGTGATCACCACAGCAACCCAGTGTGGGCTGGTTTGTTCGAGCGGTGGGCTTATGTGTGGGCCCGAGGAAGAAGCCAAGAGAAGACTCTCCTGACCCCATCGGTGTGACGCCCTTTCCCTTACTCAGAGATCTGCCTTTGCAGCCAGCAGCCCGCTCCTGCACACAAGATGAGAGGGCTAGAGACAGCGAACGCATCAGCAGAGCTGGAGCAGAATCAGCACAGTCTCTCCTGGAGGGGCCTTGTAGGACTACACAACACTGGAAGTGGTGCAGCACCTTCCTCAGGTGGCAGAAGTGGGCCCTGTATGACGAGGAATGAACAAAAGGCACTGTGGAGCATTAAGTGGAAACATGGAACCCAGAGTGGTGTGATAAGTTTAATTCCCACTAACTTTCCTCAGGGAACAATGTGTCTCAACTTGCCCTAACTTTATCGGTATGATATTCCCAGTGAGAACAGCCTTAGTCAATACGAGCTGGGTCCTTGCACAGTCTTTACTCCAGTGATAACTGTGTCCCAAAATGTGTGTGGAAAGTTAAGTACTTTTTGATGGACAGTTCTATCTGCAAATTTCTCACCGTGTGAATTCTCCCAGGTGTTGGAATGGATCTGGGAACTTGCATTAGCTTCAGTGCACCAGCAGGCCTCGCCATCGGACTCTGAATCTACTCTGCAAGCCTCTGGGGATCACGACACAGAGACACAAAGAGCTGCTGCTTGAAACTTCAGAAATTCAAAAAACGGACAGATTGCTAGGAAAATGGCTTCAAGCTTTGTCATACATGTTACAAACAGATATCAGTCATGGACCCACGCGAAGTCTTTCATGCCTCAGCACTAAGCACGATTCACAGATCTGCAACAGATGCTCCCCGATGCAACTGAAGGCCATTAGGGAGTGCAAGGCCGAGCTTTATGTCACCGAACACAAGAAGAGAGGACAACATTTCTTGAAGTCCTGAGGTTATATGTGATCCGAATCTGTCTCGTAGACCATCATCAGATAGGTCCAAAATGAATTTGAGAGGCTAGTCATGATAGAAGTATAAGGGATCCAACAGGGATTTGTCTCCGTTCTGCCACTCCAACTCCAGGAAAAGGTCAAGCAGTAGCTGCTCCAAAGCCCCAACTCTGCCTCAATCGTCAGAATCGGATCCGATTTCAGTGTTGGAGTAGATGACCCCAGAGTTTCCCAGGACCATGTCACCTCTGCCGCAAATCGAGGTCTTCAGGGAGGCAGTTCAAGTTCCCTCTGTCAATCTTTTGGGCCCCATAGATGTGTTGGGGGCTTTAAGTGGGGTTGCACTAGCGGGATTATAATCATTAAAATACAACTGAATGGAGTATTTGCTTTTTTAGTAGACACTGAAACATACCAGATTGGATTCACTTTGGCTGTTTTGGTGTTCTCAAAGTAGTACAAATGCAGCCTCTACCTCTGTGATGTATGGTCCTGCGATGACCTGTTCGGGACATGGGCAGCCACCTAATATTCCCTTCCGGCCATTCACGAGATCCCTGGTCCACCAGGAATTACTTCCACTCCAATTTTGAGAACATAGCTCAACATTCATGGCTTTGACTCACTTCTCATCGTTCGCAGTGGCCACACGTTCGCAGCTGAAGTCTTAGCAGGGTCTCAGGTAAACGGCACTACCATGGTGTTGCCGCCCTTCACTGAGCGCAGAATGGAGCTTTGTTTTTTGAAAGCTCAGGGATCGGGTTTGTGACAACAAAGATCATTTTGCATATAGATCCCTCCAGAATCTACATCCTCCCATAAGCACTTCACTGAACACTACTTTTCTTTGTTTTAGATTGTGATGGTCTGAGAAGGGGGCCTATAGGAGCCACATCCCCTCTTATAAAATGATTTGTCCATCTCGTGAACATATTCAGTGCATATGCTCAGGACCAGAAGAGGTCCATGCACTAGTTCTGCCAAAATTGGGCGGCATACATAGCACTGAAAATCTTTGAGTTAGTTTATGACTCAGAAGCATGAAGCGGCAACCACTGCTATGTGTTTGCAAGTAAGACCTTCAGACAGCACTATTTGAGCAAAAACAGGTGCATGGACCAGTTCTGAGCATGCACACCAATAATGCGTTCATGTGACAGCCCCAGGACCAGCTTGTTCAACATTCATTCATAGTGCATCCATGCCAAAATGATGCTTGGAACAAGGCTTATCAACATCACCAGTTCAAATAACTGTGACTGCATTTACTGAAAACATATTCTTTCGCCAAGACAAAACATGCACTTGGAAGGTATCTGTTGTACATAACACAAAGAGAAAGTGCCTTGTCCAATTCTCAGTCATGCCCTGCAAGAGCACAGTCCACACACTGCTTTCAAATAAACATAGGTTCACACACTCAGTATAATAAGTGCTTAACAGTCTTTAAGCTAGCTTTCAAATAAACACCTGATTCGATAGGCGCAGATCAACAGTGTAAAATAATCTTCATGTATGGTGTGAAATACACAGGCAAAACAGTTTTCTCCCGTAAAGACCTTTAAATAACGTCATGCCTATTACTTCATTAACAAGCTACTCCCCTGTGACTAGGCAAAGCAGGTACAGGCCATGGCAGACAATAATAAGAGATGTACTTTCTTGGTGCTTCAAGTGCTCGAGCACGGACGCTGATTGTACCTTAGCGGTTACATTGCCGTATAACGCTTTGGACTGCACTGTTTTCGTCGTATTAAGACGATTACTTTGACACCATATTCATTTGTGTCGTAGTTCTACTTAAGGGAAATCCATAAACAACTCATACATTATTTCAAGCCCTGAAGAAGTCTTGCATGAGACGAAACGCGCTGTCTAAATGAATTGTATGATTACTGGATTTTTAACAAATGAACATTTCTACCAATAAATAACAAGTTTTTCAACCATAAAGTAAACTCTGGACCTGCTATATCCATTGACTACCATGGACATTTTCAGACATAATGATCTAAAATGAGATCTGTAATTGATGTGTGCTAACTCCAAATCTTTTCTTGTGAATGTGTTTGGGCTTTTCCTAATAGGAAGTGTAAAGGGGTGCACTTCCTGGTGTTGTAGCACCATCGCCATAAATTAAGCCACTATCAACAATAGGTGCAGGACTTTGCCTCAACCCCTTTGTGTTTTGCTGTGTCTCCCTCTCTCTCTCTCTCTCTCTCTCTCTCTCTCTCTCTCTCTCTCTCTCTCTATATATATATATATATATATATATATATATATATATATATATATATATATATATATATATATATATATATTCATCCAAGGGAGTGGGTTCTTTCGGGATCAAGCCCGTGGTCAGGTGGTGCACGATGCCGGTAAAACCCAAAACCAAACTTATAGTAATCGAAAAAGTTTTTAGAAATGAAGTGCATTCCTGAAGGTACTTGTGCAAAAAGCTTATCTTAATGAGGTGCAAACATATAATCATCCGTGAACATTCACATGAGCATGGACTACTCTTATTATGCTACCCAATGTATCTTCTACATAGAACCTTTTATTGTCTACTGTCCAGCCAGGTTTCCTGAATACTGTATCTATATTTTGCTTGATATACATTGAATGTTTTGTTATGCACCTTATACCCATGTATCTATGCTAGGAAGGTTATGCTATCATTGACCAACATTGAACCTTATGTTATTTACTTTGTACGTATGTAACTATGACACCTATCCTGTAAAGGGCTCTGATACCCGCAGGGGTCTGGTTCGGCCTATATAAAACTTTCAAATAAATAAATAAATAATAAACATGCTCACATGGGGTGGTACTGGACTGCTGGAAAGATTAATTTGAGTACAGGGAAAGGAGACAGGAATGGAGCTGAGGGAAATATCACAACATTGCATGAAAGACCAAATTCAAGGAAAGAATAGAAACGAGGGAGCTAGGAGTAGGACAATTAAGATAGAATTGACCATAGAAGCGAACAAGGGAAGAAAATAAAAGCAAAATAGTTTATAAGAACTGGAAAAACAACAGGCCTGTGATTTGTCACAGAGCACAAAAGAGGAAACATTGATAAGCAATGACTTTTACAGTGTTTTAATACATTGGAGAACAGTGGAAAACCCACATAAATTCACAACAAATAGAAACTGAAAACAGGAAAGCCTAGACTGCCACTGATTCCATGGTTCCTGAGAAAGTTCAGGATGAACTGAACCCAGGTCATCTTGAGAGCCCTGGATTTATCCTGGTATTCTAACCTCCTGAACCTTGGCCTGTGCCCTTCAATTTCATTGCCTCTTTGGGTGAATCTGCTATTCCAGGCGCAGACAGGGTTCTAGACCCAAGCTCTATAATTAAATCCTGCAGCATGGAGATTGAGCAGAAGCAACTGAGTGGTTTCGATTGTGGATCTGATATTGGTAGCTTGCTGCCCTTCCACTAAGTCCATCTATGCTAGTTGTAGGGTTACGTTTGTGGCCTGGTGCAATGACTGCAGCATTGACCCTCTTCATGCTACATTATATAGTGTGCTCCTGTTTGTTTTTGCCCAGCAAAGGATTGCTGTAGACAATGTTAAGTGAAACGCTGTTTAGGCCTTTCTGCGTTTGAGGACAGGTTGCATCCCAAAAGGCGTCTGAGTTTCTAAATTGATAGGACAGTGTAGTGTGGGGAATCAATTTTTCGTTGGCTTCACCAGTATGACGAAAGGTAAAGCACCAAAGGAGAAGACCTTCTTATGATGGATTGTGTTGTGTAGCAGGATGTGTTAATATTTAGTCAGAAAAATGTTCCTGAGAGCCTTGAGGATCATTCAGCCCTGGCGAGTGGCATTCCTGTGTTAGACATCTGCCAAGTTGCCACATGGGTGTCCGACCACCCTTTCACCAGACATGACTGCCTTGACTCTGAAGTCCGTAGTGTTAACCAGAATGTCTAATTCAGTCCTGTAGTACTTCATGGTGTTAAGTCCACTACTGACACACCCTTTTTCAAGGTACTGCTTAGTAGCACGGGAGGAATCTGCGGTTGAAGCATCTATCAGGAGAATAAATTACCTTTGTTAACACTACCTCTGATGGATACTCTGTCTATCCACTGATTTCTCCCCGCTCCACTCCTTCCCATTCTGTATGGAAGACTTTTCATAGTACAAGGGTTCCTAGATTTTTCCCACTGACCTAATTCTTCAGTCGAGTCTGAGTCACAGAAGATATATTGACCAAGGTGAGCCCGCTGACGTGGCGCATGCAAGTGTATCCAAGCTGTCACATCCAGAGGCGTTGGATGCAACATGAAGCTCATTGGTGCCATCTGCTGTCTCACGGGGTCTATTGCAAGTTTCTAAATCCAGTCAATTCACAAGGTGAGTGAGTGAGTTGCAGTTAGATATTTACTAGGAGCAGCGTTATCAAAGGTAAGTAACTTAATATTTGAGTAAAAGCACTATTTGGGCTATGATTTATTGACTGCTATTATATGGATCATTGTGTTCTGAGTTTCTGCTGCTCACCACATCCCCAAGTAAGGGGCATATAATCAAGGGCCTTATCTCCGCTTCTTTGGCTTTAAAATCAAAAAAAGCGGAGATAATGTTTTCGCCCTATTAACAAGGCAGGGCTAACATGCATTAGCGCATGTTAGCAGTCTTGTTATCGACGTCTCGCTTTGTATCTCTAATGAGATGCAAAGTGGGTGTCACTGGGCAGTACAACCTTGCAAATATCGCCGATGTGCACATCGCGATATTTACAAGGCTGCCCCAGCATTTAAGCAGATGTTAGTTTTTGGAGAAAACCGCTGTTTTCGCCAAAAACTAACGTCTGCTAAAATGCAGACTTACCTATCCCTGACATTGGGTTGGATTATGCTGATACGACCACAGGGTCGTATAAGCACGGTTATCGCCGTTTTGCAGGGAACATCGCCGGAAAACCAGCGATGTTCCCTCCAAAACAGAAATTTCCCCGCTATCGCTGGAATTTGTATCGCCCTGGAGAAACGCGTTGTTAATAACACGCTACCAAGACAATAAATTCCAGCAATGGAAAGCGATAAATAAAAAAGCGGTAAGCACGCTTTGCGTTATTTATCGCCGTTCCTAGATAATATGCCCTAAGTCTTTTACTGCTCAACCTAATTACCTGAGTGTCAAGAACTAAAGGGCGGCTCCTGGTGCTCAGTTTTGAGATCAACAGTAAGGCACCCAGTGTGAAGGCTCGTATTCTTACAATATGGGCCCAGTAACCCTTGTTTGCCCTGAAAAAGCTTCCACACTACCACATACACACAGCTCTCACCTATGCATACAATTCCTATGTGCACCAAATGCGCACTCTCACAAAATAGATGGAAAGTGCTGGCAAATACATTATTCCATGGTTTTTGCCTGAACGAAGGCTAGAGCTGCCCTTCTGAGTATCAAACGTGTCTGAAATCTTTGCGCTCTGTGCACCATTTACAAACTTTACTTGCTGAATGGAAGCTGTGTTATGCTCTTTTTTTCACACCATGAAGAGTTTTAGGAAACTGTCCGCTTGGGATGGCAGGGCCTGGCCTTTCTGTAACTCTGAGGCTCAACACTAATATTCATCTGTGTCACTGGCTTTCAGGTGCGCATGTGGGACATCGGCAAGGAGAGTCAGAGCCTGGTGCAGTCCATGAAGGAGCACAAGTCAACCGTGGCGTGCATCAGAGTCAAGAGCAACGACAAAGAGTGCCTGACAGCCAGCTCCGACGGGACCTGCATCATCTGGGATCTTGTGTAAGTGGATGACAGAGGGAGGATTAACTAAGTAGATTTGTCACACTAATGCCAAAAATACTGGCCTTCGCCAGTGTCGGGATCATCCTTAATTAAACTCAGGTGTGGAGATGAGTTAATGCGTGACTCAAGCCTGACTCCAGGGAATAAATCAGAATCATGAATTTGTGGAACTTACCAACACTGGAGGAAATACATGTATCGGGGGATCGTCACTGATAATTATAAGACTGAACTGGGTTCCCAGAGCACTTTTAACACATTAAATACTTTTTGCTTTTCGTTGGTAGGAAACAAATTAACTTATTTAAAACCAATCTAAGCCACCTGTTTAATGGCTTACCCCAACCACACGTCTGAAAGCACGAGTGACGTTACTTACCCCAACCACACTTCTGAAAGCACGAGTGACGTTACTTACCCCAACCACACTTCTGAAAGCACGAGTGACGTTACTTACCCCAACCACACGCACTTCTGAAAGCACGAGTGACGTTGCTTACCCCAACTACACTTCTGAAAGCACAAGTGACTTTGCTTACACCAGTCACACTTCTGAAAGCACAAGTGACGTTACTTACCCCAACCACACGCACTTCTGAAAGCATGTGTGACGTTGCTTACCCCAACCACACTTTTAAAAGCACGAGTGACTTTGCTTACACCAGTCACACTTCTGAAAGCACGAGTAACGTTGCTTACACCAGTCGCACTTCTGAAAGCATGTGTGTCGTTGCTCACCCCAACCACACTTTTAAAAGCACGAGTGACTTTGCTTACACCAGTCACACTTCTGAAAGCATGAGTGACGTTGCTTACCCCACCACACTTCTGAAAGCACGAGTAACGTTGCTTACACCAGTCACACTTCTGAAAGCATGTGTGACGTTGCTTACTCCAACCACACTTCTGAAAGCACGAGTGACGTTGCTTACCCCAACCACACTCTGAAAGCACGAGTAATGTTGCTTACCCCTACCACACTTCTGAAAGCACGTGTTACGTTGCTTACCCCGACCACACGTCTGAAAGCACGGGTATTGTTGCTTACACCAGTCGCACTTCTGAAAGCATGTGTGACGTTGCTTACCCCAACCACACTTTTAAAAGCACGAGTGACTTTGCTTACACCAGTCACACTTCTGAAAGCACGAGTAACGTTGCTTACACCAGTCGCACTTCTGAAAGCATGTGTGACGTTGCTTACCCCAACCACACTTTTAAAAGCACGAGTGACTTTGCTTACACCAGTCACACTTCTGAAAGCATGAGTGACGTTGCTTACCCCACCACACTTCTGAAAGCACGAGTAACGTTGCTTACACCAGTCACACTTCTGAAAACATGTGTGACGTTGCTTACTCCAACCACACTTCTGAAAGCACGAGTGACGTTGCTTACCCCAACCACACTCTGAAAGCACGAGTAATGTTGCTTACCCCTACCACACTTCTGAAAGCACGAGTGACGTTGCTTACCCCAACCACACATCTGAAAGCACGAGTGACGTTGCTTACATCAGTCACACTTCTGAATGCACAAGCAATGTTGCTTACCCCTAACACACTTCTGAAAGCACGCCAGTCACACTTCTGAAAGCACGAGTGACGTTGCTTAATCCTACCACACTTCTGAAAGCACAAGTGACGTTGCTTAATCCTACCACACTTCTGAAAGCACGAGTGACGTTGCTTACCCTTAACACACTTCTGAAAGCACGAGTGACATTGCTTACCCTTAACACACTTTTGAAAGCACGAGTGACGTTGCTTACCCATAACACACTTCTGAAAGCACGAGTGACGTTGCTTACCCTTAAAACACTTCTGAAAGCACGAGTGACATTGCTTACCCCTAACACACTTCTGAAAGCACGAGTGACCTTGCTTAATCCTACCACACTTCTGAAAGCACGAGCGACGTTGCTTACCCTTAACACACTTCTGAAAGCACGAGTGACGTTGCTTACCCTTAACACACTTCTGAAAGCACGAGTGACATTGCTTACCCTTAACACACTTCTGAAAGCACGAGTGACGTTGCTTACCCTTAACACACTTCTGAAAGCACGAGTGACGTTGCTTACCCTTAACACACTTCTGAAAGCACGAGTGACGTTGCTTACCCTTAACACACTTCTGAAAGCACGAGTGACGTTGCTTACCCTTAACACACTTCTGAAAGCACGAGTGACATTGCTTACCCTTAACACACTTCTGAATGCACAAGCGACGTTGCTTACTCCATCCACACTTCTGAAAGCACGAGCAACGTTACTTACCCCAACCCCGATCTAAATAGCAGAATCATGCACAGTATTTCTCAAGACTTAGCGCCGTTCAGTACATTATGTTCACTATTTGACCAAATAGTAATTGCTGGTGGTTTTTTTTGCAGGCGTTTTGCACGAAATCAAATGATCCTGGCAAACACTTTATTCCGATGTGTCTGCTACCATCCTGAGGAGTTCCAGATCATCTCAGGTGGAACAGACAGAAAGGTAAGGCAGGGTGGTCTGCCTTCGCTTTGAGAAAGAGGGGTCTCAATGCACCCGGCAACTGAGAAAATCAGAAGGATGATGGGTAGGAATGCTTGACTCATTCATAAACATTGGAAATAAATCTGGTTTGCGTTCCATTTCTTCTCGATTATCCATGCTATTACAGAAGAAGACTGACTGCATGTAAATCAGGGGTTGCCTCTCTCCAAAATAAAAGAGGTCATCCAGCCTAAAATGTTCTCTTCTTGGAAACACAGGCATTGCCAGATTGTTTCGGCCTATTTGGGTTTCACTGGTAAGGTTAAACCTGGGCCCGTAGGCACAGTGAGCTACAAGTCCACATCAAATCATGTAAATGGGAGGGGGGATGAGTAAGAAATCTAGTTGCCTTTGAATGCCCTGAATAAATTACCGCTATATGAAATCAGTTTTTACTGGCTTGATTCTGAATATGGCCTTTCAAGAAGCTTTTGAAATGGTATTATTCTACTATGTATAATCAGTGATTGATACTACAGTTATATTTTGGGGAGTAAACAATCTGCTCATTCCCTATTCGAGTTAATCCATAAGCCGGGTCCTCCTCTTTCCTAACTAGCTGTGACGTTCCTGCATCGACAAAGAAGATGAAATGACCTTGTCTGGCAAGCAAGGCCAAAAAAAGGGAAAGCAGATACTCTCATTATTGTAATGAACTCCCTTGTATCAACCCTCCCTGCTCCGGAACCAACCTTCACCGCTGGCCCAGCTGTATGTTACTGGTCATTAACATCCAAACACATTCTGTTCCTGTCTGCCTATATGTTCTGCCCATAGGTTAGGGTGTTCTAATTTGTTTCAGCAAAAGAAAACAAAATCAAAAGTCTTCTGGCAAGGATACTCTTCTGACCTGCTGCTCTTGTGTACCCTTCCTGCTGTTGGCTACCCTACCCCCTCTAAAACGTTCCATCATATTTTCCCTCTTCTCGCCAGTGGTCAAAGCACGAGTATTTTTGTAACCCTTCAACCTGTGCTCATTGCACTTTGTTTGCAGTTTAACTGCAGAGTATATGGAGTCGGGAACGGAAAGTTAGTTCAAGTCCAGAGAACTTCTGCATTAGGTAGTGTTTAATATCAGTGTAGCCAGTGCTTCATTTGAGCCAGTGGTTTCTGGTGCTCAGCACTGACACTTAATCATCAACACCAGTGCTTTTCATGAATACCAGTTAAGGACACATTCATTTACAGATAGATTAAGTGAATTGCCCAGAACCACATGATGACCCTAACGGATTAGTAGATGCGCCTTATAAACTTCGATTGATTAATTGGTTGATTGATTGATCGATTGATGATGTTGAACCCAATCTGAGACTCGAGCCTGGTTCCCCTGCTCCGAAGTCTGCTGCTCTGGCCATTATACCATATCCTCTCCCTACTTTCATGGCTAGCAGTTGGTTCTTTTTTAGGAGGCGCTAATAGGAGAAACGGGCTGGTGCAAGCTGCCTCCTGATGAGAGCCCTGGCACTTATTTTTAAGTGATCTGGCCAGAATCACATGATGTTGAACCCACGCTTAGACTCGAACCTGGTTCCCCAGCTCCAACGTGTACAGCTCCACCACCACCTCCTGTCCCCGCTTTCATGCTTAGCAGATTGTTCTGTTTTAGGGGGTGCTAATAGGAGAAACGGGCTGGTGCAAGCTGCCTCCTGATGAGAGCCCTGGCACTTATTTTTAAGTGATCTGCCCAGAATCACATGATGTTGAACCCACGCTTAGACTCGAACCTGGTTCCCCAGCTCCAACGTGTACAGCTCCACCACCACCTCCTGTCCCCGCTTTCATGCTTAGCAGATTGTTCTGTTTTAGGGGGTGCTAACAGGAGAAATGGGCTGGTGCAAGCTGCCTCCTGACGAGAGCCTGGGCACTTATTTTTTTCAAATAAACCACTGAGTAACTCTGGTGTGGTACAGTGATCTGCATGGCCCTTTAATAAAAGGGTAAAATAGGCACAACCTCAGATTTAAACATATAAGTAGTCAGCGGGCGGACAATCCTGTTTCTTATTAGAATTGAGGTACTTCTTCACCCCCCTCCTGTTATTCATGCACCCCCGCCACCCGCACAAAAACAAACAGCAGTTGGGCAAAGTGCTCAGGCTGGCTTCAGTGCTATGGCAAGCCCAGCTCGTTCATTACTGTGATTGTTTGCACAACTTAATATAGGTTGCCCCGTACATCCTGACCAACACAGGCTGGTTTTGCCATTCCTCGTGCTCCCAGACCCAAGATTGTCATTGCTCTGTGACTGGTTGAGAGACACAGCCCGCCTATTGCATCGAGTGCCATGAATGGTGAATCAAACAGTATGAACGCAATGCTAATATGGGTGAAAACACGGAGCATGGCACCAGATTTGATTTAGTAGGTTTTCTTGTAACTAATAAGTCTCTCTCACTTCATTCACCTTTCTCATTATAGTCTCACTGCTTTGTGTCTCCCATTTAGATTGGCTACTGGGAGGTGTTTGATGGCTCACCAATTCGAGAGCTTGAAGGTTCCTTGTCTGGCTCGATCAACGGGATGGATACTTCATCAGAAGGGGAACATTTTGTTACAGGTAAGAGTGTTGTTTTAATCTTGGCCCAAGCCTGAAACAGAATCGAGATGCACTCTTGCACAGTTAGGCTTTGTAGTGGAGAAACAAGTCTCTGAATCTGACACATTTGCAGGCAAGCCTTACGATCCAAGATGGAATTCCTCATCTGTTCCACTGAGTGCACAAATGCACGCCGGAACATATGTAAATCCAATCTTCATGCTCAATGGAGCCTTTCTGAGGCCCTATCCCAAGAACATTTGAACCCTTGATTTGGCATGGGATTCTCCTCATGTGTAAAACCATTTGGGTAAATTCCTGTGGTTGGTGAGTAGCTAAAGGGTTATAGGTATGCGAAGACACCCATGATGAAAAACTATCATTCCAAGTAAATAACGTTTCCTTCTCAAGCATAGACATCATTAATGGATTCAAAATGATTTGAAGTCCTGAATCTGTAGTCAATTCACAACTTTCCCCTCATCTAGAGGCGAACAACTTTCGGGGTGATTTCAAGTGAGGATTTAACTCCAACTCCAACTCCAACTGTGCCACCAAAATCACTGTCCAAAACATTAGAGAGGAGCGGCTCACTGTTAAAGTAATTGTCACTTGTGCACATTGATATTCCAGATCACTCTGTAGCATTTAAAACCATCAACCATAAATTCCTCCTTGATGACTAGTGTGTTACAAGACTATATTTTGCCATAGATATTGTCCACTAAATATTGCTTTCAAAAATATTGTCTGTCTGCATCTCAAATGATTATATTTTTGTAAACAGAATTTTAGGAAGCAATATTGATGTCAGTCAATATTTCTATGCATGATATTTTCACACACAACTATGGTGTGACCAGGGCTGGCTTTAATGCTGGTGGTGCCTGGTGCGACAATGTCTGCTGGTGCCCCTCTATCCATGGTGGAGGTGCTAACCACCACCACTATGCATTCCCTCATCACCACCTTTTAACAGTTACCTATCAAGTCCCCGTAACCACTCTCTTTCAAGTGCATTTAATTAGTTATATAGCTCAACTCATACCAGTAACCAGTGTATGGTGTCAGAGCACTGTGGAGCACACACATTACACTGAGACAATCAATCATACATGTATTAACCAGCATACATGAAATGTACATAAGCCAGAGGACTACAAGGTCTATGAGTGACTTGTCACTGGTTACTGGTACTCCGTACCAAGAGTGCTTGGTACGGAGAAGCACAATCTCAGAATTGAAATTGGAACACCATAGTTGGGGGTTCTCTTTAATAATAAGAATCGATTTCGACCCAAATTAACATTTTTGCAACATGAATCTATGCTCTAACTAAGCTATACTTTGCAGTTTGCATGCAGTTCTTTGATGACAGTTAATCATTCACTGTTCTATGTTAGGATTTTAACTAACAAACTAACTGCAAGTAACAAAAGGATGTCTCCTAGAAAAGCAGTAACCCACTGAAGTATTTACATTGTATGCGCTTTGTGATCTGCATGGTAAATGTCCTTTGCAGCAGGCATATTAATCCTCTGTGCTATTTTATGATCAGTCAAAACCTCAACTAGGCAAAACTGTGATCTATCTCCAGGAAGAACATTCATAACCAGAGTTATCTTGACATTTCTATTGTTGCCTTGAAATTGCTTGAGGCAAGGAACATGACAGCAGGTGCTTTTGTACCAAAATAAACATTCAAACAGAGTGCCTCCTGCTTTTAAAACCAAAATAAACTTGTAAACAAGGAGCTTCTTGAAGTCCGCACTCAGTGCGGTGGCGTCGGTCACACCGCCCTTGAGTCGGCCCTGGGTGTGACATGCAAGAGTCCGGTGTGGCTTTATCATGGTCAAATCCTTCTTGACTAATCACACTAATTATGACGAGCTGGAACCATTTACCTCTGTTGCTGCGGTCATCACTTTTGGTTTACCTCAAAGTTCTGTACTGTCTTCCAGTCTCTTGAACATTTATCTTGCTCCATTATCACATGTACTAAACGCTCACAATATTGGCTATCACAACACAGATGTGCGCAATACATAGATCTAGTTCAAATGACAGAAGAATCAGGGATTCAGCATCATGTAGCAAATTGCCTAAAAAAGCCCAACATTGGGAGCACCAATATTTGTCTTTAAAGACTCAGAATTCGGACATTCTTCATGCTTGCCTAGCTGGTCCCTCACCTCTGCCGTTCACCTGACCTGACTCCATGGCTCCACCTCAGACCATAGTGCAGGAGGTTTTTAACTTGGGAGTTACATTTGACCATTGTTGGACCTGCGCGGGCAAGCCCAGCATAAAGGGGGAAGGTAGCTTGACTCGAGTGGCTAGGCAGGTGAAGGCTATAGTGTTAAGCCAGCTTGGACCCGATAATAACCCCCTGTACACCACACAAAAAGAAGGACACCACACCACTGTTATGGAAAAATACGATTCATTTATATAAAAGTTCTCTGGGTTTGTAGCAAATTCACTTAGGGTTTCACAGTTACATTTCTGGTAAGCATTTGTTCAATGGAATACTGGTTTCTCATAAATAAATAAATAGTTGGGCTCTAAGGAATAAATACACTGGATAAATAGCAGATATGAATACAGTAGAATAAATATTAATTTAGCAATGACTGGAATAAATAGAATAAATAATATCAATGACCAGAATAAATATCACAATAAATATCAGCAATGTCTAGCACAATAATGACTGGACTAAATATCACTTTAGTTATCACCAATGACTGGTATCGCTGCCACCAATTAATCACTTTTAAATACAGTCACTTTTCCAGTGTGGAGAAAGGAGAGATTACTCTTACAGTTAGTTGGACAGCCCGACAGGCTTTCAGGCTTCTCGGGATACAGAACTACTTTTGGGACTCTTTTGTAACCGCTCGATGCACACGCGTGTATCTAGAAAGCAAGGAAATACATTTAGCAGCTCATTCACACTCGGCTGCCGCCGGGAGAGGACCTATACTTGGCGCTGGGGGTCAATATTGGCCTACAGGGCTGGTTCACCCTCAGAACCCTGGCGGCACCAGTTCAGAGTCTTAAGACGACGAACGGGCTGCCGGGGAGGTCGCAAAAACTCCACAGTTCAGTCAAAGTAATGCCGCTGTTTAACTCTCACACACCGCAGTCTTTTAGCGGAACACACGGCCCACCTCACATCAGCTGTAGCGGACGATGCAGTCAAGCACAGTACTTCTCTAGCCAGCAACGGGGCTCGCAGGGGCTCCACAGACCTCCCTCCGACTTCCTTCTTCGGGGTGGTTCCCGCCCACAGCTTCAGCTCCCGGGTCAACAAGGAGGGGCTGACTCGCTAGTCCCGCCCAATGCAGGCTGGCCTTCCCCGCCCCGGCGCACCACCTCACCTTCGGTCCACGCAGGAGGCGCTCTTCGCAGATGGGGCTCGGAGACGTCCGAGCTCCTCGCGGTAGGCGCTATTCACGAAGGGGGCACTTCAGGGGGGATCACGATCGCGGCGACGTCACTCTCGCCTAGCGACTCGCTTCCACAGCCGCTTCAGCCACCGGGGGGGGCGGAGAGGCACTCGAACTTGGCCACAGTCTTTTTGGGGAATTCAAGGCGGTCGCTGGGCAGGCGCTACAGGCGCTAGGTCACCGCCCACGCTGTTGACTGGAACGCCAGTCACATCCAACGCCAGCAACCTTAGCTGCACTATTGCCTTTGTCACCAGCTGCCTTAGGGGTCAACAGGGCAGGTGTCAATCTGGTGTCAGTCTGGTGTCAGTCTAGAACTCCTTCCTTGTCAAGGTCAAATCAGGAATCAGGAATGATCTTCATCTCAAATGGCCGCCAGGGACTGGACCTTATATAGCCAGTGCCCTGGGGTGCTAGCACGAGCCAGAAGGTTCTAGAACCTTCTCTGGGTAGGCCCATGACATGGCACTTTTGAGGTACTTTCTGGTCCTTCAGAGCCACCATCCTGGGGTTCTGGAGCAGCCATTTTATGTTCCTGAAGAAACTAAAGGAATTCCTGTCAGGAATGCGCGCCAAGCAAAAGGGCGCCAAAACCTCAAAAGGCCAAAGTTCATGTAGGCTCCAATGGGAGTCACTCACATGAGGGAAATATGTGTCCACCATTTTAAGTTTGAACACACACACAGGTTGTCAACCTCAGTTTCCAGGCTCACAGGTTTCGCCAGGTGCCTTGTACATAGGTGCCAGAAACCTCGTGAGTAACTGAGTGTCAAGGAACATCTAGCCCCATGAGACAATCACACAAAAAGTCCTGGTAGACAAAAATAAAAAGCGACAAATTTTTGGAGGTACAGGGGAACAAAATAAATCATAGTGGTGAGGGGACTCTCAGAAGCAGACGGGTCCAACACGCGTCCCCCCCAGCTGAAAGTGGGGAGAGCTACCCAACCCCTTGGGAGTTCTCAACACTAAGGCGGAAATACCTGGAGAGACCGTCTGCATTGGCGTGGTCAACTCCGGGTCGGTGTTCCACCCGAAAGTCCATTCCCTGTAGGGAGATAGACCACCTCAACAGTTTGGGGTTTTCCCCCTTCATTTGCATGAGCCAACGAAGGGGTCGGTGGTCTGTCTGAACCAGGAAGTGCGAGCCAAACAAGTATGGTCGCAGCTTCTTCAGTGCCCAGACCACCGCAAAGGCTTCCCGCTCAATGGTACTCCATTTCTGTTCCCGGGGAAGCAATCTTCGTGACAGAAAGACCACGGGTTGATCCAGACCCTCTTCATTGAGTTGCGATAACACCGCCCCAATGCCAATGTCGGATGCATCTGTCTGGACAATGAACTCTCTCGTGAAATCTGGAGCCTTCAGGACTGGAGCTTTACACAATGCTTGTTTCAGAGTGTCGAAGGCTCGCTGGCAAGCCTCCGTCCAAATGACTCTCCTGGGTTGCTTCTTGGACGTGAGTTCTGTAAGGGGTGCCACGATAGTGCCATACCCTTTCACGAACCGTCTGTAGTAACCTGTGAGGCCCAGGAAGGCTCGGACCTCAGTCTGGGTCTTGGGGGGTTTCCAGGCCATGATTGCCTCAATCTTTGCCTGAAGGGGTTGCACCGCTCCCCTGCCCACCAAGTGACCTAAGTACACCACCGACCCCTGCCCAATCTGACATTTGCTGGCCTTGATCGTTAAGCCAGCCCGTTCCAGGGCCTGGAGAACAGCCTGCAAATGCTGCAAGTGATCCTCCCAACTGTTACTGAAGACAGCGATGTCATCTAAGTAAGCAGCGGAGAAGGACTCCATTCCGGTGAGGATCATGTTCACCAGTCGCTGGAATGTTGCAGGAGCGTTCTTGAGCCCAAAGGGCATCATACAGAACTGGTAGTGTCCATCAGGTGTGGAGAAGGCTGACCTTTCCTTGGCTCCATCAGTCATGGGAATCTGCCAATACCCTGCGGTGAGGTCAAGGGTACTGAGATATTGGGCAGCTCCCAACCGGTCAATCAATTCATCCGCCCTAGGGATCGGATGAGCATCGGTCTTCGTGACCGAATTGAGTCCTCGGTAGTCCACGCAGAATCGCAATTCGGGCGTGGTGCCAGGTGGCGCAGGTTTGGGAACCAAAACCACCGGGCTAGACCAAGGGCTACTTGAGGGTTCGATGACTCCTAGCTCCAGCATCTTGGCTACCTCGCTTCGGATGCTGGCCTTCACCTTGTCAGACAGCCGGTAAGACTTGGACTTCACAGGTGGGCTGTCTCCTGTGTCCACATCATGGGTACACAGGTGGGTCTTACCCGGAACAAGGGAGAACAGAGGAGCGAATGACCCCAAGACCTGGCGACATTCCTCCTGCTGCTCAGAAGTCAAAGATGGTGAGAGTTTCACTCCCTCCACTGACCCATCCTTCTCTTGAGACGCAAACAGGTCGGGGAGAGGCTCAGTGTCCTCTTCCTCCGATCCATCAGTCACCATGATCAACGTGACTTCGGGCCTCTCGTAGTGGGGTTTGAGGCGGTTGGCATGTAACACCCGATGCGGATGCCGAGGGGTTTTCACGTCCACCAAATAGGTGGCCTTGCCCATCTTTTCCAACACCTCAAAGGGGCCTGTCCACCGATCCTGGAGGGCACTCAGCTCTCCAGGCTCCATCACCCACACCTTCTGGCCAGGCTCCAACTCCACCGGGTGAGCATTGTGGTCATACCACGCTTTCATCACAGACTGGCTGGCTTCCAAGTTGTCAGAAGCCTGCTTCCACAACTTAGCCATTTGGCTTCGGAAGGCCAGCATGTAGCTCACCACATCCTGGGGGACTTTCCGGGGAGACTTTTCCCAGGAGTCTCGCACCAGGCTGAGAGGTCCACGTACAGGGTGCCCGTACAGAAGCTCGAAGGGGCTGAAACCCACTCCCTTCTGTGGCACTTCCCTGTAGGAAAAGAGCAAACAGGGTAGGAGGACGTCCCATTTCCTCCGCAGGCTTTCGGGTAGACTTCTGATCATACCCTTCAACGTCTTGTTGAATCTCTCCACGAGGCCATTGGCCTGTGGGTGATAAGGAGTGGTGAACCGGTAGGTCACTCCACACTCCTTCCACATTGCCCGCATGTATGCTGACATGAAGTTGGTCCCCCTGTCAGACACAACTTCTTTGGGGAAACCCACTCGGGTAAAGATCCCCATCAGGGCCTTCGCCACCACCGGTGCAGTGATGGTTCTCAGAGGTATAGCCTCTGGATACCTTGTGGCATGATCCACCAGTACCAGGATAAACCTGTGACCGGATGATGTCGGTGGATCAAGGGGCCCAGCAATGTCGATGCCCACCCTTTCAAAGGGGGTGCCAACGACGGGAAGTGGTTCCAGGGGAGCCTTTAGCTTCATCCCTGTTTTCCCACTGGCTTGGCATGACACACACGTCCGACAATATGTGTCGGACGCCACCCTCATCCGAGGCCAATAAAAGTGGGGGACAAGCCGGGCAAAGGTCTTGTCCTGACCCAAGTGTCCTGCCAATGGAATCTCATGAGCCAACTCTAGCAAGAAGGCTCGGTAACACTGTGGGACTACCAGGGCCCGTGACAATCCGTGCACTGGCGCCCTGGGCTCACTGTAGAGGAGACCATCCTCCCAGTAAACACGATAGTTCCCAGACTGGTTACCTGCTGCCTGGGCTTCAGCCTGTTGCCTCAGACCCTCGAGGGTGGGACAATCCCTCTGTCCCTTGCTCAGTTCCTCCCTGGACGGTCCTCCTTCCACTCGCCACTCGGCAGGGATAGGCAGGTCCTCCAACGGAACCATGTCCTCCTCCGCGGACTCCGGGTCCACCTCCTCCGGTGGCCTATCCGTCTCACGGGGCACGGACACCGAGGCAGGCTCCTCCTGTCCTCGAGATGCTCCCTCTTCGGCAGCTGGGTGGGCCATTGTTCCAGGCTCCAACCCACGCGACTTCTCCTTCTGAGCAGCCGCCGACCTGGTACTCACACAGGCCCATTCAGGTGTACCCAGCATCTCAGAATGAGTCCGGTATTCCACCTCCTTCCAAGCATTGTGCTCCATATCATTGCCCAGCAAACAATCGACTGGCACGGCGGAGCTTACGGCAACTCGAAGTGAACCTGCAACCCCTCCCCACTCAAAGGGAACCTCGGCCACAGGATAGTGGCTCGTTCGGCCGTCAGCCATCGCGGCCGGATGAAGTACGCCTGGAATCACCTGCTCTGAGGATACCAGATGACTCCTAACTATAGTCACACTGGCTCCTGTATCTCTCAGAGCCTCCCCTCTATGGCCATTGATGGTGACCCATTGCCCATACTTGGCAGTATTCGCGGGCACCTGGATCTTTGGAACCATCTCCCGATTACCCAGGGACACTAAGGTGACTCCCGCCCACTCACTTCCCTTACTCAAGGACATCTCCTCCCCAAGCGCTGCACTAGCGACTCCCGGGGCCTTTCCTCCAGTGGGAGGGGGTGGTCTCTTTGGGCATTTCACGTCTCCCTTATAATGTCCAATACCACCGCACTCAAAGCAATGGACAACCCTTGGCTGCTGACTCTGGCCAGGATTAGGGTTCTTCTGCGGGTTAGCCTTAGAGTTGGAGAAGGTGTTTTTCCCCTTAAAGCTATTTTGGGGGCCTTTGGAGAACTCCTGCTTCTTGTTATCTCCCCCCTCTTTCCTCTGGGGAGCGCCCTGTCCGGACTTCTGAGTTTCTCCTCCCGTCCCCCTCGTGGACACTCTGGTACTTACCCAGACGTCCGCCTCCTCAGCAAGCTTACGGGGGCAAGTAAGTTTGCTGTCTACCAGGTGTTGCCTCAGCTCGGGAAGACATTTCTCGAGTAGATGTTCCTTGAGTATCAAGTCATACAACCCGTGATAGTCCTCCACCTCACTACCTTGGACCCACCCTTCCAGGGCTTTCTTGGCATAATCCAGGAAGTCGACCCAATTTTGTGAGCTCAGCTTGTGGCTGCCCCTGAACCTTTGCCGGTATTTCTCGGGGGTCAACCCAAACTTCCTGATGAGCGCCACCTTCATGGCGGGGTAATTTACCTGTTCCTCCCGGTCGAGGGCCAATAAGGCATCCCTACCTGTCGGAGGCATGTACCGGTACAATCCACCACCCCAATGCTTCTCATGGATCCCATGGGCTCTTAAGGAGACCTCATAGGCTGTCAGCCATTTAGCAATGTCGTCTCCAGCAGTGTAGCTGGCGACCACGTCCTTAGGTAAATGAGGTCTGGGCTCCCTGGCAAATTCCTGAGACTCGACACCCTCCGGAGTGTTGTTACGGGACTTGAGGTCAAGTTCCTTTAGCCTGAACTCGTGTTCCATCCTCCTCCCTTCCAGCTCCAACCTAGCCAACTCTAACCTCAGATGTCTTTCTTCCCTCCTGTCGGCCAATTCAGTTTCAGACAACCCTCTAGAGGATACACTGCTGCCCTCCCGTGAAGTTTCCTTGGGGCTAATTGACATTTCACCCACCCTCGGGGGACCTGCAGTCACTACCTCAACAACAGTATCTCTGTCAAATTCCTCCTCCTCCACCGTTCCCTCCATGTGTGCCTCCACCCAGGCTCGCAGACTAGTACGGAGCTCCTCTCTTTTGGCCCCTCGCCTGACGAACACACCCCTTTCCTGACAGAAATCCTTGAGTTGCGCCACAGTATAGGTCTCCAACTCTGACATATTGAATTCCATCTCGTCAGCGAAAAGTGTGGACCACTACCACGAAGTAGGTTGTAAGGTAAGGACAACTGAGGGTCACTTCCACCCACCACCAGACAAGAATTTAGAAAAAACAAAACGATAAATTAGAGGGCCGCTGGGAGAAAACTCCGGGTGTGTACCTGTGGGGCACACTGAATTATTATGGGGTTCACAACAAGCACGGCTCGCAATCCCACCGCTGTGCCACCAATTTTATGTTGGACCTGCGCGGGCAAGCCCAGCATAAAGGGGGAAGGTAGCTTGACTCGAGTGGCTAGGCAGGTGAAGGCTATAGTGTTAAGCCAGCTTGGACCCGATAATAACCCCCTGTACACCACACAAAAAGAAGGACACCACACCACTGTTATGGAAAAATACGATTCATTTATATAAAAGTTCTCTGGGTTTGTAGCAAATTCACTTAGGGTTTCACAGTTACATTTCTGGTAAGCATTTGTTCAATGGAATACTGGTTTCTCATAAATAAATAAATAGTTGGGCTCTAAGGAATAAATACACTGGATAAATAGCAGATATGAATACAGTAGAATAAATATTAATTTAGCAATGACTGGAATAAATAGAATAAATAATATCAATGACCAGAATAAATATCACAATAAATATCAGCAATGTCTAGCACAATAATGACTGGACTAAATATCACTTTAGTTATCACCAATGACTGGTATCGCTGCCACCAATTAATCACTTTTAAATACAGTCACTTTTCCAGTGTGGAGAAAGGAGAGATTACTCTTACAGTTAGTTGGACAGCCCGACAGGCTTTCAGGCTTCTCGGGATACAGAACTACTTTTGGGACTCTTTTGTAACCGCTCGATGCACACGCGTGTATCTAGAAAGCAAGGAAATACATTTAGCAGCTCATTCACACTCGGCTGCCGCCGGGAGAGGACCTATACTTGGCGCTGGGGGTCAATATTGGCCTACAGGGCTGGTTCACCCTCAGAACCCTGGCGGCACCAGTTCAGAGTCTTAAGACGACGAACGGGCTGCCGGGGAGGTCGCAAAAACTCCACAGTTCAGTCAAAGTAATGCCGCTGTTTAACTCTCACACACCGCAGTCTTTTAGCGGAACACACGGCCCACCTCACATCAGCTGTAGCGGACGATGCAGTCAAGCACAGTACTTCTCTAGCCAGCAACGGGGCTCGCAGGGGCTCCACAGACCTCCCTCCGACTTCCTTCTTCGGGGTGGTTCCCGCCCACAGCTTCAGCTCCCGGGTCAACAAGGAGGGGCTGACTCGCTAGTCCCGCCCAATGCAGGCTGGCCTTCCCCGCCCCGGCGCACCACCTCACCTTCGGTCCACGCAGGAGGCGCTCTTCGCAGATGGGGCTCGGAGACGTCCGAGCTCCTCGCGGTAGGCGCTATTCACGAAGGGGGCACTTCAGGGGGGATCACGATCGCGGCGACGTCACTCTCGCCTAGCGACTCGCTTCCACAGCCGCTTCAGCCACCGGGGGGGGCGGAGAGGCACTCGAACTTGGCCACAGTCTTTTTGGGGAATTCAAGGCGGTCGCTGGGCAGGCGCTACAGGCGCTAGGTCACCGCCCACGCTGTTGACTGGAACGCCAGTCACATCCAACGCCAGCAACCTTAGCTGCACTATTGCCTTTGTCACCAGCTGCCTTAGGGGTCAACAGGGCAGGTGTCAATCTGGTGTCAGTCTGGTGTCAGTCTAGAACTCCTTCCTTGTCAAGGTCAAATCAGGAATCAGGAATGATCTTCATCTCAAATGGCCGCCAGGGACTGGACCTTATATAGCCAGTGCCCTGGGGTGCTAGCACGAGCCAGAAGGTTCTAGAACCTTCTCTGGGTAGGCCCATGACATGGCACTTTTGAGGTACTTTCTGGTCCTTCAGAGCCACCATCCTGGGGTTCTGGAGCAGCCATTTTATGTTCCTGAAGAAACTAAAGGAATTCCTGTCAGGAATGCGCGCCAAGCAAAAGGGCGCCAAAACCTCAAAAGGCCAAAGTTCATGTAGGCTCCAATGGGAGTCACTCACATGAGGGAAATATGTGTCCACCATTTTAAGTTTGAACACACACACAGGTTGTCAACCTCAGTTTCCAGGCTCACAGGTTTCGCCAGGTGCCTTGTACATAGGTGCCAGAAACCTCGTGAGTAACTGAGTGTCAAGGAACATCTAGCCCCATGAGACAATCACACAAAAAGTCCTGGTAGACAAAAATAAAAAGCGACAAATTTTTGGAGGTACAGGGGAACAAAATAAATCATAGTGGTGAGGGGACTCTCAGAAGCAGACGGGTCCAACAACCATATTCTCACTTTTACGCTTCATGTGTATTCCTCCACTAAATGCGTTTTCTACCATCTTCACCTGCTTCAGAACATTCTCCCTCTTCTTCATACCTCTCAAAGATTCTTGGTTACTGCAGCAACATTCTTACAGGCCTTTCTAAGAAAGTGCTTGTAAAACTGCAAACACTTCAAAAGCATCAACTAAGGTACAAACACCATACCATCGCATACTCTCCATATCCCTCAGGAGCAAATGTTATTCCAATCTCTTGGAATCTTTAAAACTGGAGGGTTTATCAGCAACATTAACACCATTGGGCAAATTACTAGCCTTTACCCTAGACTTAAAATTCACATTATTCTCCTATTCGCCAACTTCCACCTACATAGCCTGAAAAAAAAGTGCCAATGGCAACAGTCACCTAACAACTGCAGTTCATTCTCTGGTTGTCTCAAGGATTGAGTTTAGAAATTTTATTGGACTAGGAATCTCACAAATATTCATTGCTCTGCTCAGTGCTGTTCTAAATTCGGATCCAAGACCTGTTTACTTGTCAGGTAGATACAACCACATTACAAATCTCCACTGACCACTTATTGAAGATAGAACCAATCAAAAAAATACCAGCAAGTGTCCATTCAGGTAAGCGTGGTGGGGCGGTGGGGTGGGGCGGGGCGGGGCAATGTCGACAGATGACGGAATATTATTTATTTATTTATTTAATTTGTCCTATTCCATCGCCTGTCGACTCCCTCACCCCCTGCCCTACCCTGCATGGACCGCTGCTGGAAAATACCCATCTGTACTTAGTTGATCTGCTCATCTAGACATTTCTATACTTTCATCTTGTTTCTTGTTGCTGTACCTGGTCAGAAGTGCTTTGAGACCTGTCGGTGAGTTTGCGCGATACAAAACCCAGTTACAAATTACAAATTACAAATTTTCACTGGTGGTTCAAGAGACCTTAGAAGTTAGAAAACGTTTCTTTTCAAAACGCCTAAATTCATAACAACTGCAGCACTAAAACAACCATTCTCCGTTGTAGCCACAGCAACCTGTAACTCATTGCCTCTCAACTTTCAGAACATTGACCCTACTCTCAATCATCCAAAAGTATCACAAGGCTCACCTCTTTAAAAAAATCGTGGATTAAATTCTGTATTGATTATATGAGCTTTATCAACAAGCATAAAACTGTGATTAAGCCTATGTTCCTCACTTCCAGCTTCCCTATTCACCTTAGTGTCCCAGCTTTTGGACACTTATTTCTTGGAACTTGTTGCCTTAACCGGAGGGCTAGGATGCCTAGCTGTTCCTGTACCTGAATTGAAATTTAATTTAATCTTCACTAAGTTCCCATGCACATATTGTAGGTTCTGTTGCAGTTCTGAGAATGTCATCACCAACCGTGTGTTGCTCCCGGGCCAATAACAAGTCTCTAATTCTTAGTTTCACCCGTACTGGGACATAAGAATAGTAAAGCTGTAACCTGGGGGGCAGAAGCCAACAAACTCGGTGGCACTAATATTACCATCAGAGAAGGATTACCTTTCATTATGGTCAATAAGCCCTTGCAGAGCATATCATTGGTAATAAGTGCATAAAAATACAAGAATAATGCGAGTATTAGCAAAGCCAATAGGTCTCGTCTATGTGAATTATGGCTTCGTCAATGTTTTTAGCCATGTTGCACAACATAGCAAGTATAATGCTTTCTTTTCTAGTTGCTGGTGGGAGGGTAGAGCAGGAGACACATTGGAGGGTGAAGATGCCCCTCCTGGCCCTCCAGCCAGCATAAAAAATAGGGTTACGACTTGGCTGCACTTGCTGTGTAATATGGCTAAAAGCATTGACAAAGCCAATAGTTTGTGTAGTTCAAACCTTTTGGCTTTTTTTCCTGGTGTATTGGGTGGAAGCCACAATGCAGGAGGGAGGTAGGCGGCATAAAAAATACAGGATGGGGTAGGAGGGGGCAAGGAACAATGAAGGATGCAGCAAGAAGGTAAAGGGGGCAAGCAACAACTTTGGAGGGGAGAAGCAAGAATGTGGGATGAGACAGGGTGGTGGTAGGCGGCAAGAAATAAAGCGAGACATCATGGGAGGGGGCAAGCAACAGCGTGGGATGGAGTAGAAGGGGGAGAGGATGTAGCCTTATGATTAGAGCGGTCGACCTCGAAGCTGGGGAACCGGGTTCGAGTCTCAGCAACGGCGCTCAACATCATGTGATTCTGGGCACATCATTTAATCTCCCCGTGCCTAACACAAATGACTGTGTCCTTGTGTAACAAAACTGGTGTTCATGTAAAGCAATCTGATACCTGATATCTTCAGGTCTAGTTCGTGCTATAAAAAACAAAACAAAAAACAACTCAATATAACAGAGCTTGATGGTAAGGGGTAACCAATGGGACAGAGCAGGATTGGAGGCACCACACAACAACATGGAGAGGTAAAGCAACAACACAGAAAGATGGAAGGGGGAAAGCAACAACACGGAGAGGGATGGGAAGGTGGGAGAAGAACATGAGGAAGATGACCTGCACACACATGCACTCCTATGGAGTGCTTCAATGAAAAGACAAAACGTAGATCTGAAAGCGCAAGCAGTGGAAGGACACAAGGACTTGAACCATGCTCCAGGGGAGGGAGAAACACACAAGGAATTTAAACCAGCATGTGCTAACCAAAGAGAAGCATATAAATGAATCCAACCAATGGTAAGCAATAGGCAGTCTCTAAGCCCACTATAAACTAGTTACATTTCTTGGAAGCAATAGCGCATGTGCTGTCTCAGGCGAGACCTAAAAATCTGTATACCACTATAATACTTCTTCAGGTGCACAATTGAGGAAGCAAGCATTATCCCTAAACTGAGAACAAATGGTGCATTTTGAAACCATGTGGGGCCACTATACTGACAAAAGGAGAGATTTTGCAGATGCTATTTTAGGGGGGATAGATGTAACTGAGCCCACTGATATTTTCATATTTTGACTTGTGCCATCACTCCTAAGTTTGTAAGAGATGGGAGCGTTCTGTTTAGTGCTTTGTGCTGCCATCTTTTATCAGTCAAGGGAGACTGCAAATCATGGTTGGTTTTGTCTGATAGACCAGAGGGAGGGTGTCACCTCATGATTAGTGCTAGAGCAAAACAAATAAAAAAGCAATATCATGTGTCCTGGTGGAATCTGAGAAACAAAATCATTTTTTTTCTATAGACACATCTTGCTTGCAGATCCCTTTCCCTCTTAGTTTGATGTAGATAGACAGCATGGAAGTTCAGTTTTGTTTGTTGAATTGCTTGGCTAATTAGAAGGGATTAAGGCACCTAATTTTACCCATACATGCTACACTTTTTTCACTGTTGCGTTAGGAGTGCTTAAACCTTGGCCCTAGGTGATTTGAGGGACTCAATTATTCATGCTTGTCTCTCCTTTTACTTGGTGTTCCAACTGCGCATGATTGACCACTCCTTGTACACACTCTCTGTTCTTGCATGCAGGTGGCGATGACAAGCTCATCAAGGTTTGGAACTACGATGAAGGGGAAGTGACCCATGTGGGCATCGGCCACAGTGGCAGCATCACACGCCTGCGCATCTGTCCCTTCAACAAGTGCATCATCAGTGTCAGCGCAGACGGAGGCATTATACGCTGGAAGTACCCATTCCCAAATGAAGGCGCATTCTGTGTGAAGTAACCCACTTCTACTGGCCTCAAAAGTTGTATATTTTATCTGTAGTAAAGGAGTATTTTTGCGATATATTTTTCTGTTAGAAGGTACAAGTTGTTTGCTGTTGTCATTTATCTCTGCATTATAAGATTAAACAGCTGTATCAGAAAACAGACTCAATTGATATGATTTATTTTAATTGGTTTTCATTATATTTAGTTTTTGTTTGGTTTGTCTGCGCTTTGCTTTATTTGAGAACAATATAGATTTTGCTCTATTGGTTAAAAGTTATTGACTACCCATTTCGAGGCTCCCAGTCGACACTTGGGCGGCACACCTGGAGGCTACGCAGCCCCCTCGGGGAGTTGACCCGATAGTCGCTGATGCAAATCTACATGCCTGGCTCGAAGATTCTCTGGACACCCTCCTACCCAAAAAGAAACAACTTACGAGATGGAAGAGAGTGGGTTCCGCACCTTGGTACTCGTTGGAATTAAGAACCCTGAGGAAGGGATGCAAGAGGCTAGAGCGGGCCTGGAGGAAAGATTGGAGTGAGGAGAGTCGTAAAGAATATCGTGCGGCTCTGAGCAGGTATAAATCCGCTATCCGAGTGGCTAAATCAGGTTTCTTTGAAGAGCGCATAGGCTCTGCGGCCAACTCTTCTAAAGAGTCTTTTAGGGTCATTAAGGAGCTACTGCATGCCCCCGAACCTCAGGTTCTCCACGAGGACCCTCGCAAAAAATGCGCAGAACTGGCCTCTTTTTTCAAAAGCAAAATTGACAACATACTGGCCTCACTTCCCCGGCTAGGTGAGGTCCCTTCTTTGGATGATAATTCCAGCTCTCAACTTAAGATGCAATCGGTGGAGCTGGCCTCCCTAGGCCCGGTCACGATGGAGGAAGTCCTGGCGGTTTTGAGGGCTATGAAGAGTGGCTCCCCGAAAGACCCAGCACCGATCAAATATCTTAAACAGGTGTCTTCTATAATCGGCGGCCCTGTGACGGACTGGATAAACCTGTCCCTCGCCCATGGGGTAGTCCCCCCCAGTTGGAAAGGGGCGGTGGTTAAGGCCCTTTTGAAAAAGCCTAATCTCGATCCCGCCGACCTCGCCAACTTTCGGCCTATCTCCTTGCTGCCGGGTATCAGTAAGGTGGCTGAGAAACTGGTGAATAGCCGCCTCTCGGACTTCTTGGAAGCCAATTCCCTCCTGGCCGACTCCCAAACGGGTTTCCGTCCCGGTCAGGGGACTGACACCGCCCTGCTGGCGGTCGTGGAGAATGCAAGGAGCATGTTGGATTCGGGGGGATCAGTGGCAGTGATCCTCCTGGACCTCAGCGCTGCTTTTGACACCGTGGACCATCAGGTGCTTCTCCAACGGCTGTCGGGGGTGGGGGTCACGGGTCTGGCCCTCAAATGGTTCGCTTCCTTCTTGGAAGGTCGTACATTTGAGGTGTGGGAAGGCCATGAAAAATCATCTTCTACCCCTCTCCAGTGTGGTGTGCCACAGGGCTCTTCATTGAGCCCTACTCTATTCAACGTTTACATGGCCCCCCTGGAGAGTGTGGTACTGCCGCTGGGTATTAAAATCATCAGTTATGCTGATGATACTCAGCTGGTGGTAGGCCTTTCCCAGTCGGCGCACCATCCCGACAAGCTGCACGTGTGTCTTGAGAAGATCTACACGTGGATGTGCAGCTCAGCCCTAAAGCTAAATGGCTCCAAGACGGAGTTGATGCTGCTGGGGAACTCTTCTCCATCTCTGTCCCCCAGCAGCTGGCCAGACTGTCTGGGACCGGTACCTCCCCCCCCCCCCAAGCAGGAGATCAAGAGCCTGGAGCAGGACCTATCGTTTAAAACTCACGCCAAAAAGACCGCTGGCGTGTGCTTTGGCCTGCTCCGCTCAGCCCAGAAGATTCTGCCTCTGCTCCCAGTGGCTACTCGAAGGCTTCTCATCCAGGGACTTATCATCTCGCGGCTGGACTTCAGCAATGCGCTATTCCTGGGCGCGCCCGAATTTACCCTGAATAAATTGCAGCAAGTGCAGAACGCGGCTGCCAGGCTTCTGACGGATCTCCCAAGGCGTCAATCTGCTCGCCCGGCATTGAGGGCATTGCACTGGCTCCCTGTGAGGGACAGGGTGAAATTTAAGTCTCTTTGTATTGCCCACAAAGTTCTGCACGGGGTAGGCCCTCCTATTCTTCAGGAGATGGTCCAGCCTTACAAGGCCTCTCGTTCTCTTCGCTCTGACCATCAACATCTTCTCCAGGTTGGCAGGGTGAAAAAGGCTAGAACGGGTGGCAGAAGATTCTCAATAAATGTGGCTTCCTTGTGGAGCTCATTGCCCCTACAGCTGCGATCGGAAGCTAGTCTGCTTCGGTTCCGTAAACTATTAAAAACTTTTTTGTTCTCTGTTTAATCCCTTCATTCTTTCAGCAGTGTTATTTTCTGGAAGCGCTGGGATGCCTATTGGTAACCAGGCGCTATACAAAACTCAGAATAATAATAATAATAATAATAATAATTTCTCTTTCCGAAGATCTTTCTCAGATTATTAAGCATGCAATTATTTTACATATTTTATTTTACACATTTCATTGTGGCACAGGCCAGTGACATAAGAGCATCTGTAGAATTGTGACATATTGCAATGAAAAAAATAAAATAGCACAGAACGACAACGTGTAGGCTGGTGTCAACAGCCTTACTCATTTATCATGCAGAGGCTCAGGGGGCAGCCCTTTATGGAGCAGAGATTTGAGAAAACTGTAAAATGGATATTATGACTAGAGAGAATAAACAATTTGTGACGTTGTTAATTAGCTTGCTGCAGAGCACACCTATGCTCCCACTGTTTTTTAGGTCGAGCTTCAGTGTGCATGCGCTGTCTGCAAGACCTGTTGTAATCAAAGACAAACAATTTCTTTCTGCCTGCCACTTACTGGTTCACTCTGCTGTCGATCTTCTTTGCTGACTCCTAATTGGTTCGCTTAGCTCACAGGTCATTTCTGTTCATGGCTGAGGTGCACCGGTAAAGTACTGTTTCCAACCGTGGCCCGTGTAGGTAAGAATGGTGGGGCTGGGTGGGGGGACTTTCAACAGACAACGACAAGGGAAAATTAATTATTTATTTAACTGTCAAATCCCCCCCGGGCCGTGGCTGACAGTTTCACTGCGCTTTCCTTCCTTATCTGTTCCATGGGCGAACTCTTTTTTAGGTCTCGCCTATTCTATCCCACAGGGATAAATAAGCAAGATTATAGTAAGCAGAAAAGAAAAGTCTACCTCGCTGCAGATCGCGTACAGCTCATGTGAGCTATGCGCATGCACATCATCGCCAGCCACATCACACACCATCATTTGTCTGTGCCTCGGCATCAGACTTCAAAGGCTGCCGCTCCCTCGCATCAGACTTAAAAGGAATGCACTCCCCCGCCCTTACCACAGCAATGCCGAGAGCTTTTTTTTTTCAACATGGCTCATTACTTTCCTGTCTTTCACTTGGTCACATTTTACTTCTCTGACTCATGCTTTTTTCGTCAGATCGTGCATTTTTTCCCACTCTTTCGTCTGCTAGTGTTTTTTTCCCCACTCTTGTCGGCTCAAGCTTTTTTCCCTCCACTCTTTCGTCGGCTCGAGTATCCCTTCCCCCACTCTTTCGTCAGCTCGTGCTCCCCCCACTTTTTCTCAGTGCATTTGTTCCCCCACGCCTCATACTGTTGCACGACTCACACTGATGCACACCTCACACTGCTGCACACTGCTGCACGCCTCACACTGCCGAACGCCTCACACTGCTGCATGCTGCACGCCTCACACTGCTGTGCGCCACACACTGCTGTACTCCACACACTGCTGCAGGCCAAACAAGGCTGGACGCCTCACACTGCTGCACGCCTCACACTGCTGCACAACACACACTGCTGCACGCCTCATACTGCTGCACGACACACTGCTGCACGCCACACACTGCTGCACGCCACACACTACTGCACGCCACACACTGCTGCACGCTGAACACTGCTGCACGCTGAACACTGCTGCATTACTCATACTGCTGCATGCTGCACACTGCCGCACGCCTCACACTGCTGCATGCCTCACACTGCTGCACGCCTCACACTGCTGCATGCTGCACACGGTTGCATGATGTACACTGCTACACGACACACTGCTGCATGCCACACACTGCTGCACGCATCACACTGCTGCACGCCTCACACTGCTGCTCGCCTCACACTGCTGCATGCTGCACACTACTGCACGACACACTACTTCACGCCACACAGCTGCACGCCACACACTGCTGCACGCCTCACACTGCTGCACGCCTCACACTGCTGCACGCCTCACACTGCTGCATGCTGCACACTGCTGCATGACACACTGCTGCATGCCACACACTGCTGCACACCTCACACTGCTGCACGCTGAACACTGCTGCACGCTGAACACTGCTGCATTACTCACACTGCTGCATGCTGCACGACACACTGCTGCACGCCACACACTGCTGCATGCCACACACTGCTGCACGCCTCACACTGCTGCACGCCTCACACTGCTGCACGCCACACACTGCTACATGCCTCACACTGCTGCACACCTCACACTGCTGCACGCCTCACACTGCTGCACACCTCACTGCTGCACGCCTCACACTGCTGCACGCCACACACTACTGCATGCCGCACACTACTGCACAGCACACACTGCTGCACGCCTCACACTGCTGCACGCCTCACTCTGCTGTATGCCTCACACTGCTGCACGCTGCACACTGCTGCATTACTCACATTGCTGCATGCTGCGCACTGCCACACGCCTCACACTGCTGCACGCCTCACTGCTGCACACTGCTGCATTACTCACACTGCTGCATGCTGAACACTGCTGCACGCCTCACACTGCTGCATGCCTCACACTGCTGCACACCACACACTGCTGCAAGCCTCACACTGCTGCACGCTAAACACTGCTGCATTACTCACTGCTGCACCCCACACACTGCTGCACGCCTCACACTGCTGAACGCCACACAACACCACCACATCACTCAGGGACACCACCACATCACTCAGGGACACCACCACATCACTCAGGGACACCACCATGCCACTCTAGGACGCCACCACATCACTCTAGGACCCCACCACATCACTCTAGGACCCCACCACATCACTCATGCACACCACCACATCACTCAGGGGCACCACCACATCACTCAGGGGCACCACTCGGGGACACCCCCACATCACTCTGGGACACGACCACTTCACTCTAATACACCAACACATCACTCAGCCCAACCACATCATCACTCAGCACCACCACATCACTCAGGGGCACCACTCAGGGGCACCACCACATCACTCAGGGGCACCACTCAGGGGCACCACCACATCACTCAGGAACACCACCACATCACTCAGGAACACCACCACCACATCACTCATGGACACCACCACATCACTCAGGGGCACCACCACATCACTCAGGGGCACCACTCAGGGGCACCACCACATCACTCAGGAACACCACCACATCACTCAGGAACACCACCACATCACTCAGGGACACCACCACATCACTCAGGGACACCACCACATCACTCTGGGACACGACCACATCACTCTAATACACCAACACATCACCAACACATCACTCAGCCCAACCACATCATCACTCAGCACCACCACATCACTCAGGGGCACCACTCAGGGGCACCACCACATCACTCAGGAACACCACCACATCACTCAGGAACACCACCACATCACTCAGGGACACCACCACATCACTCAGGGACACCACCACATCACTCTGGGACACGACCACATCACTCTAATACACCACCACATCACTCAGCCCAACCACATCATCACTCAGCACCACAACAGCATCACTCAGCACCACAACAGCACTGTCCTTGCTTGCTACCAAAAAGCATTACCATAGCCAATAGGACTCGCATTAGGAAAGTGTAAGCTATCGGCTTTGTGAATAACAATGCTATTAATTTATATATTTTCAAAGCCAACACATATTAAAAAAAATTGTCATTTACAATACCAATAGCTCACACTTTCCTTATGTGAGACCTATTGCATTGCAAATGCTTGTTTAAATCTGTTTCCTGCCTCCTGCGCCTCACAATCTGTACGATCAACGTGGAGGTTTCTCCTGACAACAGAGCCACATCGGAGACAACATGTTTGGAAATCTGAAGCTCACCTCCTTAGGACTGCATACAGTTACGCAGGAATATATTCAATGGGAAATGTGAGGTTCCAGGAATGGTTTCCCTTAAGCGTTTGTAAATGCCCCAAAACTTGTGTTTTTCTTGACTTCATAAATTTCTCTCCAACCCCTTTAAACCTAAAACATTCAAAGATTTAATCTAGGAATTAATTTTATAACTCCGCTTCCAAGGAAGCAAGGGGAACGAACCACTCCCCCCACTCCCCGTGGAGATCAAAAGTACCTTTGACCGTCCTGTAGTGTCCTCACTACAATGATACACGGACACCGGGATCTAAGTTCAACTCTTTATACATACATCCTCTCCGTGCCCCGTCCCTACTCCAACTGTCCCCTGGTTCCTATTCCCCGGCTCCTCCTGTTCCTGCTCCTCCCTCTGACTCCACCCTGCAACCACTAGACTACATCCCACAATACTACATCTCCCCCTTTCTTAACAAAATGAGCTTAATGTCCTCAGTGTTCGCAGTTCTTCAATCCGCCACACAGGTTGGCGGACAGCCTGTTCTTCAAGCCTCAGTAGTGTCGAATCCGCGGTGGGCTTGACTTTGGTCAATCTTTCTGTTGTCTTAATCGGGGCATTCTTGATCACGTTGCGTGTGAACTGTCTGCTCCCACATTCCGCAGTCAGCATGTCTCCTTCCAGTGGTGTAACTACTGTTGGTTCAGGTGCTCGATCTCTTTCATGAGTGGATAGTGTTCTGGTCCTCTTCCGAGCACCCGCATCTACTTTTGCTTCCGTTTGTCTTGTCCGGTTGAGGGCAACACTGTCCTCCAGTTCAGGGTCATGTATGCCAGACAGTATGGTGCTATCTGTTGAGACTGTCTTGGCTTGGTTCAGTAATTCATTTACCGCATTTATTTTTACTGCCTTTTGCTTCGTCAGGTCAAGAACAACACTGTCTTCCTGTTTCGAGTCTGGGATGCCAGCCGGTGAGGTATGAACGGTGGAGGTCATCTTGGTATGACTTAGAGATTGATTTGCTGTCTCGGGTTGTCTCTCCCACGCCTGCTCGCGCCTGGAACAGACAGACCCTGGGGCCGGCTGAATGTTAGCGTGTCTTGTTCTCATCCGATGATGACTTAGTTCTCCTGACATGTCTGGCTTCCTTTGCGGATTGACTGGTTGGTCCGTTTTTATTTGAGTGCTATTGGCCACGATGTCGGATTCCATTTTATAGGACCAGGACCAGGGCCTTCGAGTCAACCTTGCTGCCCCTACCCGGGGTGACGGTGTGGTATTAGTGTCGCGATGCACCTGTGCTCGATGCGACAGGTTGTCTGGTGGAGTGATCGAGTGTGCATTGACATTGGTGTGAGACACGTCGCTCTCGACGGGAAGAGTGTCCCTTGGTTCGCTGATGTGTTCAGGTGCTTGGCGCCATGGCCGTTGTCGGGACCACGACTCTGTCGACTCAAAGGATCGGACCGAAATGCTGTCTGAATCAGAGGAGTTCTCCCTCACTTCCCTCTGAGAATGTTTCTTTAAGAATGTTGCACGTGGTCGTTGTCGGGACCATGACTCTGCCGACTCAAAAGATCGGACCGACGTGCTTTCTGAATCAGAGGGGTGCTCCGTCAGTTCCCTCTGTGAGTGTTCATTTGGGAATGTCCTACTAGGTGGTCTTCGGAACCGGGTAGTCCGTGACGAGCTGCTTTCCACCTCAGAATTGTCTTTGAAAAGCTTCTCCATGTGTCTTTGTTGGAATATCTTCAATGTTGTCTCATTTGGGAGATTGTTTGAAGATTCCGTGCTTGTTCCTTGTGCTTGATCCCAAGCTTTTGCCTCTTCGTCCTTCTCGTATGATGTTACCCATCTGCGCTCTGTTTCTTCGTTGTCGCGGGGCCCATGGATGCTTTGGGGCCCATGAATGCATGGATCTTTTCTTGCTGGTTGTTGTTGTTGTGAGGGACCAGTCCGTCTTGTGTGATCTGGTTCTCCTTTCCAATTGTTTGATGCTCCAACACCTCTGATTTGGGGTTTATGTGTTCTTCGGCCAGATGTTTCCTTGGACTCGTCTTCACTGCTTGTCGACTGATGTCCCTGCGCCGACTTCCGGTGTTGACCAGTGCGACCCCTTCTTCTATGGTTAGTCTTTCTCTCCCACTTGCTGTGTAGGATGCCTTCTTGTCCAGGAGTGCGATCTGTCCCACTTGATGCTCTTTCTTCATCCTTTGAATGACTCCTTGAAGAACTCCTGGGGGGTGAATAACTTTTTGGAATTGTCTTTTGGATGGTTGACTCTGGGTCATCTGACTCCGAGCAGTCCTTGGTTGACCTTGAGTAGTCGGATGCTGAGGAATCTGACTCTGAGTAATCCGTGTTATTTTCTTTGTCACTGTATCTTTCCCGTTGTCTTTTTGCTGGTCTGTCTTCACTCTCTCTCCTTTCAGTTCTGTTTGTTTTCTGAGGTTTATCTGTCCGGGCGTCTTGGTAATTTGCTTTCAGATTCGGGGCCTTTGATTTGTCTCTTACCTTGACGTGCAGTCCAATTTCAGCCTTCCTGATGATTTCTTCCAGTGACCACTTTCCTCGCAAGATCTTGAGCTTCGTGTCGGGGTTTGCGCAGCCTTCAATTATCCGGAGTCGAACTGCGTCCTCATTCGTAAAGGTGTTGAAGTGGCAGCCTTGTACCAGGTTTTTTAACCGAGTGATGAAGGTTGGCAGTGGTTCACCTGGTTCCTGCCGAGCTGTGTTGAAAGCGATGCGCTCTCGATCCACTTCCGTTTGTGCGGAGAGATGGGCACATAGCTTCTCTTGGAGTCTTTTATAGATGTCTGTGTCTTCTTCGGAAAATGTTTCGATTGGGCATCGGCCCTCTGGACCCACCAAATGGAGGAGCAGCATTAGGCACTTCCTCTCGCTTTGTTCTCCATTGGCATCCAGGAAATCACTCAATGTGGCCAGCCATTGGTTACGTTTGAGACACAGACTCCAGGTATCCGTCTGCATCCCTGGGGGTGGTGCTTCAAAGCAGGGATTGAACTGTTGTGCGATTTCTTCCCCCGCCATAAGAGGAGGATTTTGATGGATCATGTTCGCAGGGCACGGGCTGTTTATTTGTCTTCTCGTCTTCGTAATTGATCTTTATTTAGTCGAAACCTGCGGTCTGGTCATGTGCTGGGACGTTAGCAATGCTTGTTTGGCCTTCGCCAGTGCTCGCTTGGTCTTTGCTACTGCTTGATTCTGTTATGTTCGCCAGTGCTTGTTTGGTTTTCAGCAATACTTGTTTTCTTTCTTTGCCGCGATTTATCCAATGCTTGTTGATCTGCGTGTATCAATGCTTGTGTCTCTTTGCATGGATCAGTGCTTGTTTCTTTGCACGTACCAGTGCTTGTTGATTTGCATGTATCAATGTTTGTCTAATTGCATGTCTCACTGCTTGTTTATTTGCATGTACCAATGCTTGTTGATTCACTTCCGCCAATGTTTGTTTGCATGCAATTGCCAATGCTTGTTTGTATGTCTCTTGCCTTTGCCAATGATTGTTTGGTCTTTGCCAATGTTTGTTTGTTTGTCCTTTACCAATGCTTATTCCCAGACACTGCTCGCCTGACTTAAAGATGGCCGCCGCCAAATTTCACAGGGGATGTCCTTCCCAGCTGCCTGACTCCAAGATGGCCGCCCAAATTACACGAGATGTGCTTGCATTCAGTCTGACTCCACATGCAGACTCCACATGGACTCACCCTGAGCTTCCCTCTGGTCCAGGACTTCTCTTTAGGACTTGTCACTTCCCCACCATCACGGTAAGCTGAATTTTCGGCTCAATTCTCTCTTCCAACGACGGATGCGATGTCTCACGCATCGGGGGTGAGGTCTTTTCGGCAGGCAGCACGATTCCTTTGGGCGATGCAGCGCTCGTCTTCCCGGCGCTCCGGCGGTCACTGCGCGACTCCAGGCACCACAGTAGGGTTGGGGTGGGCTCCCGATCTCTTCTCAGTGTTACTTCTGCCCACTTCAGCCTCTCGCCTCACGGGTCGATTCTCGGCGCGAAACTGCGCCAGATTTGAAAACGAATTCCCCGCACTGGCTCTTCAGCAGCCTTCTGCTCAGCTGCGCCAGGAGGAGGGGGGGGAGAAGCTCCACGCGAGTCGCTACTCGCGGAGCACACGGGCTGATCGCTGGTCTTCCAACAGCGATTTCGGCAGGCTCACAGGTCGCGACGGCGACTCGGCCAGCACGACCCTCAGGGACCGGACAATACATCTTCTAGGGTCTCGGGATGGCAGCCAGCCACATTCCACCCTCGTCGCCAGTTGTAGTGTCCTCACTACAATGATACACGGACACCGGGATCTAAGTTCAACTCTTTATTCATACATCCTCTCCGTGCCCCGTCCCTACTCTAACTGTCCCCTGGTTCCTATTCCCCGGCTCCTCCTGTTCCTGCTCCTCCCTCTGACTCCACCCTGCAACCACTAGACTACATCCCACAATACTACACGTCCGGCTGCATTTGATGACATAGCAAAGGTCACATGACACTCCTCGCAGGGCGCGTGGAAAGCTGTGACTGGTGCAGTTCCCCTGGAGTGCTTTTGCCAATGTCTGGGAATTGCAAAAGGTTGTGTATTTACATCCGTGTTTAGGAGTACGTATATGGGCATACACTTGCGACGTTCTTTGTGAATCATAGGGTGAAGTGTGAGGTTCAGTGACTGTTGCAGTAGCAATAACATGCTCCAAGTGTGAATCGTTTTAATATAGTGTGTCTGTGTGCTGATAAGATGATATCTTTAGAGACATTACTTTTTCAGTAAGGTTTAGTGATTGTTTTTAATGATTTCTTTTAAACTTAATTAGCTTTATAAAATACCTTTATATATAGCGCCTGCAAGAAACTGTTGAAAGCAGGACAGTACACACAGCTGCTGACACTAGCAGCAAATGAATGATGTTTAGACATTCACAGAGGCAAAGCTGAGTGTTTACGTCAGCACTGATACTGTTCGTGTGTACATAACAATGTGGTTTTAAGCAAGGCGGCTATTGCTCGTTAAATTGTGTGATTGGTGAAATCTATCAACTTTTAGGTGTGTCCTTGAACAGTTACTCTGCTAGGAAGTGATGTTTAAATGTGTACCATTCCTGGGCAGTTAATGTACCCGTCAGCTTGCAAGAGCAGAACGCCATCACTCAATCGGGCTTGCCGATGGCTGAAGTTTAGTAAATTGTTGCCCCATGCCGTGTGCTGTGGTGGGCAGAAGCGAAATGTGAATGACACTACAGCAGACCAATAGGTGAAGAGGGCTGACATTGTATTAAGAGCAAAAGGTCTTTATTAATGCCAGACATAAAAAGATCAAGCTATGCTCTCGTTTGTAAAATGGCCCTGTAGTCATTACAACATGTGTCCTACCATTAAATCAACACCATTGCTTGGAGTGAACAAATAACTAGTGTAAAAGTAACTAAATATTTATATCATAATAGAATGGGTATAATTACCAACTTTCTTTATTTCAAATAATGTCATTTAACCTAATTAATATCATTAAATATTTCGCTTTCGCTACGTTAGGATTGGGACTATAGTACATTATGTTAATGTAATGTAATTAATATAAACATATAATATTTATTTGTGTTTTGGCTGTGGTTCACTGTTTTTCTATTTAAATCTAAGTGACAATGATTAATCTCATTATAAGTGAATGTTTTGCCATGTTTGCGTCCATCAATACGTATACGTTTGTAAACGTTGATAAGTGTAACTCTATATAACAGAAACCTGGGTCCCCTAGGAATTAATTCATCACACTGCTTTTATTAGTTGACCTGTATTGATCCGATTGTACAAAAGTGTCAATTTGTAGAAGCAGTCGATTTGCACAATCAACCAAAATATTTATTCAGATAGTTTCTATTTAGATAACAACAAAAGTGCTCAGTGCTTGTGATGAATACACAGTGTTAAGGTAGAAACCTAGTATAGGATAATCACAGCATTCTATAAAATATTCTCCTTGGTACAAATGTAAATGGCAATGATGTTTCAGTCCTGTAGTAATTGAATGAGTCATCATCAGGATAGTTTCAAGATCGAAAATATATGTTTCCATAAAGTGTCTAAAGGTCTCCAGCAAGCATAATTGAATATATACAATTGGTCAAACTCTGAAGGAAATTAAAGAAAGAACCCAAAAGAATGAAAGAGAAGCCCTAATTATGGTTGTGGTTGATCCAGTGAATCACAATAAAAAATAATGTGGGATCTTCGCAGCACAAACATCACTGCATGGTTGTCTAAGAGAATTTTTCGAACACAGAGCAGCGACTCTGTCCAATTCTGAGCCACTGATTTGCCACAGAGTCAAAATATCATAGATATTATATTTGAACTGAGGAGAATAGTTTATAAAATCATTTTTAGGTTGAGCTTCAGTGCACATCTGCTGTCTGCAAGACCTGTTGTAATAAAAAAAAAGCAGCCTGCGACTTACCATTGGTTCACTCTGCTGTCACTCTTCTTTGCTGCCCCTAACTCATCGCTTTGCCAACAGGTCACTTCTGTTCAAGGCTGAGGCGCACCGGTAAAGTACAGTTTCATTGCACTTTCCTTCCTTATCTGTTCTGTGGGAGAACTCATTTTTAAAATGTGTTTCCTGCCTCCTGCCTCCTGCTCCTCGCACACTCTATGATCAACATGGAGGTTTTTCCTAATATCAGAGCTGCATAGGCTACAACGCTCGCTGCCGGCCTACAGAAGGTATTTTTCTATTTATTTATTTATTTTTATTGCTTCTTTTCTTCCCTTCCCGTCGCGCCTGCCTGTGCTTGCTCTCTGTTTCCTTCACACCCCTTCTACCTCCCACAGTCTGTCTCCTCCCACTCCGCGCCCAGCCTGTGTGCAGCTTCCTGAGCACGCATTGTTTCCTGTATATTTCAATCCTAGAATCACAGGATAGTAAGCCACCGCCGAGACTCAAACCAAGTTCCAATGTCGGCAGCTCTGGTCATTACACCACATATGGTTGAATATCAGATAATTTAGATACACCGGTATGCACTGCTGAAGCTCCAACAACGATAAATGCAAGAGGTGAAATAAAGGGGCCGTACAACAGTCAGAATTGTAACAATACTGACTTGCTTGCACCTCCTCTGCAAGTTTGTCTGACCCTCTTTTACTGGGTGATTGATGGTCCAGGGCCGGCCTTAGGCATGTGCAAGCTTTGCACCTGCACAGGGCCACCAAACCCCAGGGGCCACCACACCAATATATATCCTTAATATAATAATCCTCTGAGGATGGATACATATTTGCGTGGTGGCCCCTGGCAGGGATTTGGCGGCCTCCGGCTCTGTTCCACTTCCAAACACCTTCCTGAGCTCCGAGGGGGGGGGGCTCCGCCCCACCCGGACCCTCTCTTCCGGGGCCCCATACCTACGCTCCCTGCTCAGGGCCACCATGAGCCTAGAGCCGCCCCTGGATGGTCCTCTGTGTCAGTGACTATAGGGTTATTTAAATAATGTGTGATTCTACGCCCTTCCCATCTGTGTCTTTTCTATCTTATCACTAAAGCAATACCCTTTCTCCGGATCTCATGTCATGGAGCAACAATTCAGGAAATGGAAAGTTAAAGTTGCCCTCAGAGTTGGTTTGTTTTGCAGCCTGTCATATCCCTCCGCCTCTTTGTCTTGTTTCACCAAGTGTAACTACAGATAGCAAAAGAAATGTGGAAAGCCTATGTCTGATATGTTCTACATTGGGAGTGGAGCAACTTGCTTTCAAAGAAACTACCTCTTCTCTGTTGGCAGCGCCTGCATTCAGAGACGTTAACCAAACAAGACTTCTAAACAAATCCGCACAACCCCAAAAAACAGTAACTATCTGTTTGTGAGCTGTAAAGTACTCTGACATATGTTATTGAGCATTCATGTTGATTTAAGGCTACATCTTCGAACTACAGGCACGTCCTAGTGCAGATAAAGGGTAAACTATATATAATCTACCTTTCGTTTTGTTTTTAAGTGTCACATTCACCAGAAACTCCAGCTGATTTGCTGACCGGCAGTAAAAGATGCACAGTTACTGCCAGTCTTGCCTTTCATAAACAAGGACTATAAGTACAAAGTGCATGTTTACGCACCGCTTGCAGGTTTTCAAAACACCTAAATAAAAGGCATTGTCATTTACAATGCCAGTAGCTCAAACTCTTGCAAATGTGAGACCTATTGCATGGCATATGTTTGTTGATCAAGTGCTCAGAAACATTACCCATGTAGCTAACCCTAAACCTCTACTTTACTGGATGAGTCGCTGTTCTACTCTTCAACTTGCGCTGTACAGCCAAGAGCCCTGGACAAAAATTGTAGCATGCCTTGGCTTAGATATGTGGAGGACTGGCTCCATTCCATGAACTTTGGAGTGATGTTGGATGATCCTCCCTCTATCCCCATTAGTGCCGGTGTAGTGAGACTGTTCAAAGAATGGTACTGGTCCCATATATTGGATTGCTGTTACAGAACAGCAACCCAGCAGTTGTCTGGTTAAGAAATGTTTCAATCATAAATATAAGCCCAGCTTTGAAGCTTACCTTGATAACATCATACCAGCAGCAGCAAAATCCTTATTTGTAAAAGTCAGATTGGGGACCTTACCCATCAATAGCCTCTGTCCAAAATGGCTGTTGACTAACAATAATTCTGATAATTGTCCGGCATAGAAACAGAGGAACATCTACTTTTTTTGCAACATATATGAATATATCAGAAAGGAATGGATTTGGCCCCTTTGCAGATTGTTAGGATTAAGGCAAAATAGCAAAGCACTCAAAATCATGATGTCAGATACCCCTGACGTTGTTTTTGCCCTGACCATATTTATGTTCTTTGCTTGGCGTCTCCATTCAATTTTCAGGGGACAATGTTACGGTCATGTTACTGTAAATTAATGATTTAAAATGTAAATGTCTCAATGGATGATTGCATGATACTAAGAGGTGATTTTTAGTTGATGACTGTATGATTTAAGAGATGATTTGTAGTTGATGGAACTAAAATCTTTGTATTATGTTTTTACAAAGGCACCTTTAATTATGTATATTGAACATAGAGTATAAATTGTATATACGTTTTATCATTTGCATTTACATGTATTTATTATGAAACCTACGCATTTGATTTTTTAGTAAGTTTAAAGGGCTATCCCAGAAATAAACGTGTTTTGATTTGACATTACGGAAATACTTTTACATAAACGTATACAAAACCATAAACACATGCACTAACGCGACAGATACACCCATGCACTGGCTTCTAGACACTCAGACAAACATACACTCACACATCAACAGAAACAGAAATTCACACACATATATACATGTATACTTTCATACACACTGACTCACCTTTACACAACCTCACACAAGCACAGTCTCATAGATGCATAAATAAAAGTATGCAGAGGCACATTTATTATGAATGACACATATGTGTACAGTACATGAAGCAAAGCGAACACAAGGAGATGATGGACGGGGAGCTGAAACTTTTCAGACACTCACCCCAGTCACAGATCTGGGTTGAATCCATCATCATTCTTTAGCTCACTTTGCCACCTCAGTTCAGACCCAGCTATATGCAAATCAGTCTTAACCCTGTGCCTCATGGGAATAGTCCAGCCAAAACTGCTAAGTCAGGACTTCCCTGTGCTGGAAACAATCATCCTGGACCGGTTTCTGGGTAACACCCTTCATCAGCCAGGCTAGCTTGAATCCGGTGGCACAGTGAGCAAGGGACCCATGTCTGGGCCTACCCTGCCAACTTAGGGCGAACAAAGCAAACACAAGGAGATGATGGCCGGAGCGTTGAAACTTTTCAGAAACTCCCCCCCCGTCACAGATCTGGGTTGAATCAATTATCATTCTTTAGCTCACTTCGCCACCTCAAGTCAGACCCAGCTATATGCAAATCAGTCTTAACCCTGTGCCTCATGGGAATAGTCCAGCCAAAACTGCTAAGCCAGGTCTTCCCTTTGCTGGAAAGAAGCATCCTGGACCGGTTTCTGGGTAACACCCTTCATCAGCCAGGCTAGCTTAAATCCAGTGGCACAGTGAGCAAGGGACCCATGTCTGGGCATACCCTGCCAACTTAGGGCGAACAAAGCAAACACAAGGAGATGATGTCCGGAGCGTTGAAACTTTTCAGAAACTCACCCCCAGTCACAGATCTGGGTTGAATCCATTATCATTCTTTAGCTCACTTCGCCACCTCAAGTCAGACCCAGCTATATGCAAATCAGTCTTGACCCTGTGCCTCATGGGAACAGTCCAGCCCGAACTGCAAAGCCAGGTCTTCCCTGAACAGAAAACAAGCACCCTTGGACGGGTTTCTGGGTAACACCCTTCATCAGCCAGGCTAGCTTGAATTCAGTGTTAAAGTGAGCATGGGACCCATGTCTGGGCATACCCTGCCAACTTAAGGCGAACAAAGCAAACACAAGAAGATGATGGATAGAGCGCTGAAACTTTTCAGACACTCACCCCCAGTTACAGATCTAGGTTGAATCCATCAACATTCTTTAGCTCACTTCTCCACTTGAGTTCAGACCCAGCTATATGCAAATCAGTCTTTACCCTGTGCCTCATGGGAACAATCCAGCCCGAACTGCCAAGCCAGGTCTTCCCTGAACTGGAAACAAACATCCTGGGGCCGGTTTCATCAGCCAGGCTAGCTTGAATCCAGTGGCAAAGGGAGCAAGGGAATACCATTAATACAGAATTTAAAGCACAAAGAATCATGTGAAGAGTTGAAAATAAGAAGAGTGACTCAACGAGAAAAGGAGGCTTAGAATTGGGAGATGAGAGGACTGAATGGCAAAATATAACAACCATTCTCAATGCAATAGGTCTTGCATTTTCAAGAGTTCAAGCTATTGACATTGTAAATGACAATGCCTTTTATTTATCTGTTTTGCTAATTAACACATAAATAAAAGGCATTGTCATTTACAATGTCGATAGCTCAAACACTTGTAAATATGAGACCTAATCAAGGAAGCGGCCGCCATTCAGCCGCGTGCTCGGAAAGTGAAAGTACCCATGGCCCCTTGAATGTTGCAGGAAAGCATGTCATGCCTGCATTAAGAGAAACTCACTACAGACTAAAAAAGACGTACCGTGTAACAACCAAAGTAAAAGGGCCAGTCCTCATAAGAGGTTATGAATGAAGACAAGGCAGTACAAAGGAGGGACTAACAAGCCTATGAAGGAATCAGAAGGCATCATTTACGAAGGACAATGACACAAGCCAATGACAAATATGGGTGGAGATTAGGCAGGGCCTCTATTCCATAGTCCATTACAGCATGCCGCAGAGCATTGTATGCGCTGCCCAGGCTCGACCTAAAAATAGAGACAAAAGTACAACCGTGTGCATTACTGGAGAGAGAAGACTCTTTAAGGATTTAATAGTGGCTCTGAAATTAACCATTACTTCTTAGAGATGATTTCCCTAAAAAACTAGCATATAAAAAAGGAAAAACCTATGGATGATTGGCACGTTTATTGTCATGTAATAGCATAGTGCCCAAACTCCAGAATCGTATCACCAGAGCTCGCTGTGTCAGCAGGTGTCTCAGTTAGTGATGCAGTAGTGCCACTGGTGAAACAGCCTAGCATGCTGGCGGAGGGACATCGGTACGAATAAGGCAGTTAGTAGCACCCAGCATTCTCAGGTTATGGTCCAGGGTCCCCACCACAGTGTCAGCGCTATCATCGAAATTGTGTGCTGAATTAGATTGCAAGTCAGATGGAATAGTACTACCGAGTAAGTGGCGATGGAATATTTTCTCAGCCCCTGTCTGCCTTCCTGTGCCCCCCTCCCGCGGCAGATTGCACTGCACCAGCACGTGCTGTGTACAACTGTTACCGGGCCTGCACGCGACAGCACCGCTCACTCCCCATGGTAGTAGTAATCCGGTATACGTAATGTGAGTGATACTGATAGCATCAGTTATTACTGTGATCGATCGAAGACGGACGTAGGGCCCAGAGAGCCTTGATGATTGTGCGGATGCCACTATAATAACACGACCCGCGACCCCTCACATCTCTTCTCGCCAGGACAGGCCGGAGGGAATGTCCTGAGCCTGGGGCTGGGGAAGTTGAACGTTGTTTCACAGGTAAAATGGATTGGTTTCAATTCAAAGTTGTCGTGACGGGTGTCCGACACTTTATCCAAATGTAGGCTACACTACAGAATCCCGCAGCCCGTGACTCACACCGCGCAGAACGTGGAGACTCTGGTCATAAAAGTTAAGTTACGTGGGGTGGGTGGGGGGGATGCGGTCTCACGTCTCACACACTAGAGGTCCCGTCCAGGCAGGCAGGGAGGCGGTCCGTCCGAGTCCAGTAGCAGTGAGTGTACACAACACACACCAACACACGTCTGGTCACGACGAGTCTGACAAGCAGCAATAACACAGTCACGCGCCCTCACTACTAGTATGAGTCATCAGACCACTTCCACTTTCACTTACTGTTGTTGTTGTCCTGCTGGCATGATTCCAGCACGCGCAGTGTGGCCAATCACCAAAGACAATGGCTCAGAGCAGCCAACACCCACGCGCGGCACCATCTTGCTGAAGTAGCCAATCCTGGCGCGGCGTTAGCAGCGCCACTGCGCTAGCATTGGCTAAGAGCAGACTGCTATCTGCCCATTTCAGACAAGTGGCCCGGGTCCTTGCCTATGTGTCCACACCAGGTAGAGGGGGGGGGGAGGTCTCAAATGTGCGCATGCGCGGGCCAGTCGAAATCTTGACTTCTCCGGCATTTAGCATGCGCAGACTGAGACTCGTCAGTCACCCCCTCTGCCTGTGCGCTGCCTGCCTGCCTGTCTGTCACTCTCTGCCGCAGCCCCGCCCCCCATGCAGCCGGCCCACTTCCTAATGGATGCCCGATCCCGTCGGGCTTTTCCCGGCGCCTTAGTGCCCTCGGCTTTTCCTAATTTTAATTTAAAATAAAATACGCAGTCACACTTATTTATCTTGGCAGTGCAGTCAGCGGCGGTCGTCCAGGCTAGTGGGGCAACGCCCCAACACCCCCAATGGACGCACCGCCACTGTGTTGTTCACAGTCACACCATAATAAGCTTTAATGTCATTATTCATTGTTTAACCCCTTGCGTGCGGGGCGTATTTTCCGCCTGTGCTGACTCCGCCTTGCACGGGCGGAGTCATGACGGAACGGTTCCGTCATCAGCACAGCTCAACCGATGCTGATGACGGAACCGTTCTGTCATCAGCACGCAAGGGGATAATGCACGTACGTCAGTAGACTGGGTACAGTGTGGAATGCTATTGATTATGGAAAAATCTATGGCAGATACTACCTTCTAAAGTTCATGCTGCATTAACCTGCACACAACACTTTCTGATAGATACATCTGCCAGTGGATTCCTCACCTTGCGAATATCCCCCTGCGTCAGCAGCATTTGGAAATTCTTTTTGTAGCTCCACGGCAACGTTGACCGACGTCACAGTGGCACGGCATTGCGCGCGACTCTGCTGACGTCACAGACACCATATTAGGCCCACGCTGGCGTGATGACATCAGTTCCCTTTTTTCCGCATCGTCGACGCTAACGGATTTCTGGGATCGTACAGTAGCTTTGTAGTAACTTTGTTACTCTGTGGTTATTTTCACTGTATCTTTGTCTTCTGTCGAGATGTCTTCAAAGAAGACTGGTTTTAAGGCTTGCGGGGAATGTGGCAAGACTATGTCCATACCTGACCAGCAAGCATGAGTGCTGCCTCTGGTGTCTGAGCTCTGACCATGATGTCGAGGATTGCCCATCGTGCAAGTAGATGACTCCAAAGACCCTTCGGGAGAGGGAGACGAAGCTCCTCGTTGCAAAGCTAAAAAATAGGAAAGATAAGAAGACTTCGAAGTCTCGGTCTCGGCGTTCGAGGTCGAGGTCTCGATCGAGGTCATGCTCAGAGTCGTCATCCGCTCATGCTTGAAAGACCTCTAAGAAGAATTATAAGAAGAGTAGTCATGAGTCACGTCATCACTCAGGGAAGGACTCGAGTTCGAGGCCGAAGTCGCAAGTGAGGCTACTTCGTAAGGAAGCGGAGGCTTCGGCGTCGGAAGCTCATGACACTGATGGTGAGGTTTCGCGTGCAAATTCGCCAGGGTACCCGAAGCAGCAAGCGAACCCTTCTCCGGATCCGTCTAATCCTTCTGGTCGGGAGGATGAAGGTGAGGTGGAAGAGGTTGGTGATGATGAGGTTCTAGTGCCTGCGGGTTCGTTGACCCCGGTGCCACAGGCTGAGTAGGAGATCGACGTCGATATGACTCCACCTCCTCGAGAGCAACCAGGCGGCCCTTATCCAGCCTTTCTGGCTCCAGGTCAGGATCCATCTCAGTTGCTGAACGCCATGTTCGGAGTTTACTCCAGGGCAATGTACCCCTCTGGTGCACCTGTTAGTCCCACGGGTCCTATGGCGTTTAACTTGGGCGTTCCCCAGGCTTATGCTCCTGCACCCTTCATGCCTTTCATGCCAGCTCTAGCACCGCAGTGGCATTTTCCGACGCCGGCAAAGCCATCAACGCTGAAACCGTCGACGCCGAATCCATCGACGCCAATTCATTCAACGCCGGTGCCCACGACTCCGAGGCAGGATTCCGTTCGACCTCGGGTTCAAATACCTCGCCCAACTTCGGGTTCGACGCCGGCTCCGGCGGAGTCGGTTCCGGATCCGTCGGCTTCGTTTACGAAGGAGAGGTCGAGGCGTGAAGCCCAGAGACTTCTGGAGGAAGAGAGGTATCGGTTTGCAGATGTTGAGTAAGGGGATTCTGATGATCCTTTTGAGGACCTGAGACAGGCCAGTGAACTTGAACTGTCTCCTGAGTGGGATCTGGCTTCTGTGTCAGACGTGCCTTCCAAGGATGTGATGCCACATCACGTTGTTATTAAAAAGGCAGCAAGCTTGTTGAATATCACTCTGCCCACTGCTGAGTATAAGTCTAATCTTCTAACAGAGGTCCTTCACTCACCTTCTTCTGTTATTGAGCCAATGCTGGTATTTAATGATGCTTTGGCTGAACCCATCTATGAAGTCTGGAAGAAGCCTTTGACAGCTCCTGCGGTTTCAAGGTCTGTGGCCAGGAGATATAGTGTGGCTCCTAATGACCCTAACTTTTTATCAACGTACCCCCTGCCTGAGAGTTTAGTTGTCCAGGCTGCCTGCTCAAAGAAGTCTGCTGGGGCTTTTCCGCAGGTTCCTGGAGAAAAGGAGCCCAAGAAGCAAGATCAGGCGGCCAAAAAGGTCTTTTCTTCAGCCAGTATGGCATTAAAATCTACTAACGAAAATTGTCTGATGGGACGGTACATCCATGCCTTGATGGATTCCGTGAAGCAGTTGGTGCCAAAAATTCCTGAAGTGGATAGAAAGGAATTTCAGGAAGTAATTTCGGACACTCAGGCTGCTGCGAGACAGGTGATTCAGAGTGGGCTGGACACGGCTGATTCGGTGGCGAGGGTCATGGGCTCTTCGGTGGCCACTAGAAGAGCTGTGTGGCTGAAATCATTGGAGTTCTCTGCAGATGTTCAGTCTGCTTTGATAGACTTGCCATTTGATGGTTCAGGATTGTTTTGGCAAGAAAGCTGACGCTCTTTAGAACGTTTCAAAGACAGCAGGGCCACAACAAAATCTTTGGGTCTTCAGACCAGGGGTTCTACTGGAAGACGCTTCAGAGGATTTGGCAGGTCTTCCTTTCGTTCCTATAAAACATCGCAGCAGCAGCCACAACAACAACAAAACACGCTGTACAAGTCATACAGAGGAAGACAACGAGCTCGTCCTAGAGGTCGTCAAGCCTCCTCCTCCTCCTCTTCCCCTTCCCAGCCCCCAGCCACCGCAACAAAGCAGCCCTAGATCCACCATTCCGGATCATGTGGGCCCAGTTGGGGGTCGGCTTACTCATTTTCTACAAGATTGGGAAATGATTACATCAGATCTTTGGGTTCTCAATCTCGTGGAGAATGGGTATGCTCTTCCTTTTCGGGAGTTTCCTCCAAATTACCCTCCTTGCCAGGGTTATTGTTCGGAGGACCATCTGCTGCTCCTGCAGGAAGAAGTCCTGGCTCTGTTCAAAGAGGGTGCAATAGAGGTGGTTCAAGAGCAGGAAAGGGGTCAGGGTGCTACTCCCAGTATTTTCTGATCCCCAAGAAGGATGGCAGGCTCCGTCCAATCCTGGATCTCAGGACCTTTTTTGTTTGGGTATAATTTTTATTTTATTAAGAAAGAACTTACACACAAGGCAATAAAGCATTACATTCGACAAGTGTTCAGGAGGGAAGGAGACCGCAGAACAATTTAACACAGACTTCGTTGACATAGGGGAGGGGGGGCCAGTGAGGAAACAATAGCAGTGATCATAACGGTTACACAATACTTGGAATGTCGGATCAGGGGGAGAGGGGGGAGAGGGGGAACCTCCGGGGTCTCCACGAACGGAGGCGTGAATATGTTCCCACAGTAGGAGTTCCACTGGCTCCAAATTTTATTCCATTTCTTGAGTTTACCTCGTGCCACATATACCGTCTTCTCTCTAAACATACACCAGTCCATGTTCTCCTTCCAGGCCAAAACCGTGGACGGCCGCTGGGAGCCTTACAACTGCGCAATGTATCTCATAGCAATCATATTCCCAAGGGTCGCCCACCAAGTTTGTGCCACATCATAGTCATTCGGTTCCCAGACATTCAACAGGCAACACCTTGCTTCGGGCAGCAATGCCACCCCTGTGACTCTTTCCATCCCAGCATGCACACGATTCCAAAACACCACCACTCCCGGGCACTCCCAAATTATATGGAGGAAGGTACCAACCAATCCACAACCACGCTTACATAACCCATCCACTGAATAACTCATGTGTATCAGGCGCGGGCCGGTGACATATATACGGTGTAGGATTTTGAGTTGAACAAGTCGGAGACGGGCCGGAATCGTGACCTCTTTCGGCGAGGATAGCGCCGATTGCCAGTCCTCATCGTCCAATTCCAAACCATCGCTAATCCAGACCTCTCGAAGCCGCACCAACAGATCCACTCGATTATTAATCAATTTCTTATATATCAAAGAAATGGTGCTGTCGGGCACGTGGCCGTCAAGCACCCGATCTTCTAGTTTTTCGGGAGGATTCGGGAATGTCCATGCCCTTAGGAAAAACCGAACGCAGCGCATGGGTAATCTGGACATAACGGAAGTATTCTCTATCACTCAACTCATACTCTACCTTCAGTGCCTCGAAGGTCTTGATTTTACCCTTGACCCATAGGTTACTCACCCTACTAATGCCAATCATATCCCATTTTTCAAGGATCTCGGGAATTGTGGAAAGTCAGCCCAATTTACAACCAATGCCCAGGCTGCTGGCGCAAGCCGCCTCTTAGTTCCCATTCTGAATAGTTTACCAAATACAGAGACGGGCGCTGGAAGCAGGATCATAAGAACAGAGTTTTATTTCTCATGAGGAGAGCCTGTCATTTCGGACACGAAACACAGTGTCTTTCGGGAGGTGCTCTAACAAGTTCTCTGAGGCATCGCCTTTTATACATCACATACATTCCTTATTATAATAACGACATTGTGAGGCAAGGAAAAGACATCCCCGACCCCTCCCCGTTCTGGCGCAATCCAACACGTGGCTACAGTACAGGTCCTCACACCATACAATGGGAGGGGGCTATTGCTCAGCTGAGTGTTCCGCTGATTCCTTTGGAATGTGCGCCTGATCGATTCTCGGAGGGGTGGGGAGGTCGTGATCAATAGTAGCTCTTTTGAAGAGGGACGAGTGCATACAGGTGGGCAATGAACTGTATCCTCAGGCGAAGGAGATGACCAGTGGTTCGTGCGGACAATCGGGCTCAGTGGCGGGGTCATCAAGGGAGGGGTATTCATAGGATGAAGGGAGGTGATGGTCAGGCACGGGGTGTGATTCCCAGGGACAGAGTCGCACAGAGAGAGAGGTCTTATGACCAGTACATGAGAGAGCGGGGGCAGTCAGGTACAGCTGGGGGGGGTCATGTCAGCTGAGGCGAAGGATGCTTCTTCGAGAGGAAATGGGGAGGGTTGCGTGGGTCAAGCAGGAGGGTTGCTTTTCAGAGCAGGGTCGCGCAGAGGGAGAGGGTTTTATGGTCTATGCATGTGAGAGGGGGGGGGGTGTTCGAATACGCGCAGGAGGGAAGCCGGGGATTCCAATGAGCGGGCAAAAAGGCCATGGTGCCTAAAATGGCTGTCATGTACATATGGGCACGGGCTTTTACTGGCGGAATGATGCGGTCAATGTTTCACGGTATTCATGGTGCCTACAGGGAGGGGGACGGGAGAAGGCAAATGAACGCCGCTTATGTACATTAATTTTGCTAATTTCCACACTTGAACCTTTATCTGAAACAAGAGAAGTTCAAGATGCTAACCCTTGCTCAGGTTCTTCAAGCACTGCTGGAAGAAGACTGGATGGTGTCGATCGACTTGAAGGATGCTTATTTTTATATCCCAATCCTGAAGTCGCTCAGAAAGTATCTCCGTTTCACGGTTGGATCGCAACACTACCAGTTTGCGGTTCTTCCGCTTGGTCTTACTACGGCGCCTCGAGTCTTCACCAAGGTGATGGCTGTGGTGGCAGCACATCTTAGAAGATCGGGGATACCTGTATTGCCGTATCCGGACGATTGGCTGATCAAGGCAGAATCTCAGGAGATAGTGCTCCATCATCTGCAAGAGACAACTCAGTTGTTGCACAGGTTGGGTTTTTCGATAAATGTACCCAAATCTCACCTGGTGCCCTCCCAGCGCAACCTGTTAATAGGTGCGGTACTGGACACTACTGTGTGTCGTGCATTCTCTCCTCCTCAAAGGATTCGCGACATACAGGAAATGATTCCTTTGTTTCACAATGGAGCGGTCATCCCAGTCCTGAAGGTCTTTCGCCTGCTCGGTCTGATGGCTTCTTGCATTCTGTTGGTCAACCATGCACGCTGGCACATGAGGGCACTCCAGTGGTGCCTCCGCAGGCAGTGGTATCAGCACGGCGGAGATCTCAGGGAGTCAGTGAGGATCTCGAGAGAAACTGCAGCGGATCTGTCTTGGTGGAGCGTGGAAGGCAATCCGTCACAAGGAAAGCCTTTTTAACTGCCTCCATTGGTGGCCACAGTGATAACGGATGCATCAACTTTAGGGTGGGGTGCTCATCTGGGGGATCTGGAGATCAAGGGTCTTTGATCTCCAGAAGAAAGGTTGCTTCACATCAACCTTCTGGAGTTGTGGGCGATACGTCTGGCTCTCAAGGCCTTCCTCTCTTCCCTTCGCGGTCAGTCAGTTCAAGTCCTGATGGACAACACGACCGAAATGTGGTATGTCAACAAACAGGGAGGAGTGGGGTCGCAGTGTCTCTGCAGAGAGGCTCTGCGTCTCTGGTCCTGGGTTCAGGACCATCAGATTTGTCTGATGGCAAATCATCTGGCCGGAGTTCTGAACGTTCGTGCAGACAATCTCAGTCGGCAGTTCTCCACCGACCACGAGTGGAGGCTTCACCAGGAGGTGGTTCGTCACGTCTTCCGGATGTGGGAAACTCCTCGGGTAAACCTGTTCGCCACTCGCGAGAATGCTCACTGCCCGTCATTCTGCAGCCTCCAGTTTCCGATGCAGGGAGCCTTGGGGGATGCATTTCAGTTGAGTTGGGGTTCTCGACTCCTTTACGCGTTTCCTCCCATACCTTTGATTCCTTAGGTTCTGAGGAAGATACGCCAAGACCGTGCCCAAGTCATATTGATCGCCCCGGATTGGCCAAGAAGGGTGTGGTATACAGATCTTCTCCACCTCTCCTCATGTCCTCCACTCCGTCTCCCTCACAGGGCAGATCTCCTCTCCCAGATGGAGGGGCAGGTTCTACACCCCCACCTCCAGACCTTACACCTTCATGCCTGGAGATTGAGCGGGGCAACCTGAGTTCTTTTTCTCTTCCGCACGATGTGGTGGATGTCATCTTGTCGGCCAGGGGTGACTCCACCAAGTCCATTTATTCTTATAGATGGTCTAAGTTTGTTGCTTGGTGCAGGGGGAAGTCCGTTGACCCTTTAAGGGCTCGTTTGTCCAATATTCTACAGTTTGCTCTTTCTTTGGCCCAGCAGGGTTTTGCGGTGGCAACTATCAAAGCTTATTTGTCAGCCTTGTCAGCTTTCCTTTGTTTGCCAGACCAGCCCTCTTTCTTTAAATCTCCTATTGCTTTACGTTTCATTAAGGGCCTTACCAACAAATTTCCCCCTACACCTTTTATTGTACCTCAATGGGACTTGAACCTTGTTCTTACGTTTTTGATGGGTTCACCTTTTGAACCTTTACACACATGTGCCTTGAGACTTTTGTCTTTCAAGACAATTTTTCTGGTGGCAATCACCTCGGCAAGGAGGGTAAGTGAGCTTCAAGCTCTTAGTTCTAAGCCCCCTTTTTTTATCCATTCATGCTGAAAGAATAGTTATAAGGACCAGGGCTGCTTTTCTGCCTAAAGTGGTAACTCCTTTCCATCTGGGGCAGTCTGTTACCCTCCCTACCTTTTATCCTCCCCCTCACCCTTCCAAGGAGGAGGAGAGACTTCACCGCTTGGACCCTAAGAGGGCGGTGAGCTTTTACCTGGACAGGACACAAGAGTTCAGGTTGGATGACCAGCTGTTTGTGGGTTTTGCTGGCTGCAAGAAGGGGAAGGCGGTGCACAAGCGCACTCTCTCGAGGTGGATTATCCTCTGCATTAAGATCTGCTACGCCCTGGCGGGTAAGGACTCTCCAGAGGGTATAAGAGCTCACTCTACTAGAGCAAAGTCATCAACATCTGCAATGTCTAGGGGTGTTCCTGTTGAGGGCATTTGTAGAGCCTCGACTTGGGACTCCCACCATACTTTCACGAAGGATTACTGCTTAGATACTGAAGTGAGGAGGGAGGGCCACTTTGTGTGTGCTGTCCTCCAGGATTTTCTGGTATAGGAGAGTGGACACCCTCCTCCGGGAGTGGGGACTGCTGTGGGACTCTATTCACAAGGTGAGGAATCCACTGGCAGATGTATCTATCAGAAGAACAAGTTACTTACCTTCGGTAACGCTTTTCTGGTAGATACAGTATCTGCCTGTGGATTCCTCACTGACCCACCCGCCTCCCCGTTGTCCACTCTTCTATACTTGTATTGTTGTATTGTAAATATATATTTTAACTGTCAAAGGAAATGTTTATTATGTTTTATTTCCTGCTTTGGTTCCACACTGTGTGTTATCTTGACATATGTATACTGTGTATACTGTGTATATTTCTGTTGTCATCGGTCCGTCCGTGTGCTTCGAAGGCACGGAAAAAAGGGCGGAACTGATGTCATCACGCTGGCATGGGCCTAATATGGTGTCGGTGACGTCAGCGGAGTCGCGCGCGATGCCGTGCCTCTGTGACGTCGGTCCACATCGGCGCAACACTACAAAAAGATTTCCGAATGCTGCTGACGCAGGGGGATATTCACAAGGTGAGGTATTCACAGGCAGATACTGTATCTACCAGAAAAAAGCGTTACTGAAGGTAAGTAACGTGTTCTTCATACTATTTGTACAATAAAGTATTGGCCTGGGAGGCAACTCTTGCTGCCAGGAGCATGAGGATGCCTCATGTCCCAGCTCTATAAGGCATATGATGTTGAATCTGTATTCAGTGATTACTCATGGCTCAACTCCTGTCTTGGTTTTGAAACACTCAGTTACTCTTAGAGACTGAAATGCAACTCATGTTTAGAAAGATTTGTAGTAATAATGTGCATGAAGGACAGAAACTGGTAAGCACATCACACATGGAAATCAGTTTGGGGTTACCAAAGATAGCAGCTGCTACTTCTGGATGACTTGCTATTTGAAATCTCTCATACCCTCTTTGCCACCTCTTATCTCAGAGTTCAGGAAGGTAGCGTCAGGATCAAAAATTAAACACAACTCTAAAAGATCAGCTTTATTTTATTTATTTTACAATCTGTTCCAGACATCTAGCTGTTGGGCAGTTAATAAGAGGCGGTTAAAGAGCGACGTAAGGGACAAGAGATCACCCTAAAATGCGATTGGCGGTTAAAGGTGCGTATCTGATAGCGACTTGTAGCTGCAGATTCCTTACCTTTGAATTTCCCAGGCGTCAGGCTGGATCCAGAAAAGTTTTCTCAACCAATACCCCTTACATGTGGCATCTGGTGGCTCCATTCGGCTCCGCATGATGTCGTCGGCGTTGTTCGTGTCGGTTATGACGTTGCAATCACCTATATAGGAGCCACCCCGGCATGCGGACAAAGTAACTGACAAAAACGTATACAAAACTAGTGCCCTTAACGGGGGAGTAACCCTAGCCAGTTAAGTGCCGATCTGGGAAGACCTACCCCCTGTCGCTTTTTGATAGGCCTTTTTTGATAGACTTTTTTCAACATCATGTACGAAGATGTCTTCGAGTTAGACAGGATTTAAACCATGCTGTGCCTCTCACCATATAATGTCAGTTATCGATCCCCACCTCATCTGTCTCTGGTATCTCGAGCATGACCACGATTTAAAGTCATGCTCGGACTGTCAGGCTATGGCTCCGAAGGCCTTGCAGGAGCGGGCTATGAAGCTCCTTGCGGCCTGACAGTCCACACCAACCAGTGAGAACCCGCAGAGGTCCTGATACCAATCGAAGAAGAGGGGAACGACCCATGCTCAAATTAAAGATTTTTACAAGGCCATGCGCCGCGTATTTGAGTCGCCAACCCCTCTGGTGTGCCCTTGGGCCCTGCAGAGTTGGAAGGGGCCCCATCGGATTCAACATCGTTGGCTCTGCCCACAGCACTTGTGGGGCCTCAGGGATCCAATCCAGGAACCAGGACGATGACCTTCCCTAGCGTCGGACCCAAAGTCGGTGCCTTCTGTGCCACTGGGGCCCACCAGCGGTACCAGCCCCATCCTTATCCCCGATTACACGGATTTGGAGCAGCATCCCTCAGTGATGATTCCGAAGTTGAACCCCGGGGTTAAATGTTGTTGCCTGAAAATTTCGAGGATGTTTTAGGCTCTGGAGAGGAATAGGCTTCAACCTGGGACTTCCAGCTCCGAACCCCCTTTTGCTCTTCAATGAGGCACTTACTGATGTTCTTCTAGAAACGTGGTGCAAGCCTAGCACAGGGGCTCCTTTGAATAGGACCATTACACGTCATCATCGCCCAGCTGGGAAACAACCTTTACATCGCGGTCATTAGGCCACAATGCCTTTACAATGTGGTTGTTACAACGACCGCGTGGTTAGAACTGATGCCATTACTACGCAAGTCATTACATCGACTTGCAGTAGATGGCGCTCTAACAAAAGGAATAATATAATTTACTATTTCAACACCTTCCCTACTGTTGCGTAGGCTGGAGTTAATGCTACAGTGCCATCTACTGCAAATCGATGTAATGACTTTCGTAGTAATGGCATCACTTTGTAACAACTCCGTCAGTGTAAAGACCGCGTTGTTACAGAACGCAATGTAATTCCATGCGTTGTGGCATGCTATATTAGCCCAGCTCTGGGCGACCCAGAGTTCCTCAGCCAACACTCCACCCCTGAAAACTTGGTGGTGCAGGCTTCTACCTCCCAGATCACATTCCCTTCCACCCCTCCAGATAGGGAATCTAAGAGGCTGGAGGCACTTTGGAAGAAGATGTTTTCTTCCTCCAGCCTGGCATTGCGTTCGGTGAATACTGCGTGCTTATTGGGCCGTTTCTCCCCCTCCCTTTGGGAGACAGTTGCTCAAGGGCTGCCACAAGTCCTGGAGAAGGCCCAGACTGTGCTCTCTCAGGCAGTTAAGGACAGGAGAGATGAGGCAAAATTTGCCATGAGGTGTGGCCTTAACACAACTGATTCACTGGGCAGAGCGATTTTATCGATAGTGGCCTTGCGAAGCCACACCTGGCTTAGGACAACTGGCTTCTCCGGCGATCTCCAGGCAAACTGATGGACATGCCGTTTGATGAAACCTGTCTTTTGGGGAAAAGGCAGACTCGGCCCTAGTCCATTCCACGTGGCCAGTCTACCTTTCACCCATTTTGTGGCAACAGAAGGGGTTTCCAGCTGTGTCAACCTTATCCCAGCCACTGTCCTGAACAGACTTTCCATGTTGTGCGGGGATGTGGACGCGGTTCATTCTGACCAAGGAATGGAAACCAGAAGTTGTCCGCCACCCTGCCCTCGGCAGCCAAAGCCTCCAAGAACTCCTAGTCTGACTCTGCAAGACCACACCACTCCAGTTGGCGGGAGAATCCATCATCATCTCTCCCGCTGGAGGTCCATAACATCAGACAAGTGGGTCTTGCAGATCATTCAGGAGGAATGTTCTCTTCTTTTCCTTTCTTTTCCCCCTCCCTTTCAGAAAAATCAAGAACGGCTGGCGGAGGATCATTAAAAATTGCTCCAAGAGGAAGTAGCAGCTCTCCTGGTCAAGGGAACTATAGAGAGGGTCCCGGATTCAGAAGGAGGCAGTGGCTGTTATTCCTGCTACTTTCTGATTCCGAAGAAGAACAAAGAGTTGTGGCCCATTTTAGATCTTTGGACCTTCAATCTGTTCCTCAAGAAGAAGTTCAAGATGCTCACTTTAGCTCAGGTCTTGTTATCCCTAGACCAAGAGGATTGGATGGTAATGTTGGACCTGCAGGATTCGCATTTCCATATCCCCATACTGCTGGTCCACAGGCGTTATCTGCGGTTTAAGGTAAACCACAAGCACTTTCAGTTTACTGTGTTCCACTTCGGCATTACCAATGTCCCTCTGGTGTTCACCAAGGTGATGGTGGTGGTCGCTGTTCATCTGCGAATGTTAGGGGTGTCAATCTTCCCCTAACTTGACGACTGGTCGTTGAAGGCATCCTCGCCCAGGCTGTCGTCTCCCACCTTCAGACTATGGCGGACCTCCTGCATTTGCTGGTGTTCTCTATAAAGGTGCCAAAGTCGCACCTGACTCCTTCTCAGATGCTCTGTTTCATTGTGGCTGTTCTGGACACAGTGCATGTTAGACCTGGCACCTTGGCGTGAGTCTCCCTTCCACTTTTTGCTGATGTTCCCCAGATGTTTTTCGATGCTCAGGGCACTGCGCCACGGCCAAACCATGCCGCAGTGCAAGTGCTCCCTATGTAAAGTGTATCCGTAATTGGTTGCCATGATTGGCTTATTTGGTTTACTGTCAGTCCCCAGTAACGTGTAGATACAAATGCCGCTAGTGGGCCTGCAGCGCTGGTTGCGCCACCCACAGAAGCGGCCCAGTAAAAGATGTATCGGGTCCGCCATTGCAGACCCTGCGTATAGTCTGGTACTGTCACGCTGACTGTGCAAGTGCCCACACTTGCCAGTTCCTAAACCTTCCCTAACCTTCATATCAGTCACTCCTATGGTAGGCCCACGGGCAGGGTGCATTGTAAGCGTAAGGTAGGACAAGCCGGATGTGTGTGGCGTGTCCTAGTAGTGAATTACCGCCTTTTTCGTTCTTCACTATTGAAGGGCTGCCTGTCCTCTTAGGCCAAAGTGAGCGGCTGGAAGTATTACACCCTATAGTCCCAACCGGCTCAGAGAACACGGCGGCATGTCGAGTTTGGTATGCCTGAACTCAGAATAATAAAATACTTCCTTTAGCGAGGTTTATTTTAATATCCTGTGTTTGCAACTGCTACTTTTAGAAAGTTAGCATTTGCTCGCCTGACTATTTCAGCCCGCCTCTGCCAGGATGTGTATCCGCTGTCTGGGTTTGTGTGAGTGACAGGGCTGGGGAATTCCTGGGGACAGGCAGGGTGACCAGGTGGTGGATAGAGTGCTTACACCTGGATGGGTGGGCGGAGTAGTCCTTGACTTTGAATAGGGTTGTGCTCCACCACCACAATGCTGGCTCCACCTCCTGTGGAGCGTCTGATGTCTCTGCCCTACACCCTGAAAGAAGACTGCAGCGTTCTTAAACAGAGTACTCCAAAACCGGGTTGAACCAGGCTCAGGCCCCCTGGCCTGCTAAGATAAAATAAATCGAGTATAAAGGTAGGAGCCCTGCTCCTAAGAAATCAGATCCACTTTTGACGACTACGAACCTCTGCCCGACTAGAAGGACCAAGAGAAGCTGAGGAGAAGGAATCCTGCAGTGGTGCCTTGCTGAGAACGGAGAGGAAAAGACAAGAAAGGACTTTGAAGACTTGTGCCTGAAACTATCTCCATGGGCTTGATCACAAGCTTGCCCCCTGAACGGAACCCCAGGACCATTGGGTTCTATTCTGCCTGTGCCCATCTGCTGTTAGGCCTTTAGTTCTTATTCCCTGGCCAGAGTTGTGACTCGGGTGCCTTAGCCCTCCAAGGTCGTGACAGCTCGGAGCCTGGTCGCCCGCCGCCGAGAGCCCCGCTCAAGCTTGAGTCGCTCTCCGCTTCTGTGCCGGGCCGCCCGCTCTCCTGTCACCTCACCTGCTACGGAGCACGCTGTGCGCCTCTCATCTTCTCCCGCCGGAATCTGCACGGAGCGCATCTGATAGCCTCGGAAGGTCCGTACGTCGTAACGTACCTGACTGTCTCGCTTTGCCCTCCTGCATACCAAGGCTGTGCCGCACTCCAAGAAGGTCTTATGTACTGCGGTACCGAACGCCTGGTGCTGCACCCATCTGCCCGAGAACGCGACGCCCCACACAGATCCACAGGTACGAACTGGTGTGCTAAGAAGTAGTACGCCCCGGAGACCTGAACGGCGCCTCGCCCCGTGAGCTGCCTCAGATCCCGGATCGCCACAACCCTCCACACCATCCCCCTCACCCGCCTCGCACCTCGAGGGGGCTCCGAGCCGGATAGATCCTTCGGAGGACCGTTGGCCTTGTCCAGGGTCCGCCCTCACCAGTAGCCGCGCCTGAAACACCTCGGACATTCCTCACAAGGTACATTGGAACTCCATCCCGAGTTCGCATCGGATCCAGGGTCCGCAACGTTTGTTTTCCCTATCATCGTACCTTGCTAATCAAGAACACTTACGAACAATTGCCTATTTAAATCTGGTGGCCTTCATTCGCTAAACGTTATATGGTCTTGTGATAAACCTGCATATATTTTTACATAAAGTCTACGTATTTTTGATACAATCTTACGACTGGCGTCCGTTTGTGGTGGGTCAGTGGGTTTCTTGTATGTGATCATAAATGCTTAACTAACTATCGCCCTGAAGATTAACCTTGTCTGCTCGCGCCACACTACCTAGAGGGTGAGCAAGGGTTATTTCAAAAGGAGTAGTTCTCTTACCCTGACTAGAGGAGAGGGTCCCTGTTTGTCACAAGTGCATACCTGTGCCAACCAGAGACCCCCGAGTCTAACAGTGCAGTTTTGGGCCTATCCTCCCAAGCAATGAGTCCAGGATATTCAGGTTATGATTCCGATGTTTCAGCCTCTGTCCTAGATTTCGGCGAGACTGTCTTTGAGGCTGATGGGCCTCATGTCCTCCTGGATCCTGTGGGTAAAGCCTGCCATGTGGTGTATGCGGGCATTGCATTGGGACCTGAAGTTCCATTGGGCACAGCATCAAGGAAATCTCACAGAGGTGGTCCAGAACTTGGAAGGAACTGCAAGAGATCTGCGGTGGTGGTTGATGAAACGTGATTAGTCAATGGCAGACCCCACTCCCTTCCCCAAACAGATCTCACAGTCATGACAATTGTGTCACTTCTGGGATGGGGCAGCCATCTGAGAAAGGTGGAGATTAGGGGACGCTGGTCTCTGGCAGAGTCGTGGCTCCACATCAATTTGTTGGAGCTGTAAGCGATTTGTTTGCCATGAAAGGCATTTCTTCCCTCTGTCAAGGGAAAGTTAGTGCAGGTGTTCACATACAACATCACCGCCATGTGGTAATGCATCAATCAGGGTGGGGTGGGGTCGTGGGTTTGTTGAGGTAATTGAAATTTTTATGGTCAATTGTGTCCCTTAACGTGTACCCCAACGGCTCCATGTACGAGTTTCAAGTACATGTAATTTCCCTCCACAACCGAATCTGAAGACGCAAATACATTTGCGTCCAACGTTAACATGTCCTCTATCAGATCCACCATGAATGGATCGATAATTCAGTTCCTAAGTATGCCGTGCCACCGTCTTTACATGGTGCACTTTCACGTTTTTCCTGGCTCTGCCGAGCTAGGCCCTGAATTCTGTCTTCAAGCCACTTCTGTCTCTGCCTCTGAAAGCTGCAGCATGGAGATGCATCCCTGACCTCTGCCTTACTTCCTGCCAAGCGAGCTGATGCCCGGCTCGGCCTGGTCTGCCTGCCAAAAACAGTATTTTACCTTCGAGTTATCAGCGTAGCCAGCTCAGCTCCTCGAAAACACATTCCTGTCTAGTGATTTAGGTAAACATATCCCCGGCTGCAGAGCAAAGGGCCAAGCCTTCCTGTCTTCCTCATGAAATTTACAGTTCCCGTTACCCTGGTAGGCCCCTAGCTCCGTGCATTGCACTTAGACACGCATACATTCAGTATAGAATAGCCTCTGCCCGAAAGACCTTTTACTCCAGATTAAACATCCCCTAAATACTAGATATCAGATATGTTATAGGGACAGGTCGATCTGACATGCCAGACTTCTGTCTCCTCTACTAGTGCTAAAAGTCAGACCCTTAGCTTCCTCCAGATGCACGTCAATCACACGTCATATAAACTGCGCGCGCATTCAGGTCACAGGTTTCAGCTGACTCTGCAAGAATTCTCTATGCATCCACCCACTTATGACACTTTTCTGTGACGTTTCTAGTACACGCCTCTGTGCACACCCCTATTCACGCCTTTTTGCTACGCACATGTGTTCTTATCATATACATTTCACTTGTCACGCCTACTGTATTCAGTGCTACTGTGTCATTTTACTATATATGTCATGTACTGTTAATAAATCGTTGACATCTTTCCTGCCATCATTGCATATCCGAACCCTTGTATTGATGGAATAGATTTCCATGACTCGAGTCATCATTTATGATTAAAGCCCGTATGACTCTGATGCCACGGACTCTGCCTCTCATTTGATTGAGCTATTTCTTTACTTGACCGAAATTATCTGGCAAACTCGTATACGGTAAAATATTTACCACATAATTTGGCGCCCGAATAGGGACCCCTCCCCCACCCCACGCGCCGGCGATGCGTCGCAGGTTTCGCCCCCGACTACAGCTGTGACGGACCCCATGCGCATCTGCAGGTTTTCCTGTATCTCCCTCAGGCCTACGGAGATGACGGAGACTGCGGTCGACATCCAGACGAGGCGGTGAGGAGTGCGGAGGATCCCGACCAGAGCCCAGCCGAGAGAGCAGTGTCCGAGGTATCGAGAGGCCCACCAGTATTGTCGAGGCGCATGCGTAGTGCGCAGCAGCAGCAGTGACGTCGTAGCGGTCCAGTCCAGTCGAGTTTCCGAGGCCTTCCGTTCCGTGCTTCCCGGTGAGTACCATTGCTGGGGACGCATCAAGACGGGTGCATTAATTTGTGTCCGGTCAAGACGGGTTTGGGTACACAGATCCGGTCTGCACTGTTTTAGCAGTGTATCTGTACTGTTTAGCAGTACATCCAGTATCCAGTTATCTAGTTATTGTTGTTCGTTCCGAAATGTTTCAATGTGTTTTAATGTCGTGGTATGAGTGATTGTTTGCATTTTCTTGTTGTGTTTATAGAGTCTAGATCACGGTAGCCATGCCTTTATTTTCGAAGTTGCGACAAATAGGAACTAGGAAAGGGATACTCGAAGAAGCAGTTCCCATCCCACCCAGGGATACTCCTGGACATTTTATGTACCACAAGCACGGCTTAGACGCCATATTATACCTAGACTTGTGGGTGGATTATACGAAAGACTTAGCAGAGAATCAGAAATGGCCCGTTACAGGGACATGGGATGCCGAGTGCATCATGAGAGTAGAGGAAGCGTTATGGAAAAAGAAAGCCAGACAGTCACAGAAAGATGCCATTGAACTATGGCGTAAAGAATCACATAGACGGACAGAGAAAGCATTCAGAAAAGTAGAGAAAAGTAGAGAGGATTCCGAAAAAGCTAAAGAAAAAGAACTACTAGAAGAAGGACAGCGAGTCAGAATAGAACAACACGAAAGACAGAGCAACGCAATTATGACAGGACTGTATCCAGTCCTGGCCGAGGGCTTGCCCAAGGCGACCCCGGAAATACCGAAAGATCTGCCCCCTCCATTGGTTCCGACTAAATTACGTCACAAGACCGCAGCGGACATTTTTCTTTCTTCCTATTTAGACGACGTAGCTCCCGCATATACCAATGTACCCGTACCACCTGTACCTGTACCACCCGTTGATCATCTGCCCCCAGGTCCACAACAGCAGACCCCTCCCGCACCGCTTCCCGCACCTGTTGTCACTTCCCCTATTGTTCTCCCTGGTATTCATCCGCTTAATCCCTTTGGGCCTGGCGCTGTTCAGGGCCCAACTCCGTTACAAGTACCGACCCTACAGCCAGGTTACGCTCAAGCCTCCGCCTCGGGAGGTGCTACAGGAGGTTATCGCACCCCGCCACAGTTACATCGTGTGACAATGAGAGAGTTAGCAATGCAGCGGACACCTAAAGCTGCCCCAGCTGAAAAACTTAAAGAACAGCTTACAGATTGCAGATATGACACAGTGCCTGGAAAAGCAGGACCCATGATGTTAGCATCCCTACGTTTAAGACGTGTTACAGATTATTTGATATTATTACCAGAAATGCCAAAACATCTAGACAATATATATCATTTCATTAGAACAGGAGAAAGACCGGAGTGTGTTGGTGAAGCCATGTCACATCAGAAAGTTGAGACACAAGGTTTAATAATGCGATTTTTGGTTAATTGTTTGATAAGGGAACAAGACCAGCCCAGTTTTCCGCAAGAAGAGATGGATAGATTGAACAGATGGAGTCAGAATATTGCCGAGGGTAAACATGATAGAGAGAGAAGTATACATGCTATGGTTAGAAAGATCCGTAAAGAAATAATAGCAATACATGCCCGACGAGAATCTGAAAGGCTTTCTGAGTCAGACGATAAAGAAACGTCAGAGGAGGAAGAACCAGAGAATCCAGCAGAAACCTCGCAACAGGCGAGGGAAGGCATGATAGCGTATGTAGGTAGAGAGAAACTACCCAGACAGTATCCTCTTGATAGGCCCTTCGACAGACCCATTCGTCTAGAAAACAAGAAACGATACCTTTGTCCGATACCAGAGCAATGTTCCCTTGAACATATTTTTCAAACCACTGATAAAGTACTGAAGGAAAGAGTAGGTTATCACGAACTCAATACCTTACGTGATCAGGAACTAGCCCGGTCCGCAGTACAGTGGGCCGGGGATGACAGCATATATAAAGACGAATCAGTAGTGCAAACATTTTTGAGTCTTACTCCAGAAGAACAGCGACTAGCCGGTATATACATGACCCAACACCTCATTATACAGTATGAAAACCAAGCATCTGACCCAGGTCCGTTATATAATATATTGCAAGACTTACTCATGAGAAGATGGAGAGGTCTAGGTACCGATTTAATTGAAATAATCTTAGAACAACGTCACAAGTATAGAACTTTCCTTACTCCACATCTTGTTTCCGTTCCACCCCCAGTTAGACAACCATATCACCTAGACAAACAGAATCCTTTACTAGAAGTACATCCAGTCAGGAAATCCGATGACACCCTTGAACGCGTGTTTGTATACACGCCTATAACTAAAATGGAATTGTTAGAAATGAAGAAAATAGTGCCCAGCCATGATAAAGACCCTGCAGGTTTCCACCGTGAAATAAAAGACATGTTACTCATGGGAGATTACACCTATCCCGACATTATGAAAATATTGAAAGTATTATTGCCTGCCGGAATTTACGAGAAACTCAAGGAAAAAGAATGGGAGGTGGGAGACAAAAAGAATAATTGGGCTGCATTAGAAGCAGAAGAAACTGGTCGAACCCCAGGTTTAGGTCTTGGGGACAAAACTAAAGCATTACCAGGATTGTTAGTACAAGTTTTGCCACGGTTATTGGCAACTAAAAAGGAGGATTGGGATGCAATCTCAGCCTGTAAACAGAAACACGACGAAGACACTAGTGATTTTTATTCCCGATTCGAGAAATGTTTTATTATTAATAGTGGCTTGAAAACAAGTAGCGAGTCATACCCACACCTTTTCGTAACCAAATTAGTCGAGAATTCCCTGCCCCAAGTTAAGAATCGTGTATTGAAGGTCGAGAGCACATGGCAAGCAAATACGCCTTCCCAAATGTTACAGATGTTACAGTACCACCAGAACAGAATTAGGGAGGAACATGATCACGAACAGAGACGTATGAAAGACACGAAAATGAAAGTACTAGTGGCTCAGTCAGTTCCAGCTGACGGCCATAAAAGGGGTACGACGCAATCCAATAATTCAAATTCAGCAGCTCCTGTTAAAGGCCCATGCAACTATTGTAAACAGCCAGGTCATTATGTAAACGATTGTGCAGTCTTGAAACACAATATAGCCACAGGTAAAACTAAAGAGAGACCGCGTCCTCCTAGACAGGACCAGGTCCAACAACACGTTCCACAGAATGTTCAGCCTATGCAGATTCCACAACAGACCGTAGCGATACCACAGCCACAACCCATTGCCGCAACACAACATGTAACACAGTAGATGTACCAGTATGCACAATCTGACTATCCCGATTACCAGCAATACACATGAAACAGCCTAGAGAGGGAGGTTGGCTTGCCTCTTATTGAGGTTCCTGTAGATCAAGAGGGTCCTTATGTACATAGTCAGGTATTAGGAAAGGATAGAACATTTTTGATTGACACAGGGGCAAGCAGAACGACCATCAGTCATGACGAGGTTCCAGGGGCACCCCTCTCAGACTCACAGAATGTTTCCCTTGGATTTTCAGGAAAGCCTATTGTTAATGAAGTTTCGAAACCTGTTCCCCTAGCAGTTGGTCCATTATCTCGTACTACAGACTTATTGCTCACGAAATCATGTCCAGAAAACTTGCTTGGTATAAAGACTCTGAAAGCTCTAAGAGCCGTAATTTGTTGTTCTCCGGAAGGAGTCAGGTTGTTTCTTCGTGATTTTAAGGGACATTATGTATTGAGAGATTTTGACCCCAGATTACAGAATGTTCCTGCACATTTATGGGCAAAAGGCCCCACTGATGTAGGTTGTATGCACATTACTCCATACCGTGTCACACTCAAGCCAGGAGTAGTACTACCACGCATCCGACAATACAAGTTACCCCCAGATGCTGTAGTGGCTTTACTGAAAATCATTGACGAGCTCATTGCACAAGGAGTGGTTGTAGAAACCGACTCAAATGTCTGTAATTCCCCTATCATTCCAATTCTTAAACGTACAGATCCAAAGGCACCTCCAGTTTATCGATTAGTGATCGATTTACGAGAATTAAATAAATGCATTGTACCACAGTATCCAGTGGTCCCAGACATTTCGTCCTTATTGACAGCTATTGATTCTGAAGCGACGTTCTTTACTGTAATAGATCTCAAGAACGCTTTCTTTAGCGTCCCCATTGATCCGGAAAGCCAATACCTTTTCGGATTCTGTTTAAATGGCCGAAGCTTCAAATTTGCACGCGCACCTCAAGGATTCACAGAAAGCCCCAGTATCTACAGCCAAGCATTGAAAAGACAACTTGACAGTATTCTCATGCCTGCCAACACTGCCCTACTCCAATACGTCGATGATCTATTGATCACCGCCCGTAGTGAACCAGAATGTGAACAAGCATCACTGACAGTTCTGCATTTCCTGGCGGACAAGGGACACAAGGTGTCTCCTTCGAAGCTACAATTCTGTGCCCAGCAAGTGGTGTACCTTGGGCACTTGCTGTCCAAGTGGGGTAGGCAGCTGACACCCGAACGAATTCAGTTAATTGCACATCTTCCGCAACCCAAGACACAGAAAGAAGTACGAGCCTTTATTGGACTCACTTCCTATTGCAGACAATGGATTCCACAATATGCATTCCTAGCTAAACCACTTATACAGTTGACAACACAGGAGGCAGCGTCTTCGACTGTCCTCCCTTGGACTCAGGAACATACACAAGCTTTTGACGAATTAAAGAAAGCCTTATGTCAAGCACCAGTTTTAGCGACACCATGTTACAGCAAACCTTTTACGCTTTTTGTCACAGAACGCGATGGCACAGCGTTGTCGGTTCTCACTCAGGTTCAAGCAGACAAACACAGACTGTGTGCTTATTTTTCGAGTACATTGGATCCAGTAGCTCAGGCCTTGCCTGCGTGCTTAAAATCAGTTGCAGCAACAGCTCTAGCAATCAGACAAAGTGATTCCATTGTATTGGGACATCAATTGACAGTACAAGTTCCACATTCTGTAGAGGTTCTCCTAAACAGAACACAGACTCAACACTTGACTATAGCACGACTGACAGGTTATGAATTGACATTATTCCAACCACACATAGAAATCAGACGCTGCAATACACTGAATCCTGCTACACTTCTACCATCAAGCACAACAGATCCTACTCCACATGACTGCGTAGATGTAGTTGACACAGTTACGAAACCCCGACAAGACTTGACAGATGTCGCATTACTCAATCCAGACCTGACACTTTATGTGGATGGTTCATGTTTGAGAACAAGTACAGGAGAGTTAGTGGCCGCGTATGCAGTGACCACTGAAACTGAAGTCATAGAAGCACATCGCATTGACACCTTGTCAGCCCAAGCAGCAGAGCTCATTGCTCTGACTCAAGCCTGTATACGAGCCAAGGACTTGAAAGTAAACATATACACAGATTCACGTTATGCATTCGGAGTCGTACACGACTTCGGTGTACTCTGGCAAGAAAGAGGTTTCTTGACCTCTCACGGATCCAAGATACAACATGGTCCCCTCATTCAAGCCCTGTTAGAGGCAATACATTTGCCTACAGCTGTAGCTATCATGAAGTGCAAGGCACATACGAAAGTCACAGACAAGATTTCTCAGGGCAATGATTTTGCAGATCGAATAGCGAAACATACAGCACTGACTCAGACTCAAACGACGGACATGACAAAGACTGATGTAACTTCACTGACACATAGTATGACAGTCAAAGATCCTACACAAGATGTCATTGACATACAGACACATGCTACTCCAGATGAAATAAAGAAATGGGCTGAACAAGGAGGGGTCCAGACAGATCAGGGATGGATGACGAGGGGAAAGACCACATGGTTTCTCCCTGACTCTATGGTCCAGGTTATCATCAATACAGCACATAGTCCAGCACACTTAGGAGAAAAAGCCATGTTAGACAGTTTACAGAACCTTTGGTTCAACAAGCATTTACGAGCAGCAGCAAAACAGAAAGTGCGTACCTACATGATCTGTTGTCAGTTCAACCCAGGAAAAGGTGTTCCCGTAGCGCAAGGTGGATTTCATCCTCCTGACTATCCTTTTGAAGTCCTCCAGATGGATTATATCCAGATGGAAAGATGCCGAGGATTCAAGTATGTCCTCGTAGTCGTTTGTGCTCTATCCCGATGGACAGAAGCATATCCCGTCCCAGATTACACTGCCCCGACCACTGCCAAGCAGCTGGTTCATGAGTTTTTCCCTCGATACGGTTTGCCCCGTGTCGTGTATTCAGATAACGGTCAGCCATTTTCATCCGAGCTTATGAAGCAAGTCTCGCTTCTATTGGGGTACCAGTGGAAGTTTCACTGTGTCCGGCATCCTGAGGCGGCAGGTCTCGTGGAGCGGCACAATCAGACTCTGAAAACTCGCCTTGCCAAAGTGTGTAAAGAGAAGGGTGTAGATTGGATAGTAGCTTTGCCAGTTGCTCTTTTTTACATGAGAATGGTAGCCCATTCTAGGACAGGGCTATCCCCGTATGAGGTGGTCTTCGGTAGGCCTCCTAATATGTGGGGGACACCTCTGCCGCGAAAAATTACTGATGTTGATAGTACTATGTTGACAGATTACCTTGCTTCCTTGATGTCTGCACTACAATCATGTCGTTCACAGGTCGCGGCAGCCTTCCCAGACAACACCGAGGTGAAGCCACATGAACTGGTCCCGGGTGATATCGTAGTCGTTCGGAATTTCGACCGATCAAGCCCTTTGGAGCCCCGCTGGAAGGAGCCGAAGATCGTTTTGTTAACAACCAGGACAGCTGTTAAACTGGAGGGGCGCAAGGGTTGGGTGCACTCCAGTCACGTCAAGAGATTCTTTGGACTTCCGCCAAAATCTGAATCCCAGAACTCCCACGTACCAGTGACTGATACCAAACTCCCCCTTCTAGAGAAAACTCCCCAAGAGGAGTACAGACAGAAATTGAGGTCTAGTAAGTCAGACAGTTTAATTGTTTAAGTCCCCCTCGGGTGAAGCGGTTAGGCAGTTTCTGACAATGTACAAGTTAGACCCAAATAGAGAGATAGATAGACAGGAGACCAAGAAACGAAAATATTGTAAAAGTCTCCGGAGCAGATGCGTCTGCACATTACTTATTATGTTTTTTCTGAGTCTTACGGTTATCATTTTGAGTTGGATGCTATACATGTATTTTCCTCTTGCACATTCTTTTTCTAATGACACTGTCGAGCACACGTTTAGTGCTCTTCCTCCACACAAATTGTCTTACAGGCTTGCGCTGCGCAACAATACATTTATTCGTATGTTACACCATTCTCATCAGATCAACAATGCTACTAATTGTTGGATATGTGGCCGACTCCCTCCCTATCAGAACTACAAGGGAGCTCTGCCCCTCTTTCCTTACCCGTTCACACATAATGGTTCCTGTGGTGCATGGTTTAGTTTAATATCCTCTATAAACACCGAGTCTAGAGTTTCCCAAAGCAATTGGATATGGGGAAATCTGAACACAGTCATGAACAAGGCATGTTTCCCAGACAAGGAGGGTCTTCCATAAATGACAGGGACAGATCTAGAAAACGAAGTGTATGGATTAGGCAATTTTACACTTAACCTCATGATTCTAAATGTTCAGTCAGAAACCAGTCCAGACTTGCCATCCATATCAGTTCTACCAGCGAAAGGTGTATTATGTGTCAGAAAGAAAGGTTCAGTACATCTAGGTCACAGTGACTGTACTACTGTGGTCGAATTCAGTGATAAAGGCAAGTCTACATTCAAAGCTTCCCGACATTCCTATTTCATTTGTGGTCAGACAGTTTATGTCCGTTTACCTCCAGACTGGGATGGTACCTGTTTCATTGCATTCTTATTGCCACCAGTATTCCTAGCCCCATCTGACTATCACAGGAATTCCCGCCTTAACATTGTTAGACACAAGAGAGACCTCCCTATAGTTGATCAGACTGAAACTACATGGGAACAATACACAGATTTCAATAAAGGATTCTTTCCCTATCTAGGCACTGTCTCCAATAGTAAACTGATACGCAAATTAACCAGAATACTTGAAGCTGTAGTAAATGAGACTACTTCTGCCCTGGGCAACTTAACAGAGGAGCAGTCTGCTATGAGGCTTGTCGTTCTTCAGAACCGCCTTGTCCTTGACGTCATCTTGGCCGATAGGGGCGGAGCTTGTAGAGTCATCGGATCCAGTTGCTGCGTGTTTATTCCAAATAACGCGCCATCAGTCTATAAGGCCATTACCCGACTTCATGAAATTGCCCATCTGATACACCAGAATCCAGGCTCCTGGACTTGGTCCGGTTGGCTCTGGAGTGTGATCACAGCTTGGGGATGGAAACTACTGTCATTCCTAGGAATCATATTGGCCATAGTATTCAGTTGTTGTCTATGTCTGCAATGTGGGCCAGCGATTTGCGGCTTGTGCGCCACAGCTTGTGTTCCCCATTCAAGTTCACGTTCCCATTCCAGAAGAAAGAAAGAAGAGCAAATGATGTTATATGAACAGATTGATGGTCTCATGAACATCGACATATCATGAAGGGTCCGTAGGGGACAAGGAGGGAATGAGGTAATTGAAATTTTTATGGTCAATTGTGTCCCCTAACGTGTAACCCAACGGCTCCATGTACGAGTTTCAAGTACATGTAATTTCCCTCCACAACCGAATCTGAAGACGCAAATACATTTGCGTCCAACGTTAACATGTCCTCTATCAGATCCACCATGAATGGATCGATAATTCAGTTCCTAAGTATGCCGTGCTACCGTCTTTACATGGTGCACTTTCACGTTTTTCCTGGCTCTGCCGAGCTAGGCCCTGAATTCTGTCTTCAAGCCACTTCTGTCTCTGCCTCTGAAAGCTGCAGCATGGAGATGCATCCCTGACCTCTGCCTTACTTCCTGCCAAGCGAGCTGATGCCCGGCTCGGCCTGGTCTGCCTGCCAAAAACAGTATTTTACCTTCGAGTTATCAGCGTAGCCAGCTCAGCTCCTCGAAAACACATTCCTGTCTAGTGATTTAGGTAAACATATCCCCGGCTGCAGAGCAAAGGGCCAAGCCTTCCTGTCTTCCTCATGAAATTTACAGTTCCCGTTACCCTGGTAGGCCCCTAGCTCCGTGCATTGCACTTAGACACGCATACATTCAGTATAGAATAGCCTCTGCCCGAAAGACCTTTTACTCCAGATTAAACATCCCCTAAATACTAGATATCAGATATGTTATAGGGACAGGTCGATCTGACATGCCAGACTTCTGTCTCCTCTACTAGTGCTAAAAGTCAGACCCTTAGCTTCCTCCAGATGCACGTCAATCACACGTCATATAAACTGCGCGCGCATTCAGGTCACAGGTTTCAGCTGACTCTGCAAGAATTCTCTATGCATCCACCCACATATGACACTTTTCTGTGACGTTTCTAGTACACGCCTCTGTGCACACCCCTATTCACGCCTTTTTGCTACGCACATGTGTTCTTATCATATACATTTCACTTGTCACGCCTACTGTATTCACTGCTACTGTGTCATTTTACTATATATGTCATGTACTGTTAATAAATCGTTGACATCTTTCCTGCCATCATTGCATATCCGAACCCTTGTATTGATGGAATAGATTTCCATGACTCGAGTCATCATTTATGATTAAAGCCCGTATGACTCTGATGCCACGGACTCTGCCTCTCATTTGATTGAGCTATTTCTTTACTTGACCGAAATTATCTGGCAAACTCGTATACGGTAAAATATTTACCACATAATTTGGCGCCCGAATAGGGACCCCTCCCCCACCCCACGCGCCGGCGATGCGTCGCAGGTTTCGCCCCGACTACAGCTGTGACGGACCCCATGCGCATCTGCAGGTTTTCCTGTATCTCCCTCAGGCCTACGGAGATGACGGAGACTGCGGTGGACATCCAGATGAGGCGGTGAGGAGTGCGGAGGATCCCGACCAGAGCCCAGCCGAGAGAGCAGTGTCCAAGGTATCGAGAGGCCCACCAGTAGTGTCGAGGCGCATGCGTAGTGCGCAGCAGCAGCAGTGACGTCGTAGCGGTCCAGTCCAGTCGAGTTTCCGAGGCCTTCCGTTCCGTGCTTCCCGGTGAGTACCGTTGCTGGGGACGCATCAAGACGGGTGCATTAATTTGTGTCCGGTCAAGACGGGTTTGGGTACACAGATCCGGTCTGCACTGTTTTAGCAGTGTATCTGTACTGTTTAGCAGTACATCCAGTATCCAGTTATCTAGTTATTGTTGTTCGTTCCGAAATGTTTCAATGTGTTTTAATGTCGTGGTATGAGTGATTGTTTGCATTTTCTTGTTGTGTTTATAGAGTCTAGATCAAGGTAGCCATGCCTTTATTTTCGAAGTTGCGACAAATAGGAACTAGGAAAGGGATACTCGAAAAAGCAGTTCCCATCCCACCCAGGGATACTCCTGGACATTTTATGTACCACAAGCACGGCTTAGACGCCATATTATACCTAGACTTGTGGGTGGATTATACGAAAGACTTAGCAGAGAATCAGAAATGGCCCATTACAGGGACATGGGATGCCGAGTGCATCATGAGAGTAGAGGAAGCGTTATGGAAAAAGAAAGCCAGACAGTCACAGAAAGATGCCATTGAACTATGGCGTAAAGAATCACATAGACGGACAGAGAAAGCATTCAGAAAAGTAGAGAAAAGTAGAGAGGATTCCGAAAAAGCTAAAGAAAAAGAACTACTAGAAGAAGGACAGCGAGTCAGAATAGAACAACACGAAAGACAGAGCAACGTAATTATGACAGGACTGTATCCAGTCCTGGCCAAGGGCTTGCCCAAGGCGACCCCGGAAATACCGAAAGATCTGCCCCCTCCATTGGTTCCGACTAAATTACGTCACAAGACCGCAGCGGACATTTTTCTTTCTTCCTATTTAGACGACGTAGCTCCCGCATATACCAATGTACCCGTACCACCTGTACCTGTACCACCCGTTGATCATCTGCCCCCAGGTCGTATACGGTAAAATATTTACCACAGAGAGGCCCTGCGTCTCTGGACATGGCTGGACCAGCAGGGTATAAACCTAGTGGTTCAACGCCTGGCAAGTTCTCTAAATGCCAGGCAGACAAGCTCAACCAACGATGCCTAGCGGAACATGAATGGCATCTCCAGTCAAAGATGGCGCGAGGTCTCTTTCAGCATTGGGGAGATCCTTGGTTAGATCGGTTTGTCTCTGAAGAGAATGTGCAGTGTCAGCAATACCGCGTGCTGGAGTTTCCAAGGAGGCTATCACTCAGTGACACCTTTCCTCGTGAGTGGCGCTCAGGCCTGATGTACGGATTTCCACCCATACCACTACTGCCCAGGGTTTTGAAGAAGACCCGGAGTGCCTGGGCCCAAGTCATTCTTGTGGCTCCAGACTGGGCAAGAAAAGTCTGTTATCCAGAGCTTCTGAAATGAGCATTGATCCTGCAACCAGGCTGCCCCTTCGGGAGAATCCTCTGTCACAGCAGCAGGGGAGGGTCCTCCACCTGAACCCGTCAACTCTGCGCCTTCATGCATGAAGAATGAAGATTGAGCGGCAGCAGTTGATGGCTTTTGACCTTCCTCCCGAGGTATGCAATATTATTTTGGCGGCCAGGTGGCCCTCCACTAAGATGATCTACATCTGCTGTTGGCAGAAATTTGTATTATACTGTACAGAAAGGTCTATTGACCCTTTTTCTGCTTCTGTGTCCACTATTCTTCGAATCATTTTAACCCTTGCCCAGCAGGGCTCTGCCTTGGGTCCTCTCAAGGGTTATCTTTCTGCTTTTTTTTGCAACTGCCAGACCAGGTTCTGATGGGACTGGCTCACTTGTTTCCTCCCACACCCTTTGGTATGCCACAGTAGGACCTTAATCTAGTTCTTATGTGTGCTCACTTCGAGCCTTTGCACAACTTTCCCCTCCAGCTGCTTACCATCAAGACAGCCTTTCTGGTGGCGATAACATCTACCCGGAGGGTGAGTGAGTTGCAGGCGCTATCATGCACGCTACCCGACATGATGTCTTTCCCAGACAAAGTGGTGCTTCCCATCCGTGCTTAATTTTCGCCAAATGTTGTGACCCCTTTCCATCTGGGTCAATCCATCATGCTGCTCACCTTCTTTACTCCCCTGCATCCCTCTAAGGAAGATGAGTGTCTCCACCATCTGAACTCAAAAAGAGTGTTGTTGTTCTACCATGACTGCACAAAAGTGTTCCGGGTGGACGACCAACTCTTTGAAAAGAGCAACAAGACCTTCAATAGGCATTGGAACAATCTTAACCTCATCTTGTTGCATCCTTGATACCATAATTGCATACCAGATGTGGAGGCTATCTGAATGATTCAACAAACTTATACCACTCAAGGCCTCAACACGATCAAACAATGGATGGAAGACACTCAGGCTCAACACAAACATAAGACATTTACATAGGCACTCCTCACTAACTAGCCAAATGTTGGGAACCCTATCCATCTGGGTCAATCCATCATGCTGCTCCCCTTCTTTACTCCCCTGCATCCCTCTAAGGAAGATGAGTGTCTCCACCATCTGAACTCAAAAAGAGTGTTGTTGTTCTACCATGACTGCACAAAAGTGTTCCGGGTGGACGACCAACTCTTTGAAAAGAGCAACAAGACCTTCAACAGGCATTGGAACAATCTTAACCTCATCTTGTTGCATCCTTGATACCATAATTGCATACCAGATGTGGAGGATTGGTGTCGGTACAACGCGTTTTTTTACAACGCATTCCGTTACATCGGAATTTTTACAACGCAGGATCCATTACATCGGATGCCATTACAACGCATGGCATTACATAGCAGATGCTATTACAACGCATGGCATTACATCGTAAGTATAGGTAAGTATACCTTTTTTTAAAAAATGTTATTAACTTAATTTAATTAATTTAATTTAATTAATTTAATTAAAATACATTTTAAAATAGTAATTAATTTAATTTAATAAAATAAAATCTATTTATTTAATTTAATTTTAATAAAAATTGTAATTAATTTAATTAATATAATGAAATTAATTTAATTTAAATGTTTTTAAAATTGTAATTAAATTAAATTAATTAAAATAATTTATTTAATTTAAATAATTTAATTAAAAAATGTAATTAATGTAATATAATTAATTTAATTTAATAAATATATTTTAATTAATTTATAAATGGTAAATATAATTTAATTAGCCCTAAACACAAACCTACCCCTGAACCCTAAAATACCCCTGTATCCCAAAACCCAAACCCTGCCCTAAAACCTAAAAACACCCCTGTACCCCAAAACCCAAACCCTGCCCTAAAACCTAAAAACACCCCTGTACCCCAAAACCCAAACCCTGCCCTAAAACCTAAAAACACCCCTGTACCCCAAAACCCAAACCCTGCCCTAAAACCTAAAAACACCCCTGTACCCCAAAACCCAAACCCAGCCCTAAAACCTAAAAACACCCCTGTACCCCAAAACCCAAACCCAGCCCTAAAACCTAAAAACACCCCTGTACTCCAAAACCCAAACCCTGCCCTAAAACCTAAAAACACCCATGTACCCCAAAACCCAAACCCTGCCCTAAAACCTAAAAACACCCCTGTACCCCAAAACCCAAACCCTGCCCTAAAACCTAAAAACACCCCTGTACCCCAAAACCCAAACCCTGCCCTAAAACCTAAAAACACCCCTGTACCCCAAAACCCAAACCCTGCCCTAAAACCTAAAAACACCCCTGTACCCCAAAACCCAAACCCAGCCCTAAAACCTAAAAACACCCCTGTACCCCAAAACCCAAACCCAGCCCTAAAACCTAAAAACACCCCTGTACCCCAAAACCCAAACCCTGTCCTAAAACCTAAAAACACCCCTGTACCCCAAAACCCAAACCCTGCCCTAAAACCTAAAAACACCCCTGTACCCCAAAACCCAAACCCAGCCCTAAAACCTAAAAATACCCCTGTACCCCAAAACCCAAACCCTGCCCTAAAACCTAAAAATACCCAAACACCCCAAAACATATACCTCAGTACCCCAAAACATATACTCCTATACTCATACTTATTTAAAAAATTACTTACATTAATATATTTAATTTATAATATTGAAAAACATAAATAAATATATTTATTTATAATTAATAATAATTAAATTAATTATATAATATTAAATAAAATAAAAAAAATCATATACTTACCAATACTTACGATGTAATGGTATGCGTTGTAATAGCATCTGCTATGTAATATCCTGCGTTGTAATGGCATCCGATGTAATGGAACCAGCGTTGTAAAAGCTGCGTTGTAACAGCATTGCGTTGTAAAAATTGCGATGTAACAGTAACATACCGATGTGGAGGCTATCTGAATGATTCAACAAACTTATACCACTCAAGGCCTCAACACGATCAAACAATGGATGGAAGACACTCAGGCTCAACACAAACATAAGACATTTACATAGGCACTCCTCACTAACTAGCTGAAAACATTCTCATCACTCTCTACACAGTTCCGACAACTTACTGCTCAATAGACCCTCCCTCAAGAAATCAAGAATTCTCAGACAGTCCTTATACAGGAGTGTACTGGGGGTTTGAAACTCTATCCCCTGCCTTCAGATCAAACTAGGACTGTAGAAAATTCCAATAATGACCGTAAGGTCCTTGTATTTAAACCTCTTTGCTACCCCTTAACTTCAGGCACATAACTCTATGAAGCAGACTTTTGATACCATTGATTTTCTCCCCACCTTTCAACTATCAGTGCCTGAATATTCTTATTTCATGGACCATTTTCAGTCTTTGTAAATATATATTTGTTTCCAACTCATACCAAATTGGGTCCCTCTAGGTACTACTTCTTACAATGTTTATTATAGTCTTTCTTGTGTTGTTTTAGAATTCATTTTTACTCTTCCTCTGTCAAGCTCTTCTCTACCACTTTAGAGCAAGGTCCATGCAGCATGAATCCACATGTAAATAAATAAATTGAAGACAGACAATAAAACCTTTGAAGTCAATGGAAGGGTCAAATGGCTGTGATGACAAGCTCCACTTACTATATTATAAAAGGATCTACAAAATGGCCATCAAAAAAGCAGAAAGGCTCCTACACCCATTGGAGGTCTGAAGTATAATACCAATAGAAGAAACTTTGGGGAATCCTCTGAGAATTCCACAACTCGGCCTAGAACTCTAGCAAGATTCCAGTGCTGCAAGTATGTGTGATGCTCTTGCAGACCATCAGCCATGAAAACTGATACCTTGGAAAACTATTTGAGAAGAAAGTAAACCAGCAACCTCAGTTCTCAGACCATGAAGCATGAAACAATATCCTCTGGTACACAATAGATTGTGGCAACTTTCAAGCAACTCTTTACCACACGATTCAACAATACTGTCAAATTCACCATCTGAGATGGATCGCTCTTGGACAGTAGTCCACCTCAAGCTTTAAAAGGCATCCAGCTCTTCATTAACCTCCATCCAGATCAGAATCATTCTTACTACAGATTTCTCCCCCACAAGTGTGGAGAATCTGCAATAGTAAATCCCATTCAGAGAGGTGGAAAGTGTGCATGACAAGGCATGGTTAGCCTTGTAAGTTTGGGACCACCCATAATATCATATTTTTAGGGGGCATTCCCGGGCCAAAATCTCACCTTTTCCCGCTGTTTTCCCTCCCAGAATGGGAACTGTAAGAATCACCCTCAGATTTGGTGGGGTGTAGACAAAGGACTTTTCTCACTGTGAAAAGCACTCTTTACCATTCCCCTTGCCCCTGGTGTACAAAACAAATGTGCATTTTCACAGCAGGCTCCATTCTTCCTTTACCTAATTCTTCACCATGTAGAAGTATGGCGTGTGCCATAGTAATACCCATTCTACCAATGTCAGAAGGACGAAAGGCTGAGATGCTCCTGATGGAAGTCACAATCATGCCTTGCAGGTTTTAGATCCCTGAAGAAGGCACTATGCATATGTAAATATTGATGCATATTTTTACATATTTGGCAACTGCATGTATATAGCGTTTTATAGCTCTGACAATGGATTAGATAGCCAGTTAATAGAACATTCTTGACTTTACTTAATTTGAGGAGTCTGCTACTCTGTACATTGTGAGTCGTCTTGTAGCAATAAGAAAATAAACTACTGCTTATATTGATTTTGTGATGTCATGTACAACTAATTTCATATCTTTTTTTTTGGGAGTCAAAAATCCTTATTGTGTGCTTTTAGGGTCATATTATCAAGAAAGGCGATAAAATTATCGCAGATTTAGCGGCAGGAAACTGCCGCTAAAGCTGCGATAATGGGCTAGATAATATGCTCTTGTAAATTCCCATAGCAGCCCAGGTTAACACCAGAACCTGGGCTGCTATAGGAATTCACAAGAGCATATTAAAGCGGCGATAATTTTATCGCCAGTTCTTTATAATATATTTGTGGATTGAATAGGATCCGATAAAAGCAGCTTTTGTCTCTGCTGATTCTTTCACACCTTTAACCACAGAAACATTAAGAACTCATCTCTGTTCTTTCTTTACCATGAAAGGGGGAACACAAAGGCACAACCTATGCTGACAACACCCAATTTGTGGTTTCCCTCCTACCCGGGCAGGAAGTTGGGACTGAGAGGCGTTTTCAGGACTGCATGGAAGCAGTAGGCAATTGGATGGGGGACAACTGTTAAAAAATTGAACTCTGATAAGACAGAGGTGGTTTTATTTGGTAATGACCATAATTGATGGACTCCTAATTGTTGGCCGCCATCGATGGTTCCTTTCCTATACCTACGAAGAAGGCTAAGAACTTAGGTGTTATTGTGGATGACAAAATCAACTTTGGAGGCCAAATAAATGCAGTTTCATCTAAAACCACATTTGTTATTAAAACAATTTTTAAAAATCTGCCTTTTTTGCCGATAGGTAGTCAACAGACCGTGGTTACTGCTTTGTTCTTATCAAAGCTTGAATATTGTAATGGGCTGTATTTAAACATTCAGGAACGCTTTATGAACAAGCTCCAAATGCTGCAGAATGCTGCAGCTAGGCTTCTCACCGGTACGCCAAAGTTTGCCTCAATTTCTGGAGGTATAAAAAAACTTCATTGGCTCACAGTGAGAAACAGAGTTTGTTTCAAGGCATTGTGTACTGTCTATAAGGCTCTACATGGTACTGGACCGGAATTTTTAAGAATACAATTCATATGGTATGCACCAACAAGGAATCTTCGCTTTTCGGGGGCCAAGTTGACTACCGTGCCAGCTATCTAAAAAGCCACTTTGGGGAGGTAGAAGTTTCGTACTTGGGGCAGCGTAGGCTTGGAACGACCTTCCCGATTATCTCAGACATTCGACTGATTTAACATCCTTCAGGAAAAATCTGAAAACATGGCTGTTTCACAAATAGTTCCGTTGAACTATGACAGACTCTCTTTCTCCTTACGTTTTCTGTTTGTATCTGGGTATTGGAAAGATAACTAGCGCCAGGACACCTCCGGGTAATCGTGCGCTATATAAATTATCATAACATAACATAACATAACAGCGGGGGCACAACAGGGAGCATTGGCAGCTGGAAATAAAAAAAAGCCAAAAGGAGGTTCCTCAAGCTTAAATGTCTACAGGAGAAAATACTTTAATGTGATTGTCGGCCTGCAGCCCCAGCCCAACTAGCCCTGTCCACAGCAGCTGACAGGGGAGGGGGCTAAAGCACTCTCAGGTCAATGGTCGTTGCCCATCTGCACGAAGCTCACTTTATCAATAATCAAAATCTTCACTTCCTACAACACGCAATTCATTTCATGATATATCCCTGCAAGTAATTTGTTGAACTTAAACTTATTGTCATGTTCAGCAGGAGACATTAAGTAATGAATTGTGAGTTGTTACACCTTTGCTACTGTAGAAGCCAGTCCTGTTGGTGCAAAAACAATGCATGAAAGTTTACATCCTTGTTTCAGATAAATAGATGCTGGTATAGCTTGTACACAGTGGATCTAACAGGACCCAAAGCCTGGATGTAGTGAGCACGGTTCACTTGGAGCTAAACGTTCTATAATTATTCTGAACAATCCCATATGTGTAATACAGAATTACTAAAAAAATCAATAAATGAAGACATTTTCTGTTTATGTATCATTCTCAAATTATTATTGCATAGCAAATAACATTAATCACACTATCAAATCTGCTATGTTCAATGTATGACATACAATGTATGACAAGAAAATTACATGTAAATTAAAACAAGATTTTACAATCAAAACCAAAATGTATACAACTATTGCAATCTTTGCACAAACAGCTTTTATCTTCCCATTAACATGAAGTCCGATGCATTTCGGAACTCTGCTGTCCCTTCCTCAGGGGTATATCTGAAATCAAACAAATTTACCAATTACCAACTTGTGTGCATATTTACATGGAAAAAATCCTATGGCCCAACAATTGGTTAATATACTCGCATTCATGTTTGTGATGTGAAATAAATACAAAATGAAAAGAAACTGCATAAGAGAGACGGGCTCAAACAGAAGAGAAAGAAGAGATTGTTGAAAAAGTGCTAAAATCAGCATACTGAGTGTTAATCGCTGATGTCAATAAAGTTACGTGTTGTCCAATGTGAAAAGTCGAGAAAGATTCTTAACCCTGGTTGCCAATTCACCGTGAAATCTAGACGGGATGATAAGCAAAAGGGTTATATGATTATACCATGCTAACCAGTACCACGCATGGCATTACCACGCGAATTTTACTTCGCAAGTGGCTTTTGCACGCAGCATTTTTGTGCGCAGGATTATTCTACGGAAAAAACCATCTTCGAAACATCTTACGTCCATAGTACATAATGATAGTGATAGGCTAAAAAATGTGTGCTTATTATTTTTAGCGTTAGTAGGCTATATCTAGGGAAATGAGGCATGGAGAGGGGTCAGTCTACAGAAGGAAAGGAGAGAAACACTTCTTACTTTTAAGTCAGGGTCATTTTTTTGATCATAGATTTTTTTTCTTACCCGACACCTGCACCCTTTTATCAGCAGCCCTTACTTCCATCATCCACAGAAACAAGCGTCAAAACACGTCTAAGAAAATAAAAAAAGGACTGCTATAATGACGGACACGCTACGCTATGACGTTGTGGAGGCTCTTTCATTGATGACAGGGGCACTGAAGTCCGTTTTAATGTAAGTTTTCTTTTTTTAATTCCGCTCGTGTTTTTTTTTGGGGGGGGAGACCCTCCCCCCAGCCCCCCCAAGCCCCCTCTTCTTTATTTGACCTTTAACTCACATTCCTAACTACGTATTTCATAGTAAAGGAATGCGTGGTAAAGGTTATAGTGGTAACCACGCATGCGTTGTAAAGCATGCGTGGTTACTGCATTCGTGGAAACGGCTTCGTTGTAGTGGCTGTTTCCCAAGCAAAAGTGCCTGTCTGACAATGAAGAGTAGCGCAAAAAATGCATACCTGGACTTCGGGAAGAAAACAACCGCCTACAAGAAAATAGTACCAAATAAATCTCTGATCGCTGCTAAGAGTACATTCTAAATAAGGGTAAAATGCTTTTTAAAGCTCATCTTATCTATAACAGGATAGCCCGAGTGAATTCAATAAATGATGTGTTAAGGGAGAACTACTTGCTGTGGAAATACAGAAAATAAATATTTATTTTCGTAAAAAACTGTGGGGCATATTATCAACGCTGTGCAAAAAATATCGCACAGAGTTGATAACGTGGAAAAATCTATCGCCAATTTCACATCGCCTGTTAGCAGCGTATTCTCAATGCTAAAGCCAACAGGCGATGTGAAATCGTCGATAGGTCGCATTAGCGCGTGAAAACAAGCGCTGTTTTCACACGCTAATGTGTGCCTTGATAATATGGGGGGGTGGATTCAGCTTTATGATCCACCCCCTCATGTTAGCAATGCCTAAAACGTACTAAAAGCAGGCGTTGGGAGACCTGCGATAGACACGTTTATCGCAGGTCTCCTTCTCCCAAGGCCTTTCTTGTGAATAAGGCAATCCCACTTCCAACCACATTTTACATGTGGTTGGACGTGGGAACGCCCACCCTGCATCTCATTAGCGTTATTCATGGCCCCCAGCGTGGGGGCGATGAATAACGTATGAAATGCGTCGCTAACCGGAGTTAGCGGAGCTTTGATAATAGGGCAATAATTAATTCATGCGTTAGCAACCGGAAAAGGTCGCTAACACATGAATTAAGGCCCTTGATAATATGCCCCTGTGTTTTTGTCAAACAGGTACACATAGTAAATTATGGCGGGATGTAGCGAGTCACTCGCCTAAAGCCTGAGAAACTTTTCCGTAAGTAAATACCTGTGGTTTATGTATGGCTATGTTGTGAGCATTGCGAACCGCAACTAGAGAATTTCAGTGGTTTTGAGCCAGAACCAAAACTTAAGGGCCTATTTACAAGCCCCTTGAGCCACCAGTGCGTCACTTTTTGTGACGCACCGCTGGCTCATCCTCCTGCCCCATATTTACAAGGACACGTAAAGCCACCCTGCGTGGCTTTTCCTGTTCTTGTAAATATGTCCCCTTCTCATGCAACACTGTGTGAAAGGGGCGTGACTTTTTCTAGGGGTGCTGAATTCTGCAACACACATAGGAAGAGAAAATCACCTCTTTTTATTTTTTTGTTATTGTTTGTGTGCAGGAAGGTACCCCTTTCTGAACAGAAACAATCTCCCTACAACGCAGGGACCCTTGCACCATGGCGGTTGGAGGCCTTCGTGGTGCATGGCAGTCAATAGTGCGCCAGCGCAGGGGAATGTACAGGGATGCATCATATTGTTGTAAATGTGATGTATCCCTGTGTTTTGAAAGTGCTGCTGCGTGGCACAGCCAAAGGGCTTGCGGTGCCGCGCTGCAGCACTTTCTTGTAAATAAGCCCCTGAATTTTCAAGTTTTATGTTACCAGAGACCTTCAGCTCCAGAAATAAAGTGAAACAGGAAGCATTTGGAAGAGGAAGCAGGAAGTGACATACAGGAGAAAGTGCTGCCATGATTAGCTTGGATGTCAAAACATTACTGACTGCAGAGGTGGCTATGATGGTCTCGAAGGCCCCAAATGTCTCACTTTCTGCTTCTTCATCGAAAGTTTGAATGGGAGCATTCTTTTGACACAAACATTGTACAGACTTGGGCAAAAAAGAGAAGTATATCCAGAAAAATTGATGGAAACTAGATTAGAGGCAAGGGAACAATTGCTCTTTCGTCTAATAATCTAACAATGGCTTAGAGAGAGAGAGAGTGGCATGTGCATTTTGAAGATGAAACTGTTTTCAGGAGTGGCCGGTGCATGAAAGAGCTTGGAGTTTAAGTCGACAGACGATGGAATAGGGAAAATAAAATTGTAAAAAAAGAAACCCACTTCCCTTGCGCTCACAAGGCAAGTGGTTTTATTATTTTTTTAATTTTATTTTCCCTATTCCATCGTTTGTTGACTCCCCCACCATACCATGCCCTGCCCCACTGCCCCACCGCTCTTATCTACATGAGCCGCGCCTGTCTTTCCGTGCTCTTCTTTTGAAATATTTGCAATGTATATATTACCAACATGTAATGGTGCATAATTCTGTACTCTATATAAAGGGTATTGCTACTTTCCTGGGCTAGGTCAGTACTTTACAAATACTCCCAATAGGACTCAGTGTTGGATTAGTGCTGGTTGGTCATTTAGTGCTGGGAGGCCCATTGGGTAGCCATGCACTCTACAAATCCAATAGAATAAAAAAAGATGGATTCCTGCAATGCAATCTATTGTTAAATCGCAGTAAAGTTTTCTACTGCAATAATGACTACTTTTCAGATTCATGAGCTTGAAATGCGTTTTTTTACTGTTCTTACTTTCAGGTTTACTATGACACACCATGGATATTATAAATGTGGTAATCTGCGTATACCTAATCTGAAGCACAACTGTTATAGATGAGAAACATTACCTTTTTAGTGCTTTTTAACTTCCACGTTATCCTTCCCCTTGGTCAGTTCTTCACCTTCCTCTCGCTCCCCAGTTCCCAAAACCTGCAAAAATTGAAGAGGTTTATAGACTTCAACCCTAGCTACAAAGCACGAGGGCTCCATACCCACATAGGGATTTAACATCAAGTGTAAAACAAGAGCTGTCTCAAAGGGTTGCTCAGAGCGGGGTATTATGTACCAGGCCTCTCTCTCTTTACAGAACGCTGCCTCTTTCAGCAAAATGCATTAATAGATTTGTAATGGAAAGTAAGCCCGAGGCCATCATGTAATAAAAAAGCAGTTTACTTGTCGTTCCCACTGGAGGGCGCCAGATGCAATGTTTTCTCTTTCACTGGAGTGCTTTTTCTTTTAATACTTTGAAACAGGTGAGTATGGCACCTGGAAAATATGGAGGCAGTGCCCACCGGGTTCTCTAAATTAGATATTGTCCCAGGCCTAGCAAAAACTCCTGACAAGTCATTGTGAAAGGGATGAGTGGAAAAACATAAGAGATAGGCATGGCTTGTTGTCTCTTTACAAGGAATTATATGTGGCTGTGCTACCCTAAGCGCTGTAAGACCTTCCAGTTCATGGTCAGGCATTAAGGTAGATCTCCTTTTATCCATAGCATTTAATTTCATCCTGATTCAAAAGTTCTGTTGGCGTAATTGCCTCAAGTACATTTTGACAGAGCTAAGGGGGAATATTTGGAACGCTGCTGCCACCTACCGGATTTTACATGAAAATGCAGATGTGACATTTAAGTCAAACTGTATGTCTGCTGCTAACCCATTAATACGTGTAAGGGGCTGCTTCGAGAGGCCTCAGAGGTTCCTTCATAAGTCGGGTGTCAGAAGGACTCACATTTTCTGAAAACTAGTTCCGTCGATCCGTCATGTTTAAATTGTGTTTGACTTTTTTCTCTTTTTTCTTCTTTTAAGATGAGTAAAGTGCCCTGGGACTAACAAGTTACAGCAAACGCAAGAAAGTTCAATGCTGGAAATTTAAAAATAATTACTTCGGGAGCCATAAAGTGGGGGTGACAATAGCTGCTGAAGAGCCATGAAGGGCAAGAGGCAGGGCTACTAAGGGGCAGAGTCAACGACAGGACGCCTAAGATTTATTTTGCAAACTTTGACACAGAGACATTTTCTTAAGGATAGTAAAGATGTTCTAGCAACAAACATTTAACTTCCGTAAATGTTAAAAAGTATGTGGCAAGTTTCAGGCTATCATACAGTAAAATAGCTCTGATGGGTAATGAGCTGTGTGGTCCTATGCATAAATCGTCATAAAAATATGTGCATGAGCTGACACCTTCTAGTAGAAATACAATGGATTAGACCTTTGTATTAAGCAAAATACCAAACGACACTCAGTAAAAAACATATTTCCAAGCTTTACTCTTGAGATGTGACACAACGCACCATTAGACGAAACACAATCACAATCCTCCACCTGGATTCAGTGGCGGCTGGGGACATTTGAAGGGAGCCATACTTACCTGCATTTTGCCGCCACCGCCACGAGAGTCATTTGGGCAGGCGAGAAAGGAACGCTGACATCTCCGCCGCCACCGCCAAGAGTCCCTGGACACCGGACTCCGCGCCGCCGCTCCGGGAGACCACAAATCCCGGCAGGCCTCGCGGCGGCGCGTGTGCAGTGACGCGGGTTGTCGCGCTAGTGAGGGCGCAAGAGCCCTACAAAGGGAGGAGAACCCCGGCAGAGCGGGGGGAGCCATACTTACCTGCATTTTGCCGCCACCGCCACGAGAGTCATTTGGGCAGGCGAGAAAGGAACGCTGACATCTCCGCCGCCACCGCCAAGAGTCCCTGGACACCGGACTCCGCGCCGCCGCTCCGGGAGACCACAAATCCCGGCAGGCCTCGCGGCGGCGCGTGTGCAGTGACGCGGGTCGTCGCGCTGCTGAGGGCGCAAGAGCCCTACAAAGGGAGGAGAACCCCGGCAGAGCGGGGGGAGCCATACTTACCTGCATTTTGCCGCCACCGCCACGAGAGTCATTTGGGCAGGCGAGAAAGGAACGCTGACATCTCCGCCGCCACCGCCAAGAGTCCCTGGACACCGGACTCCGCGCCGCCGCTCCGGGAGACCACAAATCCCGGCAGGCCTCGCGGCGGCGCGTGTGCAGTGACGCGGGTTGTCGCGCTGCTGAGGGCGCAAGAGCCCTACAAAGGGAGGAGAACCCCGGCAGAGCGGGGGGAGCCATACTTACCTGCATTTTGCCGCCACCGCCACGAGAGTCATTTGGGCAGGCGAGAAAGGAACGCTGACATCTCCGCCGCCACCGCCAAGAGTCCCTGGACACCGGACTCCGCGCCGCCGCTCCGGGAGACCACAAATCCCGGCAGGCCTCGCGGCGGCGCGTGTGCAGTGACGCGGTCGTCGCGCTGCTGAGGGCGCAAGAGCCCTAGAAAGGGAGGAGAACCCCGGCAGAGCGGGGGGAGCCATACTTACCTGCATTTTGCCGCCACCGCCACGAGAGTCATTTGGGCAGGCGAGAAAGGAACGCTGACATCTCCGCCGCCACCGCCAAGAGTCCCTGGACACCGGACTCCGCGCCGCCGCTCCGGGAGACCACAAATCCCGGCAGGCCTCGCGGCGGCGCGTGTGCAGTGACGCGGGTTGTCGTGCTGCTGAGGGCGCAAGAGCCCTACAAAGGGAGGAGAACCCCGGCAGAGCGGGGGGAGCCATACTTACCTGCATTTTGCCGCCACCGCCACGAGAGTCATTTGGGCAGGCGAGAAAGGAACGCTGACATCTCCGCCGCCACCGCCAAGAGTCCCTGGACACCGGATTCCGCGCCGCCGCTCCGGGAGACCACAAATCCCGGCAGGCCTCGCGGCGGCGCGTGTGCAGTGACGCGGGTCGTCGCGCTGCTGAGGGCGCAAGAGCCCTACAAAGGGAGGAGAACCCCGGCAGAGCGGGGGGAGCCATACTTACCTGCATTTTGCCGCCACCGCCACGAGAGTCATTTGGGCAGGCGAGAAAGGAACGCTGACATCTCCGCCGCCACCGCCAAGAGTCCCTGGACACCGGACTCCGCGCCGCCGCTTCGGGAGACCACAAATCCCGGCAGGCCTCGCGGCGGCGCGTGTGCAGTGACGCGGGTTGTCGCGCTGCTGAGGGCGCAAGAGCCCTACAAAGGGAGGAGAACCCCGGCAGAGCGGGGGGAGCCATACTTACCTGCATTTTGCCGCCACCGCCACGAGAGTAATTTGGGCAGGCGAGAAAGGAACGCTGACATCTCCGCCGCCACCGCCAAGAGTCCCTGGACACCGGACTCCGCGCCGCCGCTCCGGGAGACCACAAATCCCGGCAGGCCTCGCGGCGGCGCGTGTGCAGTGACGCGGGTCGTCGCGCTGCTGAGGGCGCAAGAGCCCTACAAAGGGAGGAGAACCCCCGCGTCGCGGGACGCCCGGGGCGAAGCCCGGGCAAAGGGCGGGCCCTCTGAGGCCCTCAGAGGTCAACAGTGGTCGGGCGGGCTACCCCACCAACACTTCAGAAGAAGGTTAGTCTCCCAATAGGATCCCTATAATGGCTGATTGTACCGCTACATGCACTAATGTTGACATTCTCACTCAGGACGCAGAATCCCCTGCAATATTGCTAACGTCGTTTGAGGCATTGATAGATACTGCTTTCAACGAGATTGTTGAGACTGAAAGGAGATTTTCTATGGGCCCATTGAGTATAAATCAACCACCTGCCATGAGCAGTCTCAATGGCAATACCCACACCCATATTAACCCTGAAATAATTGTTGTAAAACCCTCACATCCCATTGTTGAAGTACCAATTGTCTTAGACGATGAGGACACCGTCACGTACATAGCACCAGAAGTGACTCTTGGCCATACCTTAGAAACAACATCTATCGAGTCTGCTAATAAGGTATTGGGTAAAGTTGCAGCAAAGAGAAAGAGGGGCCCTGCCAAAATAACCCACAATAAAAGGAAGCAGCCCCTACGGACTGTCAACCAACCAACTCCACAAAGCATGTGGAATAAGGGGAAGAGACAGAAGTTGGTCCAACACATAGCACCTATACAGGATCAACCGCATCTGGGTGATGCAATCGTTATAAATAACGAGGGGTCAAATCATATATCCATCTCCACCCAGACTGAGTCCCCCCACGAAAATGTCAAACCTAGTCATTATGCTAAGTCAGAAGGGAACCTTATCGAGACTATTGCAGAGACAATTTTTAAAAATTTGGAAGGTCAAATGATCAAACAATTTAATAACATTTTTAAAAGACTTGATAAATTGGAGAATTTAATCAAAAACGAGGATGCAAAGAGAAAAGGCATAGCGAACTTGGACAAAATGAGAGTAGAACGTCTGTTAAAAGACCTTGAATCCACTACTCGTGTCACCACCACCGGTAACATCAGGATGGTGGAACAACAAGCCACTTCTACCCCAACACAGTCTGTTACACCTAAGGTGACTAAAAATAAGGGTATAACTGGCAGTAATCTGCCTGACTGTCAAACCAACACTCCCTCATTACCAAGTAACCCTATACATGGGAAAGTCATTTCATCCAAACCTTCTGTCTCCACTAATGACTTAAGCGGGGCAGCTATGAATTCTGCACAAAAGGGTACTATAGCAAAACAGACCACACTAGTACAGAAGGGTCCTGCTAATCCCAGCCAGCACGATAAAAAGATCATGCATGAGGACACTAGACCTAATAAACATCAAGGCCCGGCCCTACATCTCCCACCTGAGGCCTGTCCTTATGTCTTAGTGCTGGCTGGCATCCCACCGCTTAAGGAAGGTCAAGGAGAATCATGGGTTCAACTCCATAATAAGTGTATAGACTGGTTAACGAAGCACAAGGGAGTGGGGTACGATATTTCAAAAGAAATCATAACCACACGGCGTGTAACCTGGGTTGGTCCCCTTTACAAAAATATTAATGGGGACTGTATTGTAATCAACTTCAGAAACCCTGGCACTGCAAAATTCCTGTTGAACTATAATCCTGGTCGACAGGGCCCATCTACTGTGGTGACCCCACTACCACTAAAATATTTCTACCGTCCTCCACACAAGATGATGCAACCCCCCCCAGCTTTCCCATTGCAGAATAGGTTTGGAATTTTCCAGGACCTGGACACATTGGACTGACTGCCCACCAAAAACACCAAACTACTTTCCGTGTGCCCTGAGGTAGTTCAGTTAATGGAACCATCTCGAGAGGCGTACCCGCTAACACAGGAGATTTTTTCATCTGGTCCATTAAGTGTTCAACAGGGACATGTCACACCTAAATCCGCCTCAAGTATTAATCTGGGTTCCAGTCCAAGGAACAACAATGGTAATAACCTAAGCATCCTCAGTTGGAACATTGCGGGCCTGAAGTCCAAGTTGGGAATTCCCTCATGGCGGGACTGTGTCAATTGTTATGACATATTGATGTTTCAAGAAACTTGGTGCGTGAAGGATCTATTGTTTGAGGGGTATAGCTGCCATAACAGAACTGTCCCGGCCCCTTTGGTTGGCCGTCCTAGCGGTGGATTGTCCATTTGGATAAAAATTTGTGCTGGAACTAAAATTGACGAACTACAGACAAATTGTCCTAGTTTCATGGCACTCTCGTATACCGAGCGGATAAAATTGTGTTTAATCAATTTCTACAATAATGATTTTTTGTCCCAACCTAACCGAAATTTTATTCTCTTATTTGATTTTATTAATGAAATCATGGATGGTCAGGTACATCGGAAATTTGATGGCATTTGTTTAGGGGGGGATTTTAATGCACATGTACATCCAAGAAATCCCCCATGTAAAAGAGGGAAAGAACTGTTAGATCTTCTTGCTACCAGTGAATTTGTTAATTGCATGGAACATGTAGGTAAGGAAGACCATGCATCCCCATTCCCTACTTTTATAGGACATGGGGGTGGTACAACAATTGATTATGTTTTCGTTTCACATGCCATTGCAAATGCATTAATAAGGGCAGAAGTAGTGTGTGAAATTCACAGTGATCACTATCCAATTGCCATTCATTTATCATTGCCGAAGGGTAAATGTTCAAGACGTGAAATAGGTGCAACGGGTCTGGAAGTTTCGACAGATAAGTTAAGGGTAATCTGGAAGGGAGTAGACAATAAGGGAATCCTGGCAGAAGTATGTAAAAAACATCCAAGTTTGATCAAAGATTGTCTAAGCACAGAGGACTCTGGGATCAACGTGGTTAAAGCGTTCTCTGAACTCTGCACCACAATTAAAGGCGAAATTTCCAGACCAGCCTCTAGTAAGGCTGAGGAATCGCCTAGATGGTTTGATGCCCCATGCTCAAAAGCAAACAGGATGCTTAGAGCTGCCTTAAAAGCTGAACCTAGGGATATACCACGGGTAAGGCTGCTCAGAGCAGAGTACAAGCGTGCTTTACGCACTAGGTCAAACGATCTACTGAAAACCCACTGGGATTCCCTGGCACGATCTGCTGACCTAAAAGATACCACTGGGTTCTGGAAGGAGGTAAAGGAAATAAGATCCATCGGTTCGACCCTGACCGAAATTAATTGTAATATTACCGGTCCCACCTGGGTTGCTCATTTTGGTGAAATCTATGCAACACCAGATAGTCTTCCTCTACTGTTACCCCCTCCACACCCAATGTCTATTTCCACATCTGAGGTATTTGATGCCATTCTTGAAAGCGCCGGGAATAAAGCGCCCGGATCTGATGGGCTCTCCATAGACCAGCTAAAATGTGAGCCAGATTTTTGGGCCCCATTGCTGTGCAATGTTTTTAATAATTTAACTGAAGGGGAAATCCCAGAAACGTGGTCACGTAGTATTATTGTTCCTATTTTTAAAAAGGGCGACAGGCTGGATCCTGGGTGTTACCGCCCAATTTCTTTAATAGATAATACTTTAAAGGTTTTGGGACGAATCTTATTTAAAAGGATTAGAACATGGACTGATGAGAATAACATCCTACATCCGAGCCAGTTCGGGTTCCGTAGCAATGTCGGAACAGTGGAACAATGCTTGAACCTGAACCTGATCATGGCAAAATATAATATCGCAAAGAAATCCCCTTTATACTTTGGTTTTATGGATCTGAGCTCGGCCTTTGATTTTGTTAACCGTTCCCGGCTTTGGTCTACCCTCCTTGAATATGGCTTAGATGACCATCTGGTACATTTTTTAGCTTTTTTACATCGTGATCTTAAAGCTTGTGTACGTGTGAATCAAATGGGTGAAGTTTCTGACGATATTAGTATTGGTAGGGGGTCAGACAAGGGTGTGTGCTGGCCCCTCTCCTGTTTATTTTATATATTAATAAGCTAAGCAGCACTTTGAGCACCTTAACTAGTGATGTGCCTTACATTAATGGAGTCCCTATACCCACACTACTTTATGCGGATGATGCGGTCCTGATGGGCCGCACCCCCAAGTCACTCCGTATTTTAATTTCAGGTTTTGTCCTTTTTATGGCCGATTTAGGCCTAACAACTAATTTTAAAAAATCATTAATCATGAGCTGTGGTCCAAAAAATCACAAAATCCCCCAGATCATTTCAGGGTCAAATGTTCTAAAAAGCACCAGCACTTTTCCCTATTTAGGGCTGTTATTCTCAAATAGTGGTACGTGGCATGCACATGTTTCTTATGCCAGGAACAAGTTGGGCAAGGCTATTAATTGTGTAACCTCTTTGAGACAGCCCAACAAAGCTGATGTAATAACTCCCCTGGTCAAGATATACCAAACCCAATGTATGCCTACCGGCACTTACGGCGCTGAGGTTTGGGGTTACACAAACTGTTCCCCTATTCAAATAGAAGAGAATAGATTTTGTCGTAAGGTATTGGGGGGGGGGTTATCTGTTCTTCAAACTATGTATGCCATAACGAATTAAATATCCCCTATATTGAGGATTTTGTGAGATCCAGACCAGCACTTTTCTGGATAAAGATCTGGAACAACACGGCTGCTACATTGACCCGCGAAATTATTCTGGATTGTCTAAAGTGTGACAGGGGACATCACATACCATGGCTGAAAGCAGTAAAAGAGTGCCTTGTAAGTGTGGGGTTGGCCTCTTTGTTCACATCACCAAACCTAATAAACCGCTCCCATAAGACCATCATTTTAAGGGCATTGTATGATCTATACAGAGAAGAGCGTGACAGAAAGAACCTGACTAAATGCACGGTCGTAAAATATTTGGCCTATTCTGATCTACACGTCAAAAAACCTGGCCCACCGTACAGATATTTGCGTTTGCATCTTGGAAGATGGGTAAGGGGTTTACTGTTTCGTTTTCGAGACGGGAGTATAGTCAATCTATTGAACTTCCCGATGGGATATAATAAACATCTCGAAACCTTAAATTGCCCCTGTAACCCTGACATGAAGCAAAGTCTTATGCATTTCCTGTTCTTTTGTGGTTTCTACAAAAAATACACTGTACATTTTCTCATGCCCTATTGTAAGAAAAATGGATTAACTAATTTTAAATTGGCATTCCGGTCCTTTCTGGTATTAGGATCAGATGAAGTCATTTTTAGGATGAGCTGTTTTCTCAAAGCTGCCGTCAGATCGAGAATCACCCTTAATATTGATGTATAAACTATTGCACACTGCACTTTTTATTTATGATAGTCTTTTTATAATGGTTTAATAATGGTCTTAATATTGTGTTTTTAATAGTGCTTTTAAACAGTGTTTTTAAATAATATTGTATGATATTCTCTTCTTTTATAAAAACTTACTGATTTGCTATTATGAAGGGATATATGTTGTACAGTTGGGACATTGTAAATGGATTTTGATTTTGCTCGTTTGTTCTCGGATAATTCTCCAATTGCAATTATTGAATTGAATCGATTGAATGTTTTTAAAAAATGTATTGTGTTTTTTGTCTGTACTTTTATGGATGTTTTTTATTCCGAATAAAGATCTTTTGACTTTGACTTGACTTGAAAGTGATGAGACGTAAAATTAGTGGTGGAGCACACCACGGCAAGCGAGTGCAGCGAGTGAGCCCAAACGACCTAAGGAGGGTTCGGGGGTTGCGCGCCCCCCCCCCCGAACATTTTGAAACGTGAGTGGGCAAATGGTGCATTTTCAAGACTTTCGGAAACCACTGTGCTAAACAGAAACAGGCCACAGCCTCCCCTCAAACTATCCTCAGTTCCAAGGTCTCATGAATAAACCATTCTAAATTGCAATTAACCACAATTAATTTTAACAATGTCGCATAAATAGGTTGGCTCTGTCTACTGAGCCAGTGCCTGCGTGAGATAAAGTGGCTTTCAAGATGGCCCAAAAGAGTAAAATGCGTACTTTTTCCTGATAGAATTGAATATCATATTGGTTAGTGATGTGAAGGATGCACCCTCGAGGGCCTGAAGGCTGACCACCATCTTGCTCTTATTGGCCAAGCGCAGGGTCACCATTCACTAGGGCAAGAACCCTGTCCCACTATTTAAACACTGACTGAGAGATGAAGCATTCGGCCAGCCAGGAGCAACTTTTAGGAGATGGTGCCTTAGTGATCTATAACAAAGGATATTTGGGATCCCATGGTCACCTATCTCGCTGCGCAGCAGAAGGCCGGACTGCACCAAGAGACTATTCTTACTATTATCATTAATCAGTACCGCGGTTGTTGATACGGGCGGCGGATGTGGCTGTCGTAGGTTTTCCAGCGGGGAGCCGTTTGGAAACTAGTAAGTTTATCTCCACCTTTAGCAACGACAGTCCATTATGGTTTTATTAGCGGCTCCGAGAGGATAGAAAAACTCATTCCCATTGTTTTCACGCTAGATCCAAACGTGAAGATTTCCTCCTGCCGCTACGCCCATGGGGTTCACTAAACCATGTTATGATGTAAGTGTCTGGCCGATTTTTCCTCTTTTGGAGTGTACTGTGCCCTAGATGCTCTTTGTGAAGGTGTTTCTGGTGTCATCACTTTAGTTTCCAAACTACATTGATGGTTCGTCGAGCACTGTTTTTATGTAAACACTCACTTTTTGTGGGTATTCTTTGCACAACGGACAAAGTTAAGACGTTGTTTGAAATGCTGCATGTACAATAGTTACATTACAAGCATGTTTTCTTCCTACTAATAGTTTAAAGAAAAATTTATTTTCTCAAAGCGCACGTAACATGGTCTCTGTAGGCGCATGCACATGATCAGAGACTACCAATGTAGATGTATTTTTTCAAGGGCTTGTAATGTGGACGCCTTTGTGTATTTGTTTATTTCTACAGATTTTTTCTGTTTCTCCTATAATGAGGAGTTAATTGAAATTGGGGAAGAATTTCCTAAAGGAGCTTCGACAACTGCAGGTCGTATTGTTCCTTGCAACCATTCTTTAGGTCTGAGCCCTTTAGGGTGTTCCGACCATCGAGTGGTACTGTATTTTACTTCTTGGTCCTGACGAATGCTGAGCTGAGTTATTGCTCAATAAGCAGAAAGATGTTGACCGTATTTTATCACTTTTCTTTTTCTTCTTTCACATAATTAAGGGACTCATTGGTTCAAATTTGCACAACCTCATAGTAGTCCTGAAAAATAATCACGTTTTTCAAACATTGGTTTTAATAGAGTTAGAGCTACCCTCTCATTAAAATAGTCTTGAGGAGTAGTCCACACTCTTTTTAACGCACTTTCACTTTTCCTAGCAACTAAGGAGGACCCAATGAAGACAACTGGCTACCAGCGTTAAGCTGGGGCCTGAGGGTCCTTTTAGCTAGATCTCTGAGCACGTGCACTCTATTTTTCCTACTGGAATAACAATCTTTTTCTAAGGTTTAGAAGCATTTTGAAAATAATTTTTCTTGTATACTGCAACTGATGTTTATATTAAAACTCTCTTGTTGTTTGGTATATGGATTTATAAGGGGCATGAGAGTGTTTTTCCTGACCCTTTCTCTCTTGTTGTTGGAATTATTTGATTATTACTACAGACCTTTTCAGTACCATATTTTTGTTTGGTTTACTTGTCGAAAGTTTTCATAGGAGCCTGGATGCAATCGTGTTTGTAGCACCAAGAGGCCTAGTCATTGTCAATGATACACTAAACAAAAAGTGTAAAATGGCATGGCAGAGTGTAGATTAAAAGAAACAATTCAATGCATTACAGTGCAAGGCTGATTTGAAGATCAAACTATAGGCTCCTCAAACATCCAGACTACCCGTTCTCCTGAGCTCTCCCAGGTGCTTAGGGGGTGGTTTATTTAAGGTGTTCCTATGTTTTTCTCTAAATAAATGTTTACACTTTCTGGAAAAAATGCTGTCGACCAATGCAAGTCAATTGAGATTGTCGGCTTTTATGATGTTTCAGTGAGCTCTACCTTTTGGGATTTCTCAGATATTTGCAAGGATATTGCCTCAGTCTGCCCCTAGTGTGAAGAAGGGAAAATAAACAAGGTTCCCCACCAGTCGCTCACACGCAGCATCAAACACACCCTAGACAGACTCAGAGCAAGCACAACTTTCCAACCAGGCTTGCCTCCAAGGCAAAGTGCTACCTGCGCAATACTGCGCTTCGGCGGTCAGCAGGGGTGTAAGAGACAGGGAAGGGATGTGTAACTCAGACACCAGCAGCCATAGCTGTGCAGGGGGCCATCCCAAACCTCCAGGGCAGCCCAAACCTGGGGGTGGGGGGCATTGCGGCCATGGCCAATATATCTGTGGAATATGGGAGACTCCAAGCCCCCCTCATCACACGCTGCACGGGTGGCGGAGGCATCATTTTACGTCATGCCACTGAAGTCCACTATAACTATAGATGCAACTACAATACAATACTGTGCCATGAGTATTCTGTTGCGCATCTAACAGACTCAAACCTGCTTCCAAACCGTGACATGAACACTATGAACGCTGAACTATACCTTTCAAAAGCTGTTTGTTGAAAACGGCAACTCCACTATCCTCCTGCTGCCATCTGCTGTTGAGCCGTGCAACTGTACTCTGAAATATCTGTGCCCATGCTAAAGCCGGGACCTTAACGTCACTTCAGTTTTAGGGACTGGAAGGTCTGTACAAAAATAGAAGGCCACTAAATACTTAACACTAAACATACCATTTTACATTGGCATCGTTATCCACTGGCCTTCGCAGCGCTGTTCCTCTTAGCAACTTCAAAAAATGCCCGCCTGGGCCTTACCTGGGCAGGGGCTTCTGGTGAACTGCTATGCCAACTACTAACTCTACGGAGATGAGTGAGTCACAGTCTCACCCAATTGGGGCGAACTGCTAGACCGTGTCCACTCCGACCGTGATCTGCCTTTCCAGAAAGTTCCAGTTCCACCACAGGACACGCACTGGAAGGGTCGAGTCTGCGCAGACTCAAATCTTTGGCTTCCTGCCTGCCACATCCCTTTCCCAACTCGTCAAGGGTTGGTCCCACCACGCCCTGTAATGAGTTGGGAAAGCTCTCCACTCTCTGATTGACGTGGAGGGTTAGCGATACCGGGCATGGACATAAAAAGCCTGAGGCTAACTTTGCCTCCACGCCATCAGGGGGTGGAGACTGGGCCCTGAAGCTAGGTCTTTGCCGAGCTTATGACATCACAGCCTTCAGGGCAATGAGATTGGCAGCCTGGCAAAGGCTTTTTTGGGACTGCAAGGGGGAGCATGCAAGCAGTCAAGCAGAGTCACATGAGTCAGTGACATGCCTCCAGCCAGCTGCCACAACGAACGGCCACTCACTATCACAGTGCTGCGGCAGCCACAATATAGAGATTACTGTGACTTACTATTATTTACAAAACTGATTTTTAAATTGTCTGAGCATGCCACTTTTAGTTATGGGGCGGAGCCCCGACGCCCTCAGAGAGAAACCGCCACTGCCTGGATTGTTGAACAAAAGCTAGCTCAGGCATTTTGACTCCACACCCTCCTCCTGATCAGGACAAAGGAAAGACATGTGTAAACTACCTCCTTCCTTCATGGCTATACTAAATAAGACATTACTTATGATCCAGAGTCATTTTTACTGAGTCGCTCATGAGAAAGATCCATTGGAAATACTGAAGTGACTTGTTTCAGCTGCTTTTACTGGGAAGTGATGTTCCCAACCTTAAACAACACTAACCCCAAGCCGGTGCAACCACTTGTACCGAAAAGGTAAACCTCACATGTTCCCAGTAATATGCACTATTCACAGCTTTTTACTGTTCATAATTCAGCCTAAAGCATCTTCAAGCCTATGCTTTGCAGCTGTATATATGGAGTAAGGAATTACAGAAGGACTGGGTTTTTCAGGTGCACTGTCATGCGGGGTGGAGGTATACACAAACAATATACAGGTTATATACAAGCCAATCCTGATTGTATGCAGGCATGAGAGAGGGAGGGGGAGAGAGAGAGATAAAGAGAGAGAGAGCAAGAGAGAGAGGCAGAGAGGCGCTTAGGGCCTATAAACAAATAGTCTGAATGGTGACCAGTCACGGCTGGTGCAGGTAAGAGCATGGGTGGGGCAAGGGTGGGGTGCAGCAGGGGCGGGCGGGGCAGGGGCAAATCAACAGACGACCGAATCGGGAACGTAAAATTAAAAGAAAACTACTTACCTTGTGCTTGCTGCATCACTAAGTCGCCGATGCTGTGAGCAAAAGATAAGTGGTTTATTTTTTTTGTTAATTTATTTTCCCTATTCCATCATCTGTCAACTTCCCCCCCACCCTGCACCGGCCATGACTGGTGCTAACAGTATAATTTTCAGACATTATTTTCAGAGCTACAAGTTGACAAAATCGTGCTAACAAAACAAAGAATTGAAGCTGCAGAGCTACGAAAACTGAATGCTAAGAGGAGCATGGCTTTATAAGGTATGCGGGGATACAACCGTACACCCGGGAAGGCAGGGAGGCGGTGTAGCAGCTATAATTTTGAAATCCCTTCATGTTAGGGAACTACCTTCTCTGATCCTTCCGGACACCGAGAACTTGGTGATTAATCTTGACACTGAAAGTGGGTCCCTCATCCTGGTCCTGATTTACCGCCCCCCCCAATACATGGCCAAATATCCATCTATCCTGGCGGAGCAGCTGGCTTCATACGTAGTCAGCTACTCTAAAATCATCCTTATTGGGGACCTAAATTACTGGTTCGACAGCACAGACACAGATACTCAAGCTGCTGAACTAAAATACCTGCTTACAGATCTCAATTTAAACCAGCACATTCATGCACCTACCCACCAGAAAGGCCACAGTCTGGACCAGATCTGGACGCATAACCTATCTCTACCCAACCCTGTTATCAGTCCATGTATATGGTCGGATCATTTTATCATTTATTTCACATTAGAAATACGAGGAAATGTCAAGTCCAGACCATGCAAGAGCAAAGAATTCCGCAAATGGAAATCTGTGGACCTTCCGGGATTCATTGATGTTTTAAGTAAAACCGTACCACCACTGCACGATGACCTGGACACTGGTGAGAGAGCGCATTCTAATTGGCTACGCAACGCAGCTGACCTCTCAGCCCCCCTGGTACTGGTCCCTAATATTAGAGGGAATGAAGCCCACAAATGGTTCTCTCAAGAACTGAAAGAACTTAAACTGGGGGTTCGACAAAAGGAACGGAAATGGAGACAAAGTTACTCCTCTCAAGCCAGGAAAGTGTACTGTACCGCAAGAAAGGAGTTCCAAAAAACATTGCTCCAACATAAAACCAACTACTTCTCCCCAAAAATTTTAACCTCTTCCAACTAAACTAAAGATGTTTTTAACATAGTCAATGAGCTCTGTGACGATGATAGGACAGCCCCCTCAATAGCCCCCACCCAGAAGTTGTGTAACTCTCTGAATGAATTCTTCAGAGAGAAAATTGTAACCATAAAACGCAACATTGCTAGTTCTCCTAAATCGTCTCCTTTGGATGATATTTTTAATAACCCTACTACATTAGATACCCTTCCTGCTATAGACCCTAAAACCTTTTCCACTCTCCTGGCACGGGTCAAGTCTGGTTCACCCAACGACATCTGCCCACCTCACATTTTTACAGAGATTGGGCACTCCATCCCTCACGGGATCCTTTCTCTGCTTAACGACTCACTTGATCAGGGAAAGGTACCTGCAGGGTTTAAACATGCTCTACTGATTCCCTTGATCAAAAAACCCGGTCTTGATCCTCACGATCCATCTAACTATCGCCCGATATCTTTGCTGCCATTCCTTTCAAAAATTCTGGAGGCACACGTTGCTAGCTGTCTCTCTAGCTTCGTTGAAACCACTGGATACCTGGAGCCCAATCAAGCAGGGTTTCGACCAGGGCATTCTACTGAGATGGTGACACTGGCGGTCCAGAATGTACTAAGATGCAATGCAGACAAGGGCATTCACCAAGCACTGGTACTTCTTGACCTGTCGGCCGCATTCGACACGGTCGACCATACCATCTTGGTCGACCGTGTCGAACAGGCAGGCCTGAGAGGCTCGGCACTTAGATGGCTGAAGTCATTTATCTCGGAACGCACCCAGGCAGTGAGATTAGGAACCTTTACAGCCCCCAAAATCAAAAACGAATGCGGAGTCCCTCAGGGCTCGTCCCTGTCCCCACTTTTATTTAATTTGTATTTACGACCCCTGCTATTTTCATTAAAAAAGTTTAGAGCCTTAATTTTCAATTATGCAGATGATCTGCAACTGATCTTCTGTTTGGATTCCCCTGGCGCGGCCACCGAATTTCAAAGGCCATGGTCCACATTCAGAGATGGATGGGCCTAAATCACCTGAAACTCAACCCAGGCAAAACTGAACTGATTTTGCCTGGGAAGAGTGAACTGTATGGGGGGCCACACTTTTGGCCTCCAGAAATGGGAAACCCCCCAGCTAAGTCCAAAACAGTTAAAAGCCTAGGAATCACTTTCAACGAAGATCTTTCGCTCAAAAGTCAGGTAGGGACCGTGGTATCTGCAAGTTTCTTCCAACTTCGTAAGATTAAGAAGATCGCCCACCTTTTAACCCACCCTGCTCTGATTCAGGTCATCATTGCTCTTGTGCTGTCCCGTCTGGACTACTCCAACAGCTTGTATTTGGGTCTTCCAGCGGGGCAGCTCAAGAGACTTCAACTGGTCCAGAACCAAGCAGCCAGGTTGATTTGTAAGATTCCTAAGTGGCAGTCCATCAGACCGGGACTGGCCAGTCTCCACTGGCTGCCAGTAGCGCAGAGAGCAGCATTTAAAGCGGGATGCATTATCTTCATGGCTCTACAAGGTAAGGGCCCTGGATTCATTAGCAGCCTGCTTGTCAGTTACACTCCCTCACGTGCTCTCCGCTCAGGTCAAAAGAACTTGTTAGTGGTGCCCCGGATCAGGAAACAACGCCAGGGAGGCGGATCTTTCCACTTCTTGGCCTCCTCCCTGTGGAACTCTCTGCCACTGACGCTAAGGCTTCATGAAGATCTGTTAGCCTTTAGACAGGCTTTCAAAACTTGGCTCTTTAAGCAAGCTTATCCTTAGTTAACTACGTTTTTTTCTGTTACATGTTATGTTTTGCCAGTCTTCCACAGCGCCATGAAGCCTACGGGCGTACGTGCGCTTAATAAATTTAATTTAACATAACATAACATAACATAACATAACTTACATTGTTTAATATAAAAATTATTAGGGAGCTCTAATAATTATTCAGCCAGTATAACAATCATGATTCTATTATGTTATATTATAATATGTTATATTATATTGATTTGTATAGCTCACTAATCACCCAAGTGGGTATCCAGGTGTTTGGACTGTTGTGTAGTTTTGCTGTCCACAAGGTGCTTATACAAAGAACCAGGGATCTTATTTACAAGCCCCTTGCGCTGCCGATGCTTCACGTTTTTTGATGCACCAGCAGCACAGTGTGCTGGCCCATACCTACAATGCCACCCGAAGCCACTTTGCGTGGCTTTTCATGGCCTTGTAAATACGGCCCCTTTTCACGCATTACTTTGCGTGAAAGGGGCATGCCATGGGTGTTGCTGTGGGTGTTCCCAGGCAAAACCTGTGTATTATGCCGCATTCTCAAATTTGCAACTTTTTGCAAATATTGGGAATGCATCAGGATTCTACGCCAACCCAGCGGAGGCTTAAGGAGGCGCAACAAGGAAAAATACTTTTATGTCTCCTCAGTATTTACTCTTTCTATGCATTGCTGCATTCTGCAGCATGCATAGAAAGAGGTAAACACCATCAATGATTGCTTTTGTGCAGGAAGGTTTCCCCTCCTACCCAACAAAAATCATCCCACAACGCAGACACCCTTGCACCATGGTGCAAGGAGGCCTGCATTGGCTCATGGCAGCCAATTGTGCACCAGGACAGGGTAGAGCACAAAGATGTGCTGTACTGTTGTAAATACGACACATCCCTGTGCTTTTAAAATAAAGCAGCTTGGAGCAGCAAAATGACTTGCGGCTCCACACCATTTTGTTGTAAATGAGGCCCCAGGTCTTCAGCTTCTTGTGGAATTCACGAAGTGAGGAGAAGACTCTGATGTGCTGAAGTCACCAAGTCACCGATGCTGTGAGCAAAATATTTATTTCCCTATTCCATCATCTGTCAACTTTAAACCCCCACCCGCACCGGCCGCGACTGTTCCATGTCTTGGGTGCGATGTATTAGAATGAGCGACCTCCACTTTTGCTTTTGCAAATGTGGGGAATGTGTGTGAGTAAGAGTGAGGCAGAGCATCGGTATCTGGTGGGTTGGTGAAAGTGTATGTGGCTGTTCAGGTATTCTGGTCCTGTGTTGTGTAGGGCTTTGAATGTGTGTGTGAGAAGTTTGAATTGGATGCTTTTGTGAATGGGGAGCCAGTGAAGTGATTTGGGTGTGGTGTGGGAGGTCGTGTATGAGTCTTGCAATGGTATTCTCGGTGGTCTGGAGTCTGTGTAGCAATTGTTTGGAGATTCCGGTATAGAGATTGTTGCCATAATCCAGCCTGCTGGTGATGAGTGCTTGTGAGATGGTCTGTCTGGTGTTCTGAGGCAACCATTTGAAGAATCTCTGCAGTATGCGTAGGATGTGGATGCAGGAAGTCCACACTGCATTCATTTGAGCCATCATACTGAGATTGTCGTCTAGGATGATCCCTGGATTTTTTGCGTGGTGTGTACGTGTTGGTCCTAGCTTCGACAGCCACCAGATGGAGTCACATAGGGAGGTCTTGTTGCTGAAGACCAGTGCTTCCATCTTGTCGGAGTTGAGCAGCAGGCAGTTGGCCCACATTCAGTCTGCTACCATGGTCATGCAGTTGATGAAGTTGGTTCTGGCAGTGGTGTTTTTTCCGTAAGGGAGAGTATGAGAATGGTTGTCATTGATGTAGGAGATGATGGTGATGTCTTGTGATTGGAGGAGGTTGGCGTGCGAGCATCTGAGAATACATATGCAGGTATTAGTTAGAAATTAGACTAATTGAGTAGGTAATGTAGGGATATGTGATGAAATATGCTTGGGGTTTTTAAATATTCATTTTGTTTTACATTATGCTGAGATTATCATAATTATTACTATCGTTCTGATATCCAAGATTTATGGTAGGATAAATAACTGCATGGTGTAACATACCAACAACTGTGTGTATCTACTGTTTCTAGGGCCCAAGGTGGGGATCTATATTCAGCACTCACCTCACAGATGAGAGTTGTTCTGACAAGGTTGTCTGACTCTTAATTCTTCATATCTGTGGGTCCACTGCCTACCCTTAAAAACTATTTTGTTTAACATTTTCAAAGGGAAAGGGATTCCTTAGGGACCCCTTCCCATTTGAAAATGGGTCACCACCAATTTTGTATTAGTGGTAAAGTATTACTATTTTGCGAAATAGTTAGATTTCAAGACATTAATACATAACACGGCAATTCGATATCTGCAAGGGATGCCATGCACATGCCCCTTCCAAATACCGCTCTAAACACTCTCCTTCAAAGTACCGAATTGAATTATGTCGCAAATGCAAAATTGCGACTCGGTAACAAGTTACTAAATCACAATGTGGTGTTTGTACATTTAAAAAAAACATTATTGTGGTTTCACACAGCCCAATTCTAAGAATCAAGGCGTTTGCAACCTCAAAAATGCTTTTTACATATGGCACAAAATGAATATAACATGGGTCGAGTGCGGTGAGATGTTAGAAGATCACTGCACTTCTGAAATACGCTGCCACTCTCTATCATGGGCAGAAAAGCACTTGCTAAGATGACAATGCTCCCCAGGTGCCTTTACACTTATAAATACATTCTAGTGTGGAAGCTTATGTAGAATGGAAATATAGATGCTTGAAAAGCAGGGCAACTTCTGGGAGAATGGACAGAGCAGAGCAGATGTGACCTTCTTGTGATAAGAGCATTCCAATGGGTTCGCAGAGCACAGAGAGCAGGAGAAGAGACAAGCAGCAGATTGTGAAGTGGGGGCTAATAGGCTCAGCACTTGGCACAGACAGGCAGAGATACACAGTTGGAGCCATGCGAATTGTGAATTTGGAGCGAGTCTGCATAATTATGAGTGCAAACTGCTGCTGGTTTAGACTAAAGTATAATGCATTTGTTCAGAACACATGTGATTTAGTACAAAATTATGAATAACTTTCAACAGGGTATTGCATTTGGACATAGAGAATTACACTTTAAAATGGCCTAGTCTGCGAAAAGAAGGATTGTTTTGAGAAAAATTAATTTACTAAATAAGATAGTGAGTGTTTCAGATGCAATAGTTAAAGCACATGTTACTCCTATTGTTTGAATTGTATTCAGAATCAGTGATTGATTTGTGTGCAGGTTAAAGGCAAAAAGAAAAAGAGATTTATTGGTTGTCTGTTGTGTCCATTTTGTTGATTTTTTTTGTTTCACTGTTGGTCCATGTCATAGTATAAACGTTTTCTATTTAAATAAATATTGAGTTGGGGGGTCTCTGATTGGCATACTGATTAGTGACTTTGCTAGTGGATCCCTAGTGGAGAGTACTGATCATGCGAGGGTAGGTAAATGCATAGCTCCTAGTAGGTAAATAATAATTATTGTGTTGCTCATAAGAGCGGCCTGGTGGGAATGTATATATGTGTGTATATATATTGGATTTGTATAACAGTCTTTGTATGCAGTTTGTCCATGGGACACCATTGCAGGGGGCCCAGTGCCCCACCCGCTGAGTGGAGGTGCAGAGTGTGTGTTTTGTGCAAATGTCTGCTAGTGTGCACTGGAGTATTTAGTATGTTCTGGGGGTGAGAATATACATTTGGCACCAGGATTAAATGTGTATGATTCAGAAGTTTAAAATGTTAACATAACACAGTTAGAGCTGTGATTTTACCCAGAAGTAAGATGCCCCTTTTTGTTTAAAGATGAGAAAGTGCATTGGTTATAAAATGGCCCATTTAGACAGAGAAAGATGTCCGTGCAGAAATAGATTTGGTACCTTTAATAACAAGAATAAAATGTTTACGCACAGTATGGAAATTACTGGTTCATGGCAAGTGAAAGATGTGAAAGTAAATGTATATCTTTTTCCTTTTTGATGCTGCCTTAAATGTCATTACAAGATTGTCATGTGATTTTCAATGCTGCTAAATGTTTTGTCTTTTTGGCTGAAGGTTAAAAGAGGTTAGGTCTGTTTCCTGTCTAAGACAGTAGACAGGGTTTTTAGAAGAGAACTTGTTTTTTTTTTTACATTGAAAGGATGTTATTTTTTCCTTTAGGATTGGGATACGTATATATAGGGTGATGATAGATAATATAGATGAACTGGTGTGAATGAGCTCCAAACATAGGTTTTAAAGTAAGTATTTGTAGAAGGTATTTTTACTAAGGGGTTGCCTTTTTGTCCAACATTTTGTGTGTTGTTGTTTTTTTTGTGGTTTGATTTGTTTTGTTTCAGTGCAATGGAAAATATTTTTATCTCTGTGTTATGGCGAGTATTGATGCAACTTTGTGCTAGACAGATTACGTGTGCACTGACACCGCATGATGCATGACATGCATGAGAAAAATATAGTCCTTTGAGTAACTAATATTGTGTTTTCCTTTTTGTGGCCTTTGTGTTTGGTATATGTATTATTGCGTATTATTTTATGTTATACGCATGTAAATATATTGTGTGTTTTATGTTTTCTTTGGCTTATTGTGCATTGTTTGTTGTGTTCTGCGTAGTAGGTATGCTAAACGATCTTAAGCCTGACAAATTAAGGAGGCCAGCATACTGGGTTTTGGGCTGCAGTTTCACTGTGCATGAAATGTATGGCATTGTGTTGTGTGTCACAGCTCCTTTGCATGTGTTGCTGGGATTTGTCTATGCTTTCTGTGCTTAGCACAGCAAGTATACCTGCTGGCTTGGTATGCTTGTTTTTATTTTATGTATGTTTCTGTTTTGTATTGTTTTGACAATTCTATTTTTGATACTAGTACAAGCTCCTCTGTGGGGAATTTGTTCTGGTCCCTAAATTTCACCCCTTGTAGTGCAAAATATGTATACAGGTGACATCATTAGATAGCTTTATCGCCATTTAAATTCTGCCGATAACTACGCCTAAAACCAGGTTCTCTATGTCCTATACATTAGCCTATTTTAGCGGCCACATAAACAAATGGTCCTTCCTTTGTGTTGTTGGCCACTACAAGAGACCAGCAACTCATGACCCGCCCACAGCCGGGGGCAGAGTCAGCACAAGGCTCACAGATTGATGCCGCATGGGTAAGAATGGCGTTCTTTGCGTGTTTCCGAAGAAAAGAGGTAAGATGACCGCCTAAACTAACCTGAATGAATATATATTATTCCGAATGTAGAGAAAATCCAGATGCGACTCTGATTCCCTGTTGGATACCTACCTACTGAAAACACCAGGTACCTCACGGGGTTTTCTATGGGGGTGCATGAAGTTGTGAGCACAGACCACGAATGTTGTAAGCCCCTATTGTAAACCCCCGTTTTTCCAAATATCCGTGATTCACTAACACGCGAGTCGTTTCTTAATAACGTACAGACTCGGAATTGACGATATATAAACATAGATTACACCAGACCCACTAGCGTATTGTAACAATGCCAGTCTTTACATGATGCCGGAATATTTACCGATGCCCGAAATCACACTCTCTCGAATGTAATTTGTAAGTGTGTTTCATACTTTTCAAATACCGCGTTGTATCTGATACCTACAAGAGACCTGAAAGCATAGTTCTTGTCACAAACACTGAGAATCCTGAACATAGACAGCTTAAAAGCATTTACCATCCGTTTTCAAACCCATGAATTTTCTCCTACGTACTCACCTCACGAGGGTTATGCCGCAAATCGGTTAACTCTTGTTTATGCATACAATAATGCTATTATTATTTTTATATGTCTGCCTAAACCCAGTGAACATACCATTGATACAATTATTTTATTGGTTTCTTTCACAGCTTGGAAATTCCATTGTGTTACTTTCACCATACACACAAAGAGTGTATGAGTCATACATATATTTTTGTTTGTGTGTTTTTTGTTCATGTCCTGACGAAAGCTCCCCTGACCCTCTGTGGGCTTCATGAGCTGAAACATGTCGACCTTTTTTTAAGAACGATATGGTAGTTTAGTAACTCAACTACCTTAATATCCCAATTTCTTTTAAATATTAGTGACTAGTCATTTTTCGAGATTAAAAACCAAGTTCTTCTGGCTAAGTCATTATTTTTTAGATACCCTTTTTTTCATTTCTGGACACTTCTGCATACACCAGAAGTAGCCTCGGGTGAGGCAGGCATACTGCACGTCAATCGTTGACCCTATGACGATGCCAAGACTCCTGATGGGGCGGATGAAAAGATATACCGCTATAATAACTCCAGGATGTCTATGAGGGTTCTCGATAAAAACTAATGGTTTTTGCAGATACCAGTGTCCGTTCTTTTTGATTATCAGTCACTAGTTAAGGGGAAACGAATGGACTCTCTATCCTCTTCCCTCCCTTTTGTTTGATATCACCCTAAATTTCACAGACAACACTTCCGCAGTGTATATCTATTTGGTCAAATGGTATACAAGAAAAATACAAGAGTTCTAAGGTGTACTCATGGTGTTGGGTCACAAGCCTGACCATCACCGAAGTAATTTTTGTTCCTTTATAGATTTGCCTTTTGACGCCATTTCCCTAATGAATGTCGCATAGTGCCTAGTTAAGGGGGACTTTAGCCGCGTCAAAGTTCCATTTCCTGTTCCGTACTCCTTAATGGGAATAAAAGGCCTCAAAAAAGAAATAGTGTGTTTTGTAATAAATAAATAATTATAATGAATTTTCCTTAGTTACATTGTATTAGATATTAATAGGCACACACACATCATTTTGCGGCAATGACATTTGTACATGTGCTAAAAGGCTTTCTAGCCCTCTCAAAAGTGCTATGTATCTCTTAGAATTTTGTTTATGCCCAGTGCTACACCCGGGGGTTGATGGTGTTGACTGAAGTGAAATATGTTTCAGATTTCCTCCTGTCAAACTGGGGGAGGAGGCTAGCTCCCGGCTGGAAGCTAGCTCCCCGCTAGCTCTCCTATAAATTAGGACTAGGTACCATGTATATTGCTCCCTCCTCTTCTCAATTTTTTATTAGCCTGTCCTGCTTTGATCTAAAAGGGGAATTAGATGTTGGTAGTTTTGTTCTACAAGTGTTGGGTAATAACACCATTATTGTAGTCATGCAAGTACATTGCTAGTTCTTTATTAGCTAGTCTGTGAACATAAAATGATAGTCTTTATTAGAGAATTATTTTAATTGGATAGGGATGAAAGGACTGGTAGCCCCAGACTAGTGTTTCCTTATTTGACCTTTGAAGGGGACTAGTGTTTCCTTATTTGACCTTTGAAGGGAACAATAGGTCTGTACTTTTTTTTTGTTTCACATTCCTAGGTAACAACATCATTATTGTGCAGCACTAAGTAAAGGTGCACAGGTATCACAAGTCTCTTATCAGTTAGCCTGTATATTTGAGCTGACAATCCCTATTAGAGCTGGTGAACAGGTTTTCCCCTAAAAAAAAATGTTACATGGTCTAAATAGTGGGAAAGGTGAAAGATGCTTGTGTGATCCTCAGCAACATTTTTTTTTAGAAATTATAGCTTTGTAGAAGTTAGTTTCCTGCTGCTTCTATAATATGTGAGCATGGTCATGAGCAAAAATATAGTTGTTTTGCGTAAGAAAAAGAATATTAGAAGTGTTTGAAGTTTTGCACAACAGTGAAGGTTCACAAAGTAGACGCTGTGTGCATGCTATAGGAATAGCGGTTTGAAATTCCCTTTTTGAGGGTTCTCAAGTGAAAATGCGGGAATACAACATGTCTGTTTTGTTTTGTTTTTTCTATTCTCTTAGAATTCAGTAAATGCATAAGTCCGTCCACAGGTAATACAGTGGAAAAAGTCAGATATGTAATGTATTACCTATTGTCAGTGCACACATTTATTGATAGGCCTGTGATGTTTTCACCTTCACAATACCCTTTGTTGACAGATTACCTGTATGCTTTGACTAAAGATCTCTGTTCCGTTCATCAGCAGGTAGCAGACACACTGAAGCCGCAACCAGAGGGGCCTGGACACACCATCCAACACGGGAACTGAGTCGTCATCCGAAGATACCAGCGGAAGTCTTGCTTGGAGCCGAGGTGCACCGAGCCACGCCAGGTGCTACTGGCCACCCGTACCGCACTCCGGATCCAGGGCCACAAGGCGTGGACACATGTGTCGCACGTGAAGCTCGTCCCACTACTACTGCCATATGACGAATGGGTGAGAAAAGGCGTCGCTGATGACAAATACGAAGTGATTCCTTGGTACATTCACTTCTCGGATGCTTTATTGAGAGGTGAGGAGCCAGATCAAAAGGAGAAGAGGCCGGCTCTGATTCCTAATGGTGAGGCCTCTCTTGATCACAGTGAGCAAACATCAGTGGATAAGTCCCCTGCCATTGAGCCCCCCATTCTGTTCACAGATCCAGAGGTGCGAGGGAGCACTCGCTACAATCTGTGGCCCAGGAATGGAGAGCAGGGCACCGGAAGAAGGGCTGAGTAAGGGAAGTAGGGAAGGACTAAAGAAAGTGTTAGGGATGGACTGCTGGAAGAGCCCTGGTGCACTGTTGAGACATTGTCCTCTGAGTCGTTAAGCTGTGCGACTCCGGCGAGGGAGTTAGGGAATGAACAATAGAAGCCTGCCTGTGAGGCTTTAACGGACACAGGGAGAAGATCCCCTCTGGTTGGCCTCAGTGTGAACTGTTTTTCCCCTAGTTTACTTTGGACTTTTAGCTAGGAAAATGAGTCCCTTTGAATGTTCCTATTCCCCAGGAGGAGCAGCCTTTGCGGCTCCTTGTCCAGATGTCCCTGATCTTATTTGGTTCTCATGGTCTACAAATTTAATATTGTGTTTGTTTGTATCCTAACTATTGCTTTCATATTTCTCTTTCGAGAATTAGTTTCTTGTTGCTTGGCGCATACCCTCATGAGTACTATCCCAACACCACATGAGAGTGACCCTAGTTCCTCATGAGGAGGAGCACTGGGAATTTCATTAGGATGATGTAGTATTCAATTGCTGCAGATTATTGGGTGTGTGGGTCATTGCCTTCATACACACACCAGGGTGAAAAACTGTTGCTTGTATTCTTGCCCTATGGAAGTAGCTGTGAGGGTTAGTATACTTTGAGTAGTTTAGTTTAAAAAAAAAATGTTCTCAGCCCGATAAAGATCTACTTCATGGATGTTAGATATAGGTCCTCGCTGATAATGCAAGTGAACACTCAGTATAGAATTCAATAGGGTGTTTTCCCTGATAATGACCCCTTGATCTTATTTGCATTAATTCCTGCTCATGACTTGAACTGTGATGTCTTTTTTTTAGTAGTCCGATCATGACATAGTGTTATAGAGCAAATGGTACCCTGAGAACATATGCTTAGATTAGTCAAAAAGGAGGGTGCCCCACACCCAGAGAATAATTATTGTTTTAGTAGGTATTGCAGGGGTTGTTCTTTTACTTGTTGCCTCTACACTTCCTGTCCTATAGTATGCTGCACTACTTCTATGATCATGCTCATCCTAGTATTTCATTTCCCGATACAAGCTATCTTTTATGATGATATATTATTGGTTATTCTTGTTTTCTTTGCTTCCCTTTGATTGATGAGTGATGCCGTCCACGTTCTCTCCTTTAGAATTGTACAGTCCCCTCCTTTTGGCAATAAAGGCTGCACTTATGTTAGCCACATTAGGCTAAAAGGAGGGTCTGATAGACTGTAATTTTCCTGTTACAGAATGTCCTAATGATGTTGTGAATATGTTAGCCTAATGTGTCTAACCAATATGCAGTTACATCTTATTATTCATGTGCTGCAACCCACTGAGCTATTTTTGTAATATGCAAGCTTCAGCTGGATAGAATTTTTTCTGTAATGTGTAAGCTTTTGTCTTATTTTTGCCTTCTAAATTAGAAGACTTGTTGTAGTACATTGCTTTCCCTTGGGTAAGTCTACAGAATAGACATTTTTGTACACTCTTCTATAAGAGAGAGAAGCTTGTTAATGGCCGAGAGACCTCTGATGCTGACATTTGCTCTGCAGTTCCTATATCTCATGGTACGGTTTCCCCCCTTCTTTATGAGCAGAAATGTTTCCATGCTCTGGAGAAGCAGAGTCTCAGCTCCGTGGCCTTGGAGTAAAGATAATAATGTTGCCCTTGCAGGTGCAGATGCCTGGTGTGTGAGTTCATTGTTCACCCTCTGCTGAGCCCAGTACTTTTCCAGTCTGGGCGTGGTTTTACTCTGCCATGCTATGTTATAATGTATTGTCGTGATGGGATGGGGCAGTCCTCTCAGTGCACTCCCTGGGCTGTAGACCTGACGGGGCCCATCTGCAGATGAATATTATGGCCAAATAAATATATTACTAATTCTTCTCCACTGTCCGGCTGGCTTATTATATGGTAATGGTATATGAATGAGGTAAGTCGCTCAGGTGGATTTGAGCCACACTTATCACCACGCTGGGACGCGGTGCGCTCATTCGAGCGTAAAGAACCTAGTCAAGCCCTCTGGAGCCACCGTCGTTTGTAACCAGGATTCAAGATATCTGATCATGTCTCCTTCGATTTGTTCGGGCAGACTCACGATGTGCATATTGTTGCGTCTATTCCTGCTTTCGGAATCTTCGGCTCTCTTTTCCAGGCTTTGTATTCATTCCATCGCATTTTCCATTTTACTTTCGAGGGCTGCGTGGGCTGGAGACAGGTCTTGAAGCACGCCTTCGATTGTCTTCACTCTGTCCGCTAGCTTGGAGTGATCTGCACGTAGGAGTCCTAGTCCCGTTGCTACCTGAGCAATATCCTGATGTAAGGTCTCCCTTGTTGCTGTAATCGCCTCCAAGATGCTGTCCAACCGGCGTTGCAGATCTGTGGGACCTTGCGTCGCCTGGTCCGGTGTCTCCGACTCCATGGTCCCCTCCGCCTTCCCCTTGGGTTTAATCATAATGAAAGTGTCGCCACTAGTATACAGCTCCACAGGTGTCCGCAGAGGCGGCAGCGCACAATGCACATTCCAGCGCACTGCTCGGCAGTTGTATACCCCTCAAGTACGTAGTAGCGCACTTCAAGGAGGTGGGTCATTAATGTCACCAACACACCGCCGCTATAGACGTCTCACCAGTAATCCTCAGCCACCTGAGGTCAGTCTTCAAGCCGCTCCCCAACACTGCTGCTCAGCAATGTCAGCTCCGGCCCTCCTTGTTTGATGCACCGGTGCGCCATGGGCACATAAAGTCCTCCGAGGTGCTGAGGAAGTGCGGTGCGGGTCTCCTTACACACACCCTCCCACGCACCAGTCGACGTTATCAGCAGTAGTTCACAAGTCCCTTCCGCTCAGCCCCACAGCCAGCGTTTTAATGTCCCGCGTAGCTCTCCCGCTACCAGCGTGTCCCTATGAGACGATTATCCAGCCCCAGTTAGCAGTGTGTTCTCACCGATTGCAACCTCATATTTCACAGCTTTGGCCCCAGTCCACCGCTCCGCTCGCATTGAGAAGAATGGCAATCATCTCCCCAGGCGTGCCCTACTGCCACGGTGCACTGCAATCTCCCCCGCTCATCATGTCTGTACTCCACTGATGGCGTTGGTGGCGCTCAGTCCCAGGCCGGTATATTTGCCTCCGCAGTACAGTGCCACTCCACTAGGTCCTAGGTAGCAGCCCCACTGATTGTAGTTGTCCGCTTCCCCCAGCCTGCTGGCCGTGGCCCCCGTGTCTTACCGCTACCACCGCGGTGCAGGCCCTTGGGCGCTCCGCGCCTCACTCACCCGGGGCTGTGTCTTCAGAAGTTGCGGCACCCACGACAGTCACAGCTTCAGCTTCCGCGCCTGTCCCGTGACCCAGTATGCAGCTGCTGCGGGGCGCTATTGTAGAGGTCACTGCCCCCTGCAGCTCAATCACTGCTGTGTTGTGCGCTCTGGGGCCCGCGCTCACCTCCGTCCTCCATTTACTGGGCAAACGCCAGATCTCAGCACCGGGTGTCCCCGGTCCTGGCAGTCGCACTACACCACGGTCCGCCGCTTCATTCTCCACCGTCCGTCGGCGTCTCCGGTGGTCTCGCCGCCAGGATGCATTCGCCGCTGCGATCCCTGCCCAGTTAGTTGCGGCTCATCAAGGGCAGCACTCCCCGCCTCAGAAACGGCGTTCTAATGGAATGTACTCGCCTGCCTCTGCTCTCACCTTCGGCAGACTGCAGCCCCACGATGACAGCAGCGCACAGTGCTCAGCTCCAGTCGTCCATAGTGCGAGGGGTGGCCGCCATTTTATATCGCGACTCTGCTGGAGCTCCGGTGCAACATTTTCGCTGCCACAGCACTCCAGGAGGCCCGCAACCACTCGTCAGGTCAGAACTGCTTTCTCCCGGTATTCCGACACCTGTGTGATTGGATCGGCGGGTCAAATCGCCAGGAAACACAGGATAAATAAGGGATCAGGCCAGAGCTCCGAGCTCACGCCGCATCCCCATCGGCGCCCAAGCCACGCCCCCTTCACCCAAGTGTATCTTGGCACTGGTTAACAGATGTTTATTGTCACCCAACTCAAAGATACTCATTTTATTGACTTCAGAAGGCTGAAAGGCTGGGTGGGCCCGCCAGGACTTGAACCTGTGACCATGAGGTCGAAAGCAGGCCCCTCCAGTTGACACATTGGTCCACCAGACCCGGGTGTTTCCGTGTGTGTTCTGAAGGTGTTTTTGTATTTTAGTTTGTGCATGATGCACACAGTTATATACTGTAGGATGTGGCATACATTATAATATTCCCATAGTGAAAGTGCATGTCTCATTACAGAAGCAGCCACAAGGGTATCATAAATGTCCGACCATTATCTAAGGATAAATGTGGAATTATCCTCTTCAGATGAACACATAATTTTTATGTAAAACTAAGGAATACGATTAATGATCTCCTTGCATATGATGTCAGCACCCTAATACAAGTGGCATCTAAAGCAGACATTTTTCAACATGCTGTTATTTTATTATGTTTTATTATGTCTTTTATTTTAACTTCAGCAATTTCAATTATTGTGATGCTATAAGGCTTACGGTCATGTGACATCACTTCGTAGGAAGATTGAGGGTCAAAGGTCATATGATGTCACTTCTTGTGATGCCATTAAGGTTAAGGGCGTGTGATGTCATTTCCGCTGCCCCTAGCATTTTGGTGAATCGATGTCCATGTGTAACTCTAGGGTTTGTAGTCTACCTTCAGAATTGTTATAAATTGGGCCGCATTGGCCTAACCAAATGCACCCTTGGCCCACCCAGATAAAAATGTCTGGAACCGGACCTGGCAGATCCTCTGTGGCTGACTGAGGCTCAGGTTGCACAAGCTGTGGGCTCCTCTTCTTTAGATCATAATAAAGGTTTTACAAACTTACCTGGATTTGTATTGTCTCCTTGAGTGATGCCTTACAACATTTGGCGATGGGATTTGGGATCTTTTTGGCAATTTTGGGGCCCACCGTCACATTACTGCAACGTCTGAGTGTGCCGGCTAGGGTGTATGGCTGATCGAACTGGAGCTGTTGCGAAAAGTCTGCTTGTGGCGGCGCAGCTGGAGAGTTCTCCAGAGTGCAAGGGCGGCCTATTTGCTGGACTGTCTGTACTGCATGCCACTGCTGCCATTTCGAATTTTGTGAAATGAAGCATTTGTGCACATTTCTGGCCCTTTTGAGCAGCTTCTGACATGCACATGTGCACGCCGAGTCTTGTGTGCATTAGCCCACATCTCTGCATGTTGCACAGCTTGACGCTGTGACACAGTGGACCAACGTTCATTGTACTCCGCTGGCTTATCAGTCTCCTCATCACGTTTCCTGCTTTATGGTGAGAGGCAAACCCTTTGGCATTTTCTAACAGAGTAATTAGAAACTAATATGCTGCTTGCACATCGGTGACAGGCACACCTTTCTTGTTTTCCTGGTGTTTGGAGGTCCTTTCCTTTGTTGTTTTCGTTTTTCTTTGTTCAGTGGTTGTTCATTACATATTTTGGGAAGTATCCAACTTCTTACCAGCTCCTTTAATGGCATCAGTATCGTCAATGATTTTGGCCTGTATTACCCCATTTTTGCAGCATCCAGGGACATCTCCTATTAAATAGATCATTTGGTTATGATCATTTGAGAATTACCTGGTTGCTGTTGGTGCGAATCAGCTTGAGCCCAAACATAATGCAACTATTCTATTCAACCATCTTGCCCAGGAAGGCCAACAAGTATTTGATAACCTTCCTAAAGCAGTACCACCAACAGGTGAAGCAAGTGATTAGGGTGAGCTTGCAGACGCTGTAGCACATCTTAAATGCAACTTTCCAGAGGAACCAAGCATTCTACTCGAAAAAATCAATTTCTTTATTATAAAACAATCTGCTGATGAGTTTGTGGAAGCGTTTATTTTGACACTAAGGTCACTGGCAGCCACTTGCAACGTTGATGCATTTTTAGATACTTACTTACGTGACCAATTTGTCTACAGTTGTTTCTCTAGGAAACACAAGAAAAACTGTTGAACTGCGGTGATCCCTTGTTGAGTGAAGTACTTGACTTAGCTAACAGCAGTGAATAGCTAACAGCATTGAATGCTGAGTTGTTTTAAAACGGCAATGGCTCAAGAGGGTTCTAGAAGTTCTCTGTATGTGAATGCTGTTGATGCATCTAAACATGTAGATTTTGTTTGTGATAGCCAGGAGAAAAAAATCAGGATCATTTCTCTGTTGAGAGCATGTGCAAAGTGTATCCTGAGAGTTTCAACAAAACTATTGGATTCATAAGAAACTATGTTCATTCTATCAAACTGAACAAAAACGCTTTGTCAGTCACTCATAAAGTTTAAACAGTAGCATTGAGTGTAAGAGCAGTATTGAAGAAATTACTTGACCAGATGGTCAAGAATGGGATTATTAAAGATGCTGGGTCATCAGTGTGAGTGCATCCCATTGTTATTGTTTGCAAAAAGGATGGCAATATTAGGCTCTGTGCTGACCTTCGTAGTCTTAACAAGAATATTATTGTTGATTTTCGGCCTGTACAGAATGTGAAAGAACTGTTAGCTAACATTGGGGGATACAAATTATTTTTGCTTTTGGACCTCAAGTCCATGTATCACCACATCCCTTTGGGCAAGGTTTCTAAGGAACTTACATTCTTTGTAACACCGTTTGGGGTGTTTATGTTTGCCAGGTTACCATTTGGTTTGGCCCTGCAGCCAGCGTCTTTCAGAGATTGATGGACACCGTTATAGAGGACATTGAAGGTTTCCAGACTTTCCAGGATGATGTTTTCATCTTTGGACGGATGTTGGCTGAGGAGAACAATTTCTATCTGTTGTTTTTGAAAGGTTTGAAGAGTTTGGCATTCCTCTGCATTGTGACACATGTAAATTGAATGCTCAGAATTTTGACTGTTTAGGGCATACCATTAGTCCTAAAGGTATCTCACCCAGGTTTTCCCTTATCAAGGCCATTCAGGAAGCACAGCCTCCTAGAGACAAAGACACACTTAGATAATTTCTTGGGCTGAGTTACTACTCATCACCGTTTGTTAAAGGCTATGCATAAGAGATGCAACCATAAAGGAATCTGTTAAGGAAGGGTATCACATTTATTTGGAGGGATGATGTTCATGAGGCTTTTCAAACTCTGAAGAAGATTATTATTACAACCACTGCTCTGTCTCCATTCCTTGCTGTCAGGAAGTGTGTAATTACAGTGGATGCAAGCCAGACTGGATTGGGGGTCATTCTGTCCCAGTTTGCTCACGCCAAAGAACACACTATTGCTTTTGCCTCATGTTCACTCAGCTCTGCTTAATCAAATTATAGTACTGTTGAAAGGAGGCATTAACTGTTGAAGTTTTGTGACCAGAAAATACTGACTGCCCGGCGTAGCGCTTGCAACATTCGGGTCAGGCTTGATACCGGCATGTAAGAAGTACTAGGAATGTGGGCATGCCTGATAAATACAAGTATTATTTTGTATCTTGAAGTTGGTGCACCATATGTATTTTTTGTTTTGAATAAAGCGGGGAGGTGTTGTACCTTTGGCTTGTGTTATTTCCGGGCTACGTGCTGCTCTTGAGCCGCTCTTGAGTCTGTGCACGCGCGGCTCAATGTGCTGCACTCGAGAGAGGCTCAGTGCACTGTGTGTGCTTTTGTAGAACAGCAATGTTTTAAATGTGTTAGTTACATGCTATGTAGTTGTCATTCACATACTTTTAACTATCTTTACTATGTTATGTTTTGAAATTGTGAGTTTACCTGGTGTAACCCATGCATCGGTTAGGGCAGTTCCTCTCTAGCTGACCGAGGCTCAGTTTGCACCAGTGTAGTGAGGCGATTGGGGTAATTATGATCCGGACACGCTGTGAGGTTAAGTATTTATTACTACTAAAGAGAGCGCCTGGAGGTGCTCCAGCTCGGGCTGCGGCTGGGCTACAATCCCGTGAAATGGCCGCCCGCGCTCCTAGTGTCCTCCGTCACTTGACGAAGGAAACACTAGAGCGCAACACTACATATCTCCCCCTTTAGCAACACTGCAAAGAATTGCAACAGCATAATAGTAATGAAACTTAGGATAGTTCAAACTGACGGATGATTAGGTCTTCATGTCGAACTCACAATACTTTTTTGGCAGTACTACGGTTCTGCCTCTGTGGGTATGTCTCAACGGGTGTGTGTCCATGTGTCTCTGCTGCCCCTGGGTGGGGTATCGTTGGTTGTCTCCTGTGGTTGGTCCCTGATCTCTAAACCACTCACAACTTGGTCTTCTTGTCGTGCCTGCCACTCAGTATCTTCTGAATTCTCCTGGGATCTGGTGGTGTTCGCCTCTTCTGTGTTGGTGCTCATGGCTCCACTGCTGGGTCTTTCTGTTTCTCTGTTATTTTTATCCTCCTCCAGGTTCCCATAATTACTCCCTTCCGGTTGTGTTACATCTGTCTTGGCCCGCTTCACCACTTTGTTGCACCTGGACATTCTGTCTTGGGACCATATCTTCCCATTACTCAATAGAGCAGACCTGGTGTATATTTCTCTGACTTGCCGGGACGTACAGTACTTGCTGTCACTTTCCTTCTCAACTGAGCAAGCTTCACTCTGACCCAGTTTCCCTTTTCCAGCGATGTTTCTTTGACATTGTGCCTCCTGTTTTAGTGGTCCATGTAGATCTTTTGTGCTTTTTCCAGATTGCTACGTACCACCGCCGGAGACCATTTGCTTTGTACTGTGCATTGTTTCCACGCCACATTGTCCTTCGTAAATGGGTCCCGCCCTCTCAATATTTTGAATGGGCTGTATCCAGTCTTGGTGGGAGTGATTCGGTAAGCCCATACTGCGCACCTGAGTTCTGCCTCCCAATTCTTTCCTACGTTGATGGCCGCCTGAATTGACCCCATGATGACCCTATTGAATCTTTCGGCTAGGCCATTCCCGGCTGGATGGTATTCCGGGATGTGTTTAGTCTGTATTCCATTCCGTTCCATGAACGCGTTCCATTTGTCGGACGTGAATTGAGGTCCATTGTCACATGTTATGACTCGTGGAATCCCTTCTCTCAGGAATGTGGAAGTAAGGAAGGCCAGTACTGCGTCTATGTCCACGGTCTCACATATCTCGATTTCCGGCCATTTGGAATACCGGTCGACTAGCACGAACACATACTTGGGTACACTGTGCGCATCTAACATGGGTCCCAATATGTCCACTGACACCTAATCCCATGGATTGACTGGGTTGGTGAACTTCCCTAACGGGGGTCGCATTGTGGCCTGTGTCTTGTCAGCATTGCTGCACTGTGCACATTCTCTGACATGCCTCTCCACCTGGCTGTCCAGTGCAGGCCAGCAGTATGCTTGTTTGACTCTCTGTTTCATTTTCATTATTCCCAAATGTCCTTCGTGCAATATAGTGAGTAACCATTTTGCCAGTGGGCCTGGGGGGCACCACTTTGTCTCCTCTTAGCATGAATATCTTGTTGTCTCCTATTGACAGCTCTTCACGAAATTCATAGAATTTCCGCTGTTCTGCATCCAAGTGTTTATTTTCTGGCCACCCTGTGACTATGAACCGTTTGACTGCTGTGAGACTTGTGTCCTCTTCGAATGCAGTTCCCCATTCTTGTGCGCTTATGACTGCCTCTTGATCCTCCATGAATGCAATGGTGTAGTCATCTTCTTCTGTTTGCGCAGGTGTGTTCTCCATTGCTGCTGCCCTGCTGAGAAAGTTGGCCACTTTGTTCTTGGTGCCTTGAACGTATTTGACATCATATACGTAGTCCAGTAACCGCAGGGTAATTTTTGCTATGCGAGGTGCGGCAGTCGCATGTCCACTGGACGTGAGTACTTTCACTAACGGCTTGTGATCCGTTCTGAGTAGGAATCTGGAGCCCAACAGAAATTGGCAGAATCTTTCCATTGCCCAAATCGCTGCTAGCATCTCCTCCTCCACCACACTGAATTTTTGTTCATTCTGGGCCAGGGATCGAGACTAAGGGTGGGCGTAGTGGGGCTATGCGGAGCATCACGAAGTGGGGGGGAACATACGCAGACCTGTACACTTCGCGTAGCCCCACTACGCACCTCCCACCTCCCTCCTGCCCTCTTTTAAATGGCCTTATAATCTCTAAAAGCATAATAAAAGTAATGAAAAAGACTTACAAGAGATGCGGCGTCCCGGGGCTCCCTCTTCCTGCTTTATCGCGACTTCTTCCTGACAAATGCACATGCGCGGGCGCTCGCGCATGCGCATGCGCATTTGTCAGGAAGAAGTCGGTATAAAGCAGGAAGAGGGAGCCCCGGGACGCCGCATCTCTGGTAAGTCTTTTTAATTACTTTAAGTGAGGCGGGAGGCGGGAGGCTGTTGGCGGGCAACTTCGCTCCTCCTTGGCGTTTGTGTAGCCTGCCTACTACCCCTACTTTGCGGATCGTGAAGTAGGCAACACTTCGCACACTCTGTGGATGGAGCGGAGCACTGCGCCCACGGTTAATTGAGACGCGAAGCTGACCATCATCATTTCGCCCTCTGCGGACTTCTGCATCAGGACTGCCCCTAACCCTCTGTACCTCGCGTCCTCGATGAGTATGGACAAAACCTGTTGGTCGAATCCTTGAGGGGCACGGCCTCACATATGTCTTCTTTGATTTGCATGAATTCTTCCTGCGATGCCTCCGACCAAGTTAAGGCGTTTTTCTCCTTTAGTAACTGACGCAAGTTGTGTGTTTTGGTGGCAAAATGAGGTACAAACTTGCTGCAAATTTTTGCCATTCCTAAGAACGATCGGACGTCGCCTTTGTTCCTGGGTGTGGGTGCATCCTTTATAGCCTTCGCATTCGCCTGTTTGGATGCGATTTCTTTGTCACTTATTTCATGGGCCAGGTACCTGACCGATGATACCCCAAACTTGCACTTGTCTCATTCTGTGGTGAGGCCATTCTGTATAAGTATGCGCAGCACTGTGGAGAGCCTTGCGTCATGGTCTGCCTTGGTCCTCCCAATGATCAAGATGTCGTCTTGGAAATACTGCACTCCATCCGTGTCTCTGAACAGCTTATGCATTAACTTCTGGAAGACCACCGCAGTTGATGCTAGCCCGAATGGCATCCGCCAGGACTGGTAGCACCCAAACAGTGTAATGAACGAGGTCAGTTTCTTGCACGTTGGGTGTAGTGCAATCTAGTGATACGCAGAAGTGAAGTCTATGATGGAGAACCATTTGATGCGCTTCATCAGGGCCAACAATAGGCTCAATTATTCCATTGTCTTCTAAGCATTGCAATTCTTGCTGCACCGCTTCCCTACTTTGAAAAGGAATGTGCTGGTTTGGCCCCTTCCTTGAGGCAAATCTTGTGGGTGAACTTCGTCAATTTGCCTATGGTTGCACTCCTGTTTTCTTCACGTTGGATGAAGTAACATCAGGAATAGAGGGTTTTCCGAGGAATAAGGTTTCGGGGCCGGACGGGATCCCAACCGACCTCTTTAGGTCCAAAATTGAGGTCTGTGTCCCTCTCTTAACAAGGGTATGGAATGCAGCAGTAAACACAAATATCCCAGATTCTTGGTCCTCTGCTACTCTCGTCCCGATTTTCAAGAAGGGGGATAGGGATAGCCACAGTGTTATCGGCCAATATCGCTGATAGATGTTGCAGCTAAGGTCCTCGGGCGGGTTCTTTTAAATAGGTTGATGGATTGGGCAGAGGAGACACAAATGATCAGGGGATGTGCCATATGGGTTTCACCTGGGAAAATCCACTGTAGACCAGCGTCTTAACCTGTATCTTATTACTGCTAAATATACTATGGCGAAGGACGGGGCATTATACCTAGCCTTTATGGACCTCACTACGGCTTTTGATCATGTGAATCGCAGCAAGTTGTGGGATCTAATGAGGGACCTTGGGGTAGATATAGCTATAATAAATATCCTACGCTCATTGCATTCCAACACAACAGCAGCTGTAAGATGCACAAAGGAGGGGGAAGTTAGCTTTTTAATTGTTCTAATGGGGTGACAAAAGGATGTATCTTATCTCCATTCTTGTTTACCATCTATATTAATGGGCTCGATGCTACCCTGCCGAACATTGAGGCTGATATACCTAGAATAGGGGGTAGAACAGTCCCAGTGCTGCTGTACACAGTCAACGTGGTGCTTCTGGACGGCACCCCACACAGCTTACAGCGCATATTAGACGGCTTTGTAAAATTCATGGAACACCTGGATATGTCCTTGAATCTTGCAAAATCATCCGTTATGGAGATGGGAAAGAAGCCCAGCAAAAAATATAATTACCCTATAGGCTCATACACCCTGGGTAAAGTACCAGCCTTCGCCTATTTGGGTGCGTTTTTGACAAAAACCTGAATTTTAAACATCTTATAGAGGATAAGTGTATGACTTTGAATAGATCCACAGGCTCAATTGCAAACTATGCCCAGAGGCTGGGGTACTGGACTCTGAGTGCGATTTTAAAATTGTATAAAGCAGTTTTCTGTGCCAAAGTCCTGTACGGCAGTGAGGTGTGGGAATTTGTTAAACCTTCTACCCTGCAAAGGGTCGAGAACAAATATCTAAGGCGGATGCTGAAAGTCCCACAGAGCATGCCAGCATATTGTATACATGAGGAGCTGGGTGTTAGTTACATCGCAGACAGTATAGGAGTGAAGCCTTTAGTAGGTTGGTTGAAGATCTGGACCAACAAAGAGGTGGGCTTGACAAAGTTGGTAGTACGGGATTGTCTCACCCTGTAACATGCGCGGAAAATCCCATGGCTGAAATATGTCAGGGACTCCTTTGTCAAGCTAGGGCGTTTAGACTTATTTGACAAACCTGAGACAATAAAGTTAAAAGATATAAGCAATATTAAAACACTGTTCCCAATTTTTGCGATGGCGCAGCCCGAAACTGTTGAACTGGGGAAACACTTGGTGAGAGATTATATTTTAGTTAAAACGTCACAGGGCATAGAACTTTATCTAACATTTATGACTAATGCTCATGATCGATTTTTGGTAACCCGTTTTAGACTAAACTATATCCACCACTTATTGGCAGTACCAGCAGGTTTTATTATAAACTCAGAAGAGAGAGGGCCCTGGGGCTGCGACATGAAGTCTCCGCAGGACACACTTCTTCTAGTTTTATTATGCCTGTACTATGCCTACCCCAGGAAACTGTTTCTGAAAGAGCTGTTAAGACGAGCTAGATTCAGGCTGGCTCGGGTAGCTTTGCTGTTTTAAAAAATGTCAACTGATGTTTTTACCCTTTATTGAGTGACAAACTTTTTAAAGGCCGCTTTAAAACTATGAATAACTAGGGGGGACTGAGTACATCAATGAGGATATGTATAGTTGGTTTAGGACTTTCCACGGATGATATTATATTTTAGCCCATTTTAGCAAAATTGTATTTCTGTGAATCATTTTTTAATGACTGTTATTTATATGCTTTTATGGTTTGTTTAGCAAATCGAATAAAGATGATTATATGTATACCTTGCCTATGGTGCCTCAAAATACTGTCGGGAACTCTGCCTTCCACTTATCCGCTTCATATGCCTGCGCAGGGTTCGTCATCAGAATGGCGTTGTGCCTCCTGGATTTAGTTGAATTCCAAGTTCTCCCTGGTCCGCCCATCCTAGGCCTGAGGGTCATTTCTCCGCTATGTAGAGCTTCCCTTCTGCCGTGCAGCCTTTGAATTCAAATTGTAAGGTGCGGTACCCAACCATGGGAATGGGTTCCCCTGTGAAGGTAACTGGATGGATATTCGGGGCCAGGAGGAGTGTGCCTATGGTCTGCGCAAACTTTCTGTCCCAAATGCTTCATTGTATGATGGTATATGGGGAACCCGAGTCAGCAACCATTGCTACTTGGACTCCCCCTATGGAAATTTCGCACAACAGTTTGTGTGTCTGGGAACAGTCTATGCCCTGACTTGGACGTCTATACACAGCACACTTTCGTCGTCGTCTTCGCCACCCCCCTCTTCTGTCTCTGAGTCTTGCGCTACATATTTAACTGATGTTTTCCGGGGTTTGCGTCTGCAGACATTCTCAAAGTCATTATAGATAATGAGGTAACCCAAAAATCAACGGACCTGGGTATACTACTGGAATTCAAACAATAGGTCAGTGGTTGGTTCGGCGTGTACACAATACTATTATCAATCGTGTGTCATGTCACAAAACTATAACACTGGTATATAATCCTTTGGGAGAAAAGACTATCATCTTTCAATTGCATATTTCTGAATGCATGTGCTAATTAATCATTTTATACACAAGTCCATGACGTGGTTCCTGCAGATGGCGCAATTATCGACCACAATATCCCAGGCCCACAGTGCCACAGCATTCCACTTCTTGACTTCGAAGCGCTTCTTGTTCAAGCCGCAGCCAGAACCGCTTGGGGTATCCACGTCCATCGCAGCCGTCACCATATGTATGCAATTCAAAGATGATAGTCTTTTCTCCTAAAGGATTATATACCAGTGTTATAGTTTTGTGACATAACTCACGATTGATCAAAGATAGTATTGTGTACACACTGAACCAACCTCGGACCTCCTCGCGCCAGTATGCCAGTCTTCAGCAGCCCCCCTGCCACGCTCTCAATCGGCTCTTTCTTCACGCTGCGTGTGCACGAGGCGTTGTGGCCTGGCGATGAGCGCGTCCACCTCCCCAGCCTCGTTGCTAATTTGTAGTGAGGCGATTGGGGTAATTATGAGGCGGACACGCTGTGAGGTTAAATATTTATTACTATTAAAGAGAGCGCCGTGAAGTGCTCCACCTCGGGCTGTGGCTGGGCTACAATGCCGTGAAATGGCCGCCTGCGCTCCAAGTGTCCTCCGTCGCATGACGATGAAAACACTATAGCGCAACACTACACCCAGCTGTGGACTCCTCTTCGTTGGCTCTTAATAAATGTTTTACAAACCTGCCTGGATTTGTATTGCCTCCTTTGCAGAGCGATACTTTGCAACAACGGTTTACTAGCCTTAGCCTTACTCTTAGCAAATCTTCACCCACCACTCCGCTTCCTTCTTCGTGATCTGCTTCGCAACTGGACCATGCTATTTAATTTCTACCGCTATTGAGCACAAGAAAGATATGTCAACATTTTTCCTTGCTCTGCATAACTGAAAGTGTACCCTCAAATCGTGGAAAATAGCTTGTATTTATTGACATGGCGTCTCTGGGACGAGATCGGAGCGCACCTTTTGTGATGTCACTTCCTGTCGTGACGTCACTTCCGGTGACAGCGTCCTCGGCCCCCCCCCCCCACTTCTCTTTTTAGGACTCGAGCCCTGTTTATTTACTACACAATGAATGGAGGCCTTGAATCAATCGCAAACCGATAAACCATATTCAGCGAGTGTTCTTGCAATACATATAAAAGTCCACTAGACGGCAGCCTCTTGCTGACTAAAAATTCTCACTTGGGTAATCTTAAAGCTCATCGGCTATCGTGCCAATGTGTTTTTTAAAACTAAATAACCAGCAGCTGGGGAAACAAATTTGGGGAAAAGTCAGGTCTCTCCTTACTTCAGTCCACATATGCGAGTTATAAATCTTGGGAATGGTTCCTTCTTGATCTGTGAAGAAGCCGTACTTATAAAAGTGTTCGGCAGCAAAGAAATATGTTTACAAAAAGTCCTTAGGATCAAAGTTTAAATGAGAGATGTGGGCCAGTCAGAGACCGTGAAAGGATGGTGATTGCTAAAAAAAAATTCAATATTACCTTCGAGACATTAAAAAAGTCTTTGGCGGGGCTCTTAAGCAGTGCTTTGCTTGTCACTGGGTTGCTCCCTAAGGTGTCTCCTACAGAAGCCGCAGCCAGACTAATGTCGGAGACTATGTAGGTTTGTAAGTCCTACAGTGGGTACGGATATGGCCAGAGCAGATGTGTTCCTGCTCTATTCTTCCGTGACTTCAGAGGAATTTGGGTGAATAACACCAGGAGTGCACTCACATGAAGTTGAAGATGCACGTGCACCTCTCAAGGACACTTTGATGCATGATACTGCTCACAGTGACTGTGAATGGCTGCCAAGGCGGGGCTTGAGTTGTCTTCCTTTCCAATGCTGAGTCTAGTGCAACATTGGTGTCCAGCTGTAAGGAGTTTTCAGGATTCCTTCTCAAATGGGAGAAATCACAATCCCTTCCAACTCAGCAGAAGAAGTTCTTTGGAGCTCTATTCGGCCCTCAGAAGAGGCAGGCCTATCTGCCAGATGCAAGCAGACTGAATCTGGAAGGCCAACTGCTGCAGACTCTACATCACCAAAGGGCAACTGAAAAGGTGGTTAAGAGTGCAGGGATCGATGACATCATACCGGTGTTATTTATTACAATCTATGCACTAATAGCAGGCAGCATCTAGGGGCTGAAAGGAGAAGCAAGTGTAGAACATTGGTGAGGACAGGAAAAAGAATAAGGGCCTCTTTACAAATTTGGCAGTCTTGGAGCGGGACGACATGCCAGCGCCCTGCTCCAAGACCACCAAACTTGTAACCAGTCCGCAAGCTGGATTGCACATTGTAATCCCGGCGGGCGGTTCTGCAACAGCAGTCCCATGGCGGTGCCTTTCTAAGCCTCATAGGAGAGCCTTAGAAAGGCATCACCATAGGAGCGCTGCAGCCCTTTCCTACATGGACAGAAGTACACAATGTTGTGTATTTCTGTCTGTGCAGGGATGGGGGTAAACAAATTCAGGGGTGCACAACATGTGACCGCATGCTTGCACCCGTGTGCACAGAGTCAAAAGGGGGCTCTTTAGGGCCCCCTTAGTTACCTCACCGTCACCCTTTTCTTGCAAGGTTCACTGCAAATAGTAAAGGTGGAATTGAGGAAACTCGTAATATACTTGGTGGGGCTGCAGCGGCACCGCAAGCATATCACAGCCTCACACCGCTGTGTCACCGCCTTGTGATCAGCGATCCCTGGCAGTTGCGGTAGTCCTGTGGCGGTCCCACCACCATAGTTGTAATGCGGAAGGTTGACGGCAGAACTCATAGTTAGGCCCTAAGTCCGGTGTTTGACCCTACAGATGCTCACACAAGTCTTTATGTTTGCTAGGCCTTCTCTTTAGTCCCCACATTGTGTTTTTTCCTGCAGGAGTTACTATGCAATTGTCTGGATTTTTTGTGTGAATCCTCAAAACTGCAAAACACACAAAATATCAATGATATCAGCTCAGGCCAAGCCTGCAGTTATGGCATCGGCCCTGATTTTGAGAGGAATCACCAATGGGTGGACCCTTCCCTTATTGGCTAACTTGCTATGCTTTGCCAAGTGAATTGAAGATTTTTTTTGTTACAAATTGAATTGAACCTGTCAAGAGAAGGCTTATTGGTTTCTTTTGAAAATCCCGAGGTTCTGATAAAGGCTGGGCATTAGTCGGTACAAAAGAAAGAGTACATATCTATAAATCTGTGATTCCCTTCCCAAAAATGATAAAAATATGATACACGATGAAATAAAATCAGGCTGCTCATATTGACGCTGGTTTCAACAGCACAGCAGTACAAAAGATAAAATACAATTACTCACTACTGGAGATATGCTATGGTTGGAATTGTACATGCCACAGAAATATGGCCAAGCTCAATATGAACAAAACAGCTTTCTATAAAGTCCCGCTGTAAGTGCTGCTGAATGCCTGAGTTCCCGAATATCAAGGCTCCATCATTTTTATTCCATTTAAAGCCTCTTTCTTTCACTCTATACTTCCTGTCTCATTCTCTCACTTTTGCGGATCCCTTTTCAACCCTGCTTTCTCCCCTTGTCATTATCTTTCTGTCTTTCTCTTCATCCCTCTTTTTTAAGGACAGCGAGAGGTAAAAAAGTGAAGTGAAACAAATGAAAAGTAAAAAACTGAATTTCTATACACTTATGAAACAATTGACTTCTTCCCAGCTTCATATGTAAGAAATGATTCTTTAACTGAGGAATTCCAATTTTCAGTTGTCTCAGAGCTGTGGATCAATGGATGGCATGGAGCCATCTCAAATTGAATGTTTCCAAAATGGAAATACTCACATGTGGTGATCGGAAATATTAAGACCCACTCGCTATATGGCCCGATGATCTGGGAACACCGCGTAAAGTATCAAAGGAAGTAAGAAACTTCGGAGTCACCATGGACTCCAAGCTATCAATTAATGCCCAAGTGGACAAAGTAACAAGATCAACCGTTGTTACTATAAATACTTTGTGGCTAATCTTCCCCCATTTGGCTTTTCAACACAAGGTGGTCCAGGCTACCATCTCTCTTGTTCTGTCCAAGCTCGATTACGCCAATAGTCTCTACCACGGATCACCTTCGACAATTATAAAAAGGCTACAATGGATTCAGAACTCTGCTGCCAGACTACTCTTATGTATAAAGCTGAAAGCCCACATCTCACCTGCCTTGAAAGCCCTACATAGGGTACCGGTTGCCAGAAGATCCACATTTCAGCTGCTGTGTTTCACCCACAAAGCGATACATTGAACAGGATCGCTTTTCATCAGGAATAAAATCCTAAATTACTTTCAACAAAGGAACCTCTGCTGTAGAGTGTCACCTCACTTCAAAATCCCCCCATACAAGAGAAAAAAACATGGGGGGCACTTTCTTGTCTGTTCAAGCAGCCAAACTATGCAACTCTTTATCCCCGAACATAAGATCCACGTATAACCACCTTATTTTCAGAAGACTACTCAAGAATTAGCTCGTCCCTACATATCCACAATACTCAAACATAACTATACAACATATCCTTCAGTATATAAGTATTTATTTGGACAACAGATGTTTACCTACATATGTGTATTACTTTGTATAAACACGTATAATAAGTATGTTTTAAAGATACAGATATTAGTTAGTTCTGCTTAAAAAATTTACATATTACTTCTAGTTACAATATTCTATGTTTATTATATAAGTGACTGCAGAAATAAGTAAATCTTTTATCATAACTATTCATCTACAATTGCTTCACTATTGAATTACAAAAAATAAAAACAAATACATTCATTTAAAGTACAACAACACTTGAAAGTCTGAGTTTATTAAATGCTCCTTATGCCTATGTATACCTTACATGTACTTATGTATCGTTATATTTATCACTTTGCTTCCAATTCAGTATATCTAATATACTACCTTATTCCTCACCCAATATCTCTCACAATATATCCTCTACCCCACTCTGACTCATCTCAAACTTCATTTTACTACTCTCTCCAATGCAGTACCCTAATTCTCACTCTATACCTCTATGAATATATTCTCTACCTACACTCTCTTATTCATCCCAAATCCCATACCACTAATATAATCCCCAAAGTAAGGCTTCCTAGACTCCTCCCTCCGCCACCCCTGCTTGCATCATCTCATACCTCTTTTACTATTCAGTTCTCCTAAACAAGCCTTTCTAAATCCTTCCCTCTGACTCTTCCCCATCTACCTCCGTTTTACTCATCCCAGACCCCCTCCTACTGCTATGAACTCCAAAATGAGAAAAAATAAAGCTTTTTTAGATCCTTCCCTCTTCAATTCCTCCACTATTCCTTTCCAATCCATATAACAGACTAACATGTCCACCACTCAAATTAATTTCAAATTTCCCTACTAATTCCCCAATAATCCTGTTTGGTTTCCAGAGTAGCGTGCTACCTGCCAAAAACACCTTCTACCCCTCATCAAGGCTAGCAAGCTCTATATAAATGCACACCCATCCCTATTTTATCCCTCCACTAACCTTTTCAATCCAAATAACAGACTAACATGTCCACTGCTCAATTTAATTTCATATTTCCCTAGATTAATTCACCACAAATCCTTTTTTGGTTCCGGAGTAGCATGTTACTTGCCTAAAAGTGCTTCAACACCTCATCAGGTGTAGCAAGCGCTATATAAATGTAAACCTTTTCCCTCCTCTATCCCTCCACTATCCTTCCCAATCTAAATAACAGATTAGCATATCCACTGCTCAAATTAATTTCATATTACACTATGCTAATTCACCACTAATCCTTTATGGGTTCTGAAGTACCGTGCTATTGGACGAAAAAGTGCTTTGCCGCCTCATCTTGGGATGTAAGCACTATATAAATGCAATTACAATACAATAGAAACAGAAAGGGGGTTGGGAGCACTCTACCTCACATCCCATCACAGTTCACCCCTTTGCATCCTGGTAAATGCAGTATATAATTAGTGCTTAATTGAAATGTAGCTGCTGTTTTCACCAAAGTTGGTGCAGACATTGCTGTATATCTCTAGACACGTGTTTCTGGGTTCAGCCCTTCATCAGTAGAGGGCAGCAGTTGTAGAAAGCAAAAGAAAAGTCATCTGGGGTTGCTGGAAATGTTGCCAAGTTCCTCTCAGGTCACAGTACCACTCACAGACACACAGGTGCGTCTCCAAAGCTTGTCAGTTTGCTGGCTCTAGGGAGCCTTTTTTTTAAATAAAAACTTTATTGTGCATTTAAATATGGTTACACTCACGGGCCTACAACCACAGGGGCAGGCCGCTAGAAAAAGTAGAAGCAATCAGTGTTTACCACAGTTCCGTTGCCGACATCCTAGAGGTCCGGCAGCAATACAGGATAAGATTTGTAGCAACACAGGATGAAACCAGGATATAATAGTATTTTGTTTTTTATAAAAGAAGAACAAAGAAAAGAAACAAACAAGTCTCAAGGCCTAAGACATTGTATATGAAGTTGTGCTCGTACGGGGGGACCCTCAATTGCAAGATGAACAAATTAGTAAGCGGTGGAGGTGGTCGGGGGGGGTCAGTGGGGAAGTCAGAAATTGGGAACGAGAATAGACTAAACATGGAATGTCGGATCAGGGGGAGAGGGAGGTGTCTGAATTATCCTCGAACGGGGGTGTACATATGTTCCCTCGATAGGCGTTCCACTGGCTCCAGATTCTAGTCCACACCCCAGGCTTTCCCCTAGCCAAATACACAGTCTTCTCTCTAAACATACACCAATCCATATTCTCCTTCCATACTGACACGGTGGGCGGCCGTCGGGAACCCCACAACTGCGCAATGTCTCTCTTTGTGATCATGTTCCCAAGGGCCGCCCACCGAGTCTGGGCGACGTTGTAATCATTCGGCTCCCACACATTCAACAGACAGCTCCGGGCCTCAGGCAGCAGAGCAACCCCGGTGACACACTCCATCACAGTATGCACTCGATTCCAAAACGCGGCCACCTCCTGGCATTCCCAGATGATATGGAGGAAAGTAGCACTCAATCCACAGCCACGCTTACATAACCCATCCACAGAAAAACCCATGGAGACCAGCCGAGGACCGGTGACATACACACGATGAAGAATCTTAAGATGGACGAGACGGGCGGGGATGGCCACCTCCTTAGGGGAAGACAGTGCAGACTGCCAGTCTTCATCATCCAGTTCCAGCCTGTCCCCAGTCCAGGCCTCCCTGAGACCCATGAGGAGATCTGCCCGATTGTTGAACAACTTTTTATATATTAGTGAAATCGTACTATCAGGCAGATGACCATCAAGTACACGGTCTTCCAGTGGGGAGGACTCAGAAATATTGGCATTGGCGGCAAAGACCGAGGTCAAGGCATGACGAACCTGTGCATATCTAAAAAACTCCCTTTCACTCAGCTCATATTCATTCTGTAATGTCTCAAAAGTCTTAACAGCACCCTTAACCCAAAGGTCACCCACTCTGCTAATACCAATCACATCCCATTTCTCAAAACCTTTGGTTGTCCAGAGGCATCCCAATCTCTCCGGCGCATACAAAGGAGTCGCGCGTGTCAATCGATCCTTCCAACCCAGGGCAGCATTTGCATCACACCAGACTTGCACGGCAATCTTAGTGGGTCCTGTTAGATTTCTCCCTGCTACTTTAGAGTAGAGCGCCCTGTTGTAATTCCCACCCGGCAACTGATACTTGTCCATCTCAAATGCCGGTTTTGGGCTGGGTGCATAATTGCGTGATTAATCGCGCTCATCTGAGAGGCCCAATAGTACCGCCTGATATCCGGGAGCGCCATACCCCCATCATACCAGGGGAGGGTTAGCTTAGCGAGAGCGATTCTTGCACGTCCGTCCCAGATAAGCCGCCTCTGTAAGCTTTCCACCTCCCGGAAGTAACTTGCCGGGATGATATCGAGTGAATTCTGAAGTGCGTACAGAAAACGTGGCAGGGACATCATTTTAAAGAGCGCGGCACGACCGAGCGGCGACAGTGACAATCTACGCCAACGAACCACGTCAAGCTTCAACCTCTGGAGAGGGGGAAGCAAATTGCGCTCATAGCGAGCAACAGGGTCCAATGATATAAAGATCCCCAAATATTTGAATCCCGTCTGCGAAACCTGGATGGGAAATCTGCGCTGCAAGGGGGGGAGACCACCCGAAATTACATAGACACAGGATTTAGTCCAATTGACAACTAGACCTGAATTCTTGCCAAACGAGGTCAGAACATCGAACAAGACGTTAAGCGATTTTCGGGGCGAAGGTAAGGTATAGGAGGATATCGTCAGCATAAAGCGAGATCCGGTCTTCAAAATCAGGAGTCCACTGAATACCCTTTTATCGAAGGTTCCCATCGGAGCCAGGCTGCGAGGGGCTCTAAGGCAAGCGCAAAAAGCAGGGGAAACAGCGGGCACCCCTGTCTCGTACCCCTCCCAAGAGTGAAGGAATTGGATACTCGGCCGTTAACGACCAGCTGAGCCAGCGGTTCCTTGTATAGAAGTTTCACCCACCCGATAAACTCCGAACCGAAACTAAATTTGGTGAGGGTGGCCCAGAGATAAGGCCATTCTATAGTATCAAAGGCCATCGTGGCGTCCAAGGAAGCCAAGATGGCCGGCTCTTGAAGAGACCACGCCCTCGCAAGAACACCATGCAACCCCGCAAGTTGAGTGCGGTGTTACGATGCGGGATAAAACCAGATTGGTCCGGATGGATCAGGTCACCAATCACCGTAAGCAACCGATTGGCCAGAACTTTAGCTAGGACTTTAGGTTCAGCGTTCAACAGGGAGATTGGCCTTTACGAGGAGCAGCGATCCCGAAGCTTGCCCTCCTTAGGAAATACCACAATTGTAGCTAAACGCTAATCACAAGGCAGGGCGCCAAGGTCTCGTGACTCCAGGAACATAGCTCGGAGATATGGTGCGACTTTATCGGGCGCAATTTGTACAATTCGATGGGTAGACCGTTCGGGCCCATGGCCTTGCTTGAGCGAACGGAACGAATAGCGATCGCAATCTCATCCGCAGACAATGGAGCATCCATTAGGTCTCGGTCCACCTCCGATAGGCATGGCAGCGCAATATCGTGTAGCAACAAATGGAAGTCTTCCTCATCTCTATCAGACACTGGGGAATACATGGTACGAAAATAATCCGCAAAACACTCCACAATCTCGCTCGGGTCAGTCACACACTCTTCATTAACATTCTGAATCACGGGGACCACACGATTCGCCCTTTCTTTCTTATCAAGCCACGCAATCAGTTTACCCACCTTGTCCCCGACGTCGTACAATCTGCCCTGTTGCTCCCTGTGCATTGTTTTGGCAGCATCTGTGACAAGGGTCTTATAGTCCAGCTGCTTCAAACCAAGGGCGTGGAGTCTATCATGGGTAACGCCTAATTCTAAGTCATTCTCCAGTTCGACTATTTCTGCCTCAAGATGCACAACCTCTTGATTCTTTGTTTTCTTGGCTTCAGAAATCAAGGATAAGGCATGCCCACGAATGACAGTCTTGAAGGCTTCCCATAGTGACACAGAAGAGGACACAGACCCCTCATTTTCGAGGAAGTAGTGATCTAGGGACTTTATCAAACTGGCACGGGTCTTGGGATTACGCAAGTACCAGGGGTTTATGGGAGCGACTCGCCCCGCACTACTCACTCCAGTATCCATACAAAGCCACAATGGGGAATGGTCTGAAATGCCCCGGGCAAGGTGTCTAATCTCTCTAACAGAAGGGGACTGGGCAGCAGGCATGAGAACGTAATCGAGTCTGGAGAGACTTCCATGGGCCCCAGAGTGAAAGGTGTACTGACTCTGCGTTGGATGCATCAACCTCCAGCAGTCTACCAAACCAAAAGTGTCCAAAAATTCACCAAGCCATGACTGGGACTTAGGAAGATCCCTGGGGGGGTGACGGGCTACGGTACCAGAAACAACAGAATTAAAATCCCCGCCCATAACCAGAGTACCATCAGGGAGTCCCAGCATCACTCGCCCAATATCTGAAAAAGTGGAGGTCTGGAGACCCGGAGGAACATATACAGTGAGCAACAAGATAATCCTACCCTCCCATCTACCAGTGAGGGCGGCGTAGTCCCCCCTGTCGTCGAGGATTACATCGTCTATCTCCAGGGGGAGAGAGGACCGAACAAGAATGCCCACCCCCCTAGAGCCAGTGGTGAACCCAGAGTGTGTAACAAGGCGATAACCCCACCTATTTATGGCATGGCACATGTTTCCCACCAGATGTGTCTCCTGTAAAAGAACCACATCGGGGGACAGGCGACGCAAGAATTGCAGCACCACTCCCCGTTTTATTCTATCACCAACCCATTGACATTCCAAGATATTAACCTCAACCCACTACCCCCATCCCAACAAGTGATGCAGAACTCACCCCACAAAGAGCACAACATTCGAATCATGGAGAAAAACAATACGTTGCCTTGAAGAAAAGAAACAAACTCACAAACACCCCCCCACCCCCCAACCGACTCCCGTTACAACTCCCCCCTCCCTGCACCCCTGCATTAGACTAGAAAGCCACCCCAACGTGCAGTGTGCCTGTCGCCCTACCATTACCCAATCTACAAAAAGACCCTGGAGGAGGAAAGAGACCCACCACCCCGCCACCCTCGGGCACACAACAATAAAGTACAACAATAAGGAAATTATAGAACAGAGCTGCACAAAGTCAAGTGTTCGGAAATCAGGGGCCGAGTCATCATTTCTGCTCTGGCTCACCACCCTCGGCACCACCAGGGTGCTCAGTTCGGTCGTTCCGGGCAGGCAGAGAATCCAGCCAGTCACTCACAATCTCTGGTCGGTCAAAGAAAAATGTCCAGTCCTCGTACTCCACACGAAGTCTGGTAGGAAACAGCATCGTGTATTTCAGGCCCAAGTCACGGAGTCGTCGCTTCACACCCTGAAAACCCATCCTTTGCCTCTGGACGAGCTGAGTGAAGTCCGGGTAAAAGTTGACTGTAGCGTTTTCGAATTTTACCGGGCCGCTCACCCTCGAAGCCTGCAGGATAGCATCCCGGTCTCTGAAGTGAAAGAGCTTGGCGATGATAGGCCTCGGAGGGGTGCCCAGTTTCGGCTTTCCACCCGGAACGCGACGGGCACACTCCACTGCAAAGAACTTGCTCAGTCCTGTAGGGGCAAGATGGTTCAGGACAAGGTCCTCCACCAGGAGGTCCATCGAATGATTCTCGGGGTTTTCCGGGACACCTATGACGCGGATGTTGTTGCGTCTTGCCCTATTTTCAAAATCCTCCAGCCGATGAGACATGAGATTGTTAGTTGATTTCAGATTGCCAATTTCTGTTTGAAGTTCCGACACATCAGCCGTAAGGCTAGAAGTCTTCAAATCCAACGATTTCACCTTCTCGTTAGTTTTAGACAGGTCGGCTCTGATCAAGGTGACATCGATAGCAACTGTGTCGATTTTATGAGCTAGAGCCTCATACTGCTGGCCGATGGTCTCCTTCATGTTAGCAATGGCGCTCATGACGTCTTGAAGAGACGGATCAGTAGGCGCGGTTGAATCCTCCTTGGAGACCTCCGGGGTACGGCTGGCGCCACCAGGGGATCCTTTAGATTAATTATACCGATCCATAATATTGGTTTGGACCGGTACCCCGCGAATGGGCGCCTTAGTTTTCCGTTTCTCGATGTCAGCCCTAGCCGCCATACTGGAAGATATGCTCCGGAGGGGCCCGTGAGACCTGGTGAAAATGGCCGCCTGTGGGCAAGTCACCAAAAGTCTACAAAAGCAGGCTTGTGTGGCCGAGGTAAAGACACAGTTCGACACAACTGCGTAGGGGATAGAAGGCACAATCTGACAAAACAGAGCCTGGACGGATCTCCGACAGAACGGAACTGTCCCGCAGTCAGACAATGCCAGGACCCAAAAGTGAAACCGAAAGTTGATGCAGGGCTACTGGGGGAAGACCCCTCAGCCGTTGTTGTTCAACTTCGTCCGGGCGTGCCAACTTGCCAAGTCCCCGGCTTACCGCAAGGTGGGCCTCAAAAGTTCGGATCAACGTAACTTCGGTTCCCAAAGTCCAAATCAAAATTTTTAAAGAGCAAAGAGATCAGCTGAGGTTCATCTTCAACAACCCATCTGAAAATTCAGGATAGCGTCAGGATAAGTTGCGAAAAGTGACGAGGGTCCCGGGAGCTCTGTGCTCACGCGGCCATCTCGGATGCTCGCGTAGCTCCTCCCCCCAAGGGGAGCCTTTTTAACAGAAAGTTGGTTGGGAGCACACTGTCTCACATCCCAGCACCGTTCACTTCTTTGCATCCTGGTAAATGCAGTACAAAATGAGTGTGTACTTGAAATGTAGCTGTATTTTTTCACCAAAGTTGGTGCAAATATTGCTGTATATCTCTAGACACATGTTTCTGGGTTCATCCCTTCATCAGTAGAGAGCAGCAGTTGTAGAAAGCAAAAGAAATATCATCTGGGCTTCCTGGAAATGCTTCCAAATTCCTCTCAGGTCACAGTACCACTCACAGGCACAAATTTGCATCGCTAAAGCTCATCAGTTTGCTGGCTCAAGGGAGCCTTTTTAACAGAAAGGGGGTTAGGAGTACACTGCCTCACATCCCAGCACAGTTCGCCCCTTTGCATCGTGGTAAATGCAGTAAAAAATGTGTGCTTACTTGAAATTTAGCTGTAGTTTTTCACCAAAGTTAGTGCAGGCATTGCTGTATATCTCTAGACGAAGAAGGGCAACTATCCTGAAACACGTGTCTAGAGATGCACAGCACTGGCTGCACCAACAAGGGCGAAAAACTAAAGTCTGACACTGAAGTAAGTGTTATCATACACTACATTTACTATGATGCATCGAGGCAAACTGAGTGCTGGGATGTGAGGCAGTGTGCGCCCACCCTCCTCCTGTTTGAAAAGGCTCCCTTGAGCTAATGAGCTGACGAGCACTCGTTGATGCACCTGCGCCCAGCGAGTGGTACAGAGACCTGAGAAGACTTTGGGCAGCATTTCCAGCACCTCTAAAAGAATGTGTTGCTCTCTACTGAAGAAGGACAACTATCCTGAAACACGTAACTAGAGATACACAGCACTGGCTGCACCAACAAGGGTGAAAAACTAAAGCCTGACACTGAAGTAAGTGTTATCATGCACCACAATTACTATGATGCATTGGGGCAAACTGAGTGCTGGGATGCGAGGCAGTGTGTGCCCACCCTCCTACAATACAATAGAAAGACTTGGGACCCTGCTTTGTGATTTCAATACAGGGCCACATAAAATTTTACAAGCGGAAAGAAGAACATTGCAATAAAAAGCCTGCGGCTCTTTCCCATCTGAGGAAGGGGGGCCATAGAAATCTTACAATGGGAGTGAATGGTATGTAAATAAAATCCTCAAGTCCCTTCCTTGTGAATTGAGGAAATTGTCAGCTTGAAAGCTCACCTCTATGGCTACACAGTGAGGGGAATTCCGTTCAGGATTCCATAAGTGTTGTGACAGAGCTCAGTGCCTCTGCTTTTTTAAGCGCCTCAGCTTTCTTTGACCCGACATGTAACTCTCAGGTTTCAAACACAACCTGAACAGTCCAAATGGCTATATTTAGACATCCAGGGGCTTATTTACAAGCCCCGGTGTGTCACTTTTTCGTCCGTATTAAAAGTAACACACAGACAGTGCAAGGGGCTTGTACATAACCCCCCCAAAATGCATGCAGCCATATCAGTGCTTAATTTGTGAAGCAGGAGGCCACGGTAGCACCACACATTGCCTCTGCCAGTGATAGTAACAACACAACTGCTAACCATCATACAGCCACACATGTGATGATTCAGACTATTCCAGGCCCCCAAGCTTTAAGAATGGCTTGGGTGGCGGGTAACAGTAATTTTTAATGTATGTTGAATTAAAAATTGACTGTTGTTTTGACATCTCCAAATTAGCCAGGCAGAGCCAACTTGTGGCAGACTGTCACAAGCACCGGTGTTGACAATTAAGTACCGGTGCTGAGCACCGGAAACCACCAGCTCAAAGTAAGCACTGGACCATACTGAACATGAAGTGGCAGAATAATGCACTCACACATCACACGTAAATCCTCCGTTTGAAAATGGAGCATAATGTTCAGCAAAAGTGAGACCTTTGCAAAATGGGCTCAAATTCTAATGTCGCCCTCATATGATCAATGCCTTTTAGCCTTCAGTGCGCACGTGCTTGCAGTGCTGGGCCGCCTCTTGGATGTCTTTATTGTTAGGGATTTGTGAGGTGCAACAATGCCATTTGCATTACCTTTTGGACTGTGGGCTGTTGGATTCTTGTTTATATGTTACTTTTGGACAGAGATTGGTGCAGAGAGAAGCACTCAGTGCAGTAGCAAGAGCTTATCAGAGACTCCAGCCCAGATTTATTAATTGGTATTTACTTTCTAATGCAAAAAAGGAATCTTGCGCTGAAAATGTGCCCTTTTCCCTGTGCAAAAAGCACTTTGCGATGTTTAGAGTTGCTAAGTGACAAGTGAGCACTAGTGGAATGTTATTTGGGCAAATTAGTACAAATAAGTACAAACACTCATATGTTTTGATGCAAAGCTCAATCTACTAAAATAGACAAATCAGAAAATCATCAAATATCTAACTAATGTAAAAATCCATTAACAAGGGAATATGTCATTTCTTCCATAAAAAACATGCTTTGCATATATGCTGAAGTGCACAGCACACATTCAATGACTACAATCCTTCTGGTTTTGTCTAGGCATAGGAGTTTGTGCTGGAAAGAGGTGCTACCAGTGCAAATGCTATGCTAGGGAGCGCTTATTCATCTCTACACAATGGTGCGATGCTGTGAGTAGTTTAAGGCAGCCTACTTAGAGTGCGAGCACAGTGTATGATAGCAGGAGCAGGCCAATCTTAGTAGATATAACTTGCCAATATGTTTTCCCCCTTGTACAAAGCAGCACAGCAAATGTGGTTGCTGCGTTGACTAAAGACACTTGTAAACCTGCCCCTTTATGCATTCAGAGGGCGAATGAATGGTCCAATCACTGCATGACTGCACACTGTTGGACACTGCCTGCAGTTTATGGTTAGAAATCCTCGCTTCATGGATTATCCAGCCGCCCGCCAGATTATAAATAATTTTGTGGGCGGGCAGCATGGCGATCCGGCAGTGCTGCTGTTCAAACGTCATTGTGAATCTGAAACAGCACCGCCACAGGACCACCAGTGGATGTTCCTGCACAACATGGTGCATTCCTTCCTGTGCAGGAACTGGGGGTGCAAAACAATGTTGTGCCCACTTGCACGCACTCCCATGAAGAGAGGCACAAGGTGGTCCTGTGTTGCCTCATAGCCATCCTTTTCATGGCACCGCCAGCATATTTTGGCATCAAACCGCTGCCAGACCCCTGCAGGATCCTTGATCCATGGCAGTGGCAGCAGTTCAGTGGCGGTCTGACCACCACACTTATAATAGTGTGGGCGGTCCAGCAGTGAGGCGAAGGTCGGACTACCACCACGACTATGGCAGTCCCATGTACCGCTATAATTCTAATAAGGCCCTTTGCAAAGGATCACAGACATATTATCGATGTTAATATTACCAGTTCACAAAATACCAGAAAAAAATATTGTTCATAAAAATATCGCCTTCTTATAATCAGGGCCACTGATTTGCATATGACAGGTCTAAACTAGGGTGGCATGGTGAGCAAAAGAATAATGAATTTAACCCAGATCTCTTGACTGGGGATGAATATTTTGATTTGTTCTGCATTCTGTCCATCAATTGTGTTTCTTTTGCTGGAAATATGAAGCAGAGGAGGAGGAAAATTTGCATCAGGGTTGAGTAAATTAAGCGTGAAGAAAGGTTAATTATGCAGTGAAATGCAACACATTTTGTGGTAGTATTACTTTATTATTTGGTATTTTTAAACGGTTTAACACTGTCACATAGCAAAAAGCAACAGGAAGGTGACTAGTGAATCTTTTGAAAGGGCCTTCGTCTGTGCAGCAAAACGTATCACTGTGTTTTTAACTTTTAACACAACATAATGTATATTTGTAAAGCACACGTTCACCCAAGGGAAACATTTGAACCGTTTGAGCTAAAAACAAATTTGTTTTTGTTAAAATCTGCAGGTTATGCAGCAGATAATGTATTATGTGGCAAATCCTGGCAATCTATAATCATGCAAAAAAGTCACAGCCGCACAATCGTATAATTACAGTTGCTCTGCCTACACCTATCTAATAAAAACACAAATTTCAATAACAAAAATATAATTGTATAAAATCTATTTTCACTTTTATCGATTACAAAATTAATTTGAAACAAAAATATCATAAAATAAAAAACATATAAACACACAATAACAACTACATAAACATCACCCAAACATATAATTTTTAATACAAAACATAAAGATAACACCATTTTACTTTAAACAAAAATTTTAAATGAACGTAAAAAATATAAATATTCCAACATCATTACGGGTCTGGTGGCTCTGTGGACTAATGCGTCCATTGCAGGGGCCTGTGATCAACCTCCTGGTCACAAGTTCAAATCCTGGTGGGTCCACTCAGCCTTTAATCCATCTGAGGTCGAGGTCGATAAAATGAGTACCATTGAGTTGGGTAGCAATGAACATCTGTTGTCCAGCACCAAGAGACCTCTGGGTGAACGTGACGTGCGCTTTACAAATACACATGTTATGTTATACTAATTTTATATTACTAAAATAAATATGAATAACCCAAAAAAGTATTCTCTTGGATACATCAAAATATTAATAATAAAAATAATTTCCAACAATTATTAACATTTAAACATCAAACAAAAATAATTATAAATATATACATCAATAATACATACAAATTAAAGCAAAAATATGCAAATATAAATTCAGCATTATAAAATAAACTCCAATTAGCGTTTATTATAAAATGAAATAACTGAAAACAATCACACTAACAAATCGAAGATGTAAACAAAATTAACCAATAAAATAATACTATCAATTAACCTACCAATATAAATGGCACACAAAATGTGACTATTTACTATTAAAAAAAAACAAAAAAAGCTGCAAGAAAACAATACCCTGCCTGATTTTCAAAACACAACCTGGAAGCTAACTTCCAAAGGGAGTAAAACATTAATTTATACTAACTCATACATCTTTTACTACAGATATTACAAAGAAATTAATACAAAATTGCGAAACAACTAACTTACTGAAAAACAACATCAACCAACGTCTGAAAGAAAGGCACACAAAAATAAGGTAATTTAAAAGATGACTAAACACCAACTCACCCTAAAACAGTGAAAATAAAATGAAGCTCCTTCATACCCCACTACCTACCAACAAACAAATGTTTTTAAGTAATTTTAGCCCCAACAGAAAAGGAGTCACCTCACCCACATTACAACACCTACAACCAGAAAAACTGAAAGAAAAGACTGAAATTTCCACATAAGATAGAAGGCAGTTCTATAATTTTGTATGTCGATAGTGAACACATTCTAAGTTTTAAACATTTCATTCTTTAAGTTATTACACTAACTTCAGACATATCGACAGAAAAAGCAAGGTAAATGACTTCACAGAAAGGGAAACAATTACTCTCTCACATGGACTACACTTACAGCCAAGAAAGTACATGCACTGAAACTATCAATTGGAAGTGTACTAAATATTACTCGTATGCTTGCTATGGGAGGGCCAGAACAAAGAGATGATATTTGTTACAAATGTGCAATGACTGTTGGGCCGCCCAAAACAGTCATGCACACTTTCTCTGTTCTCTGTTCTCCATGCAGGCTGTATTACAGCCTGCAAGGAGAACATGCCCATCCCTCTAGCTCCTGGCTGAGAGCCGCGTCAAGGCACTCAGACCAATTACAACTATGCATTGCAGCATTGTGATTGGCTGAGGGGAGCGTGGGAGCCCTGGCCTTCCGGCTTCCTGTTTCTCCCAAGATGGAAGAGGACACAGGAGAGGCAGTGGCAGGCAGCCAGCTGGCCGGCTGGGAGGTAAGTATTTTTTTTTACCCAATCCCGACCCTTCTCCCCCACTTGCCGCACTGCGGGTGGGAGGTGGCAGCTGCGACTGTGCACACAGAGGGTTCACAACATGTGCCTCCCTGCATGCACCTCATGGCCCAGAGGCAACAGGGGGCCCTGAAGGGCCCCCTTTGTGTCCTCTCTGCCATGGTTTTCATGAAAGAGGAACCTCCATGAAAACAGTGGCAGTGAGGAAACTCAAAGCAGCATATTGCTGCCTCAAGACCGCCACACCACTGCCAGTGATCTCTGAGCCAGGCAGTTGTGGCAGTGCAGTCAGACCACTGGTGCGACTGTGGCTGGACCACCATCGTTACAGCACCATGAGTCTGGCGGTACGTGGACCGCTACACTCATAATCATACCCTAAGTGAAGAATATTCAACAAACATCCAATTTACCTATGAAATAAAAAAAACATTGTAAAAACCCATGTCCCTGTCACAGAGGCAGCTAAACACTACAACTTATTTGTAGAAAGTACTTACTACCAACAAAACAAACACAAACTAAGTCCCCTATTGGATTATTTTGAAGACACCTGGGTTGGCATACTGCACCACTATGAACACAGACATCAATACAAATTCCAAATACAATGGTGGATTGTCAGTGACAGCACCATGGCTGAAGAAGCCAAAACCAAACAATGCAGTAAAAGGATGGCATAATGCCTTCCAATCTACACTTGGCGAAACTCAACCAACACTGTGTACATTTATAGAAGCCCTACAAAAAGAACAACGCTACCAACAACTGCAAATGGAACAATTAGTAACCCAAATTAAACCTAAAGTTAGCAAATAAATTAATAGAATGTATGATATACTACAAGAGTAAAACCTTTTAGTAACAACAAAGGAATATACTACTTAGAATTATTAGCCAAAAGCATATTATAAAGCAGCACATTTGCTACACAGTACCCCATTAACAAAAAGAACAACCCTAAACAGCATAAGTAACTTATTTTAAAACATAATATTGAAACAAATTATTTTTATACATGAGTCAAAAAATAGACAGCAAAAATTGCAAATAAGACTGCTGAAAAATTAACATGCATGGTAATTAAATATCAAATGAAAAAGTCACCAACCATAAAACTCACAATTACAAGTAAAATCAAATAGAAACATTTAACTACAAAACATAAAATTTAATATAATAAGTACCAATCACATAAAATACACATACATAATAAAATATACAATTTCCTACCCAAACAATATCTTAACTATAACTTAATTTTATTTACATTCAGATCTAAGAAACAATAATTTCCATGAAGCCCCCAAAAATTGAAAAATATAACAGAGTGGTGGAGAATGGGGGCAGGCTTCCGAAGACCTCACAAAAATTCCACTGTGTGGGCCCTACTGAAGGTAACAGGAGGGCTTCTTGGCCCCCAAGGACCCTTTGTAGCCAAGAGGACTTCATCTCCCAACCATCAGTGCACCAGGAGGCGCGTTTGCAGACTGGAGGAGAAAGGGGAAGAGACCTCCAAAGAAGTCTAAGCAATCACACTGTGTGGGACATACTGGAGTTAGTAGGAGGAGTAGTTGACTCTCAAGGATGTCCTTGTGGGCCAACTACGCCTCCTGCCACCTTCAGAAAGTAGCACACTGGAGGATTACTGAAAGGGCTTCGTGGCCACATTCTATTATTCTATTACACAGTAAACATGCCTCCCGGCACACTACTAGTTGGGCAATGAAGTCCCCATGGCGTCTGGGGGTCCTTTGGGGCAAACCAACCCCCTTGAATCTCCAGTAAGTCCCACACAGCAGGATTGCTGAGAGGTTTTGAAGGCCAGGCCCCCTTTCTCCGCCACTCGGCAAACGTGTCTCCTGGTGCACTACTGGTTGGGGAATGAAGTCCTCTTGGATACTGATAGACCTTGGGGACCTAGAAACTCTACTGGCACTTTCTGTAAGTCGGACACAGCAGGATTTCTGAGAGCTGATCAGAGGCCCGGCCCCCTTTCTCCACCACTCTGCGAACATCATTACTAATTTAAAAAAATAGATGTTCGCAGAAAAAAAACAAAGGTCACAGGGACGTTATAGTTAGTAAATCAAATTAAAAAAACGTTAGAAATTCACGAACAAAGGATACAGGGATGTTATAATTAGGCTGACATTTCACTCAAATTCAGAGAAATTCAGCAGTTATAGTTTGCTGAGCTAGCAATGGCTTGCACACCTGTAATACACTGCTTATGACCTCACTTATTACATCACTCATGACATGGTCAGTGACATCGCTGATGACATCACTGATGACTGGTGTTCATTATACATGGGATATAGAAAAAGAAAATTATGCATTTCCCTTATATGTACACAATAGGAGTATCCATTCACTCCTTACTCATGGCATCACCAAGCCTCATTGAAGAAAGACCATAATCTTAGTTTCTTTCATGGTAATAAAAGATTTATCCAAGTTTGATCCTAATGAAAAAGAAAAACATCTTGTCCAACTTAATTACTCTGGACTCATGGCATCAGTAAAGCCACTTGAAGTAAGATCATAATCCTGGGCATGACCAAAGTATGTGATACAAATCACATGAAATGTCTGGACACCTACAACATACCGCATTAGACACCAGGCAATCCTTATATAGTTTGAAAGGAGACCAATACCAGCATTGGAGGATTCTGAAATAGGCGTGCTTTAAGCATGCTTCTCTGAGCACGTGATCATGATACTCTATGATTTTTTCCAGCCATCATTTGAGTACTCTACACCCAGCCTCTCCTGCCAATCAGATTTAGCTGCAAATCAAGTATCATTTGAGTTGCGATTGCCAATGAGTATTACATATTTGACATCCCTCCCTTTGTAAATCCCTACCACTGAGGTACTTTAGAATCAGTGAAGCCGAGAGATTAATCGGACGCTACCCAAGCTTACTTTTTAAGCAATACTACTGTTGCCAATACCTCCAGTACTGTAACTGGGGAAGTGAACATGTTGATTTTAACATCTCAAAGGAACAAAACGAAACTCCATTGGGAAGGTGTTTAATTGTTTTATTTCCCTGCTCTTCCCATAAAGCCCATTTCATCTGCTGTTGGTCCGGAGCAAGCCCCTCATTGTGCCAAAGTGGTGCATCTTTATGAACTGTTCCATCAACTCTCAAGAATAAATCTTTCCAAGTTGCCTACTTAAACTTTAAGGAGGGAGGACAGAGTGGAGCTGGCAAAACGCAAGTATTGTATAAGATGCCTGAAGTACAATGCTCCACTCCCATGATACTCGATGAGTCTGATCAGCTACATGAACCAACAGGAACCTGCAGATGTGCCAGTTGCGATAAATGTTGAGCCAGATAGTAAAGCCACGTGTCAGAAAGCCAGAGACCACCCGACTGGGTATTCTCATTCAACTTTGATGATTTAAGACACAGTTTCCTGCCAGCCCAGATAAACCTCTTTATGCTCCAATTTCTGTTATGAAGGGTACATGCGGGAATCATCAAGTGCAGCATACCAAAAACGTAGGTAAATCTGGGAACAGTCACCGTCTTAATCCCCTGTACTGTACCCCACAAAGTGCCCTGAAAAGCAGACCATCTTGTGAATTCCTGTTCCATTCTTTTCATCAATGGCACCATTCTGTCCAACCTCCTATTTATCAGAAAATCCAGGTACTTCAAACCTGAGCCCGTCCACAAGAAGCTAAAAGCATGTCTAAGAATATATATGTAATAAAGAAAAATGATCTATATATATATATATATATATATATATATATATATATATATATATATATATATATATATATATATATATATATATATATATATTATAAATAGTACTCAAATAAAAACTTACAAATTACAAACTGTTTTATGTACCTGTATTATCATAAAGAATATAAATAAGAATTATGTATGGGAACTAACTCCTATCTAAACCATTTTATGTTAAGTCTTTGGCACCAAACAGACTACATTTACTATTTCTGCTCCAATTTAAACCATTTTGGTAAAATAATTAGACAGTAAAGAGGTACTATTCTATCTCCAATCTAAACCACTTTGAAGAATGTATCGAACACTAAAGGGGTTACATTCACTATTCCCACTCCAATCTAAACCATTTTGGGTAAGGAGTTTGAAGGACTGGGTTTTTCTAAGACCCAGCGGTGCCAGGGGACAACACCTGAAACCTTCGTGGGTAACCTGTTCCGGCGTACAAATGACAGAGACACGGGACACTTCCTTCGGCGTCAAAGATTCGAGGTTTATTACTGCAGGGAACACAGAAGTCACGAGAAGTACATAACGTAGGTTCACGGAGCCTGATTCGAGTTGCTACTGTGGGTCGCTCCTTTTATACACATTTCTCTCATAGGTTAACATGATACACAAAGGTTTACAACTTGGTTCCCATCATAAACACCAGAAGAGGTTGCTTTCATGTATTCAGGGCCCGGAACATAAGTACGGAAACATTTGGTGGTTCCCAACTGTAAAAACCCATCTTCCCACCATTAGTACATTCCAATTGGCAGTAAACAGATCGAAGAAGGAACAGAAACAGGTGCAGAGGAAGGCAGAAACAGTGGGGAGATCGGAAAGGGTGTAAAAAGGGGTGGTATCGGGAAACACGAGCTGCAGGCATCAAAGGGACGCGCCTAATGAGATGCACGGCTAAGACAATAGACCGGCACGGCAAGATGAGCCTCGAGCGAGGCCATCTGCCTTACAGTATCATCCCCCTCATCATAAAGACACTTTCAAAGAAAACGTGTCTTCCGCAAGAGTCTTGGGAATCCCAGGGTCGCGAAGCAGACAGCGTCCGTTCGCTGGCTACTTGAGGACAAGAAATAAAATGGATGCCGCATCTAAGATGGAACCCGTGGGCTCGGATGTAGAAACCCACGAAATAAACGAACGGTTTAGGTTAGCACAGCGAAACTGCGTACACCCACTAAACTCGTCATTTGCGGTTCATAGATACCAGACTCGACCATATTCGTGCGAGTCAAAAACACCACTTACGATCGTCACGGAACCTCAGACGCTCCTTTTGCCCTCATGTAGGCAAGCACTAGTCAGAATCATATTCGATATTCATCAAACCATCTAGATGTTGCTGCAGCATAATTCTATCCATCCGAGTTTCTTTGGTAACAGGCGGCTGTCTTATACACGTCGTAGCACAGAGGCCACATAAGGCAGGACCACACTGCACACAAAGGCAACACGTGAACAGAAATGCTACAACGACTCCGATAATCATCAGAATCTTCCAACCCCAAGTCAACATTAGGCCCCAAAACCACCCAAGTAGCGTCCAATCCCCTACGTCCACGTGTATGGACTCAGAGATCTTATGCAACTTTGAGATGGCTTGATAGACTGTCGGAGCGTTATCTGGAATGAAAATACAGCAGCTCGAATGGATCACCTTACATACTCCACCTCGATCTGCTAAAACAACGTCTAAAACAATACGGTTTTGTAACGTCATGAGCCTATCCGCCTGAAGTTCTGCGGTGATATTACCAAGGGCACTGGCAATGATATTAGCTGTCGATTCCACTACTCGAGTCAACTGTCTCAGGTTCCTACTATTGACCATAGGCCCCCAAAACGGAAAGAAACCCTTGAAAAAGTCTCCTGCCTCTTGACCGGCAGTGTCCTCTTCGCTAATCACGCCCCTCACAACTCTAGTCTTGTGGTAATCTGCATCTACGGTGAACGTCGGAGGCAACAAATTTGCGATATAACATGTGCCCGCAAAGTCGGAGGGCAACCACGTATACGCACGATCATGGCAGACAAAGTACGTACCCTTGGCAGTCAGAAACACAGGGGACGAGAGCATTGGCAAGACATACGTCTCGGAGCAAGCACTCTCTCCAAGATGAGCTCTCGGTCTTCGGCCACGACCCTTTAGACAGAAATTACCAAGGTGGGGTACGATCCATATCGGAGACGAGCTTCTAAGCTGTCTTTCACCCACGAGCGCACTATACTCAGCCTCACTCAGGTCCCTATAGGCTCGCACCTCTTCCTCTGGGATGAGCGACAGCTCATAGATATCCCTATCTAAATCAGCGATCGCTATAGCCAAAGGCTTGTGATACGGACCAGGACCAAAGTGGGAAGGACGTGGCTCTCGATTGGGGTAGGAATCTAGTGCACTTCGAAACATTGTTTGAAATGCTCGAGCTGAACCCTGGGAACTATAAGGAAGGACCAAGTATGGAATTCCCTTATCTGTGGTATGTGGCATTAACCCACACACCCAACAATTAGTAGTATTAACCACTAACTGATGCTGATGTAGGAGCTGAATAAAGGAATTATTTCTGAATTCCGCACGTCTAGCCTGCTCGTGTTGGGGTAGAATATGGAAGGAATGAGGGGACACAGTGGTGGCAGATTTAGGTTCAGAAGTAGGAGTAGGTATGGCAGAAGGTAGGAAGTACTGTATCATATAATACACCCCACCCGCCAACAACGAGGAAACAATTAGAAACAGAAGGAGCACCTGAAACATAAAGCGTTTGGTACGAGTAATTTGTTGCAGTTTGAATCTTTGCGCCTGAGCTTTTTCCAAGTCCTCAAGCTTTGAAAACGCCATCCCCTAAAACCGTCCGCAACGTTTCTTGATGCACTTCGTTCTGTGTAGCAGTAGTCAATCCCTAGGAGTTCCCAGGAACCGACGGTCTTTGACCTAGTGTCAAGACCTACTAACCAGAAGGAAGTACACGCGCGGCCCTACGGTACACCTGGATGCAAGGTATCTTAATTCACAAATATGTACAAAGTCTCTCAGCTGTGGAAGCAAAAACACAGATGTGAAAAAAACTCAATATTTACAAAAATCACAGTTGTACGAGTGTTCAGACTGATCGTGGTAATGGGGTAACGTAAATGTCGAGGAACAAAAGCAAATTTTATTTGTCCTTGGTGTTAGATCGCAAAAAGTATCGGCTCTTTCCAGGACGTGTCTGTTCGTCAAACAATGGATCCGATGAGGGAACAGAGTTCTGTTGATCAGTCAATTGTTCAGATCTTGAGCTTTGTGGTGACAAATGTTCAACAATGTCGTTCTGCTGCACTGAGGATTCTCCGACAGGTTGGGCATCGCTAAAAGGTACGAAGGTCTGCAATCTTTCAGTTTCAGACGAAGCAATGCCTTTCCTCACCCACGAGTCCGCTGCTAAAGGTATAGGTACCTTTTTGGTGTGGGTGGCATGCACCCAGTTCTTCTGGCCCTCCAGACGGACAGCAGTTCTCGTGGCAAGGAGGACTTGGTAGGGTCCAGTAAAACAAGGCTCGAGATTTCGTTTTCTTCCAAAGTTCCTCGTCACCACCCAGTCTCCGGGCTGGAGCTGGTGGCCTGGACCCTCCGTCTGCGTCGGCAGTGCTTCAAAGACCTGTTGGTGAATTAACCTCAGTTTAGCAGTCAGATCATGAAGATAATCAATCAACATTGGATACTCAAGATCAGAAAACACACTCGGTCTAGGGACCCCCCAAACATTTGCAGGACGGCCGAGCACTATTTCATAGGGACTGAGCCCTACTCGGGAGTGTACTGTCGCCCTTGTTGACAACAAAGCTAGAGGCAAAGCGTCAGGCCACGAAAGACCAGTCGTAGCCTGAATCTTCGCTAGTTTGAGTTTAAGGATGTCATTATACCCTTCAACCAAACCTGCTGACTGGGGATGATTGGCGCTATGGAATTTTTGAGTAATTCCAAGGCACTTACACACACTCTTCATCACACTCCCCACAAACTCACTTCCGTTATCAGACCATACAATTCGAGGCATTCCATACCGAGGAAAGTATTCCTTCAGTAGGATTTTCGCAGTGGACAGAGCCGTGTTGTCTTTGAGAGGGTAGGCTTCAATCCATCGGGAGAATGCGCAAACCACCACTAAAACGTATTTCAGGTTATTGCATCGCTCCATATGGATGAAGTCTAGCTGGATCACTTCAAAGGGACATGAAGGTGGAGCAAAATGGCCAGGAGGTGTAGGGGTTCCCTTACCAGGATTGTACATCATACATATCATACAATTCTTCACCAATCTCTCAGCACACTTCGTGATACCATCATTCTTCCACACAGGAGACAACAACTTGCAGATACCTTTTGCACTAATATGTGCTAACCCGTGTGCCATCGTCACAACAGCTAGCACATACGCATCTGGCAACATCCATCTCTTATGCTCCGACAAATCAATCCAACAACCATTTGCATCCAACTTTCCCGTACTCTCTTTCCACTTCGTCTTTTCAGTCTCAGTGGCCTCATTCTGTATCGTTTTCACACTCTCGATGGTATCCTCGCACATACTAGTCTCTGTAGGCCACCTAACCGAACTCGTCACATACATTTTAGTGCTAAGGTTCCGGGCAGTCTCCTTAGCAGTCTCATCCGCAAACGCATTACCACAACCAACATCATCCGTCACTTTACGATGCGCACTACATTTAACAATCGCCACCTGCTTAGGTAACGTAAGTGCATCCAAGATGCATTCACAAGCTGTCCATGATGAATCTTAGTGCCATGCGATGTCATAAAACCTCTCTCTCTCCACAATCGTCCAAAGCTATGCGCAACGCCAAAAGCGTATTGGCTGTCGGTAAACACATTCACCTGTTTCCCTTTCGACAACACACACGCTCTAGTCAAAGCGATCAGTTCTGCAGCTTGGGCAGAGTTCTGATTCAATCTTGCAGTTTCCACGACAGTATTCAAAGTTACCACAGCATACGCAGTCGTCACATCACCATTCGGCAATTTAAAACATGAACCATCCACATACAAGGTCCCATCGGGATCTTCCAAAGGAGTGTTTTTAAGGTCCACACGACCTTTTGTTTCCTCCTCAGTCCGTAAGTAAAAGTCGTGAGGTGTTACTTCATCTGACTCCATGCTAATTGGCAACAAAGTCGCCGGGTTCAGGACATTACAACGTTTTATCTGAATGTGACTTGCCAAAAGCGTCAACTCGTACCCAGACAACCTTGCACTAGTCAAGTGCTGAGTTTTCGTACGATTCAAGAGAGTGTCAACTGCATGCGGAACCATCACCGTAAGCATATTATCCATGACCAATCCTGCAGATTGTCGGATGGACACCGCAGCTGCTGCTGTTGCTCTCAAACAACTCGGCAATGCTCTAGCTACCGGGTCCAAGGTCGAGGAAAAATATGCACATGGACGCTGCTTACCACCAAAAGGTTGCATCAAAACACTCAACGCACAACCTTCTCTCTCGTGAACGTATAGTGTAAACGGCTTACTGTAGTCAGGAGTACCTAACACAGGAGCCGAACACAACGCGTCACGCAATTCAGAAAAACTTTTCTGACATTCTTCCATCCATGGTAAAGGAGTTGGAACATCCTTGCACTTAAGAGCCACCAATGGTTTCGCTAGCAATGAAAAATTTGGAATCCATTGCCTGCAGTATGACGTGATACCTAAAAAGACACGCACATCTCTCTGAGTTGTTGGCACAGTCATTCGGGCAATCACTGCAATTCTCTCTGGGGTCAACCTTCTTCCCTCCTTTGACAATAAGTGACCTAGATAGGTTACTTCTTGACAACAACATTGAAGCTTAGAAGGAGACACCTTGTGATGTAAGTCACAGAGATGCTGCAACAGCGATACCGTAGCAATTTTGCAGATGTCCTGAGTGTCTGCAGCCACCAATAAGTCGTCAACATATTGGATCAAGGCTGCACCAGCCGGCAACACAAACGCATCTAGTTGGCCCTTCAAGGCTTGACTGTATATCGATGGACTCTCATAGTAGCCCTGAGGAGCACGTTTAAACCGGAAGCTGCGGCCACCAAGAGAGAAACCGAAAAGGTCTCTACTCTCTTCAGCAATCGGAATGCTGAAGAACACATTCTTCAGATCGATCACTGAAAACCAAGATGCAGAGGCTGGAATCAGAGTCAGTAGCGCCGTGATGTCAGGCACAACAGGGAACTGAGGAATCACAATTTTATTTACCTCCCGTAAATCGATAACAAAACGATAAACAGGCGGTTTCGAAGGGTCAGTACGTTTCAGAATGGGCAGTACAGGGCTGTTGCACACGTTTCCCCGAGTCTCCTCAATAACATCTTTCTCGATCAGGTCATAGATGATCGCTAACAATGCTCGTTCACCATCAAGGGAGATACGATACTGGGGAATACGTGGCAATCGCACATTAGATTTCAAGTGAACAACATAAGGGGAGATGTCAAGCAGGCCCACGTCATTGGGACCTGTTGCCCACAAAGATGCAGGAAGAGAACTCAATTCCGGTGGAAGCTTATCGAGAGACAAGTACATTGGAGAGATCACTCTCTCACCCAAAGTAAGCTTTACTCCCGCAGGAGAACAATACAAAGTCGCATATAGACGTTTTAGCAAATCCAGACCCAAGAGATTTTCACCACAACCAGTGGTCAAAATCGCGGAGCTTTCAGCTCACGAGGCCCAATTGTAAGTGGCAAAGGGCACGAAACCGGATTGCTAACAGAGGCGCCAGAGAATCCAACGGAAACATTTGTTAAGCCAGACAAAGGTGTGCCAGGGAGTTTCGAATGCATTATGGAACTTTTCGCTGCACCAGTGTCCAACAGAAAAGGCTCAACGACGCCCGAGGTGGCAACTGCGACGTAAGGCCCTCTCTGATCAACCGGAACTGATACTACTCCCTCTCCTTGTCTATGGCTGTCCTAGTAATTACCGTCGTCAGCATCCTGATCGACATAATAATCATCGACATTGTACTGAGCAGATCACCCTTGTGACGATCCGCGCTGATCAAACCAACTATTGGAGTCGGAAGTATTAGTGGAACGGTCGTTTTGAGCACCGCGACCTCTACCACGTGATGTCTGTTGAGAACCACCACGACCTCCTCTAGACGAATTACCACTATTACGCTCATTTAGAACTGGGCAATCGAATTTTAAATGTCCCTCGTTCCTACAATAGGCACACTGATTGTACCCTAACGAAGATCTCTGCGAAGAGGGATCATTTCGTGATTGTGACCTATTAGACTGAGACTGTGATCGATTACGCTGTTGCGAGTCATTCTGATTCGAACGCGGAGGATACGCCTGTTGCAACAACACTTTAGTTTTGAGCTCTTTCGTTTTCTTGTCAGCACGATCGTTCTCCTCTTTCTCCCTATTCTCATAATATTGTGCCGTAGCCAATATTTGAGCAGAAGTAGAAACAGCCCACGCACTTTCTGAATTACGCAATTTGTTGCTTAAGTCAGGCAGTAAATTTGAAACAAATTTGTCCACAAACAACCTCTGACCACCTTCGGTACCCATGTCTTGACCACTATGGTCAATGAAAGCCTCCTCAAATCTCGTAAAGATATCAGAGACGCTCTCATCCTTCTTCTGTTTGCAAGCGGACAATTTGTCCCAATTTACCTTCATAGCTGGCATAAGCGTTTTCATTAGGGTAATTATTCTATGAGGGAGTTCGGTAATTAACTGTTCAGGTTTAGCCCCATCAATTTGTCGTGTGTCTGCCGCGATAAGAGCAGCCCAATCACCACCTAGTTCTGCCGCATGGTTTTCTTGACGAATCTTTGCCCATACCGGTTGCGGTACGACATTGCCAAACAGCATATCGATATCGGCAAGATTCATTATCGTAGCGTCTACAAGCTGCGATAATTCTTTATAATACCCTGCAGGATTTTTGCGAGGGCCAGGCAAAGATTGCTTTACCTGTAAAACTTCTGATCGTTTCCACGGGAGATGGATCCATACTCTCTGGAAATGCGGCAAGATGATAGGAACAGCATTAGCATCACCTGGCATCCACACTGGTGGAACTTCGCGCATGGGATACTGACCAGGCGCTGCTGGCGGTCCTTCGATGTCTTCTACAAACAATGCCCGAGGCATTATAGAAGGACGAAAAGATAACAACTGCTCAACAGCGCGTCGAACATTTGAATCGACTATCATTCCGCTCGAAAACTGGAGCTGCAGATTAGTCAAAGCAGTCAATACATCGTCCGATGCATCGGCCGATATTTGGTCACGTAAAACTTTACACATTTCTTCGAAAATGTATCTTTGTGTCGGTATATTGAATTGACAGAACGTATCAAGCACCGCACGTGGAGGATTTCTAAGAGGGTATTTCATCCAAGCCATCGCCATATTATACAGTGCAGCACGTTCCCGATTACCAGGAAGCTGACTACGTCTTTGGGGACCGTCCGAACTATTGTTGTTATGTAATGTTGGACACTAAAGGTGTTACTTTTATTTTTCCAACTCTATACATGTACTATTCCCACTCCAATCTAAACTATTTTGGAGAAGGTGTTGGACACTAAAGAGGTTATAATTTACTCTTCTCGCTCCAACTAATCCATTTTAGAGAAGGTATTAGACATTTACTATTCATACACCATAGAAAAACATCTTAAGAATTTTGTTTTCTAACAAATAAGAATATCACTTATAATTACAAACTATCATATTAAATAATTATTTATAATTTATAACATTGCATTATTTATAGAGTAAATATTCTAACTAAATAATTCAAACAAATTGCATAAAATAAAATAAAAACTTTAAATATTCTGATTAATAAATTCAAAACATTATTAATTTAATATTATGTCGCTGATTATGATGCAGCTTGTAGGTTGCGGTCCGAACCACATCTACTGCTGTGGTCCAACTGACGTCTTAGGATGCGTGTGGTCAGAGGCAGCAGTCGGAGGGATTGACTGACAGGCCCCTGGAGCCCGCCAGTTGGAAACTCCTCATAATTCCTTAAGGACGGCTTTTTCGCCGTCGGGATTATGATTCCGGTTTCCAACAGCCTTTCCATCGCAGCCTTTCCGACATAGAAAGGCTGTTGGAAAGTTGCATTGGAGCCCCTAGCAGGACCCCCTTCCCCCCTTGCCCTCCACATCCGGGTCAAAAATCCCTGCACCGTGCGGCAGGCACCATAATGTGACTCTTTGAAGTCAATGGGAGGCCGACCGAACAGTGTTCGGAAACAATGTCATCAGTCGGTCGGACTTGCCGAACCAGAGTTGGTCAGAACCGATTCTGACGCGGGATTGGTCGGAATGCTTTCCGACTCACATTGTAATGAGGCCCCAGGTGCGGTTGGATCATAATTCGGTGTGCGGAACTTCCGACCTTTGGCTGGACGGTTCCCTCACTGAAACGGTGTCAGTCGGAGGCAACTCTGACCAACATCGTAATCGGTCCCTATATATTTAATATACCATGTAATGTATAAAATAAAATATAGATATAACATAATCATTTATAATCACACACATAAATATGTTAATTATATTCACAGTTACCTTATGTATAACACTTTAAAACAAATTGTCTTTAAGTAGTAATTAAAATATATTAAACTAATAAATATAATACGTTATAAAATGCAAAACTATACATTTTTAAGGATACATGTTTTAATACATATTGATTACACTGTCAACATAAAAATTAAACATATAAATTCAAAACATTTGTCTACAGTATACATTACATTTTGATGTATAATTTTTATGTATCTTATATACAAATTATTGTAAACATTATTTTGATTACTAAAATAAAAAATTTGAATATGCGATTCATTTTTAATAAATAAAAAATGTAACTTAGAAATATAAATGTAAACATAAATAAGTATTTTCAAATTAAAATAATTGTTATGCTCAACAAAAACATTTTACTTAACTGTACAAATGTTTTTTTTATTTAAGAAAATTTACAATTTATCTTACAAATTTCCAAAATGTATTAAATTACATGCAGACAAATTTACATCTCTTGTTAAAATATGACAGGAAATTTGAATACATTTTAATCGTTTTTTCAATTTAACAAATTTAAAATTAATTATTTATACTAATATATAATTTTTAAATTAAAAAATCGACATAAAAAATTAATAAATACAAATGTACATATTTTATGGAAATTCACATATATGAAAATGAATATTTGCCAATTTCAATATTCTCCCTATCCTTTTCCCTTAAAAACTCAACATACCGCTCCTATAACATAATTAGGCATACATTCGTTATCGTTATAAACATTAATTAAATGTATATTAAAAAATGCAAAGTTGTACAAATAACTAAAGTTACCCACAATACTAAAGCAAAATGTACCATAAAAATAATAACTGAGGGGCATATTTACACATGGATAGTGCCACCAGAATGTCACTTTAAGTGACGTCTGTTGGTGATATTCCTTCTCCTCATTTACAAAGCGACATTAAGCCACTTAACTTGGCTTAACACCGCTTTGTAAGTAAGGCCCCTTTTTACTCTTCACTTAGCGTGAAAGGGGTGTGCAATGGGTGTTGCAGTAGGCGTTCCTCTGCAACACCAATTGCTTTTTGATGCAGCCCCAGATTTTCAAGGATGGGGCAGTGCCAAAAACTAAGGCCAGGTAACCTGGACTTAGAATGGTATACTAGGAGAAATTATTAATTTCTCCTCGTATTTTGCTCTTTCTATGTGTGAATCATTCTACAGCACACATAGAAACAGCAAATCGCCTCTAAAGATTGTTTATGTGCAGAAAGGTGTCCCTTCCTGTACATAAGCAATCACCCCTGCAGCACAGGCACCCTTGCAAGCTGGCACAAGGGTGTCTGGACTTGCGCTGGGCAGCTTCTTTTAGTTACAGCGATAAGAGAAATGCAGGGGTGCACAGTATGTTTGTAAATATGGCGCATCCCTGCGTTTAAAAAATGTCAGAGCAAGGCATTACCAATTTTGAAGTAATATCGTGCTCCGGCATTTTATAGTAAATATCCCTCTTATATATTTTACAACCACATTATAAATGACACTTAAAATGATGATCTTACTTTCAATATTCCTGTTGATAATAGTTATGCATAATATATGTATCATGATATTACTTGTTCAATATTTTGTCCAAAGACCGAATACAATTAATTCCAGGTAAGGGATGCGGACACATTTTATAAACACCTCTTTCCAAAATGGTGACCTGTCCATAGGGTGTTATCTAGGGTTCCTAATCCAATATGTTTTCCTGTAATGCCAGTTCCTGGTTGAAGCATATATAAAGTAGGTGCTCAGGAGAGCTTTATCGTAATACCTTAGTTCTCTGATTAGTCATCGCACTCTTCACCTCTTTGCTATGATTTATGACTCAGAGTTTTTTACTCCTAGCAGTTGGAACTTCTAGATCTATTTCTAGATACCATTGCTTAGCCTTTTCTTCCTGTCTGATAATGAGGCGTTTATCGCCTTGCTGAGTGTTTTAGTATTCATTTTCTCCTTCTAGTGTTTTTTTTAATCTTTTGTGGTCTTTTCCCAATAATTAGGACTTTCTTAAAGAGACACTGACTTGACACCTTTCATGTATACTATTCTATGGCTATTTTTATGTATTTCCTTGAGTGACACCTTCAGGCAGCTCTTTCAGCTACAGGGTGGCACCGTGGGAACTCTGGGCAGTCGCCCACTCTTCCCAGCAATCAAGAAGGAAACTCAACAACCTTTTCAGCGTCCAGTACTTGACAAAATACTTTGATCCTTTCATTCCCGGTTGTGAAGAGTAGGATCTTTTCAGCGGGTTAGAGATGGTTTCGCATAGGAAAGGAAAGCCAACACATGTAGGGGCATATTACCAACAACTAGCGATATTTATTGCTAAGTTGGCTTAGCAGCAATTTTTTTATCGCCGCGCATCGCCGGATAGTATCGCTGAGATAACGTGCTATTAGTAAAGTTTATCTCAAAAGCGATAATACTTCCTGCGATAGCGGTGAAATCTGTGAATATCGCTGAGAATACAGCGATATTCACGCATTATCGCTACCAGGGTCTTAGCTATTATATCCACCTCCCATTGGATATAATGGCTAACTACTGGTCTGAGCAGGCGTTAGTATTTGGAGATATTCGCGCTACACCTGCCTTGCTAATAGGCGGCAGCGACTGCTTTCAGTCGCTAACAGGTTGGGTACGCCCACTTTGCATGTCATTAGCGATAAATATCGCTGACATGCAAAGCGGGCCCCAATCTGCTCGCTATCGCCTACAAGCTGTCGCTAACTGCTGTTAGCGACAGCTTGCTAATAGGGCAATAGGATTATAGCCGCTTAGAGGCCGAAAACAGCCGCTGAAGCAGCGATAATCACATATCGCCCGCCTTGGTAATATGCCCGTAGTCTTTATGCAGGGAGGGAGTCTGAGCTCATTGAAGGGTGTTGGAGGCCATTGCTGACCGTGGACAGGATCATGGTCACACTGTAATGACCATTTTGCTTTGTGGTAGCAGCTGGTTTTTTAACAGTGTCCTGAAGTTGAAGTGATTAGAGAAGTTCTACAGTAAATTCCAGAGTGCAGAGGTACAGACTGCCAGCTGTAGAACTCCTAGTCTGTCTTTGGAAGTCCAACATTGTAAGGAGGTCAGCTGGTTCTGCTTTGAGAGGAAAGGAAGGGTGGGAGTAATAATAGGCCATTTCGCCTCTCGTAAGAGAGGTCAATAGAAGGGATGGGTGTGGTGGATGGGAGGGCACATGCTCAATCTGTAGGCTGTGATACACTTTGATAAAGATCTACATTTATACTGCTTGGCTGTCACCACGCATTTACCAGAAGTGCCTGGAAAAGACAAGAAGTGCTTTACAAATACCGAATTACATATAATTAATTTGGATATGGAACCGTTCATTTGTGGATCCTATACTTAACCATTGACACGCATATGGTAAAAAATATAGGTGACTGACTTCTCTATCCCAGCCATCCTTCCAGATACAGCAGGGCTAGCATGTAATACATAGCCCAGGGTCTCCTGGGTAAGTGCTAACCCAGAGGTGGTGTTCAGTGGCAGTATGGAGCTTTATAGCTTTCCAGCTGTGCCACCATGCAATTCTGCTCCCACTTCTTACTTACCCTTTTGGTCCATGAAATGGCCCACCCTTTTGTATTATTGTTTTTTTGTACTGAACACAATGAGGCTGGTTCTTGCGTGTATTAGTGGATACATCATTGCTTGGACAGTTATTACATAAAGAGGATTGTTCTTTTGTGTTTGGTGAAAGGAGAGATGGTGCTTGGTCCTCAGAAGTGTTTCCGTAGTCAGTTCCAAAAATGAGCTGCCAGAGCTGCCAGAGGCTGCCAAAGACGTGGTTTGAGCTTGGCTGCGGATTATGATGAGATGAACAGATGTGGACTGCACACATTTCTAACAGGTGATCACTGGGGTCTAGAAGACACTATCATTTGGAGGTGAAGGACATCAGGAAAATTCGATGAATGTTGACACTAACCCAAATGAAACTTATGGCGGTATTCTCAGGGAAAGGTTGCATTGCTAGGGTCCAATATCACTTAGAAGACGCTGATATAAGACACCCACAGTTCTGGTGGCCTTTAGCACGACAAGGCGAGCAGTGGTAGCTGATGCTGGTAGAGATCCTAAGGCGCTCAGTAGACATAAGTCATGGAAGACCACATAATGAAAGTCCCAGAGAATCTCATACTTCTAGTTTCCTTGAGTGCTGTGTTGGACCTGATAGGGAATGGAATGCTTACACCACAGGATTCATCAGTGCTTTAAAAGCTCTTGTTCTATGGGGTGTGGCTAAAGAGGACAAGATGGCGGACGCATTTCAACAACGCTCCGCCACCATCCGGACTCTATACCCGTTCAACCTGTTCCTGTTGCACCCCCTCCCGCATCATGTGTATGCGGAGGTGAGGTGTGGCCTCAAGTTGTCAGCCAATCGCTGACAGCACCCAGAGTTGCAGATGGTGCCTGCGCGGCTTGGGGCCCACGGCCAGTACTTCTGCGGCCTATCTGCTGATTGGGAGGAATCAGGCAGACCTCTGCAGTGGTCGCCAGCAACGCAAGACCTTCCTGGGTGATGAGGAAGAGGAGCGGCCTCAAGATAGCGCCACTTGCTGGCATTGCCTGGAGGTGCGACTGGTGCTCGTGTGGCTTGGGGCTGTAGACTGCTGTGGCCCCCTTGATGATTGGGAGCCATCAGCAGCCTGTCACAGCAGTTGCTCGTAACCTAAGACCTTACTGGACTGCGCAAGGTGGTGTATTCTGCCACATTAGCCCCAACTGCGTTGGCGCCTTCACTGTTGAGTGGAACCCTTTGGGGCCTGCCAGTCTGACAACTGCCCTAATGGCCGCTCCCTCCAGTGTGGTGGGCTCACTGATGCTGCCTCTGGAACCCTGAGGGACTAATCGGCCAGAAAACTTTGCAGGGAAGGGGGGCCTGAGACGGTCTGCCCCTCTCTCCTCCTCACCTGGGCCCTCTTTCTGATCTGCCTCTCCCTGGACCATCTGCCCTGGGGGGGCCTGGTGGCTGCTTGTACTGCCCCACCTGATTCGGGGGCAAGCGGGCTGTGTGGTCCTCTGACTAACTTCTGGCATTCTAGTCCGGGCGGTGTTGACTGATGCCCATACCTCCCGCTGACCGCTGCTGAGTCTTCACTGATGCTTTGATTTTGAAGGGTGGCACACTGAAGTTGGGGGTGGCTGGAGTTGGTCCTCACTCATTGCCCTCCCTACACCCGGGATTGTGACACTGTCTGTCTTTCACCTCCTGGACAGTGGGATTTTTCCTCATGGGAAGCCGAGCACATGGGCGTAGGTTATTGCCTGCCCTCACATTCTGGACTGGACAATTGTCGGGCCACTAGCAACGTGAGGCCCGGCTGCCTTCCTGACACCAAGGTGAAAGAAAAAACATGACTCCACATATGCAGTTGCACATTGACAAGTTTGCAGTGCCAGTGATGGGCCATCTCAAACCACCCCCGGACTCTGGGTAAGCGTCACCTTCCACAGATGTGCCGACTATCCTACAAGCCATTCGGACCTCACGGGAAGCGGTGGAGGCAAAGGTCAGAGAAGTGGGGATGGATGTGGTGCTCCTGCACCAGGACCTTTGGCATATTTCTGGGAGGGTGTCCGAGGCTGAGGAACGTATCTCCCACCTGGAAGTTGGTGGCTAGGCTGACTACCACCTCCTGGACCCTTGAATCCAAAGATGACAAAAATTGGTCCCACCACAATAACCTCCCGTTTATGGGTTTTCCTGAATGGGCCCGGAGTACTTTCTTGACACCTGGCTCAAATCCTGTATTCTGGAGGGTGCCCCCTCCCCATGGTTCATCATACAGAGAGGGTACAAGGCCCTGACCAAACCTGCCTCCTGGTGTCCCCCCAGACCCATGATTGAGTGGATCCCTAACCATTGCAATAGGGTTGTAGTCCTCTGGGAGTCCTGCAAAAAATGTACTTTTCATTTTGACTCTAGTCGAATCATGATTTTTCAAGACTACACCAAGCTTGTTTAGGCTCAGTACAAATCCTTTGATGCAGATAAGGCCTAACTGAAAGCTCTCACCTTGCCCTATAAGGTAACCTACCCGGACAAATAGAAAGTGATTTGCGACTCCCGTACTCACTACTTTACGAGCTCAAAGGAGGCCTGGGAGTAGGGTGCTAAGCACCATCAGCTCTGCCAACAAGATCCACTGCCCTTTCATCAGGAGGTCCAGGAACTTCCACTGCATCAGTGGTCTGGACTTCTGGTGGCCAGGGATGAACGGTCTGGACTTCTGGTGGCCAGGGAGGACTTGAAGTCCCAGAGGTTTGAAGAAACCGCAGGGACACTCCTGAATCCTCTGGGACTGAAGGGGGTATCAGTCCGGAGCCTGATGGCCCCAAATTCTGGAGCAGGGGTCCCCGAGGCTGACCTACAGGAGGATGCCCCCATTACAGACTGAAGGATGGTCTCTCTATCCCTTTCTATTCTTTTTCTGTGTGCTGTTGGAGGGTGATTGGGTTAAATTGACACAGGGGCTTCCACTCGTAATTAATGTTGATTGATTCTCTGTAGGAGGAGGTCCACCTCTAAGGCCTGTTTCTATGCTGTATGTTATGTTTTTAGGGCCATGTTTGATGGACAGATGCTTCTTGGGTGGAAGTGTGGGGCAGGGGAAGTTGGGGTAATGGGAAATTTCAGAGTTTTGTTTGGGGATTTTTGTTTTGTTGCACATGCTGTGCACTGCCCTGCCCCCCAACATGCATCAAGGGAGAGCTGCTGGTGACCCTGTATTTGGACTCCCTTTATTGCCATTGCTAGCTTTCAGGTTATGTCATGGAACGTCAACGGTCTGCTGGATGGGATCAAGTGCACTGCTGTCCTTCACTACACAAAAAGAACCTGTCCGGTGGTCTTGCTCCTGCAGGAGACTCATCTGGTCACCAACTGTTCCTACTTATGCAGGTTCGGTTATGACAGAGCATGTCATGCAGGATACATGAGGGACTCTAGGGGTGTAACTATCCTTCTACATAGGTCATTCCTCTTGGCGGGGTGCAGGGTCGCTGGGTGGCGATAAAGTGAATGATGTACGGGAAATCTGTCAAACTCCTCTGTATATACATCCCACCTTCTCTACTGCTACAGACCCTCGGGATACTCACTGGGACTGTGCTGGGGTTTCCTCAGGGGACTACTATTCTAGGAGGGGACTTCAACGCAACACCCTGCCCCAAACTGGATTCCTTGGGCACTCCGACAAGTCACCGACGGGGAGCGCAACAGCTAGGCTCCTGGTTGAAGTCTGTTAGAACTGGCATCCTTAGGGTCGTCTTCCCCTAGACATTTTGCCTTATACCTCCTGTATTTGCTGATTCTTTTCTTTTGGCCATGGGACTCTAAGCACTTTACCACTACTAAAGTGCATGTGTTTCTTGTCAGCTCTCACCTGTGTTTCCGCAGGAGCAATAGGAAAATGTGAAGCGCAGTCCTAACTTACTTCCTACCACCAGGCTGTCCAACAATGCCAAAGCTAGTCACAGTGAGATGGGGAAAGCAAAGAGAACAAGCACTGAAAATGCAATAGGTCTCGCCTTTGATTAAGTTAAAGCCATTTGCTTTGCTAATAGTATTGTATAGCAAAGAAAATGGTTTTAACTTAATGAAAGGCGAGACCTATTGCATTTTTAATGCTTGTTTCTCCTGCAGTTTTATGTAGTGCAAATTCGACCTGAAGGTATTGGGGCGCTGTACATGAGCACCAGTTCTAACAAGGACACATACATCCGGGAACTGGGCTGCTCAGGTCTGCGCAACACACGCTTTGACTGGCAGTGTGTGTTGCTGAACACTGTTGTGAAGCTTTAAGCAGAAACTGCTTTGTCAACAGTCAGAGTTGAGCTCTCTTCAGTTTGCCTCTAAAATAAAAAAAACTGCTCATGAAGATGTAACTGCAGTTTAATATAGTGCAAATTCCACCTGAAGGCATCGGAGTGCTGTACATGAGCAACAGTTCGAAAAAGAACACACAAATGCCGGAACAGTGCTGGTCACATCTGAAGCAACACAAAAATTCCACCTGAAGGCATCGGAGTGCTGTACATGAGCAACAGTTCGAAAAAGAACACACAAATCCCGGAACAGTGCTGGTCACATCTGAAGCAACACAAGCTGTGACTGGCAGTGTGATTTGCTGAACACGGTTGAGAAGCTTCAAGCAAAAACTGCTATGTAAATGGTCAAAGATGAGCTCTGTTCAGCTCGCCAACTGTATGGCAGTTCAACATGCAGCAAAACCGATTCCTACTCAAACCCATCTCTCAGGGAACAACCATGTCTTCAGAGCTTTAAGAAAGATTGAGTTTACTCGTTGCCCCGAGAGAAAATCCAGGAGAGAGTTCCAAACTTTGGCAACCGCAAATGAAAAGGCCCTCGCTCCCCATCTCATCTTTTTGACCCTAGGAACAACAAGGAGGTTTTTTTGCTGACCTCAGGTTCCTGGAGGGGACATACTGTTGGAAAATGGTCTTAATGCCCGAAGGGCCCAGGCCATAGTATGCGTTAAGAGTGAGGCAGAGGGTCTTAAACACAATTCTGCGATCCACCGGGAGCCAGTGCCACGACCCAAGAGAAGACGCGCCCAAATGATGTTTGGGACGGTGATGTAGCAGCATTTTGCACCAGCTCCAGGCGGCGCAACTGGCCTTTGTTGATGCCTAAATAGAGGGTGTTACAATAGTCCAAAATGGACAATAATAATGCTACCACCACTCTTTTGCGTGCTTCAAATGAAAGGAACTGAGAGATTTTCCTTATACTCCGAATAAGCCCAAAGCAGGTGGCAACTGTCCTAGAAACCTGCAAATTCATGGATAGAGAGTCATCCACCACCACTCCCAGATTTTTCCCATGGGAGACAGGAGTTGGACAGGCACCCAGGGTGTCAGGCCACTACTCACTAGTCCAGATGTCAGGTCTGTCTCCAAAAATCAGGACTTCCGTCTCCTTGCTGTTCAGTTTTAGATAGTTTTGAACCATCCACGATGAGACTGCTAACATGCAGTTCTTAAAATTCTGAGCGGAGTCTGTGGCGTTTTGCGTGATTGACACCATGATTTGGGTGTCATCCGCATAGGACAGAACTTCCAGCCCAAATGACTTAAACCACCCTTGCCAGCGGGGCCGCATAAATAATAAATAATGTAGGGCTCAGGGAGGGGCCCTGAGGCACACAGCAGACAAGGGGGTAGACTCTGAGTAGAAGCTTCTCAGTTTGACTGTTTGGGACCACTCATCCAGGAAGAAAGCCAGTAGGTCCAAAGCCAGGCCCCCAACCCCTATCTCCCTGAGACGCTCCACCAGTCTCTGGGGAGACAGGTTATCGAATGCTGCAGTGAGATCAAGTAAGATCAGGAGAGTGGTATAACCTGCATCCACCTGAACTCGTATGTTATCCAAAACTGCAGTGAGGGCAGTCTCTGTGCTATGAGACCTTCTGAATCCATGTTGAGAGCCATCCAGAATCTGAGGCTCCCTCAAGTAAGCACTCAAATGAAAGTTCAAGTGGGATTCCAAGATTTTCACTGGGACCGGCAGAAGGGAGATGGGATGGAAATTCTTCAAATTTGACGGGTCTGGTGACGGCTTTTTTAAAATAAGGCCTAACCTCTGCCGCTTTCCAGCTTAGAGGATACTGGCCCCGTAAGATGGCTAAATTCAGAACTGTGGTGAAATGCGGGAGCAGCGCTGCCTTAGCTATTTTCAGAACCTTTAGGGGGCAGGGATCCAGAGGCGACCCCGACTTGACTCCATCAAGTGAATTCTCAACTGTTTCAGGAGTAAGCTTTGGAAAGGCAGAGAGACTTGCTGATACCATTTTTCTCGGGCTATTACTAGGATAGGTTTCCGATAAGGCAACGGGTATCTGATTAGCATTTAAAATCTCCAACTGAGCATAAATGTCAGATATCTTAGAGCAGAAAAAGGAGGAAAGACTATCACAAAGCACCTGAGATGGCTCCACTGTATCCGAGACCGTGGGCAAAACAAGGGTGTTAAAGATGTTAAAAAGCTCCTTAGATGACTTAAGGTCCTCTGAAATGTTTGAGTAGTAACTTCGCTTTTCTTCAATGATAGCTGCTCTGATGCCTTCAGGGATTGTTTGCGTAACTCTCTACCCCGGGGAGCCAGATCCCTCCGCCTGAGTCTTTCCTTTCTTCTGCACTCTTGTCTCATCTTACGCAAACGGTCAGAGAACAAGGGTGCAGAGGGCTTCTTTCTAGCCGAATAGTGGGGTTTTATGGGGGCGAGAGTGTCCATCACTGCTAATATCTTCTTAGAGAGGTTAGTAGCAGCTGAGGCAGCACTTAGATGTTCCAGGTGCTGAAAATCAGCCAAAGCCGTGGCGACCTCTTCATTAGTAACCAGATTAAGGTTTCGCTTATTGATCGCTTTCACATTAGCAACTTGAGAGTTTCCTGATATTGTAACCCTTAGTTGAAAAGGAATAGCATAGTGATCAGACCATGCTAACGGGAGTGGTTCACCCACCACAATCCGATGGTCATTGGAAAAGATTCCGTCTAGGGTGTGGCCCGCCACGTGTGTAGAGGATTCGACTAATTGTGAAAAGCCGCAGTCATTCATGCATTCCATAAATATTTGAGTGCCATGAATCATTTTGTTTTCTAAATGAAGATTAAAATCCCCTAGAAGAATAAAATTCATTCTCTCTAAGTGGGGTTCTAACCTGTTGCACAGATCTTGGCTAAACGTGGCCCTAGGGCCGGGAGCTCTATAGCAGAGGACCCCTGAAAAGCTTTCAGTAGGGGTTGAATTTATCGAGAAGTATAGTGCCTGGTATGAATCGAGCATCGAAGTGAGTGGTTCTGATCTACAGGTGAAGGTATCCCTGACCAAGATACCTAGACCCCCCACCCCCGTCGGCCCTCCCTATCCAGTCTAGTGAGACGAAATCCAGCATTGGGAATTCCTTAATACATTTTAAAGCTGTAATTCTTGATCAGGGAGGAGTAGCGTTTTTATAGTTTATATGTTTGGAATGGTAATAATAAATATTCCTTACTGGTGAAATTACTGTTTTAGAAATGCCCCTTTTAGAAGGTGGACATTTCTCTGCACTAACTGTATTGTGACTGGCAGCCTCGCTCCAATACACGTATGGGTTGAGTGACAGCTACATTTTGTGCAATCCTTCTAGACAACCTCAACACAGGAAGGATAGGTGTGTCTGAGTAACCGTCTACATACATTTGAATTTGATTGACTGATTACCCTCCACAGATAGCATGGCAGACAGGACTGGGTTGAAAGGGATTCTTGTGCACTTCAGATAGCTGCTTTGAAGTCACCCACCAAATCAAAGGCACTTTAGGTAAAAGTACTGGGTCTCTGATCCACTATAATCAGACACTTCTGGACCTTGAACTGAACCTCTGTCAGAAGGACTGCTGTGCTGATTAAAGGACTCATCTTTGGACTGCAGACTGGGAAGGCCTGTTTTCTCTTGCGTTGCCCTGCTGCTCTGTGGCCCTACAGAATGAGAGCTGGACCTTGTCTTCATTCCAAGTGTTCTCTAAGGGCTTGTTGGTTTGCATCCTGTTGCTTGAGACTCAGGGAAGTCAACGTCTCTACTTCAGCTCCTGTGCCTGGCTCACTGGAAGAGGCCAAGATACTTGCAATGCAGATTTAGATGCATCTCCTTTCTGCGTGTAGCAGAACTAGCGCATCAACCCGATTGCAGGAGTAAAATCAGTGCATCACATCGGAACCAGAGCTTTGCCTCCAGAGATCATTGCATTAGACAGCGCATCGCTGCCGCTGCAGTTTGGTGAGATCAAGATTTCGATGGGCATCTATTCGGGGCTGCCTTGGGGCTGTGTTCGACTGGTTTAGTCAGCACAGCCTCAAGTGCAACTCTGATAAATCCGAGGTACTATTCTTCGGCTGCCCCGCTGACCCCAAATGGAAAGAGTGGTGGCCGGCAGCCATGTTCCCTCCCACTGGTGACTCAGGGGCTGCAAAAAACCTGGGCATTCAGGTTGATAACTGTCTCTCCTTTAGGGCTCAGGTGTCTGGCCTAGTCGGCAAATGCTTTGCCATCCTAAAGATGCTGAGAAAGTTCCTGCCGCTTCTATCCTTGGAACACAGGAAGATCACTGTCCAGGCCCTGATTGGTTCAAGGCTGGACTACTCTAACATCCTTTACCTTGGACTGCCTGACTACCTCCTATCGCGTCTTCAGGTGGTGCAGAACTCGGCAGCCCGCGCCATCTTCGGCCTCCCCAGGAGAGCAAGGGCCACTGAGCTTCTCAAGACTCTTCACTGGCTTCCCATGAAGAAGCGGATCACCTTTAAGGCCCTGACCATTGCATTTAAAGCTCTGCATGTTACAGGTGCCCGCTATCTTCAGAAATGGGTCTGCTTTTACTCTCCATCCAGATCCTTGCGCTCTTCAACCCAGGCCAAGGCAGTCACTCCCATGATCCGTCGTGCTCGCTGTGGTGGGCGCTCTTTTAAACACCTCGCCCCGCAGCTGTGGAATGATCTTCCTCTCTCTCTCAGATCCAGCCCCAATCTATTGGCTTTCAGGAAAGACTTGAAGACCTTCCTTTTCCTGTAATAACACCGCCTTGCTGAGTTTTGCCCCCTTCACTCGTCCGTCCTTTTCCTCTCTGGACGTGTTGAGGCTCCGACAGCGCCGGGACACTTCTCGGAGTAGCCGTGCGCTATAGAAGCACCCCCTTTAACATAACATAACATTTAACATAACACATCCCCTCAACTGCGTGGCAGAATCTGGCACATTGCTTGATGCTTCTCGACTCCAACATCGTCTTCAGAACTGATGCATCGCATTCATTGCATGGAGAAGATCGAAGCATCCAGCACATGTGGTGATAGACATCGATGCATCTTGGTGTTTGTGACCAGGAAAGGTACTTTGTTCAATGGGCCTGAGTGGTCCTGTAACCAGCCGGCGCTTCATCGGGATCAGCCAAACTTTAATTTTCCTCCAGTCCAGTCCGACCTAAAGTAAACCTTTTAGCGCAACTTGCTTCTAAGCTTTTTAATGCATTTACTCCTTCATAATTCAAAATCTCAAACTTCTATACATTGGATTTTTGTTGTTTTGGTCTTGTTTTGTTCAGAATATTATAATCTATTTTTCTAAACCTGTGTGGAGTCTTTTTGTGGTGTGTTCATTGTGTTACTGTGTGAATGGGCTAGTACAAATACTTTACACATTGCTGTTTTAGATAAGCCTGACTGCTCTGTGCCAAGCTACCAGAGGATGAGCACAGGTTCCTGCCTATCCTGGGTGCATACCTCAGCCAACCAGAAACCCAATTTCTAACAGAGTCCTTGAGTCTTTGTGATGCCTGGAGAATCAGGCATGCTATCGATACACACATGGTGGCCTCAACTAAGACCCTTTCAAGAATTGATCTTCTTCTTCTACCGGCCATCGACATGCTCCCCATGACAGCAGCGTGTATACTCCGTAGGAGCATCTCTGACGACTCTCCAGTGCTCATCTGCTTTGGCACTCCAGCCCGATCTAGACATTCAGTGTGATGTCCTAATACCTGGTGCCTCCGGACGAAACTTGACTTTTACTTTGTGAACAATGTAGGCTCGGTTGCCTCTGTTGGCTCTCTATGTAACATCCAGACTGGATTATGCTAATCTCCTGTACCTGGGTAGTGCGGTCAGCAGTATTAACCGTCTCCAGGTGCTGCAGAATGCAGCAGCCAGGCTGGTGCTAAGGCTCCCGAGACGTACCTCCTCTAAAGCGGCCTTAAAATCTCTACACTGGCTACCGATCTGTGAAAGGATCAAATACAAAGCCCTCCGTGTATGCCAACGTATCTTAGGAGGCAAAGCACCCGCCCCTTTGAACAACCTTATTACTCCCTACAGACCAGAGCGGCTGCTTAGATCCTCCAACACTGGCTTGGTCACTGTCCCCAAAATCCGCAGAGCCCGGATGGGTGGAAGATCGTTCCGTTTTCTTGCTGCCAAGAACTGGAACGCACTGCCGATTGAACTACGCCTGGAACCCTCTGAGCCCAAATTCCGCAGAGCACTCAAAATACATCTGTTCCGCCTAGCACTGCCCTAGCTCTTTTTTCCCTATCTTTCTCCCTTACGAAAGCAATTTTAGCGCAGGGACACGCCGGTGAGCGTAACTAAGCGCTTTATAAAATTCCAAAATAAATAAATAAATGGGCGTCTGGTAAGGCCTTGATTCGGGGATTGCTAAATCGTACCCCGGAATGGGCGAAAAGATGAAAGGGGAGGCGTTTGCACTCCTTGAATCCCGCATCCTCGCTTTTTAAAAGCACGTTTCTGTCAGGCCCCATGAGGGGCTTCACAGGCAGCTCAAGATCTATCAGGCCTTGCCCCGCCAATTGGCCCTTGACGAGGTGCGGCAGTGCTGGTGAACACTCAGAGGGTCTACGAGCATGGTGACAAGAATGTGAAACTCCTCGACTGGCTTGCTAGGAGTGGAATGAAATTGCATATAATCCCAGGTGTTAGGGATGAAGCGGGTCGCAGTCTCTCCGGTGCTGAGGAAATGGCAGAAGCGTTTGCTTCACACTACCAGGCCCTATACGCCCACCACACTCGACCCGAGCAGGAACGGGCCAGCCCGCTTCACAGTGATGTGGCCCTGACCAGGCGCGCAACACTCAGACTGCGTACTATGAGTCTGCTATCTGGATAGACGAGGTGTAAGTGGCTATATGCAGGGCCAGTCGAATTATGTGGCAGGGGAGGGTCAAATTATACAGGTTGAGTAAATTATGCGGCAAAAAAGCCAAATTATGCAGCATCATGAAGCACACTTTGTGATAGTATTACTTCAATATTTTGACAATTTTAAGCTTGGTAACACTCTCTGAGCATTAGTTGTATCTCATTAGAACCAGTTTAGCACTCAAGTATAGCAGTAAGCTTCTGAGAGGTGCCCAGTCAACATTTGTAGCGGGCCTTCCTGTGGACGACAACATATGTCACTGCGTTTAACTAACTTTTGAACCGTTTGAGCTAGAAACAAAATATTTTTTTGTTAAAATCTGCATATTATATTGAAGAAGATGGAATATGTGGCAAATGCAGTAAATCTACAACTATGTAAAAATCACTGCTGTCACACAGTCGAATAATTCCAGCGGCCCTGGCGATACGGTAGCTGAACACTGACTAGACCCCTGGAACGAATGGTTTTCCCTGTGCAATAATATCAGTGCTTCAGTTCTGTGGTCACACCTCACTTGACAAATTTGCACTCTGAACTCGAGCAGCAGTCTCCTTTCCTGCAAAATTGGATGTGGCCACCATAGTATTACTCCCCAAAAAGGGGCACGCGACTGACACTTGTGCCTCTTGCTGCCCATTTAGCTGATTAATGCAGAGTTTAAGATTATTTTCAAGGTTTTGGTGAATAGACTGCTGAAGGTGCTGCCTCACCTTATCCATGCCTACCAATGTAGCTTTACTTCATCGAAATACCCACCATTGCATCCGCTGAGTTGATGCCATGCTCACCCGCCATCACGAGGCCACTGACCCCCACTGCGCTGCTCCTGGTTGACTCCGAGAAGGCATTTGACACAGTGTACTGGTCTTACCTACATCAGGTTTTGTTGTCCCAAAATACTGTCCGCCTCCTCTATAAGACCTTGGTAATGGAGTGCTCTCTGCACCCTTTCCTGTCAGCGGAGGCACTCGACAGGGGTGCTCCTTACCCCCTTTCTGTTCACCCCAGCCATAAAATTCCTAGCTACTGTTATTCAACATGATGCTCAGGTGCGGGAGTGGCATGGAAGATAAGATAGCCTTATACACGGACGATGTTCTTCTCTTCATGTCACAACTGTAGCTGTTGGGCCCTCAAGCCCTCCATATCCTAGGCGTGTTTGAGGTGGCCTACGTGTGAAATGACAAAATTCTCTTCTGTTCCTCCTGACAGGTGGTGCGGCAATAGTGAGTTTGTAGAGCACTATGCCGATTCAACGCTTGAGCTTGAACACACTAGGGGTCTATATATCCATTCTGCTAGACGTGGCTCAGACCCTCAATCTTGCGCATCTGCTCGCCAACACCAGGCAGATCCGGCAGTCTTGGTCCGGTCTCCCATTAAACACACTGGGTTGGGTGGCCCTATTCAAAATGTTGTTGCTCCCCAATTTCCTCTACGCCCTACAGAAATTCACATTCCCCAACCCCACCTCCTGGTTCACACAGCTCAATGCTCTCACCTGCTCCTTCATCTGATGAGGGAGGCCAGCGCATTGCCTGGCCTAAGTGCTACCCCTCAACATTTGATGCGCTTTGGGGCTGGATGATATTAAGCTCTATGACTGGGTGTTGCATCTTTTGGCATTTAACAACTGGAAGACCAGGGGCTGGAGTGATCCGCCTACAAAGCAGACATGGCCCCTCTCGGTCTGGACAGAGTCCTGGTATGTAAGGCTTGTAAGGCTGTCCTATTCCCACCACCTTACCAGAACCCATTGAACTGGTGCTGAACTGGTGCTAAACTGGTAATGTTCTGCTGGCGTGCAGCTCTCCGCTTTTAGAACTGGGATTGTAAAGTAATGCAGCAGACTCCGCTGGAGAGTGGGCTCTGGTTACATCATACAGCCCAACTTGAGGGATTTAGTCAGTGGGATACGATCAGCATTACCTCCCCGCTCATCTTTAGCTGGTCTGGCTGCACCAGTTGGAATTGGGTTTAGGTTGGGGTCAGCAGAAGATCCCTGCCTTTGAGTTGCTGTTTTGTCTGTGTGTCGACAGTGGTGCCGCACAAACTTTAGACACATGCAGCTCTCAAACTACAAACTGCATGTGCATCAGCAGGCCCAATCTTGCTCCCTCTTGAGTCAGCTCATGGCCGAGACACTGGACCTGATGTGGACATCTCAGATCAGTTGCTCAGGATTGGCTGAAAACCTTTGGAACAGTAATTATATATTTATACCTCAGAAAGTTCCCACCACCGCTGACAAAATATCTGGCTGTAGCAGCCGTTTCATGTATTCAGACCTTGCTCAGGGAATTGAAAATGTGAGCCTAATGGAGGTAATTATGAAGAAGAGAGACACCCATGCAATCAGAGAGTCGGAAGCTTTACATTTTCTGAATATTAAGAAGTACATTCATTATTTTTTGCATCTCGCAATGCAAAATGAATTTCCTCCAGGCGCGCCTAAGCAGTTGGTGGTTAAGAAAACGGCAACAGGGAGATGAAGTCTTTTACTTAAGGACACACACTTTGCTTTGATCACTGAGGTGGCCAGCATTTCAGCTTAGGTCTGTTCCTTACATCCTCTAAACTGTAACTCCCCAGAGATGACCCTACCAAGGAATAACTAATACTAGCATAGAGACTATTATACACAACTTGGGAGCTTTTGGAAAGTCAAAAAGCGATGGCTTCGAAGGGCGCAGCTGCTGTATCCAGAACTTATGTGGTCAAGAAAAAGATTTTTAAGAAGCACTGCTCAGAGAAGGACTTTGGGGCATATTATCAAGACAGGCGATAAAGTTATTGCCGCTTAAACGGGCTTGATAATATGCACTATGGAATTCCAATTGAAGCCCATGTTAGATGTCCTTCACATCTAACATGAGCTTCAATTGGAACTCCATAGAGCATATTATCAAGCCCATTATCGCCGTTTTAGCTGCAGTCTTCTGCCGCTAAAGCGGCGATGATTTTATCGCCTGTCTTTTTTTTTTTGAAAAACCTTTATTGCAACATTCATAAAATACAAGCATGGGCCTACAACCGCAGAGGCCGGCCGCTAAACAGTAGCAAACCTTGACGTATCATAACACAACACAGCTCTTCAGCCGACAACCCTGAGGTCCGGCAGCGATTCAAGATGGATCTTGTATCAGAACGCTATAATAGATCACAGGATATAATAAAGGTCTTCTTTTTATAATATTTAAATGATCGGATCAGGTCCCATACAATCTAACAACAGGATACGGGGGACAGGCCAAAAAAACAGGATATGCGTGTGGAAACAGCCATTTGTGGGTCTCTGGCGTTGATACCTACATATCAGTGTACACAGTAAGACAATATACATTTTCGTGACCGCCAGTTCTCAGGGCCCGCCCACCCAGTAATTCGAGTAACATGAGAAGCATGGACACTAATTTCAGAGCACAATGAAATCAAAGTAGAACCCAGACCATACCGATCCTAAAGGAAATATGGGAAGGGAGAAAAGGGCCATAGAAAACAAAAAAGGAAAAATACCCCCCCCCCCTCCAACCCCCCACCCTGGGCCCCTGCCGATGGCTATAGCCTAACCCCACTAGCAGTGTGCCTGTCGCCCTACTAACCTAAACCCTAAAAGAAGGAAAAAGAAGAAGAGTGGAGGAGGGCCTAATCATACGGTGTTCCCGGCCCCTTGGCTCCTCCGCCAAAATGCAGATACCCCCTACAGCCAAAAACGGACGTAAAGCAACTCTTACAAAAATCAAGAAGGGGCACCGTGATACACCGCCCAGCCTTTATTATTAAACAGTTACAATTCGAACTTCCATAACCAGTGTTCCAAACTATCCCAGTTCAATTGACTCAACCTTGACCCTTTCGAATCATCACACAAACCCTCCCCAGCGAAACCCCGGAGGACACAAACAAGTCATAGACGAGAGGGAAAGCATCGAAAGTCAATCCATTACCCCATGAGGCTAGTGACTCTGAAAGGTCTTCACGCGCTGAAAATTCCTCTCTCCAAACTGGACTGTCCCGATAGTTCTTAACCCGAAATCGTAGAACGTCCAGAAAAGGGAAATAAAACCACAAGATGGGAGAGGAGTTTACAACACAGTTTTCCGGGGGGGGGACGCCTTTCGAGACCTCCAAAGTCGATGATGATGAAAGGCACTGCAATACACTCGTGGTCTCGGGGACAACGTCTTCCAGGGCGCCATCCGTTGGATCCGGCATTAACATCCACACTTGTTCCCACACGGGGTCCTCGCTCGAAGTCAAAATGGCCGCGGCTTGAGGGGCTATTGTTTGCTCGTTCAACCGTGGGGCAGGGTCGGTACTTCGAACAGGATCCCAGTCAGACTTGCATCCATTTTAGCCATTAGCACAGCCACTTGCGAGTGAAACGCCCAAAGTTCTGCCATTATTGTTGCCAGCGTTGGCCCAGACGCCGTTCGATCCACTATACCACATTCGGTGGCAGTCACAATCGACTCCCCGGGTGAATCAGGCATTTTCGGGGGGTACGAACAGGATACTGAGAGGGCAAGCGTGGACAGCGACCCGTAGTTATCCACAGCCGGGAGAACCTGGCGCAGCACTGCAGTCCGGGGTCCCGATCCGCCGAACCCCGGCAGGAAGCTATACCGGGTCCGCGGTACAGGGATCCCCACACACAATCAGCAGCAGCAGGTCACCTCTCTCACAACGCTGGGCACGGAAAACAATCGCCACCAAATTCGGGCGTAGACAAAGTCTCCACTTTGGTAGACCGGACCCTGCCAGGGTCTCTCAGCCGATGTTGTTGAACTGCAACCGGCCTTGCAGTTACTCGAGGCCCCGGCTTCACCGCTGGAACAGGCCACGATCTTTAACTCGGTGTAAGTTCGCAAAATCAAATGATAAAAGCTTGGGGATTTCACCACCGGAGTGAGGAACACTTCATCCAGGTAGAGGCTGGGTGTAAGATCAGGATATTATGCAGGATCTCGTGGCAGAATACGGAGGTCGGCGGAGCCGGGAACCTAAGCAGCCATCTTGTTTGCCGTCGTAGCTCCTCCCCTATCACCTGTCTTGATAATATGCCCCCTTATCTCCAACCACTCACCCCCAGTCTCAAAGATATGTGTTTATTCGTTCATTCTATTGCTCACTTCTTCACCCCAGTTTAAACCTGGCCATATGCATATCAGTCTTGACCCTGCTCCTCATTGGAACAGTCCATCCCAAACTGCCAAGCCAGGTCATCCCTGCATCGGAAATAAGCATCCTGGGACTGGTTTCGGCGAATCGCCCCTCATCAGCCAGGCTAGTTTGAATCCAGTTTGCCACTTTTAGTAGAGAGTGTATATTGTTTTGCCTACTTCAGTTTTGTAAATATGTACGCCTGGTGTGTTGGATGTGCACCCTGAATATTGAAGCCAAATATGAGGCAACTATCAAGGCCAAAATATCAAATGAAAAATATTGAAAGGTATTTAAGTATAGATTTATTCTACCTAACTTCAGATATTTGTACCCTGGCGATCTATATATGTTGGAGATGTGTAGATGAGAATTAGGAATAGTAAATCTACACTTCCACTATATGTACTAACCTTTTGATATTTTGGTCCTCAATATTTTGTCCACAATATTATTGTAGCACAATATTCATGGAGCCAATATTAGTACAATCTGATGGTTGCCTTGTGGAAAAGCTTATGCTTAATATATTGGTTCAGATGGTACATTGGAATGGTGTTGTGCATAATGTACCATTGTTTTACTGGTATATGATGGCAACACCATGCTTCTAAACAAAGCAGCCACATTGGAACTTTAAAATAATTTGCAACAACATTGCAAAAAGGTCTCCTGCTCATACAATTAATCGTATTTCTTTTTTTTTAAAGATTTTTTTATTCGTTTGAAAAAACAAGTAAGTCACCATTCTTTTGTTTGCATACATTGCAGTACAGTTACATAATTCGTACATAAACGAGGAATCAATAGTAAATCAGTCATTTGCCCCTATACTTTTTCCAATATTTTTTCTCATCTCCAATTCCTTGGTAGGTGAGGTACACACATCGCCCCGGTACGTGTTCCATTTTCTCCACTTGTTTATCCCATTTCTAAGGAAAACCTCTGGACTTGAGCACCTCTTTTCTGCTATCATACATTTGTCTAATTCCTTAGCCCCACTTCATTGCAATTGCTCATTTCACTAGCCTGTATCCCAGAGTGGTCATTTGTTGCTCCACCTCTGTACGGTATGTAGCCTCCCATATACTAAGGAGTCCCAGTTGTGGTGTTAAGATAATCTCTTTTCCTAGTGCTCTCTGCATGTGTCTTCTGGCCTTTTCCCATAGAGTTTGTATGTGTTGACACTCCCATATATTCTGGTAAAAGGTGGCCACTTGATGACATTGGCGGAGACACAGCGCATCTTGTCTACTTCCTAGTTTTGCTAATGTGACCCCAGTAAGATAAGTTCTGTGCAGGATTTTCAATTGAATAAGACGCAGCCTAAGGGGAATGGCTGCTTCGCTCGATGACATAAGTGCCGTTTGCCAATTTTCATCTTTAATGTGCCCTACATCGGCTTGTAACCTTTCTTTAAGAGTATGAAATGGATCCAGCAATTTGTTACATAGTTTCCTATATGTTAACGATACAGCTTCCTCCAATAGAGGTTCCTAAAGCAATCGTTCCTACACAGAGCTTGACAACTGTATACTTGTGATGTCTGAGAGTGCTGCTTTAAGGGCATGATGAACCTGTAGACAACAGAAGACCTCCCCCTGAGCACGTTCATATTTCTCCCCCAATTCCAGGAATGTCTTTTTCAATTTTTCACTAAATGGCCTATTGTGGAGATTCCAATAGTATCCCATCTATCAAAACCAGGTTGGTTACAGAGTAATCCTAGCTTTTGGGTCGCCCATGGTGGAGTGGCAGGGGACAGTACGTCTGACCAGTTGAGTCATCTATTAGCTTGGCACCAGATCTCTACCTTATGGGCTGATGGGCCCAGGTATCGACTTTTCCGGACTTTTGAGTAGAGGGCTCCTAGGTAGCCCTCACTGCCCATTTCATATTTTCCAACAGATATGTTGGGTCCAACGGGGGGTGATACATCCAGTAATTCACCACTATCAACTGTGAAGCCCAATAATATAGTTTCACATCTGGGAGTCCAATTCCTCCATCGTATCAACCCTTAGTTAATTTATGTAGCGCTTTTCAGTCCCATAGTAGTGTTCTAACCTCACTCTCTATGTTGCTGAAGTAGGAATCGGGGACCTTATGTGAACAATTTTGAAGGATGTATAAAAAACTGGGGAGAGCAAGCATCTTAAAGAGGGCAGCTCGACCCAGTATGTAAAGGGGCAGTGACCTCCAGTGCTTAACATCATTACGCAGTCTCTCCAGAGGGACGGCCTGGTTTCTATCGTAGAAGATCTTAGGATCTGAAGTTATATCAATTCTGAGGTAGCGGAACCCCTCAGTAGCTAACTCCATCTCACATCCTGAGGGGAGTTTCAGACTCGGTCCCTGAATTGCAAAAATCATTGATTTTGGACCAGTTAATGGAATAACCAGAATATTTGCCTAAATTCATGAAAATATTTAAGATTTTGTTCACCGATTTATATGTGTGAATATTTCCCAAGTAATAATAAATTCTTTTTAGGGAACAGCAAAACATTTGTCATTATCAAAGTTCTGTACCAACTTTGAGAATAGAGAACAACATGTTTTTTCTTACCATGGAATTGATCATATTAAACCTGACCCTCGTGGGGGGAACAGACTTTTAACATTAAGGAGAAGAGAAGTACTTTGGTTAATTAAGTTGAAAGCAGTGGAATGTGGCCTTAATGTTGATCATGAATATGAATTTTACCTAGGACAGTAAAATTATGTATATGTCATATCTGCCGAATTGATAATGACAAATGGATGATCAAGTTGAACTGTATTTACTTTCTGTCCCTTCTTTTGAAAGACAATGTATCAGAACTAATGTATATGTTACTCCTTATGTGAGCAGCCCTATGGAATGAATGTCATGTTTTGCTGTTCCCTAAAAAGAATTTATTATTACTTGGGAAATATTCACACAAATGTTATTTGAGAAAATTACGTTATCAGGATTATTTCCACCGTCTAAACCTATCTATCCAAATCGTTTGCAATATACTAACATACTAGTTAATGTTCTGGTTGTGGATTAATTGGTGACATCACGAGTGTCCGGACAAACGCATAGTGAGTAGTACTGATCATACAGTTATAAGATATTTCCATTGATGTGTGTAAAATACGGATTTTTCGAATATGTTTTACTTCAATGTCCCACATAATATGAATTCAGGAACATTAATTGTGACACCTAAAGACGTTGATTCAGAGATCGCCCATAGATAAAGTTCGCGTGTTTTATTGAAATACCAAGCGTCTTCACCGATCCAAGATGGCGCGTGTTATGACACTGATGATAGTGCATGTACTATCAAACATTTCCTTTACCTCGCTCAGCATAATAGAATTACAGGAGAGTTATTTCATAACAACTATAAACGCTGATAGAGAGAATTGACTAATATTTGAAATTCGCTCGTGTTTCATGAAATATCTAAGCGTCATGACCGATCTAAGATGGCGCTCGTTTATGTTATCGAGAATAGGAGTTTTACATCACTCCTTTCACATCGCTAATTATAAACTTGAAAACAACAACCTCTAATAGCATGAAGTTTGCACAGAAGACGATTTGAATTATATTATTTAACTGGCGTCAGCTACATACTACTTATAGATGGCTGTACGCTAGTTTTCTATAAATAGCCATTACAAGATGGCGCGGACGCAGAACGCCACTTTATGCCCGTGAACATACAGTGAACGGTAAACCTGAGTATTTTGTTGGTAACTTAGACTTCATATCGAGTTAGCAGCTATACGCTTTATTAATGTACACCTTTGGTTACAGACACGTACTCGTGACGTACCAATGGAGTAGTTACGTAACAGATGGGGCGACGAATTCCCGATCATTGCTGATACCTGAATGCTTACGAGGTGAGGAATAGAGGGACTGCTTTTTGAATGCGTATTTAAGTAACCTACTCTTACTGTCGTGTAACTGACATATGTCACTAGACAGTAACAGGTAATATCATTTATATACTTCATTTCTAGGAGAACTACATGTATTATCGAGCAGATACAGGCTGAAGTCCGTTTTTTTGGATATTTGGACCACTCCAGGTAAGGTTAATGTGGTTAAAATGGTAACTGGACATAATATCGACTACATATTATCGAATGGACAAAATATCGACGGAAAAATCTCGACATTAACTAAATATCGACTATAGGAATATCGTTGGACAAAATATCGACTGAAAAAATGACCAAAAAATATCGAATACAAAAATATCGACTCAAAAATATCGACCAGACAAAATATCGAAAAATAGTGAAAGTAAAAAATATCGAGAATATGTAGAAAAAAATTGTAAAAAAAAAAATATATAATAAAATATAAATAAATAGTAGTTAATGTTTAGGAGCGGGTTGTGGGTTTATAGGGGAATAGGGTGGGAAGTAATTTAATAATAATTAATTAATTAATATATGTTTGTTAATTGTTTTAATTAGATTTTAATTGGTAATTAATTAATATTAATTAGTTAATTGTTTTATTAAGTATTTAGCATATTATTTAATTGATTGGTAATTAATTAATAATAATTAGTGAATTTTTTTATTATTGATTTGTATATTATTTTAATTGATAAATTGGTTATTAATTAATAATAATTAGTGATTTATCTTATTATTAATTAGCATATTATTGAAATTTAGAAATTGGTAAAAAAAATTAATTATAATTAGTTAATTATCTTATTAATATTTTGCATATTATTTTAATTCATTAATTGGTAATTAATTAATAATAATGACTTAATTACATTAATTGGATGCATTTAAATTTAATGTATAAATGTATGTTCATGTTAATTAATTAATTGGAAATAAACAATATTAATTAATCAAATTTATTATTATAGCTAATGTGCTAATATATTTTCTTTTTGTTTTTGTTAATTATTATTTTTTTGTTAATTAAATATTACTGTTTAATGTTGTGTACATTATTATTTATATTGTTCAGGGTCAGTTAAATAATTTTTGGTATAGGGTAATTTTTTAGGGTTCTGGGTCATTTTTCTGTTCGTGAGTAAAGGTGTATTTAGTGGGATTTGGGACATTTTTCAGGTTGTGGGTAAAGGGGTTTTTAAAGGGTTAAGGGTCAGGTTTCAGTTTGTGGGTAAAGGGGTATTTAGAGTGTTCAGGCTAAGAGATCTGTTCTTGGGTGAAGGGGTATTTTTTGGGTTGAGGATTAGTTTTCAGTTTGTGGGTTAAGGGGTTTTTAAAGGTTCTGGGTCAGTTTTCAGTTTGTGGGTCAAGGGCTTATTTAAAGATTCAGGGTCAGTTTTCTGTTCTTGGGTGAAGGGGTATTGTTTGGGTTGAGGGTCAGTTTTCAGTTTGTGGGTTAAGGGGTGTTTTTTAAGAATCAGTGTCAGTTTTCAGTTCAGGGGTAAAGGTGTATTTTTTGGGGTCAGGGTCAGTTTTTAGTTTGTGGGTAAAGGGGTATTTATAGGGTTTAGGGTCAGTTTTCAGTTTGTAGGTAAAGGGGTATTTATAGGGTTCAGGGTCAGTTTTCAGGTGTTGGGTAAAGGGGTTTTATTTTTGTTGAGGGTCAGTTTTCAGTTTGTGGGTAAAGGTGTATTTTTTGGGTTGAGGGTCAGTTTTCAGTTTGTGGGTAAAGGGGTATTTGTAGGGTTTAGGGTCAGTTTTCAGTTTGTGGGTAAAGGAGTTTTTTAAAGGTTCAGGGTCAGTTTTCAGTTCTTGGGTAAAGGTGTATTTTTTGGGATCAGGGTCAGTTTTCAGTTTGTGGGTAAAGGGGTATTTTTGGGGTTCTGGGTCAGTTTTCAGTTCTTGGGTAAAAGGGTATTTTTAGGGTTGAGGGTCAGTTTTCAGTTTGTGGGTAAAGGGGTATTTGTAGGGTTCAGGGTTAGTTTTCAGTTTGTGGGTAAAGGAGTTTTTTAAAGGTTCTGGGTCAGTTTTCTGTTCTTGGGTAAAGGTGTATTTTTTGGGATCAGGGTCAGTTTTCAGTTTGTGGGTAAAGGGGTATTTTTGGGGTTCTGGGTCAGTTTTCAGTTCTTGGGTAAAGGGGTATTTTTTGGGTTGAGGTCAGTTTTCAGTTTGTGGGTAAAGGGGTATTTGTAGGGTTCAGGGTCAGTTTTCAGTTTGTGGGTAAAGGAGTTTTTTAAAGGGTCAGGGACAGTTTTCAGTTCTTGGGTAAAGGTGTATTTTTGGGGATCAGGGTTAGTTTTCAGTTTGTGGGTAAAGGGGTATTTTTGGGGCTCTGGGTCAATTTTCAGTTTTTGGGTAAAGGGGTATTTTTGGGGTTGAGGGTCAGTTTTCAGTTTCTGAGTAAAGGGGTATTTGTAGGGTTCAGGGTCAGTTTTAAGTTTGTGGATAAAGGGGTATTTGTAGGGTTCTGGGTCAGTTTTGGGCTTTGGGGTGAAGGGGTATTTTTAGTGTTCAGGGACAGTTTTGGGTATTTTGGAGTGCTGGTGTATAGTGTAAAATAAAACACTTATACATTAAAGCTATTACAGGAAAATACAAAAAAATATAACTTTACATTATTAAGTTTTACTTTTATCTAAAAAATATATGTATTAGCATCTTTGCAGACAGTAGCTAGAGTGGAGTTGGAATTCTAATTATTAATTGGTTAGTGTCCAGCACCATCACTGATATTACCTACACTGGAGTTGGATTACTAAATAAACATTGGTCAGTGTCCACCACATTTTATGATATTAGCTTGACTGGAGTAGGAATAGTAAATAATTTTTAGCTAGTGTCCTGCAGCTTCTATGATATTAGCTTGACTGGAGTAGCAATAGGACATATTAAATTGATCAGTGTGCAGCACATTTGCATACATTTGTTCATTACTGTCTTTTAATATTAAAAAATAATGCAACATGGATGTTTTCAAAAAACTTTATTAAACAATTTTTTACATTTTTATTGTGTACTACAATACAATCACAAACAAAAATAACATCACATTATTTTGACTTTTAGTATTCACAGAATAACACATTTACATTTATATACATGTTGTCAATAATCAAAATAAAATTGTTTACAACATTTTTTCTGTAAATTTAACATATTCCCATCATTCACTTACAGTTACAAGTATTTATATTGAAATACATAAAAAATGATTTTTAATACATTTCTTACATTAATATTTAATAATGTTAATATTAAATATTAATATCATTAAATATATATAAAACATTTTTTTTTAACAAGTAACATGACTATTATTACATTTGTTAGAAGAAATTGAAATACAAAATAACATATTTGTTGGTATATATTTCAGAAAATGTTGTTTTTAAATTAAACATAGAAATCTATTCGGTTGTAAACTTTATAATTGTATAGGGAAACAATATGTTTAATTATAATATCTGGTATTGCCAAAATATTAGTTAAGCTATTATATACTTTTGTTATAGTTAGAAATTATTATAAAACATTTTGTAATAATTAATAAAAATAATAACTATTTTATTTATTATTATTATTATTAATTAATAAACATAAACATTCCTTTATTATTTTCAAAAAAACATACATTCACAGATAAAATAAATACTTTTTTTCTGGCCATTGTTTATATAGTAAATCGTTCAAATTGTTATATTAATAACAATAAATAAGTTATATTATTTATTATTATTAATTATTACCATAAACATTTATAATGTTTACTTACAAATAAACACAAACTTATTCATATAAATGTACACAATAACCAAATATTTACATCTTTTATTCAAAGTCTTACATATGTATTTAATATTATTAATATATAATAATTATTATATATTAATTTATATTAAATATATTAATTTTTCTAAAATAAGGAAAATTGTAATGAGTATAGTGTATTAATTTGTTAATTTATACATGTGTATGTATTATATTTTTTAACCATTACATTGTATTGTCTATTATACTTTTACACAAATGGGTTAAGGGGACTACTTTTTTACCGCGTAAGGTTATTGCGCTCCATTCTGGACTGGAGAAGCTCGCGGTTGGGAGTTGCTTCGCGTGGGGAGAGGTAAGGTTATTTTTACCTACAAATTATAAGTAAGTGGTCATGTTTGAGGGTATAATCGAACTTTGTAGTGTTTCTTGGTGTATGTATTAATTGTTTAAGTAGCGTTTTGGTGAAAAGTCTCCGTTATAGATGTGTCGTGATTTTTTGCTTCAAGTGTTATTTTAAGTGTTCGGAAATGTCTTCTTACATGGTTAATGTTAATTGTTAGTATATTTACAAATGTGAAGGGGGTATTTGTGGGTGGCTTTCGTTATGTATGTTATTTTACAGGTTCCGGTTCCTCGCATGAAAACTACATGGAAGGAAGCGTGTTTTTTTACGGAGAAACAAATGTTTGACTTATTATGCTTATATTTTGACATTTATCTCCTATTTTTCGTGTTTGCCAGGAGCGGTTTTAACACTTTTTCAACCTTTTTCGGGTTTTTTGGAGGGTTTCGAATCGGATTGATACATTGATATGCGTGACCGTTTTTTAAAAGTTGTGTGTATATCACTTTAAATACTAAAGTGTCCACACTACTGTTTTCGGGATTTCCTGGAGCGTTTTTTTAAGTTTTACACTTTCATTTTCGGGTTTTTGAGGGTTTCCCATATTGGAATTGTAAGATATTGGATTGGATTGTATGGATTGCTTTTTGCTTGATTGCGTCTTTCTCATCTCCAAAAATTGTAAGTATTTTATTTACAATTTTCATTGGGTGGGAAATGTCGAATTTCAATGTTATGTGTATGTGTGATGAAATTATAAACATTGCATATTTGTTACGAAATATTTTTATTAATTTTAATAAGTTTGTCAAACAAATATGTATTATTTATAATTGGTTATATATATTTATGACATTTAAATTTTACTATTATTGTAAGAAGACATTAGTCTATTTAGTTGACATTTTTATAGTAGACTTTTAGCTATTATTGACAGGTATTCTAATCCTCTAGTTGTAGGGTATAGTGTGACTTGACTTTGAAGTAGTCGGAACATTTGTTTAGTTTGTTTAGTGAGTTTTGGACCTATTTGTGACACTGATTGTTCCATTCTTAGTTCCTGATAGCTTTGTTCTTTTTTCAAAGCTTCTAGAAGGTTATGGAATGTGGGTTTGCCTCTGTTTGTAGTTGCTTGGAAAGCATTATGCCACCCTTCTACACTGTTGTTGGTTTTAGCCTCTTGGTTTAACGTACTAAGATAGACATTCCACCAAGGGATTTGGAATTTGAGCTGGCGTCGATGTCCAGATCTGTGCAACCTTCCCACCCAAGTGTCTTCGAAATAGTCCAGTAATGGGGTTAGTTTATCCTCATTCCTCTTGTAATATGTGCTGTCAATTAATAAATTGTAATGTTCCGCTACATCTGTAACAGGGACGTAGGCCAGGGCTATTAACTTTTTAACTTGATAGGCAAAGGTGCTATCTGTAGAGTATAGTATACTTAAAGTAGATTTTTGGAGATGCCTCCATATGCTCTGATTAAAATGATAATAGCAACCCTGGATTGCTGTGTGGGGAAATGTTCTCAAAATGCTATTAATCATAGCTAATTCGAAATCAATCATTATTTTTTCAGGAAAATAATTATTGATTTCCGTTTTGAGAACATTTAAAATTTCTGTGTAAGTGTTTTGCTGTTTGTTGGGTAGCAAACAGTAAATGAAAGGTATGTTAGAATTATGGTATAAACCGTGGATGGAATACAGTTGATAAAAAGGTTTTGGGCATGGTTTAAATGTTCCATCCATCATCCATTGGGGACACTGTTGGATTTTTCGTAAATTACTTGCAGTTGCAAACATAATTATTCTGTTTGTACTGCTTTCATTATCAAAAAGGATAAATTTATCTTTATTGTGTGTGATGGCCATTTCTGGTGAAAAAATAATTTCCTCAAAAGTTGTTGGGTTGGGTTGGGTTGTGCTAGTGAGTCGTTTAGTGCGTGCAATTGTGCGTTTCAGGGAGTCAATAGAGGGTAGTTGACCTGAAGCATGGGCTGGGACTTTTACCAGTTCTTCTTTAAGGATTTGTGTTGTTGGTTTATCACTTTGTGTGCTAGCACTTTTAATACTTTCTAAAGCATCTCTAATTTCAATTTCTGTGACATTTGGGGGATGATTGTGTTCCCTAGTAAATAGCACATTCGTTTCCTCAGTAGTAGCCCTCCCATAACATTTGTTGGAGTAATATTTGGTACACTTCCAAAAAACTTTTCTACCACTTTGTCTTTCCTGATTATACACATAACCCATGTAGCATAATAGTAATTTATTTTTCTGAGACATGACAAATTCTGCACCTTCAGTCATTTTGATTTACTTGTTCTAGGAAAGAGTAGAAAGAAAGAAAATCAAAACACATATTTTTCCTTTTGTGGTGCTAACATCATTAATGATGTATTTATACTTACAGTTAATCAAAGTAGTAGTCACAAAAGCAGAAATGTCTTTAGAAGGATTTTCTTGTATGTATGTCTTTATTTGCTGTTGGTATGAAAATATAGAAAAGCCACGTTAATGTTTACACATAACAAACATATTTCCTACTAAAAAGCAGTTGTCATTTTTGCTTACTTGTACATTTGATGTAAACATTACATATACTTACTTGTTTAAATAGTAGAGTTGTAGTAATTGGTGGAGTACATCAAGTTAGTACAGGTCTGATCTGTAGAGTAGATAGAAGAAATAAATGAAAATTATTATAATTTTTATATTGAACCATTTGGAAATGGGAAATATTTAAAAGTATACTAACTTCTAAATAAGTCGTTTTCTTTGTTGTAGGCAGAATAGCTGTATGATGTATTCAGAATATCTGTAGAGGAAATATAAAATAGATAACATGTTGTTAAGAACATAGTGTGTTTTATTTTCGGCAGTTTTAGAGAAATGACAAGTATACTTACATTTTTTACAAGGGTATTCTTGTATATTGGTATAGTTTGTGTTGGATGTTTTCATAGGATATGTAGAATAGATGTATGATGTTTTCAGAATATCTGTAGAGGCAATTCAAAATATATAACATGGTGTTAAGAATATAGTTTGCGTTTTTTTGGCCATTTTTAGACAAATTACAATTATACTTACATTTTTCAGAAGGGTACTCTTGTCTTTTGGTATAGTTGATGTTGGATCTTTCAAATGATCTATAGGGAAGATGTAAAAAGCAAGATATGTTGCTTAGAAATGTGCAATAATAAAATTGTCTGTTTAATAACAAACACATCTATACTTACATGTGTAATTAGTGTAGTGTTATCCTTTTTGGTGTAGAAATAGGACAATCTCAGTATATATGTAAATATAATGTTTATAAAAATTAAATACTCTTGTAAATTAGTGTTTAAAAACAGCAGTTGGTGTATAACAGAGCATTATTATATACTTACTATCTGATTTTGCACGTGAAGAAATATGACCATGTAATAGGAATTGTGTTGGAGTAGTTTCTATCAGAAATGTAGGAAGAGATGAAAATAAAATAAGTGTAAGAGTTAGGACATGTAAGGAAAATAGTGCACTTCTAATTTAGATTTCTAAAAAATGCAGTGTTACTTACTTGATTAATTAGCTAGTGAGCTGGATCTTTAAAGATGTTTATTCTGCAACAAAATCTTCAGAGTGTTGGCATCTACTTTCCAGAGAGGTAGCAGCAACAAATGGTAGAATGCATGTATCCCTTTTATAGTATATGTATTATGTGTGCTTTGATTTGATTGGTTGTAGGATGTAATGAAGCATTGTATAGGCTAGTTTGAATTTTTTTTAGTTAATTGGAGTGTTTGTTGATGTGAGAATGGTGGTATGTGGTGATTCCCGCATTAAAGCAGGTTCGTTTTTAAATGAAATATATTTTAATGTGAAAATAAGTAATGAAAATGTTGGTTAAATGCAAAGAATATTTAGAAAATGATAAAATGCATGTCAGAGAATGTATAGCAAATGTTGATTAATAGTAATTTTATTTAAGTAACAGGTATTATATGTGAAATGTATTTTGTATAGAGCAATGACTTTTATTGATGCTTAAGATGGTATTTTACAAATGAAAGTGTACAAACATGAACTCGATATTTTTTTTTTACGATATTTTGGTAGTCTATATTTTTTTAGTCAATATTTTTGTAGTGTTAGGGCAAATTTCATGTCCAACGATATATTTGTAGTCGATATTTATTGAAGCGATATTTATGTATTCGATATAGTAAGTACTCGATATTTTTTACTCGATATTTTTGTAATTTGTGTAATAAGTATAGAAAGTCGATATTTTTGTCGTCGATAATTTGTCAACGATATTTTGGTAAGTCGATAATGTGACCGTCGATAATATTTCAGTGATCCGGTTAAAATATACATGTGCTGACTATTATTGAGTTTATAGTACTTTTCCAACTTAGATATGCTGTTTATTTCTAGGTTTATATTTACTGGACTAGAGAATCTCAGAGGACACCAATTTTATTATATTGGTGAGTTTACTTGTTACTATTAGGAAGACTTAAACTTCACTATGCGTGATTCGGGTAATAGTGGTGTTGCTGGTGACTCACAACCACAACTCTTGAATAGCATAGAACTATGGTTCTGAAATAACCTATTTGTTGATGACTTACAGTTCTTTTTTTTCGATACGAGCACGAATTTGGTGTAATGTGCTTCTTCCTTCCATACACACTATAAAGGAACTTATTATATGTTAATTCACCTATGATGGTTTGAGGGTGTGTCCCTTTAGTTTACTCTCTTAATAGATGTAATTGGAGAGTTATTTATTTTGTTATTATCATCTACCAAAATTGTAACTTATTGTAAATATTTTGGGTTGCAGCCCTGAAGAAGTCATTTGTCTTACTGACTTGACGAAACACGTGTTGGCTGCGTCTTATCAATTGGTGGATCTAGGATGTAAATACAATTGAAGGATTGGACATTAAATCGATCAGTGAAAACTACATAAAGACTTTGTACTATTGAATTGAGTGCTCGGAGGAATACCCAATTTCTAACTGTACCACTTTGTGGTTAACCTTTGGGACTGTGGTAACCAGCCCCCTCTTTTCTTCCTGAGCACCACACCGACTATTTGCGAATTTACATTAACCTTGACTGGGCTGTGCGCTCCGATTAACTGTTACCATTGTTTGTTTGTAATACAATGCCCCGTTTTATTTTATACCCCATTCCGTGAACATTCAAGGTCAGGACTGAAAGCGATGGGTCTACGAATTCTCCAGCCATGTTTCCATTATATAGGTTTTATAGGAGCCCAGGGACAAATAGTGAGGAGCAAGGATTTCAATAATAGCTATTTCTTTCGTGACTCTAAACATTGAATGACAGTGGGCAAACAAGTCTTAAATAACAACGTGACCTCATACCCTTCAACTGTGGAGATGTTACACGTGGCTGAGTCCAGTGTTTCAAACCCTGTGACTTGAATATATGAACATAACATACCCCCTCCTCCCCTCCCATAACTTCCCCCTCCCTGCTCCCCTGCCAGTGAATTTTGAACTACCCACTCCCCAACAAGGCAGAGTGCCCGTTGCCCCTCCCTCCATGTGAAGGTGCTTGGTCTACAGCCCTCAACCCCCCCAACTAAATCAAACTGTTTTAGTAAATGAATTCCATTATGTGGGTTGACCCCAGTCCCATCCTGTAGTCGTAGCCCATTATACGGTTGTGTCAATCCCCCCAGCCCTGGAAGTGCACACTTGAGTGTAATAAGCATGACTACTCCATTGACAGTTCCTCTGTATTGTCCTACAGGTACAACAAAGCCCCATCAGAATCACTTAGCTGTGGCTTGCGTTGTCCATGCTGTAAACAAGAACATTGTCACTTCAACTTCGAGTTGTCGAATCTGTCTCTTTGTTGGCAGAGTCACTCTGCGGCTCGTTGAAGTGGTCTGTTCTATTGTTCCATGGTCCCACATGTCTCTCCTTCTGGGGTTTCTCTAATTGACGCCAGCCCTCCAGCCAATCCCATGCTTCCTCAGGTGAGGAGAAGAACCATGCTTTACTGTCTGCCTCAACTCAGAGTTTCGCTGGAAAGATCATGGTGTACTTCATTTCTTTTTCTCGCAACGCCTTCTTGACCGCCAGAAAGCTACATCATTGATTTTGGACTTTGGTGGTAAAGTCTGAAAAAAAGGACACCACACTATCCTCCAGTTTGACAGGAGGATTAGCACATGCCGCTTGAAGTATGGCTATTATTCGTCAAGGGGGAGCTCCCGGCTTAGGCCTCCCCCCTGGAACTCGGTGAGCCAGTTCAATAGAAAGTAGTTTGAGAGTCTCTCTGGTTGCAGATATTTTGAAATTAAGTCCTCTACAAAAAGATCCATTTCAGGGCCTTCTGCATGTCCTGGAACACCCAGGATGCGCACATTATTTATTTGATCTCTTCCTTCGTAATCATCAAGTTGCACTTCCATTCTGGTCTACTTGTCTTGCAGTTGCAGCACTTGCTGTTTAAGCAGGGAGTTATCTTTATTGAGTTCTGTAGTGGCATCTTCCACCTTCTTAACTCTGGTGTCAAGATCGGATTCCAGAGAGGGGCGCACCCCAGTAATTGCCGCCATGATATCTTGGAGCGTTGGGTCTTGTTGTGCCTGGGGGGATTGCGTCTCATCTTGAACCTCTGGGCGAGCAGCATCTTGGTCATCTCTGGCATTATTCCAAGCGTATTTAACCTGCTTATTTTGCATCGCCGCTTTGTTTCCTTTCCCTCCTGCCATTATTGGTAGTCACTGGATAGACAAGTGCTTGATGACCAGGGACCTATCCCAGTAGTCCCCGCTGCCTGCCCGGGGGACACTATCCTCCAGCGACCTGTTGGGTTTTCCGGTATCTACACCCCTAAGTAATGGAGAGATTGGGAGGCTTGGTAGCGTAGGAGGCGGTGTATAGATGCTACAATTTGATATGGCTGATTGTCTTGTTGGTGTACTCTTGATCTCTCCCCCGCTCTCCTCCACAATGAATTCGGGGGAGGAAATATCAGTTTAACGGTACTTACTGCGCAATGAGTCTGCTTTTTCAGAATGTCCAACCCATGAGCGTTCCTTCTTTTTCTTTGGGTGCTTAGTACAGCGATTCACTCCGGGATGAGATGTCTCAGAGGAGGGTAAAGATCAGTGGCCCAACCCCACGATATGACGATATTTGATGGTGAGCCCCTGTCGATACAGGTAGAGGTCGATAGGCCCAAGCATCCAGAGCTACTCCTTTCTCACAGGGAGGGGGGCAACCCACTACTCGCGATTCACAGGGTACACCGCTTCTCTCCTGGCCCCAGCTCCAGCTCGTGCAGCAGATCTATGCACGCTATCCCGGGGGTGCACCTCGGCTCCCAGTCCTCAGGGCCTGCCACCCTCCTCTTGCCTAATGTGTTCGACCCGGCTGCCCGCAGCTAGTGGATTTTTCTTAGGTCCCACATGGGGTCTGTAGTATTGCAGTGATACGTTCTAGTGTTCCAGTATGCTTGTCACACACTGAACACCCACCCACCACAGGCATCATCAGTCAGATGACCCTGCTAAATAAAAGGGGCTGAGCGCACGTGCTCATGGCCAGTTAACCAACCATCTAAACTGTGTCTGTGTCCTTCATTCTTGTAGCATGAGGGCCTAGCATGAGGGCCTAGGGCCTCAAACACTACAATGGCGACGAGGCGGAAGTTGTGCCCAGCGTGTCACAGCTGCAAATCGTGGGGAAAATGAAGGGGGAGTGAGCTGCCCGCCGAGAGGGCACCCCCGTGAGAGGGCTCGACGTGCCGAGAGACCTGCGGAGCGTGTGCTGAGTCCCGGACCAATATGCTAATGAGAAGGTGACCGGGAGCCTACCCCGCACCTCTCGAGCCCGCTGCGGCTACCCTGGCGAAGAAAAGCCCGGAGGAGAGCAGAGCGGACCGACCGGAGCCCACCCGCATTGGCTGCGATGATCCACCTGGCATGAGGTGAACCTGTGACTGAGGAAGGTGTGGTGGGGCCGTGGCAAGCAGTGACGAGTGCTCCAATAATAGAAGTCTGCGGGTGCCTACCCCGCATGGAGGACAGACGGTGAGCCGACTGCGACGGGAGGGAGAGCGGAGTAGCTACCCACTCCCCCGTCCCCGTGAGGAAAACCAACCTTGCCCCACCACGGAGCACACGAACTCCGGTCACAACACAGGTTTTCCCCACCCCGCGCCGCGTGTGAAACAGGAGGCGGTGGTGGGCGGGGAATGCATGGAGGGATAAGCCTGTGTCTGTTCAAAGCGGCCAGCGTGAACAGAAGCCTGGACTGAAGGCACCAGCACCCCGCCTGCATTGACAAGCTGAATGATAAGCATATAGAAAGACACTCACCGTAGTGAAGGGGAGCCCCGGCGGTGACTGACAGCCTGTCCATGCCCCAGCACCGTTGGCGGTAGAAGCGGCTGCTCCTTGTGTGTATGCAGCCCGGAGAACAGTGCCGACACCCCTTCCTCGCCGCGCAGCGTGAGAAAGGTGAGGCGGCGGGGTGCAAGAGCGCCAAAAGCAGCGTCCGGCGTGTGGCCGAATGGAATGAGCTGTTCCCAGTGCCTGCCCATGCCTCAACACAGCGTACAGACCCCAACAGCAGCGCCGATTCTCCCCTGCCTAGCGCAGCGCGTAAACTGAGAGGCTGCTGCGGGCAGGGAGAACAAGTGAGACGGAGGGCGGTCCACGTTATTCAGAGCAATCGGCAATGAATGTGCCCCCTTCACGAGACTGAAATGTAAGGCACCGCTGAACAAGCGAAGGCGGAGAACATGGACAGAACTGTGTGCGTCCGAGACAGGAGCTGTCTACGTGGGAGGATAAGTGGCCCCCTCTCCCAAGCAATAAACGTACATTGAGCCCCTGAATTGGCCTGGGACAACATAAATGGTAAAGACTCACCGGGATAGTAGAGCGAGTTCTGCAGCAGGGCGGCCGCCTGACGGCGTGCCCCCCCCCCATAGGGTAGTGAATGTAAGGCCCTCAGAAGTCCGGGTCAGGCCTGCATGTGCCTGATGCACTGTCGGCTCAAAAGTGAAAGCACGAAACCGGCAGTAGAGAATGAAAAGCTGCCGAGGCTGCAGAAGTTTCAATGGTTGTGCGACCACTGCCACCTAGTGGCCGTTTTGCGCCACTACAGTTTGCAACGAAAAATAAAGCCCATGGTGGAATGTCAAGCCTGCACTAAAGAGTGATTGGTTGCTGCAGCCCACAATCAGTGCCAAGAACAGAGGAAGCCACATCCAGGCTCTTACTGGAGAATTGTAGAACAGAACCAGGCTCAAGGAAATACCAGCAGTAGCACAGAGACCGTATAGACTGCCACTATTCCATGGGAGTTGCATGACAAAGCTACCAGATGTGCCAGTGGTACCAAGGCACCACAGAACTTTGAAAACGCAAAGAGGCACCACACGGGCACACAGCAGCGCAAGACTGGCGCAGGGACGCCACACAGCAGCAAGAAAGCAAAAGAGCGACCTAAAGTGTGACACTGCCAGGACCTTCGGAAAAGAAGAAGGGACACCTGATGGCCACAGGTGGTCACCACAGCAGCAACGAAGACACCAAATGGAAACGCAGTGAGTTCCTGAGGAAGTGCAGCACGCACATTTGAGTAGCGCGACAACGCCAGTGAAAGTAAAGAAGCACACAGTGCAAGGAGCAACGCTACACTGAAGGTGTACCACAGACAGTACGAAGTGAAGCACAAACTTGCGACCGACAAGCAAAGAAGCCAACTAGCCAGATGGTCGCCCAAGCAAAGAAGCTGACCAGCCAGATGGTCGCCCAGGCAAAGAAGCCGACCAGCCAGATGGTCGCCCAAGAAGGGAAGGAGAAGCTGACCACCCAATTGGTCGCAAGGAGGATGAAGCCGACCACCCCGTTGGTCGCAAGACGGAAGAAGCCGATCACCCAGTTGGTCGCAAGACAGAAGAAGCCGACCACCCCACTGGTCGCAAGGAGTTAGAAGCCGACCACCCCTTTGGTCGCAATGAGGATGCTGACCGGTAAGATGTCAGCGAGCGAAGACATCTGACGAGACATCTGACAAGAAGAACAGAGAAGACATCGGTGAAGAGAACAACGGAGGAGATTTCCACAAAGAGGACAAGGAAGAGACTGAAGCAAAGTATAACAACGTCAACTAAAAGTCATAAGGAATCAAGCGAGAGAAGTTCGCGATGACAGGTCCAGTCACGGATGGATATGAAGATTGTGTCCTAGGAGGGGAGGACAAGACCAGGGAGACCCGGGTAGAGTGCACGCTACACGGTGATGCCTGGTGAGGGAAGACCAACCAAAGAGAAGACCAGACCACGTCGCGAAGAAAGGATGAGAAGACCAATCCTGAGCGGCACGACGCCATGACGAAGGAAGAATAGAGGAAAGGAGAAGAGCAAAGAGGTGTGTATGACAGTCCGACACAACACACACCAGAAGGAGAACACCCGAAGAGGAAAGGAGAAGAGCACAGAAGGGTGTGTGATGAAACACCACAACACACACCAGAAGGGGAACACCCGATGGGGAAAGTTAAAGGATGCACGGACATCCAAAAACAGCACCTGGAAAACATCAGCACCACTGGGAGCACACATCTACGTGCAACCCGAAGATCACCCGGGAACAACAGAGGCGAGCAAGCCGGTCCGTTGGTAACAACCACCTGTGGGATGGAACTGACACAGAACCGTGGATATCCAGGGGCAGAGGCCTCAGGGACACAGGTGGCAGCGGATCCCAAAACGAGAGATGGACCATTGAAGCTTGCTCTGAAGATCCAGGGAGAATCACGGTAGCATGCGACAGAACAAGTGCCAACAACACCCTTTTCAGGTGGAGCTTCGGACACGGAGAAGGGACCCGTAGCGACTCCTCCAACGCGCTTGGAGCGACAAGGCAGCAGCCCACCGGTCCAGTGGAAGCCTGGCAGCAAAGGGCCTCCAGGAAGTCCTGTGAGAGGGGACACCCAAAAGAGAGGGGTATCAGTGAGAGTGATACCCTGCAACTACAGACCCTGTCAGAGACAGCCACCAGTTGAACACCTCAACCAGGAGTATACCGTGGACAGCAGAACACCAATGATCCACCATCATTCCATCTGCACTTTTCACCAACTGCGGTGTCGGAAGAAAAGAACTGGAAAGCATACCTCCACGGCGCAAGTACACAAAGGAGCACGCCCACAGTGCGCCAGAACATTGTGCCAAGGAGAACTAATGGTCTCAGCTGCAAGGACACCCTCACCGGCAGATGACCAGCATTGAAGAGACTATATGGAAGTGGTCCACATTGAGTTATGTTTGTTTTGCAATCTTGTATTTTTCTCCTGCAGGTTCGAACTTAATTTTGTTTGGACCTTCATTAAAGTTGGGAGGGATGTAGTATTGCAGTGATCCGTTCTAGTGTTCCAGTATGCTTCTCACACACTGAACACCCACCCACCACAAGCGTCATCAGTCAGATGACCCTGCTAAATAAAAGGGGCTGAGCGCACGTGCTCATGGCCAGTTAACCAACCATCTAAACTGTGGTTGCGTCCTTCATTCTAAGAGCATGAGGGCCTAGGGCCCCAAACACTACAGGGTCCAGCAGTCTATGCATGCACTCACTGTCGTACGGATGTGGAAAGCCACGCTCTGCTCCTTGTGTGCAGTCAATTCTTCCCCATTGGGCCTTCCCGCAGGATCCTGCGTATTGACGCAGAGCCAGCGCGCTGCTTCGTTATCCCGAGTGCGGAGCCCACCTCGCTTTGTGAAGGATGGGAGGTCGGCCTCCACCGTTAAGCCTGTCTTCTTGTGCAGTGCTTCTTCCGCATGTCCTCCGCAGTCATACAATTTTGCATGCAACCCGGGCAGCCACACCACTCAGCCGCTCATCAGAGCCTCAGCGATCAGCGCAATAAGTCGCAACCATTTTGTGGATGTCCCTCTCGCCCGCGCCGGTTGTTTTTTCTTTCCCGGTGCATCTTCCAGCATGAAATTGGCAAATTCAAAATGCCCCAGGGATCGGGGGTGGTGGTCTCCACAGGTCAGGTATCTTTTTTTAGTTGATTTTATGCAGGATAGGTGTCGGATATTATAGCGAGGGCTACAGAGCTGCACTAGTGTGTGGCCATTCCCGTCGGCTTAATCTTATTTCTTAATGCGGGCATATGCTTTGCATGCTTAATCTTCTACTTTTGGTATTTTAATTTATATTTCATATGATTTTTGAGTTTGTTTGTGTTTTACAGTTACTGGGTAAATGGGTGAATAAAAGAGTGTGTGCATGAGTGGAGGCATGACTGCAAAGATGAGTGACAGCGTGCTTTATCAGAACTTAGTGGGTCCCAGAAGAGGCACTTTCAGACCTACTGATATTGCTAATGCTTGTTGTTTATGTACTTACTTGTTTATTTTCAAGCTCTGTAAAACAAATACCGATTCCAAAATGGCAACTGTATAACTGTTTGGCAAAGTAATGTCCATATTTCTGCAGAAAATGTTAATTTAGCATCAATTATTTTTATTTTTTCCATATTTTTCTACATATTTTTAGTTGGTTTCTAAAGTCTTCCTTGCATGTGAGCATAATAAGTTAGACCAACACAGAAATGCTAAAAATAAACAATTTTTTAGAGAGACTGAAGTTTGTATGCTAACTAATGGATGTGTTTCTTTGTTTAGATGACATTAGACTCCTTTTTTGTATTTTGCTTATAGCAGCTTAAATGATATGTCTTTAAAATCTAAGTAAATGCCTTTATTCACATTAGGTGAATAGAAAGGTAGGAAAACAACTTTATGTAATTGCTCAATTTGTTCAAATAGAATGTTAAGTGCTCTGTGGTCGAGAAAGAGAATGGCATTATAACACAATGGTAATCCACTAAATGATACTTTATAGGACTAACTGTGAGAACAAGGAGCTACTTGTACTGTAATGTTAACCATGTGACCTACCCCAGTACTTCTCTATTAGGATGTAATAATTACACCCACACCTAAGTGCATACACTCATGCGATTGCATGTGGCATGCGCGTACGAAAGTGCACACGCAAACACACAGCGTCCCTATTTCAAAGACACCATCAACAGCATTTGTTTTTCAGTGCTCCTCAGACAAAATCAATAATACTTGACTTAAATCTCAGTTCACTGTCTCACATTCCCCCACTCAAATAGCTAAAAGTACAATTTCCTCCAAATCCCATAGTTTCCACGCCCATGGATCGGGCATGTATACGTTGAAAAAAGCATGCAGAGCGAGTTAAGTGACCAAGTTTGATTTCCTCGTCGCATTCTGGATGGGCTGTAACCCTAGAGAAATATTTAAGGAAATGTCTCGAAGGGCCTATGTGGTGCATTTCACAATGCAATTTCCAAATAAACTAAAAGGTCAGTGCATGACTGTCAGTTCTGAAGGAGCAGTCATGAAATATTCCAATCCTTCTTGGTCTTGTAAAAGAACCTATAGTGTTTGAATGGGCCGCATCCAAAACATTTTGAAAAAATGAATCAAGGAATCATTTTACAGCACAATTTCCCCAATGAAATGTCTTAGAGCCTGATTATGAACCACCCTACTCGCGGTGTATGTGCGATGTTCCTATGGGGGCCCTCGTTGCTCCAGTGCATGAGGCAGTGGCAGTGCGTCCATTAGGGTGCTTGGGAGTTGCCCCACTAATTAACTTGAGGCACTCAAAGAAGCGTCGCACAAGCGCCGTCACTCACTCACATTTTCAAACCCAGGCCAGCCGGCCACCAGACCACACCTGAGGCAGTCGGCTCAGAAGGGGGGCAGCAGGAGTTCAGTGCAAGTGATGACATTGATAATTTCAGGTGGTCGGCGGAGCACACAGCAAGAGTGCGCATGATCTGCTTAGGGTTGAAAAAATTTGCAGCCAGCCCGAGCATGCGCACTAGGAGAATGTTGTTTCATGCCACAGCCCCCGGTCTCCTAATGAGCGGCAAGTATCTCTGCTCAAGCCAATCCTGGCGCTGCTGGAGCAGCATGTGGATTGGCTGAGACGCACGCTGTACTTGCCAGACAGCCAGAAGCATACATGACATCAGAGACTCCTGGAGGCAGACACGCCTAGTGTTCACTGCTACTGCCAGGGGCGGTTTGCGCAACTTACGGGCCTGCCCTTGGTGCAAATCCACAATGAGGTACCACCGGTTGTTGGTGTTGACCGGAGGCAGGTCACCCTTCTTGCGGACGTCACTGGCAGCCTCAGCGCGGCTCTGACCCTGCTCTGGTAGTGATATATAACCAATCTGGTTGGGTTCCCTGAGGCGCTCCATTGGGCCTGAGCAGAAGCGATAGAGCCAGAGCACCGCCATCAGCAGTAGCAGTGCTGCGCCTGGGAGCTGAAAGGATAGGTGAGGAGACGACGACACCACCGACTCAGGCAGCAGCTGCCCCGAAGGACCTATGCAGCCGCTGTGCTGACCAGCAGGGCGCCAGCACAGCACCGCACGCAACGGCAAAAGAAGCTGCGGGGAACCGACTCAATGGAGGCTGCCTAGGAGTTGTCCAGGAATTTGGCTCTGAGGGACAAACGCAAGAACTTTCTTGTGAGAACCTGACCGTCAAAGTGCACCAGATACAGGTAGTTGCCAAGAGCACGGCCCGCCCCTGGTAAGATGGCATGTGATTTGAACTGCAAATTGTTCTGTACCGTAGATGTAAGTTGCAGTGTGTCAGGTGTGAGTGGGCCATACATATTTTTTTTCATTGTTTTTGGTTTGCTTTTCTCCCCTATAATTGTAGGGCTACAAGTAGCAGAATGCATAGAAAATATTTCAATAAGGCCAAATTTCAACTGACAAATGAGTGAGACATGGTAACCTAATTCCTAGTAGGTCCTGGATAGCTGTTGGCATTTAGGCGCCCTGTGTGATGGTACTCATGTGTTATTCGCTATTCTATAGTGATTATGCATTTGTTGTTGTCCACTTTAATCTGCTCCAAAAAGCACTAGGGGGGTTCGGGCTCGCTCGCTACAGTGCTGTACGACAATAGTTTGTACACCCCACCACTTTCAAATGTCACCAGCTGCCACTGACATGGGGATTCATGCAGGGGGGCACATGTTTGCCTCCCTGTATGCATGCACCCCCAGTACCTGCATGGCATGGACTGTACAGTCCATGCCGTTCAGTGGTCGTGGCACTCTCATTACAGTCAACACCATGGTACCACTCCACCGACAGCCCGACTGGAAAACAACTGAGAATCTGGCAGGTGGCTGGTGGTCGACTTTGGCAGTCTGAGAGCTTGGCGCTGGTGTGACAGCCTGCTCCCAGACCGCCAAAGACCCTAAGCATGTAATTTGACATGCTATTCTATAATCTTCCAGAAAGTAAAATGCAACTTCCCTCACGTCTGCATTTCCCTTCCTTTGAGTGCCCACCCTGTACCTGCAAATAGATTTTCGGTCGTATGGTTTGCTGAAGATCTGTTTGTACTTACATGGCAAGGTAGACTGATGTCATTGTGAGAATTGTGCATTGAGGAAAAATCCAAGAAGCAAGAGTGGGCATGATGGGTGTTATTTAATCAGAAGGAGAGAAATGATGTATTGTGTAGCACAGTTTCAAATCTGATTTAAAAGTAAAGGAATTCACATGCATCTCAACTAATCTGGGTCTGCAACAGGGCATTTCCCCCTGCCATTTTTGAAAATGTGTACAGGATCTTTCTCCATCTTGTTATCATGCACTCACTTTATATCCAGCCTGCCCCTGGTTAATGCATACTCTATGACAGAGAGCAACTTGGAAGAGACAGATGTGAAAATGAAAAGTGACACAGATGTTTAATGTTATTCCTTAGAAACTAAAGCTAATCCTCGGATAGGCTGGCATACAGTCTCAGAAAGTAGTGCAAAAGCTCAGGTTACAGAACCCTTAGATGTTTAAAGAGCAGACATATCTCTTACATTGCACTGATAGTACAGACCCAGACCTCTGACTTTAGCTATGTAGTAATAGTGGTATTGTTCGGCCAGATGAACTCCACCGGACAACAGTAGACATGAGTGACATGTGGATACCCCAAGAATCCATCCTTTCTCCTTTTACTTATAACCTTCATCTTCATTAATACATCAATAATCTACTGACTCAAACATTGCTTCATCCAAAAACAAATCTCTCTTAAACTCACCTTTACCAAGGCTGAAAATGTATAGGTCTCCAACACTGTCCGTGTCCGCTGATACCGCCTCATTTCACTCCAAAGTTTCAATTACAGATTGTAGCTGCCTTAAACTACTGGCTCTAGGTGAGAATACAACAGGTCCACCGAGTTATGGTGGACCTCATAGTTCCAACGGGTCCAGTGACTCTGGTTACGCCCCATCATGAATTTTCATGAATTATATAATTGACGCAAGGTGTCTGGAAACACACTGGAGTCACAAAGTCACTGTGGATCTCCAAAACCCATATCGAATAGTAACTCATGTTACTGGCCCCATTGGGATTATCACTGGACTCATAATGAGGCCCATTTGGGTGTACGGCAGTCGTGTACAGCTTAGGTTCACAAGGGCCATAGATTTACCTGTTGAAGCTCCTACAGATGCCTGGGACCAATGGAAGGCTTGGGGCCAGATGTAGGAAGCCTAATACCGGTCGGTAACGGCCAAAATTACAGAATTTCGGACGTTACCGACCGGTATTAGGCATTTGAGATGTAGGGGCCTAATTTAAGGATTCGGTAATTTATCGAATCGGTAATTTAAGGAATCGGTAAATTACCGAATTCTTAAATACCGATTCAGTAAATTACCGAATCCTTAATGTAGGAAGCAATCAAGTGAGTGCTTTTCATTTGTAAGAATTTGTTATTTACCACCAACTACAAGTTGGTGGTAAATAACGAAAACCGTAAAAAAAAATAATTTTGTGCTTTTTTAACAGTGCCATGTGGAAGACATACATGCCCTTAGGGCATAAATGTGTGCCACATGTGCACCAATGCACTATTCAGGGGTGCAACAGGGTGTCAATGTGACACCCTGCCACCCTTGTAGGTCTTCACCCTCTTACCGATTCGGTATTTACCGATTCGGTATTCCCCATTCATTCCTATGGGCCTCCAGGCCCATAGGAATGAATGGGTAAATACCGATTCTGTAAAAATTACCGAATGAATACCTACATACCATTTACCCATTCTAAAATACTGAATCGGTAACATTCGGTATTTTAGAATCGGTGAATGGTATTTACCTACATGTGCCTTTTGGCCATTATAACCGTACCATGAAACTAGGAAGAAAGGCCTAGAACTACCCACCAAACATTCAAGGTCAGGAATTAGAAGAGAGGAGGATTTACTATTCTAACGCCAGTTTTCGATTCAGGATAAGTACTGCAGTACATTGCAAGCAGGGAGAAGATTCAACAGACTGAGTGCTGTGAGAAAGATCAAAGCTTCTGTTGACAATACATTATCCACCAGTAGATATCTAGGGAGTGTCCATGGTAAATAGCAATAATACAGTGCCATAGAAAAATTCCACATATCGAGGACGTTTATAATGTATGGATGTTTAATCACACAACTTTGCTGAATATTTTGAGGCACTGTAGATTGTTAAATAATGTATAATGTAGGAGTGTCTCACTTAGAGGTGATTTATCTCACACTGGTGTTCTCAGTATTTCTCTAAGATTGTATGCCATTGTGCCAATCTCAGTAATATTTGCAGTACAATTTACTTAACTACAGAGGATTGCCGATAGGGACTTGCAGAAGGTGTCTTTTCAGTGGCAAATGCATACCTATCATTCTCTTGACCTAAAATGATGGGTCACATTCAAGTGAGTAAGAGGGTAATCCTGGTTAGGTGAACAGAAATGTAGCTATAGGTGAAGCCACAGTTGATGAAATACACCAAATCCAAACTCTGCAGGACAGTGTCACATTGATTGCATGATGGCGTCAATGATGTAATTTCAGATTCATCAATAATGGCATTTAACATGTCATGGCTGATTTAATATGTGAGATCATGAGAAATGCACAGTGGGGTGCAAGTTATAGTTAGCTCTGTAACGAAAATTGGCAAATCCCTGTTGTTTTTGCTTTTAAATACTAGTCTATATCTTATTTCAATACCTAACAATAACGCCACTTTTACCTTTGTCTTTTCAGTGAATTTCTAGTTGTTTTTTTTAAACTTAAGCTAAGAACTTATTACCATACCTAACTACAATGTCACTTAAGAGGGTATTTCTGCTATTTTTTAATCATATCCAGCAAACTCCCCCAGGGTAGCTGGTCTATTGCTGTGCACAGCAGATGATTGCCCCCGTGGCCGGGCCTCCACTCAGGCATTGCAACCATACCTGTTGGGGCCGACCAAACTCGGCTGTGCATGGCCTTTGGCTGAGTGCAGGCGAGAGTTTTCCATAGGGCTTAACATCAGGCCTAGGTCTCTGCCCACCCCGCCTGACAGTCCTCAACAGCACACTGCATAATACCTTTGACGAACGTAGAGGAATTGACCACAGGCTTTGGCATGAGCCCCGGCCAACCCACTGAAACGCAAGCCTTTGGATGTGCAGAGCGCGAGGTTGGTTGAAGACCCAGCGCCCAACCCCGCCAAGGAAAGCTAACCCCCAGCTGTGCATAGTTTTTCGTGGTATGGACTGATGGTCAGCTGCTGGGCCTGGCCCCTGTTCAAACAAGACCCGCAGGAGACCTCGCCAACCTTTGGTAGTGCTCAGCGGGGGTTGGCTGGAGGTCCTGTACCCAACCCCCAGCAGACAACCATGTCCTCGCAGATGCCTAACCCACATTTAATTTTTTTTTATTGGGTTTTTTGCTGGTACTGTGGTACTCCTGTGGTACCCGCTGCTTAAGATTCATGCCCAAGGTATTGCGATACTGCGCAACTTTCCCTGAGGAAGTTTGTACTGGCTGAAACTTGAGCAGCCGTTCCCTCAAAAGTACTGTTGGTAATATAAAAGAGCTGTGCTGTGTCCTGTGGGAGGCTAGCAGCACATTTATTTTCATTTTTTACCCCAGAGGAGCATTTTTCTTTCTGGGCTCCCCTCACAAGCGCCCGGGGTGAGTGTGTCCCTACCCTGCTCACTTATACCCTCTTTTACAAACTTTTTCAGGACATGGTAACTGAGTCCCCGAGTCCTTTAAAGGTGCCCGCAACATTTTCTTCTGAGAAGCGGCCAGCCAATCAGATTATTCGGTACCATTGAACTACGATCGGGATTGGAAAATCAATGTTTTGGGACCCCCTTTTTCTTTTCCCCAGCTTGATGGGTCGGTCTAAAACTTTCCCTGAAGGAGCCAAGGTGGATGAACTGTTTTTGAGGGGAGGGAAGTTTTGTGCAGATTCGTCAAATTACGCCGAATAAATTAGCAAAGCAAAAAACTATCTTCCTATGGAAGCTCTGACCTAACTATTATATTGCACGAGTTAGCCTTCATACTGAATGCTTGCTGCTTTCGCAGAAAAGATGTATTAACTGTAAATTATTTCCGGTAAGTCATAGTGCTGAATTCATTTGCAGGGTATTTAGCTTCCCTAAACAAATACGTTAAATGGATGGTTAGCACAGCATTTCCTCTTCTTTCAGTCCCGATTGGAAAAAAAGCTTTCACAGTGACAGTGTTGCTCTCAGAGCATTATTCAGCACAGCTGACAAGCACACCCCTGCAGGAGCATGCTTCATGCAACCAGTGAATCCTTCTCAGTGTGAGAAAACAAACATTGTAAATGCTGAACACTGACAGCAGAAATTTATGTTCCATATTGCACATTATTTCCTTTCATTATCTAACTACAAAAGAAAAGTACATTTTGAACTATGCTTAATTTCCTTATAATGTGCTTTGTATTTAAAATGTGACATACAATAATACACATTGGGGCATATTTATAGGCCCATATCGCCACTGGTCGCATAGCGACATTCTCCATATTTACAAGCTAGCGAAAAGTCACTTAACGTGAATTAACGCCGCCTTGTACATTTTCTTCTTTCCACCGCAGTCCTCTGCAACAAAGGGGTGTGCAATGGGTGTTGCAGTGGGCGTTCCACCGCAACACCCATAACTTTTTGACGATGCCCTAGATTTACAAGGCTGGGCCAGAGCAAAAAACTAAGGCCAGGAAATACCTGGGGGCAGATTTACAAGCCCCTTGCGACACTTTTACGCCGCTGTTGCGTCACTTTTGTGACGCAGCGGCAGCGTAAACAATGCGCCAGGTTGCAACTTATTTACAACGTGACGCATCTAGGCAGATGCGTCACGTTGTAAATCCCTGCGCCACATGAAACCTGCGTCAGGTTTCATGTGGGCGTTCTGTCGCAAGGTGGGCGTTCCCTCGCAGGAAAGCCCCGTAAAACTGACGCAGTGAAATCTACAAGATTTCACGGAGTCAGTTTTACGACGCTGCTGCGTCAAATCCTTACGCAGTGACGCACCACGTTGAGTATGGGTGGCCCCAGTGCATTGCAGGAGTTGCGTTGCGCTTGCGACGCGACTCCAGCAATGCGACACCCATACGCCACAAGATGCGTCACGCATCTTCCCTTCCTTGCACCATAGTGCGCCGCATTGTAAATGCGGCGCATTTGTGGTGGCGGAAGAAGGGGATTGTATGACGCATCTGTTCTGGCGCATCCCTGCTGATTTGCAGAGATGCGCCAGAACATGAAAATATGCCCCCTGGTTTTAGAATGGCTTATTTTTTGCTCTTTCTATGTGTGCTACATTCTAAAACACATATAGAAAGAGCAAATCACCATTATTGATTGTCCATGTGCAGAGAGGTATCCCTTCCTGCACATAAACAATTGTCCCTGCAGCGCAGGCATCCTTGCAACATGGCTGCATGGAGCCTGAGCAGACGCTAGGCAGCTTTTTTAGCACTAGCGGAAATAAAAGGGAGCAGCGTATTTTAGTAAATACGGCAGAAATCCCTGCATAAACACAAGGGTGCGCTGTATTTTTGTAAATACAATGCATCGCTGCGTTTTGAAAATGTCGGTGCGCAGAATTGCCAAATTTGGTGTGTAACCGTGCTCTGCCATTTCCTTGTTCATATGCCCTATTGTTTCCTAAAATACATTTAAAATATATGCACATTATCCCCAACAAAAACAAAATTCGTTGGAACATTGACAGACATATCTGCAACTTCAGGCACAAAATTAATACTAAACGAAGTATCTCGCAAATGCTCGGTTAAAAATGTATGCAATACAAAAAATATATAGTGTGTAACATGTGTAATATGGACTTATATTACCATCTTGGGTTCAGGTGGCATTTATAGACTACGGCCTCCGGCTTGTGGTGTACAAACGTCAACATAACTCCTCAATGGCAATTGTCAAGAATCCCACCTGATTTTCTGCAGGATTTAGCGGACGAAGCGAAGTTATGTCCCAACTTCCTCAAAAGACAAAGGAGCTCAACGAATAGTCTAAGCTACTCTTGGCCCACGGAAGAGAGGGGAATGGATAGAGGAACAAACACTGCATCTGGTAACTGCAATTTCTTGAAGGGTGTTCTGTCACTCGTGAATTGTCTCCTGATTCTACACCTAGAATATAAGTACAAAGAGATTACCAAGGATTCTATTATATGTCCCAGTCTATTATATGTCCCAGTCACAATAGGTGAATCCTAATTATAAAACATATGTACCAGATGATTCCCCTCTCCGCCTATGGTGAATTGTAGGGAATAGAGAAATATGAACCTCAGTAAGAGCAGGAGTGGAGACTTCTAGAATTGATTGTGTAAACAAAAAGCAAAAAAGTCATAAATTAGAAGGTCTTCTCCAGCTTTGTTTCTATCATATACATATACATGTACTACACCAACCTACCTCCTACCTTTGACAGGCCCCAAGGCGAAAGGTGAAAGAGCTGTTTCCTGAAATGTAACTTAGCAAATAATAACAACACAACATATAATTCACATATAGAGATCTCTAAAACTTCAGTGTGAAATGTGAGTAACTAGTTAAGAACATAAGCAGCAAAGTATTATATCATTTTGAAAAATATTCTCATAGCCCTATTTGAGATTTACTAAGTACTCTAGAAAGTTCACAAGCAATGTCCTTTGTTTTATTATAACTGGTGACCCCAGAACATAGAGGAGTTCAAGTGCCCATCAGAGAAGAGACAGAGAATTATACATATATTGTGTGCTCAGTACGTTACCCGAAAGGAGATCTCAAGGCCCATTTCCTTGTTTTATTATCAATTGCAGGTTTCAACCAAAGCATTGGGGGCGGGGTTACGAGAACGCTGAGGGAGTGCGGAAGGTCACAACGTCGAGGTGACAACAACAGAAAGTTGCAACTTGTACACCAAAGCTGCAATGGCAAGCAACTTTCTGCTGTGTGGCACATGGCTATATAGCTGCTGTGCACCTCCTTCAATGTGTCCTCTGGACCCGCAGGCACGCCTCAGAGGAATATAGGCCAATTTCACAATTTTACAGTTATCTATTAGGTATTTGCTCCCTCTCTCCCTATTTATATATATTTATATATTCGCTGAAAAAAAATCAAAGGTTATAGGGACGTTATAGTTAGGCTCAAATTTCATACGCACATAACCATAGAAATTCAGCCGTTATAATTACTTGAGCTAAATATAACTTATGCCTCCGCAATGCGCTGCTTATTACCTCATATATTACATCACTCTTGACATGGTCCGTGACATCACTCATTACATCTCAAATTACATCACTGATGATGTCACTAATTACATCATCCAGTGAGTGCATTTCGTAAATGTTTCTGAAACTTAAAGATGGATACTAAGCTACTGCATAAGTTAAATTACTATTCTTTCTGTACTACTAATAAGTGATAATATTTCTAACATATATTATCTGAGTGGCTGTGTGACTGTCTGTATCAGTTTGTGAGTGGGTGTCTGAGTGGCTGTAGAAGTGTGCGAGTGGCTATATGGATCTACCAGTGGGTGTGTGAGTGGATGTATAGGTCTGTCAGTGGGTATGTCAGTGGCTGTATGGGTCTATGAATGGGTTTGTGAGTAGTTTTCTGGGTGTTTGAGTGGATGTGTAATTGGTTGCATGGGTGTGTGAGTGGTTGTATGGATTTGTGAATCGTTGTATGGTTGTGTGAGAGGTTTTATGGGTGTGTCAGTAGGTGTCTGAGTAGCTCTGTGGGTGTGTGAATGGTTCTATGGGATGTATGATGGTACCACGCGTACTTGTACAACGCGTACCGTTACAACGCTACTTTTAACACGCAAGTCGTTACAACGACTTGCGTGGAGGGGCGCTGGAAAGTAAAATATTTAATTTACTATTCCAACTCCAGTCCCCGTGGACTCTAGGGAAAGGAGTTGGATAGTAAATTAAAGTATTTACTATCCTGGAGCGCCCCCCAGCGCATTTCGTTGTAACGACCTGCGTGGTAAAAGTATTGTTGTAACGGTACCGCGTTGTAAAATATGCGTGGTAACCGTTGCATACCGTTCTATGGGTGTGTGAGTGGTTGTGCTGGGGGGTGGTTGTGCTGGTGTGTGAGTGGGTGTGTGCATGGTTGTATAGGTGTGTAAGTGGATGTGTGAGTGGTTGTATGGGTCTATGGGTGTGTGAGTGTTTTTTGGGTGTGTAAGTGGGTGCATGAGTGGCTGTATGGGTCTGTAAGTGGATGTGTGAGAGATTGTATGGATCTGTGAGTAGGTATGTGAGTGATTGTGTGGGTGTGTGAACGGTTCTGTGGATGATGTTATCAGTGATGTCAACAGTAATGTCATTGAGATGTCACCAGTGATGTCATCAGTGATATCAATATGTGAGGTATTAAGCAGTGCATTTCAGGGTGTAATGTTATATTTAGCTTAGTTAACTATAACTGCTATATTTGTATGGTTATGTGCATGTGAAATATAAGTCTAATTATAAAGTCCCTGTAACCTTTGGCTTTATAGTGAATTTCTAAGGTTATTTTTGATTCTCTGTCCCAACTATAACGCCCCTGTTACCTTCATTTGTTTCAGTGAATTTCCACCATTTTATTATGTTATTTCCTAACTTTTACCTCCCTGTAACATTTGCTTTTTAGTGAATTTGTAAGGTGTTTTATTTTATTTTCTAACTGTAACCTCTAACCTTTCACAGTGGGTGTGCGAGTGACTGTAAAGGTGGTTGAGTGGGTATGTGAGTGGCTGTATGGATCTATGAGTGGTGGGACGGTGTGTAAATGGGTGCATGGGTGGGTGGGTGTGTTAGTGGGTTTGTGGGTGTGTGAGTGGTGTATGAGTTGGTGAGTGGATGTACAAGTGCCTGTATGAGTCTGTGTGTGGTTGTGTGAGTGACTGTGAATGTGAGTGGGTGTGTGAGTAGCTGTATGGGTCTTTGAGTGGGTGTGTGAGTAGTTGTATGGGACAGTGACTGGATGTGTGAGTGGCTGTTTGGATTTGTGAGTGGGTGTGTGTAGTTTTGAGGGTGTGTGAATGGATTTGTGAGTCAGTGAGTGGGTGCCTGAGTGGCTGCATGGGTCTGTGAGTAGGTGTGTGAGTGCTTGTGCGAGTGTGTGAGTGGATGTCTGAAAGGTTGCCTGGGTGTGTAAGTGGGTGGGTGAATACTTGTATGGGTCTGTGAGTGGGTGTGTGAGTTGTTATGTGGGTGTGTGAGTGGATGTGTGAATGGCTGTATGGGTCTGTGAGTAGGTGTATAAGTGGTTTTGTGGGTATGTGAGTGGGTGTGAGAGTTGCTATGTTGGCATAACCGCTTTAGAAGTTTAAATGCCATTTTACAACTTTTGCGCACAGCACTACTTATATCTGTTATTATAAGTTAACTTGCTTGCTTTGCTTCACGTGAGAACGGTCTGCTTTACACAATCCCTAGACTTACACAGCAGCTATTGTCTGTACAGCTTGTGCTCACAACGTCAAGGTCACATAACAATGTATGCTGTTGATTTAATGTGATCGGCCCACCCACTAGACATAATATGCATCTAGCTGCAGAAAGCTGGAATTCGAGTGCCTTTAATATTACACTGCATCCAGTTTGCAGGCACTTGAAGAAAAACCTTTCCTTCTACAAGAGAGCTGGCTGATACTTTGATGTGATACACCTAAGCTGATCTTTGAGGTATGGGGTTCCCTGTTGAAACTTAGAGACCTTCTATCATTATAAAACTTAGCTTAGAGAGAGGGGAGTGTCGGGCTCACCTGAGGTCTCCGCAGGGGCAGGAGGCAGAAGTCAGATGACTAAATCCCAACCTCCCTCTACCACTTGCACGCCCAACAAAGTCAAAGCAGTGCCAGTGAATAGGGGGAAGAGGGGAGATAAGGGAAGGAGAGACAGGACAGGTCTAGCACACGTCCAACACCACAAAAGCTCCACTGAGATCCAGAAGAATTCCTGCGAACAGAAAGTTACATTAGCAGTTGGATAGAATAGGATCAAGCATACAGAACTACTGGTCTGTTTAAATATTCTACCTGGAAATCTCCCCTCTTCCGCTTGTGTCCACAAAATGAAAAGAATAGGGCAACAGGTGCAATGTTCCAAAACATAGATAAAGATAATGTTAACATCTAATCACCCTAAATCACAGTAGGATATTTATGTATTATAGTAGTTGCGTATCTTACCCCCTAAAACATGTGAGGAACAATTAATGCAAGGTGGCTCAAAAAGAAAGTATGTAATAAACAGGTTGTTAACAGCACAACCTTTCTAATGAACAACACAAATATAATATGCATCCACCAGCCAGTCTGTATAGTGCTCAGAGGAGGAGTATAAATGTTGCAAAGTCATCCTGCGCCCTGGGCACCCCCAACTTTTTGCTGACTGGAACTGATGGTAATTGACTCTGACTGACCCTGGGCTCTGTTTAACCAGGCCCATGTCCAGTGCCAAGCTAAAAGGAACACATTAGAATGCAGTTAGAATGCAGTTAAGACACCCAACATACACTAGGGTACACTATGGCATAAACTATGGTATGGTGGGGTACCCCTGTAATTGGCATGACCTACCCCATAAGCCCCTAGTATGTAATAGGGCAGTGGTTTTAAACTACCTAGAAGTCTCCAGTATCCTGGGGCATTGCAGTTTTGAGGCCAGCAAATTCTCTGCACCAGCATGTGTGCAGTGCTGAAGCCTGAGGTCAGTTTAAAAGCAGCACTGATTGCCAGGTCAGCTTTTAAACCTTAAATTGTGCCCAAACTCGACTTTGGGGATAGGGGCCCTTTCCTTGTTCATATGCCCTACTACCATATTTTTGCATATTAGGGACCCCCAGGGTCACCCCTAGGTATCCCAGGGATGGGGGGTCAGTTATCTATAAGGTACGCCCTTATAAAATTAGTTTTTATATGCCTAGGTAAAGTGAAATTTTACATTTCACTCCCCAAATTGTATTAAAGAGATGCTCAAATTCGACTTTGATGCTAGAAGAACTGGGTATGGAAAATCTGCATGATTTCTGCAGATTTAGAACCCCCAAAGTCTCCCCCAGTTGCACAGGGGATGGGGGTCCTGTAGAAATTAGGGAAATACTTATAAAATATGGTTTTATAAGCCCTTGTGCTAGAAAAGTGGCCCAAGTAATTTTCCCCATTGCAAACCCCATGGCCCATAGGTTAACATGGTAGGAAGTTATTGATAAATAAATATTGATAGGAGAGGACTAGCCGGCCCATTCAAAGACTTCCCAGAATGGTAGTAGTAAATCCAACAATATTAGAATTACTCCTAAAGTGTACATATAGGAAGTTATGAGACTTTCTTGTTTGTAAATCCAAATTCAGCCTTTCAGTGGTCTGCCCTGATTGGTCAGAGTTAAGTGGATTAGCCAGGCTTCTGGGAGGGCAGTGTGCTGGTCTATAGGAATGCCAGGCCAGAAGGTGGCGTCGTAAACTATGCTCTTCAAAGGCAGAGGGGAGGCCTGGGTTTCAGCTTCACTCTGACACTCTTGACCCAGAGTCAGGTCTACGCTTAAGGAAGGTATATGCAGATGTTAGGGGAGGAGTCCATGGAAATAAGCCATCCCAGGGGATGTGTTTTGCCAGGTCTTACCTCCGTGCTGGAAAATCTTCCATTATGGATTTGGAAGAATGAGGCACTCTGGGACAAAATAATGCCACACTCTACAGGATGTGGTCATAACTATGAGGAGTTGCCCTGCTCTCATTGGTCAGAAGTGACCTGGTGCTTGACCCAGAGAATTTTGAATAAGTATCTGAGAGGGGCAGAGCCCTCCAGATCTGCTGCTTGAAACTGAATGAAGCAAGAAGTGTCCTGCTGAAAAGATTTTGCTGTGCAAGGAACTCTAAGGCCTGACATCTGAAGACTGCACCAAGTGAAACTGCAGCCCTGTGGATTACCTTGCTGCCAACGGACAAGAGTGGAACTCCCTGCAATCTACACGTTAACAGAGCTCACTTGGACAGCCCCTCAAAGAATTCAAAACCTGGAATTCCAGTGGATTTGTAAGGGTTTTGTTCAAGTGGATTGCGGAATTGAAGTTTCACACTTTCAAGGACCCACTTGGATATTCCAGAACCTTGGATTGTGTGTGGGATACTTTTGGACCCACAAGTAGAACTCCAGGAAGGTGTTCTAACTGGACCCCGCTTACTGAAGAAGGCGGCCCACCGCAGTGGTGAGAAAATTCTTCACAACAATTTCTAAAGGTCTGTCCCTGACAGAGAAAACAAAATAACTAAAAGGGGCACTGTTGGTTTCTAAGCACTAGAAAGTGACTAATCTTTAAAAATTCATATCTCTGGTTCCCTACAGTGGACTTTTTTGTTTTGGTGTCATTTAAAAGGTAAAAACATTACCTATTTTTATAAATTGGTGTGGGATTTTTATTTTGTGTTGTGTCTTAATTATTTACTGAAATTGTGTTTTTAAATGCTTTACACACCTGTCTTTGAAGTTAAGCCTGTCTGCTCGTAGCCACATTACCAAGGGTTGAGCATAGGAATAATTTTCTAAGACCTATGCTGGTTCCTATCATGTGTTAGTGGCCTTATTGCCAGTGGCAGACCTACATTTGCCCCTACCAATAACTCACTTTCCAACAATAAATAACTGCCAACTCCTACTGACTTTGAGCTCCTAATTTTGCAGCTATGTGCTCCTTGTCTCAGGAGCCGAGGTAGCTGTCCATGTGACGCATAAACCACACAACACAAATAATCCCAAATAATGCGTGAGGACACTGTGCACGAGCCAAGAATATAAGGAAAATGCAGATGCCAGAACGCCACTGAAATGAGCCCCCACACAGCAAGCCAAGGGAGCCTTCGGGAGCGGGGCCACCTAACTAGCTCTAGCGTGTTACTGCCAAACAAGTGAAACTTTTTCACGAAGGGAACAAGAGAAGCGAGGAGCGCCAATGGAGGTCCCCCGTGCCGCCTTCAAAGAATTCAGCGATCAGTAGCAGGAAAAGGCACACAACAACTTCTGAAGGAGGAAGCAGGAACCAGACGAGACACGCCAACGCTGGATCTCGGGACCAGGAAGGGAAGGCAGAGAACCAGAAGTGACGACACCTGAAAGCAACAACTAGAACGCAAAGTGTCTGTATTCCCAATGCGTCGCGTTTTATACGGGCGGAGACTCCAGCTTCACCTCCCTCTTTGCTGCCGCGTTAACTCAGGCTCGGGCACAACCATGACAGTATATCCCCCCTATGGAACCCTCTGCTGATTTAGGTTTCCAGGGGTATTTACGAAGGAACAACCGTACCAAACGGGGAGCATGGACATGACCTACGCTTTCCCAGGTCCAGTCCGCGGGCCCATACCCTTTCCAATGAATGAGATATTGGAGCTTCTCTCTGACTCTCCGAGAGTCCACGATGGCCCCAACCTCAAACTCCTCTTCTTTGTCAACTACTAGAGGGACTGGTAGGGCTGATAGTTTGGTACCTGGCGCAACAGGCTTCAACAAGGATACATGAAAGACTGGGTATATTTTCAAGGCATCAGGGAGTTCCAACCTCATGGCCACTGGATTAATTACTTCCGCAATGTTATAAGGACCTATATATCGAGGTTTGAATTTATTAACGCCTTTGATCTGTATATGGCGTGTTGATAGCCAAACTTTGTCCCCCACAACATATTCAGGGCTTGAGCATCTGCACTCTTCCTATATGCTGCTTTGGCCCTTTCAAGGTTCACTACTGCTGCTTTTTGTACCTCCTGAAGTCATGTAATAAACTCCTTAGCGGCGGGGTCTGGTGCAGAAGTTGTAGTATGTGACATTAAGAAACGAGGATGGAATCCATAAGAAACAAAGAAAGAGGAATAGTCAGTGGAGGAATGTACACTATTGTTAATAGAAAATTCTGCTGCCCATAAATACCTGTCCCAATCTACTGGAGTCTGTAACAGCTGACATCTTAAATACTGTTCTAGACACTGGTTAATCCTTTCTGTCTGCCCATCTGTTTGGGGATGATGCCGTGAGGAAAATCGCATGTCTATGTGCAAGAGTTTACCCACCCCTTTCCAGAAGTTAGACACGAACTGGGGTCCTCGGTCAGAAACCAGAACAGTGGGCCATGCAGCCTAACTACATGTTGCACAAACAACCATGCTAGTTCTTGTGAAGTGGGAAGAGATTTTAGAGGAGTGAAGTGGGTCAACTTTATCAACATGTGAACTACCACCTATACTACTGTGTGATCTTTTGTTGTTCTAGGAAGTTCTGCTATAAAATCCTTGGAAACAGTATGCCACGGACTGGGAGGAGTAGGCATGGGGAGTAGAAGCCCGGCTGGAGCTTGAAGTGAGCTTTTGCCTTGTGCACACACATGACATCGTTGGACGTAAGACTTAACATCAGTCACCAGAGAGGGCTACCAAAAATAGCGACGTACTAGGTCCAGCGTTTTTTTACACCCAGGATGACCCACAAGGACATGGGCATGACACCACTTCAAGGCCTGTTATTGCAATTCAGGGGTGGGAACAGCAAGTTTTCCTTGGATGTATAAGAGTCCAACAATTCTATTCCCTTGGTGTTTCTTTTCCCAGTTCTTAAGCTCCTCTATTTCTTGCATTCCTCTTACTTTCTGCAAATATTCCTCTTCTAGGGTTAATGCCCCTAAAATATGTTCTGCAGCTATGATAGGTGGTGGGTTGGGTACCTGTTCATCATTTTCAGAACCCTATCAGGATAACGCATCCGCTTTCCCATGTTTTCTACCAGGCTGATAATGGATTACAAAGTCATATTCGCTAAAAAAGGAAGTCCATCATAACTGGCTAGCCGACAATGCTCTTGCAGATTTCAGAAACAGTAGATTTCTATGATCTGTAAGAACAGTAACTTTATGTAAGGCGCGTAACAAGTACTGTCTTCACTCTTCGAAGAGCCAGAAGTTCTTGATCTCCTACCGAGTAGTTCTGTTCAGCGGCGTTAAGTTTGTGGGAAAAGAAGGTAACAGGATGCAAGTATCCTGTGGAGGTGTCCCTTTGAGACAAGATGCCTCAAATTGCCGTCTGAGAGGCATTGGTTTCAACCAGAAAAGGGAGAGTAGGAACCGGATGTGAAGGCTTGTTTCAGGGTTTCAAAAGCAGCTTCAGCTGCAGGGGACCACACAAATTCTACATTCTTCTTTAGTAATTTAGTAATAGGGGATGCCAATTCGGAAAACTTGTCAATAAATCGCCTATAAAAGTTGGCGAACCCTAAGAAAGTCAGCACGTCCTTCACAGTTTTGGGGTATGGCCATTGAGCTATTGCCTCTACCTTCTGTTGTTCCATACCGACTCCCTTAGGTGTTAAAATGAAACCCAAAAAGGCTACCCTGGTTGTGTGGAATTCGCATTTGTCAAGCTTAACGAACAAATGGTTGTCTCTGAGTTTTTGTAGTACTGATTGCACATGACCTATGTGCTCTTCCATAGAGGAGGAATACACAAGGATGTTGTGTATGTAAGCGATGGCATAGACGTGTCTCTCACAACACCTCATTGATAAAATATTGGAACGCAGCTGGAGCGTTACATAGCCCGAAGGGCATAACTAGATATTCATAAAGTCCAAACTTAGTGTGAAAGGCTGTCTTCCACTCGTCGCCTTGTTGAACTCGCACTAAGTGGTATGCCCCTCGTAAATCCAGCTTCGTAAAGATCTTGGCCTCCTTAACCTGGTCCAATAAAGAAGATATTAAAGGCAATGGGTATCTGTTTTTGATAGTGTTGTTATTCAGGCTGCGATAGCATCTGAGGCCTCCCTCCCATTTAGGACTTTAAAAAAAGAGGAGAAGAGTCCGGGGACCTAGAACGATAAATAAATCCTATGCATAGCATTTCATCAAAATACTCACGCAAATAGAGGTTCTCTTTTTCAGTGAGTGCGTATATGCGGCTGCAAGGGATCTGAGCCTCCGGTATCAAATCTATCCTACAATCGTAGGGACGATGGGGCGGAAGAGTCGTGGCCTTTTGTTTATCAAACACGTCCTTCCAATCCAGGTAACAGGAGGGGAGTTCAGGTTCAGTTTGTATACAGGATCCTAACAAAGGAGCTACAACTTTAGGTTGCTTTATACAGCGTGTACTACAAAAATATGAGACTGTTCTCTGTCTCCAATCTATTTTTGGATTGTGCTGTGATAAATAACCAGTACACCCCCAATACAACAGGAAACTGGAGAGATTTAATCAAATCAAAAGTGATCGTCTCTGTATGTACTTCTTCTATGCACATAGTCAAGGGAATGGTGGCATTTGTAACAGGGCCTGACTTAAGGGTGCTCCCATCTATGGTTTTAACTTCCATTATTAATGTCTTTACTTCGGACGGTATGTTTTTCTTGGTGGCCCACTGCATGTCCATAAAATTGCCGGTAGCACCGGAATCAACCATAGCACGAACTTTAACATGCTGACCTCCCCAATCTAACCAAGTGTCTACGTGAAAATGCGAAAGCATAGTACAGGAGTGTTGTGTGACTTCAGGTTGGGAGACTATTAAACCTGAACCGCCTGAAATTCTTGTCCCCTTAGATCCCAGGCTGCCTAGTTTCCCTGCTCCTTTTGTCTCTTTGGTTTGATGAGACGCTCCTTCAAGAAATGCCCCTGTTTACCACAATAAAGGCATAACTTCTGGTCCTGAAGTTGCTGCCTTTCTTCGCTACTGATAGGACCTTTTATGCTCCCTGTCTGCATTGGTTCAACCTCTGCAGCAGGTCTCTCCGTCTCAGTGCGCTTTTCCCTGTATGTTAGAAGCCGTGCCTCTGACCGCCCCCCTCTCTCTCCTCCGCTCATGTAATCGAGGGTCGAGTTTCACTGTCAGATCCATAAGGGCCTTACATTCATAAGGGGGGTCTACCACCTGAACCAATATGTCTTTCAATTCATCTTTAAGCTCCCTGTAGAATAAGGCACTTCTTTTTTTCTTCTGGCCAACCCGCTTCCACCACCAGGCAATTAAATTCAGCAATAAAAGGGACAAACCATAATTATACAGAAGAGGATCATTCCGTTCCACTAATGGAATTGACCAAGTGGCTGCGACACCTCCCAAATACGATAATACAAAAGCCACTTTGGTTTGTTCAGCGGGGAAACAAGCAGCCTTGCACATAAAGTGCAACTGGCATTGGTTGGTAAAGGCTGCGAAACAAGAGTGTTGATAAAGGCTGCGAAACAAGAGGGATCGCCCATGAATCTCTCAGGGGGCAGCGTTATAGTAGGAGGGGTTTGACCTGAATAACTGGACTACTGACAACTAAAGGGGAAGTAAAAGAAGAAGGAGTGCTTCCTTCAGCCCCTTTCAGGGCCTTTTGGGCCATGCTTCATTGTAATGTATCCACTCTTATAGAAAGAGATTGTGTTTCTTTCTGCAAATTCCCTAACATGTGTGCTAAATCAGCTAATGTGATCTTGTTCTCCTCCATCCTGTCCAGGCAGAGATTCCAAGTGGGCTTTGCGTTCTGTCAGGCTCACCTGAGATCTCCGCAGGGGTAGGGGCAGGAGGCAGAAGTCAGATGAATAAATCCTAACCTCCCTCTACCACTTGCCCGCGCAACAAAGTCAAAACAGTGCCAGTGAATAGGGGGAAGAGGGGAGACAAGGGAAGGAGAGGCAGGGCAGGTCCAGCACAAGTCCAACACCACGAAAGCTCCACTGGGATCCAGAAGAATTCCTGCGAACAGAAAGTTACATTAGCAGTTGGATCGAATAGGATCAAGCATACAGAACTACTGGTCTGTTTAAATATTCTACCTGGAAATCTCCCCTCTTCCGCTTGTGTCCACAAAATGAAAAGAATAGGGCAACAGGTGCAATGTTCCTAAACATAGATAAAGATAATGTTAACACCTAATCACCCTAAATCACAGTAGAATATTTATGTAGTATAGTAGTTGCGTATCTTACCCCCTAAAACATGTGAGGAACATGTAATGCATGGTGACTAAAAAAGAAAGTATGTAATATACAGGTTGTTAACAGCACAACCTTTCTAATGCCCAACGCAAATATAATATTCAGCCACCAGCCGGTCTGTATAGTGCTCAGAGGAGGAGTATAAACGACTGCCAACTCCTATTGACTGTGAGCTCCTAATTTTGCAGCTATGTGCTCCTTGTCTCAGGAGCCAAGGTAGCTGTCCATATGACACATAAAGGACACAACACAAACAATACAAAATAATGCAAGAGGACACTGTGCACCAGTCAAGAATATAAGGAAAGAGCCCCTACACAGCAAGCCAAGGGACCCTTCGGGGGGCGGGGCCACCTGACTAGCGCGTTACTGCCAAACAAGTGAAACTTCTTCACAGAGGGAACAAGAGAAGCGAGGAGTGCCAATGGAGGTCCCCATGCCACCTTCAAAGAATGCAACGATCGGGAGCAGGAGAAGGCACACAACAACTTCTGAAGGGGGAAGCAGGAACCAAACGCGTCACGCCAACGCTGGAACTCGGGACCCGGAAGGGAAGGGAGAGAACCGGACGTGACGACACCTGAAAGCAACAACTAGAACGCGAAGCGTCTTTATTCCTGACGTGTCGCGTTTTATACGGGCGGAGACTCCAGCTTCACCTCCCCCTTTGCTGCCGCGTTAACCCAGGCTCGGGCACAATCATGACAGAGAGGGTGGTACTCAAGGCGCAATAAGACCTGTTTCCACTATCAGTATTATATGATTTCTCCCTTTGTGTTTTATGGAATTGTAACAATGCTGATTGTTTTATTTCTAATCATATGCCTACTTATGGTAGCCAAGATACTGCATCTTAGAGCACATAAACATTTTAAACTTTATCGTGTCTCTTATAACGCATGTTGCGGACTTCTATGAGAAATACAAACAAAATAGTGTTCTTGTTTCCCACCATTCCTGAGAGTATTCTAAGTCGCTTGTTCTGGTTTGTCTAAGCATTAGTGGCTTCGCTGAGGACGGAGAACGAATGAGACATTGATGCTAGTTGGATAAGGGTTCTGGAAACTGAGGTGAGTTTCTGGTACAAAAGTCAGTGAGGTCCTGGTTCCGTATGCACAGTTCTGTGCACACACAGAATCCCTGCAACATGGCGCCCAACGCTTGGTCTTATATACGAGACTCACTTCAGTTTCCGGAAGACGGTTGTGACGGTTTAACCTCCCTATATGGATTAAATATAGGTTCCCTCAAGCATAAGATTTAAAAAGGTTCAATTTTTTTAATTACTACCCTTTTTGTGCTGCAGTTCATATAGATTGTTATCTTCTCGGTGTCCTTATGGTTGACGTTGACATTGCCCAACATAGTCGCGTTCTACTCCGGTGCCATCTAACACACAGTTTGGAGTGCCTGCCAAGGGCATGGTGGTTATCTTAGTCGTGATGCGGATTCCACGTACCCTTTTGAGCTTTTCTACTCTTGGGTCACATTTCCTGCAGTGAATACGGATGATGATACTTTCCATACCTACTCTCACACCGCTATGCCTGTAAATTATGTTCCATATAGGACACTGGAGATTCAGATTTCTGCATGGCCTATTGTCAGCAGTTCTGCGGCCTCTAACATTTCCGCCACTTTCCCTACGTAACCTCATTGGCGCTGTTGTGTTGCCTCCAGACATGACATACTGGCAGCAATAGTTCAGGTGATCCTTCTGCCTTCATGCGAACATCTCGCCGAAAGCTAGCTTGTTTCCCTTGTTTTTCTGCCCTTCTGCCCCTATTATTTAACAACAAGGGGTGGTGATGGACAGAGTTTCTGAATTAAGCAGAATACTCTCACCCAGTCAAGAGATCAGGGCTAGATCCAACACCGTTTTTTAGCTCACTGCACCATCCCAGCTCAGAACCTGGCTATATGCAAATTAGTCTGTTCCTGTCCCAGTGCATGATGGGAACAGGGCAAACCAAACTACCAAGCCAATTCTTACACTGGGAAGGAAACAAGCTTCCGGGGACCGGTTTCTGGCATTTCAGCCGCCGTCGGCCCGGCTTGCTTGAATCCTGATGGTGCAATGAGCAAGGGACTCACATCTGAGTATACCCTTCCACGCTTATGGTGGACAAAATATTTAACAACAAGGGGTGGTGATGGACAGAGTTTCTGAATTAAGCAGAATACTCTCACCCAGTCAAGAGATCAGGGCTAGATCCAACACCGTTTTTTAGCTCACTGCACCATCCCAGCTTAGAACCTGGCTATATGCAAATTAGTCTGTTCCTGTCCCAGTGCATGATGGGAACAGGGCAAACCAAACTACCAAGCCAATTCTTACACTGGGAAGGAAACAAGCTTCCGGGGACCGGTTTCTGGCATTTCAGCCGTCGTCGGCCCGGCTTGCTTGAATCCTGATGGTGCAATGAGCAAGGGACTCACATCTGAGTATACCCTTCCACGCTTATGGTGGACAAAATATTTAACAACAAGGGGTGGTGATGGACAGAGTTTCTGAATTAAGCAGAATACTCTCACCCAGTCAAGAGATCAGGGCTAGATCCAACACCGTTTTTTTGCTCACTGCACCATCCCAGCTCAGAACCTGGCTATATGCAAATTAGTCTGTTCCTGTCCCAGTGCATGATGGGAACAGGGAAAACCAAACTACCAAGCCAATTCTTACACTGGGAAGGAAACAAGCTTCCGGGGACCGGTTTCTGGCATTTCAGCCGTCGTCGGCCCGGCTTGCTTGAATCCTGATGGTGCAATGAGCAAGGGACTCACATCTGAGTATACCCTTCCACGATTATGGTGGACAAAATATTTAACAACAAGGGGTGGTGATGGACAGAGTTTCTGAATTAAGCAGAATACTCTCACCCAGTCAAGAGATCAGGGCTAGATCCAACACCGTTTTTTAGCTCACTGCACCATCCCAGCTCAGAACCTGGCTATATGCAAATTAGTCTGTTCCTGTCCCAGTGCATGATGGGAACAGGGCAAACCAAACTACCAAGCCAATTCTTACACTGGGAAGGAAACAAGCTTCCGGGGACCGGTTTCTGGCATTTCAGCCGTCGTCGGCCCGGCTTGCTTGAATCCTGATGGTGCAATGAGCAAGGGACTCACATCTGAGTATACCCTTCCACGCTTATGGTGGACAAAATATTTAACAACAAGGGGTGGTGATGGACAGAGTTTCTGAATTAAGCAGAATACTCTCACCCAGTCAAGAGATCAGGGCTAGATCCAACACCGTTTTTTAGCTCACTGCACCATCCCAGCTCAGAACCTGTCTATATGCAAATTAGTCTGTTCCTGTCCCAGTGCATGATGGGAACAGGGCAAACCAAACTACCAAGCCAATTCTTACACTGGGAAGGAAACAAGCTTCCGGGGACCGGATTCTGGCATTTCAGCCGTCGTCGGCCCGGCTTGCTTGAATCCTGACGGTGCAATGAGCAAGGGACTCACATCTGAGTATACCCTTCCACGCTTATGGTGGACAAAATATTTAACAACAAGGGGTGGTGATGGACAGAGTTTCTGAATTAAGCAGAATACTCTCACTCAGTCAAGAGATCAGGGCTAGATCCAACACTGTTTTTTAGCTCACTGCACCATCCCAGCTCAGAACCTGGCTATATGCAAATTAGTCTGTTCCTGTCCCAGTGCATGATGGGAACAGGGCAAACCAAACTACCAAGCCAATTCTTACACTGGGAAGGAAACAAGCCTCCGAGGACCGGTTTCTGGCATTTCAGCCGTCGTCGGCCCGGCTTGCTTGAATCCTGATGGTGCAATGAGCAAGGGACTCACATCTGAGTATACCCTTCCACGCTTATGGTGGACAAAATATTTAACAACAAGGGGTGGTGATGGACAGAGTTTCTGAATTAAGCAGAATACCCTCACCCAGTCAAGAGATCAGGGCTAGATCCAACACCGTTTTTTAGCTCACTGCACCATCCCAGCTCAGAACCTGGCTATATGCAAATTAGTCTGTTCCTGTCCCAGTGCATGATGGGAACAGGGCCAACCAAACCACCAAGCCAATTCTTACACTGGGAAGGAAACAAGCTTCCGGGGACCGGTTTCTGGCATTTCAGCCGTCGTCGGCCCGGCTTGCTTGAATCCTGATGGTGCAATGAGCAAGGGACTCACATCTGAGTATACCCTTCCACGCTTATGGTGGACAAAATATTTAACAACAAGGGGTGGTGATGGACAGAGTTTCTGAATTAAGCAGAATACTCTCACCCAGTCAAGAGATCAGGGCTAGATCCAACACCGTTTTTTAGCTCACTGCACCATCCAGCTCAGAACCTGGCTATATGCAAATTAGTCTGTTCCTGTCCCAGTGCATGATGGGAACAGGGCAAACCAAACTACCAAGCCAATTCTTACACGGGGAAGGAGACAAGCTTCCGGGGTCCGGTTTCTGGCATTTCAGCCATCGTCGGCCCGGCTTGCTTGAATCCTGATGGTGCAATGAGCAAGGGACTCACATCTGAGTATACCCTTCCACGCTTATGGTGGACAAAATATTTAACAACAAGGGGTGGTGGTGGACAGAGTTTCTGAATTAAGCAGAATACTCTCACCCAGTCAAGAGATCAGGGCTAGATCCAACACCGGATGGTGCAGTGAGCTAAATAACGGTGATGGATCAAGCCCTGATCTTTGGACTGGGTAAGAGTGGTCTGCTTAATTCAGACACTCTGTTCATCACCACCCCCCTTTTCTGAATCGTTTTTGGCCACTATAGTTGTGGCAGGGTATGCTCAGACATGAGTCCCTTGCTCTCTGCACCATCAGGATTCAAGCAAGCTGGGCCGACGACGGCTGAAATGCCAGAAACCGGTCCCCGGAAGCTTGTCTCCTTTCTGGTGAAGAATTGGCTTGGTAGTTTAGTCTGCCCTGTTCCCATGATGCACTGGGCCAGGGACAGACTGATTTGCATATAGCCAGGTTCTGAGCTGGGATGGTGCAGTGAGCTAAATAACGGTGATGGATCAAGCCCTGATCTTTGGACTGGGTAAGAGTGGTCTGCTTAATTCAGACACTCTGTTCATCACCACCCCCCTTTTCTGAATCGTTTTTGGCCACTTTAGTTGTGGCAGGGTATGCTCAGACATGAGTCCCTTGCTCTCTGCACCATCAGGATTCAAGCAAGCTGGGCCGACGACGGCTGAAATGCCAGAAACCGGTCCCCGGAAGCTTGTCTCCTTTCTGGTGAAGAATTGGCTTGGTAGTTTAGTCTGCCCTGTTCCCATGATGCACTGGGCCAGGGACAGACTGATTTGCATATAGCCAGGTTCTGAGCTGGGATGGTGCAGTGAGCTAAATAATGGTGATGGATCAAGCCCTGGTCTTTGGACTGGGTAAGAGTGGTCTGCTTAATTCAGACACTCTGTTCATCACCACCCCCCTTTTCTGAATCGCTTCTGCCCCTATTAGACTCGTTTTTCCCCTTGTTTTTCTGCCCTTCTGCCCCTATTAGACTCTTTTTTTGTGCCCTTCTGCCCCTGTTAGACTCTTTTACTGTGCCCTTCTGCCCTCTGTTAGACTCGTTTTTACCTTGTTTTTCTGCCCTTCTGTCCTCAGTAGACTCGTTTTTTGTGCCCTTCTGCCCTCTCTTAGACTCGTTTTTCCCTTCTTTTTCTGCCCTTCTGCCCTCGGTTAGACTCGCTTTTTGTGTCCTTCTGCCCTCTGTTAGACTCGTTTTTTTCCCCTTGCAACCCCAGCATCACTCAGCGCAACCACAGCATCACTCAGCGCAACCCCTGCATCACTCAGCGCAACCCCTGCATCACTAAGCACAACCCCTACATCACTCAGCGCAACCCCTGCATCACTCAGCGCAACCATCACTCAGCGCAACCCTTGCATCACTCAGCACAACCCCTGCATCACTCAGCGCAACCCCTGCATCACTCAGCACAACCCCTGCATCACTCAGCACAACCCCTGCATCACTCAGAGCAACCCCGGCATCACTCAGTGCAACCCCAGCATTACTCAGCCCAACCCCAGCATCACTCAGCGCAACCCCAGCATCACTCAGCGCAACCCCTGCATCACTCAGCTCAACCCCTGCATCACTCAGCGCAACCCCTGTATCACTCAGCGCAACCCCTGCATAACTCAGCGCAAACCCTGCATCATTCAGCGCAACCCCTGCATCACTCAGCGCAACCCCTGCATCACTCAGCGCAACCCATGCATCACTCAGCGCAACCCCTGCATCACTCAGCGCAACCCCAGCATCACTCAGCTCAACCCCTGCATCACTCAGCGCAACCCCTGCATCACTCAGAGCAACCCCTGCATCACTCAGCTCAACCACTGCATCACTCAGCGCAACCTCTGCATCACTCAGAGCAACACCTGTCTCACTCAGCGCAACCCCTGCATCACTCAGCGCAACCCCTGCATCACCCAGCGCAACCCTTGCATCACTCAGCGGAACCCCTACATCACTCAGTGCAACCGCAGCATCACTCAGCGCAACCCCTGCATCACTCAGCGCAACCCCTGCATCACTCAGCGCAACCCCTGCATCACTCAGCGCAACCCCAGCATCACTCAGTGCAACCCCAGCATCACTCAGAGCAACCCCTGCATCACTCAGCGCAACCCCTGCATCACTCAGCGCAACCCCAGCATCACTCCGCGCCATCACAGCATCAATCTCTGCAACCATTCAACAACAACTGGTTCAAATATGTTCTCTCAATGTTTCAAGCTTTATTACAAATGTCACAAAAAGATGTTAATATTTCACTTCTGTTCTTGGATTTTCATCACAATAAAATACACTGAACATAATCTTCACAAAAGTTATTTACAAAAGTTTAAGCTATTGCCATTATAAATTAGAATCACTTTTATTTATGTATTCATTATTTTAAAAAACTTAAAAGCCATTGTTATTTGTAATATCAATACATCTAAGTCACGTAAATACAAAACATGTTGCATTACAAATGCTATAGGTGTCACATTTGCGAAAGTTATAACTATTGGCATTGTAAATCACAAAGCTATCAATTTAGCTATTTTCAAAACCAACACATAAATAAAAAAAATCATTTACAAGACCAATAGCTCAAACTTTCATAATGCGAGACCTATTGCATTGCAATTGCTTGTTTTGCACCTTTCGTTTTAATCAGGAAGAAATTACCCCGTAGTTAAATCTAGCCGATGTAAATTACTGTTCCCATTTTCGAATAGAACCTGTGCAGTTATTTTGACATATTTCGAGTTCAGAACATTGCGATCACGTGATCGCAATTTAAGCCAATTAGAGCGCGTATTTAAGATTCAGGGCTCGAGGGCCAGTTAGTCGATTTCCCATTGGCTAAAGGAACGGGACATGCTGAAAGATCACATTTGTGTAAGTAGAATATCCCCGCCGTAACCGAATAGCTAATGTGTAGAAACTTAGCGTGTTCCTTCTGTAACTGAAAAAGAGGTCAGCATGTTGCTTTAGACTCGAGTTTAGGCATGTACAAACTAATAATTGGCTGACACTGGGTAGAATTGTGTCACCGGAAGGAGTTCAACTGTATATTATATTTTCATTTGAGTTGTTCTTCACAACTTTATTTAGATCATGAGTTCAATTGGTCATGTGTAATGTAGAGTCTTAACATAGAGCTTTAAGTCGACCAGGATTGTATGAGATGATGTTTACTGATATATTTGCAGTGTACCATCAGCAGAAAACGTTTAATTATGTTGAGCATTCAAAATGTTAAGTATCGTAAGTAAGATTATCAGGCCGGACGGCTCATAATATTTTCCTTGTTTGTTTTAATTTAGACCCCTGAGGAAGGGTCCCAGATGACCCGAAATGCATTGGGAAGATATAAATTGTGTTTCGTGATGATGTGTAAATCACTAACAGAAAGTTCAGAAAGAAAAATTATAGAGAAAAGAAATTAATGAATAAACAAACATGGTTTGAAACTATTTTTGAATTTGGAATAAATTATTTCGAACACGAATATAAAGGATTAAGACCTCCCTGGACTGTGTATCACAGTGCACACCACCTCTGAAAGCGGCAGCACCGCTTTTCCCCAATTACAGTATTCAGAACAGTGTGTTTAGACAGCACACTAGGTAGGATGAGCACACAAACAAAGTACTGAAAAAATACTTAAGCATATGAAAACAAGAGTGCCGGATAGATTCAGTAAGTTTTTCACACAATTCGTCTACCCCCCATCGTGAGCACCACAATCAAAATGAATCTTGAAGAGATAGCACAGATCACCACAAATAAGGCAGAAATTTTTGCTTACACAACAGAAGAGGCGGAGCAAATTTACGGACTCCTCAAGGAAACAAGAGCCTTCAGCCCGCAACTAAACACAGTGACTCAACTTTTAAGACAACTTAAATATGTCAGCAAACGTGAAATAAACCAAAGGCTACATGCAACAACTCTCAAACATTACCATAAAAATAAACGTATCCCGAGGGGATTGAGGATTGCGTTGAAGCCTATGTTGTGCAGGAACAATAAAGCTTTCTTAGACAAATGGTATCAAATACTCAACAAGTGTAGTCTGGACCAAATTTTGTTGATAGTAGAGGAACTTTCCAAAGAATTAAAAACAATTGAAGAAGAGCTGGATACAATAAAACGCGAACTCAATACTCACTAAGACCTTTCAGCAACACTGGAAGACCTGAATAAGAAATTGGATAAATATGCAAAAGAAATTGAAGAAAGAAAGATAAAAAAAATATAAGAGAGATACTATAGACTACAAATTAGAGCAGGTTTATAGCTGGGCGGATGTATACCATCAAAGAAAATGGCAACAACCATCAACAAATGTCAGCTCGTCTCAAGATAGCGTAGTATCTCATTCTGACACAAGACAAAATAGACAACCATTGGGAAAATCAGCGAAAAATGGTCGCAAGGAACAACAGAACAAAGTGGCTTTTTTAGAGATAAGCCCAGCAGCAAACAACGCGCCATCGACGTCTGCACCAAAAGCAGAACCCAAAAATCAGGAGAGGACAAAGAAAAAACAAAAGAAACAGAGTCAGAAAGAGAACTGAGGTCTGGGAAAAAGAAGACAACCTTGTCATAAACATATCAGATAAACAACTAACTCAGGCTCAACAGAACTTACTTAATAAAGGTTTGACATTTGTGCCAGTTTACAAATCCAACGCCCAAGAGACGGAAATATCTATCTTCAAATTTTTACGTACATTACGTTTGAGGAATTTCTTTCACAATCTTCCACCTTCAGATGAACCTGAAAGCAACGTAAAAGAGTTCAATACGAAAAGCACTTTTTGTGCTCCTACTTCCCACAAAACAATAGGCGCATATGAAAGAGTTATCCATTCTGAGATGAAAAGAATCAATTACCAAGGAAGTACCAAAAGTAATTTTTCTAAAAATGAATGGAACACCTTAAGATCTCTGATGGAATCAAAAGACATCACAATTCACAAAGCGGATAAAGGGGGAGCAATTGTGGTGATGAACACTAATTACTATACAGAACAAGTTCATTTACATTTACAGGATACCAACACATACCACAAGCTTGAAAATGATCCCACAGAAGCTTTTGCATCAGTATTGAAAACTATTCTTGACAAAGCTTTGGATATGAAATGGATTACACCTAAAACTTACCAGTTCCTTAACATCAAATACCCACGAAGACCCAAATTCTACATGCTCCCAAAAATCCATAAAAACGCCACCAACCCACCCTTCAGACCCATTGTGTCAGCATGTGGGTCACTGTCTGAACCATTGGGTCAATACTTAGATTGGTTCATGCAACCACTAGTGCAAAACTGGAGCACCCATATTAAGGATACCACTTCGTTCCTGAACATGCTTGAAACCATTGACATTCCAGCAAATGCAGAAGTATGGCTATGCTCTATAGATGTAACAGCATTGTACACTTCTATCCCTCACAATGAGGGCATAGAAGCAATGGAATTGAGTTTACTACAGAACAACATCAATGGAACCGATAAAATATTCTTGCTTGAACTGTTACAGTTTGCACTTTTTCATAGTTACCTACAATGGGAAGATGAATTTTTTTAACAGTGCAGTGGAACTTCAATGGGTTTAGCGGGGGCACCGTTCTACGCAAACACCTTTATGGCGAAATTTGAGCATGATCACATTATCAACAATCCAGAATGGCTTACAGGTCTTCTTGTTTTCAAAAGATATATAGACGATATATTTATTATTTGCAGAGGCAAACAAAAGAAACTGGTTAACAATATTCATATCCTGAACTCACAGCATGCACAGATAAAATTCACTTACATCATAGATAAGCAAGAACTGGCATTTCTAGATGTGAAAATCACCATTGATAATGGAAAATTAAATACAAGAGTACACATAAAAGAAACTGACAGAAATAGTGGTCTTCACTATAGCAGCTTTCATCATCACTCTTCGAAAAATCACTTGCCCTTATCTCAATTCATCAGACAACAAAGGATTACTTCTGATTCTAAAGATCTTCCCACTACACTCAACAATTAGATCCAGAAATACCTAGAACGTGGCTATCCAAAAACCTCACTGGAAGAATCTAAGAAAAGAGTCATGGCAATGAACAGAGAATCATTGTTACAGAGAAGAATAAAAAATCATCACAAAAAAGACTGTATGCGTGCTGAAATATTCTACACAAACGACAAAAATAACCATCATGAGAAAACATTGGCCTTTAATTACTCAAGAACCTGACTTACAACCGTTGTTTGCCGACAAAATAACATTTGCCTACAGCAGATCAAAAAATCTTAAAGAACTACTAAAGAAGCAACAGTTAAAAAGCACTGTCACACAGTATAAAGGAATGCGAAAATGTGAAAACTGTACACATTGTAACAATGTCATGGTTGGTCAAACTTTCACTCATCCCATGACAGGGAAAAAGATTGCATTACACCATACAAGTACCTGGGACACTAAAGGTGTCATCTATGGAATAAAGTGTCCCTGTGGTAAATTGTATATAGGTCAGACTGAGCGAAAGATTAAAGTGAGAATAACGGAACATAAGAGTAACATTCGTCAAAAAAAACAAAAATCATTATTAGCTACACATTGGACAGAAGCGGGCCACAACATCTCACAGTTAAGATTCACCATCCTTGAGGTAATGAAACCGCAACCAGACAGAGACCCAGATAAGCAGAGATTAAGAGCTGAATATTTCTGGATTTGCAAAATGGCCAGTCTACAGCCACAAGGTTTGAATGACAGAATCGAACTATCATGTTTGCTATAATTATTTGCAAGTGAGTCCGCTTTGGGTTTCCTGCGTTCAACGGTGGCCTCCACAACCCATTCCAAGATGGCCGACCTAAAAATAATTTCAGAACATTTACATGTGACAAAGAAATATTGTCTATTTAAATCATTGTAGATTGTGTTCATTTGATTGATCCTTATTGACACTGAGTTCATAGCTTTAAGAGTCCGTTGTTTTACGAAAACATTTTTTTTACACTTTTCATTTTCATTTTGCACCTTTTCATTTTAATCAGGATGAAATTACCCCGAGGTTAAATCTAGCCTATGTAAATTACTGTTCCCATTTTCGAATAGAACCTGTGCAGTTATTTTGACATATTTCGAGTTCAGAACATTGCGATCACGTGATCGCAACTTAAGCCAATTAGAGCGCGTATTTAAGATTCAGGGCTCGAGGGCCAGTTAGTCGATTTCCCATTGGCTAAAGGAACGGGACATGCTGAAAGATCACATTTGTGTAAGTAGAATATCCCCGCCGTAACCGAATAGCTAATGTGTAGAAACTTAGCGCGTTCCTTCTGTAACTGAAAAAGAGGTCAGCATGTTGCTTTAGACTCGAGTTTAGGCATGTACAAACTAATAATTGGCTGACACTGGGTAGAATTGTGTCACCGGAAGGAGTTCAACTGTATATTATATTTTCATTTGAGTTGTTCTTCACAACTTTATTTAGATCATGAGTTCAATTGGTCATGTGTAATGTAGAGTCTTAACATAGAGCTTTAAGTCGACCAGGATTGTATGAGATGATGTTTACTGATATATTTGCAGTGTACCATCAGCAGAAAACGTTTAATTAGGTTGAGCATTCAAAATGTTAAGTATCGTAAGTAAGATTATCAGGCCGGACGGCTCATAATATTTTCCTTGTTTGTTTTAATTTAGACCCCTGAGGAAGGGTCCCAGATGACCCGAAATGCATTGGGAAGATATAAATTGTGTTTTGTGATGATGTGAAAATCACTAACAGAAAGTTCAGAAAGAAAAATTATAGAGAAAATAAATTAATGAATAAACAAACATGGTATGAAACTATTTTTGAATTTGGAATAAATTATTTCGAACAAGAATATAAAGGATTAAGACCTCCCTGGTCTGTGTATCACAGTGCACACCACCTCTGAAAGCGGCAGCACCGCTTTCCCCCAATTACAAAATGCTTGTTTAAACCAGCACTGAAAGAAAGAAAGAAAAAATTCTGTCAAGCATCCATTTACATTTTGAATTTGTTTAGAGAAGCTAAATATCCTGCAAATGGCTTCATCGCTGAATTATGGAAAATAGCGCACAATTAAGGCCCTTTTTCTGTGAAATACAAGCTTTGAAACCATTCGCAAAACTTCTGTAAAAAAGGCTCACCTATATAATATAAATGTATATATATATATATATATATATATATATATATATATATATTTTATTTCCATACCTTGAAAGTGAGACAGTTTGTGTGTGAGAGAGTAATCGAGAGACTTTTGCCATTTATCCTTCAGAAGTCGATGCAATTAATGTAACTGAATTGTGTACGATTAACATCTGCTGTTGAACATAGGGTTGAGAAACTGCGAGAATGTTCCAACACCCGCATTATAAAAAGTGTAAGATCATGTCTATGACATATATTGGTGGGTTGATGCGCCTCTTGCAGATACCCGTTTGTAACATGTAGACTATAGGTTTGAATGCTGAAAATTGCCTCCCTTCATGGTTACCGAAACAAGTATTTACACTAAACGTTGGATATACAAAGGCTAAGTGTTTGGTGGAAGTGAAAAATCATGAAATAAATATTTCAGATTGACTCCTGTCAGGTGCGAACAAACTAGCTATTCAATGCACAGCAGAAGACAAAATCCAAAGAAAAAAAAGATAGCGAGCCGGGGCAGGCGAGCCATTGGCGCCTGGCACAGGCGGCCGCAGGTGTCTGGCTATCATTAGATGAGGTTTTCAGAATTAATAAATAAAAGAGGTGAACTGGGGCAACCCGTCCGAGGTGCCGATACCGGCAGTGTCCAGCGGCTGCAGCAGAGCCGTGGCTCAAGAGCGAGGAGAGCCCGCGCTCCCTGGCTGCTTTTCAAAAGGAAACCAGGCTAATCAGATTCGAGACGAGGAAGGGGGGGGGGGGGGGGGGGGGGGTGGAGCCAGGAGAGAAAAAAAACCCACACTAAATAGGAAGCCAGAAGGCAGCAGCAGCCAAGCGTTGTGTGCTGGTTGCAGGCAGCATGGAGGCAGGGAGCCGTGCACCTGCCCAGGTAGAGCGGGCGCTGCCCGAGCCTGGGGGCTAGAGCCCCGGTCCCTTCGGGGCCCTGCCTCGTGAGGGGGTCCCGGGTGGGCACCCGTTGTCTCCTGTCCTCGTGGTCTGCTGCTTGGCGGTGCCGAGCCCTCGGACTTTATCTGCTAAGTGCCTGGCGGGGCCGAAGGAATCCGCCTGCGCTGCGGCAGGTCCGCTCCATCACCCGGCGCTGCTGGCGGGGATTGGCGTCTTCTAGGAGCTGTCGCCAGGCGCCGTTGGAAGAGAGAGGACCGGATTGTGGTGGTGTGCGGCCACTGTAGGAAGGATAGAAGCCTGTTTGAGGTGCTGCGGTCCTGTCCATCACTGGTCACCAGGTGCTACTGGGAGGAGAGTCTCTTTGAGGTGCTGCGGTCCTGTCCATCACTGGTCACCAGGTGCTACTGGGAGGAGAGTCTCTTTGGGGTGCTGTGGTCCTGTTCACGACCATACTGGGAGAGGAGTGGACTGTTTGAGGGGCTGCCGTCCTGAAAGGGGGTCTTGGATGCTTGATGGAAGACGGGTCTGTCTGTAGGTGTTGTTGAAACTAAGGAACCAGCTCTGAGCGCCGCTGGCCCTATCTGCCACCAGCCCCAGTAGGAACAGAAGGACGCTGCTTGGGGCGCTGCATGTCCCAGTCCTCATCAGCCGCTGTTGGGAAGTGGAGGGGCCAGTTTTGGGTGCTGTAGGTCCCATTGGGCATCATTGACACCATGGGTGACCAGGGCAGCGCGGCGGCGTGCCCCATGCCGAAGGAGAAGGCCCCCAAGGAGCGAGGCAGCAAGAAGCCGCGCGGCTTGTTCCGGAGGAAGTCCCTGCGCTCCATGGGGGAGTTCATGAGCAGGGTGCTGAAGGCTCTGGGCACCCTGTCTCACCTGGGGGGCGAGCCGACAGGTGCGGAGACGCGGAGGACGACGACGGGGGCTTCAAGAGAAAACACGTGCCCGCCTCTGCCCCCAGTCCCGCCGAAGCCCACCCGCGGGGGGCCAGCCACGACCCGCACCCACGTGGAACGATCCATGGCGGGGACGACAACAACAACCACCTGGGGAGGCCGCGGGCGCCCAGCGAGAGGCTCTCCCTTGGGGCAGGAGGCTCCGAGAAGACCCCCGGCGTCCTGGGGCTGAAGAACCACGGGAACACCTGCTTCATGAACGCGGTGGTCCAGTGTCTGAGCAACACCGACCTGCTGGCCGAGTACCTGGGGCTGGGGGGAGTACCAGTCCCAGCTGGACCGCGGCGGGGACGAGCAGGGACCTACCCCTCCAGGAAAGGGCGAGATGACCCAGCAGCTGGCCTCTCTGGTCAGGGCCCTGTGGACTCTGGACTACACCCCGCAACTTTCGGTGGAGTTCAAGGTAAGAGCCTGTGGTGCGTTGCTTCGGGGTGGCACTTGTGCGTTTACTGCACTCATTCTGCGGGGTTCACGTGTGCTTGCGCCGTTTCTGGGCAGAGATCCAGGCGAAGCACTCCGGGACCCACGTCAGAGCCGGAAATTGAATACACTGGGATTCCATAAACTGGAGGTCACGGGTGGCAGTCCCGGGGGCGTTTAAGGATCAGGACAGTCAATTCATGCATTTGGGTTTTTTGTTAAAAAGCTCTTCCCAAATTGAACTGGCAGGAGATATGAAGACCATCTGCTCTGGATTACAATATCGGTCACAAACATACTGCATGTTCAAATATCGTATGGGTCAAGGCACCTGCTGCACATATCTTCGCGAGTCCAGCAATTCCCCGTGTATAATACCACGACTGGGGGTTAATTCACTTTCTGGATAAATCTATGAGTAGCGTCGTCACAGGTTTGATTTATCAAAAAATGGCATAACTGGTTAACTGCACAGCACACCCTTTAACATGCAGGTCACGGGTGTGTATCTTATGTAAACCGCTGCGTCGGTTACTACTAATGCCGCAGATATTCTTGTGTTGCTGCAGGTTAAAGGGTACTACTAGTGTAGAAGAAGATACGTGCCATTGTGACTGTTCTGCATCTCTCTTGAGTGCGGTGCTCGGAAAACTCAGGTCTCTGTTGCAGCATAGTTTAGCTGACATACTTGCGAAGTGACACGCTGAGTGCCTTTGTTTCCTGGATGCCATTGGCATGACGGTGATGGTTCCAGCCTGCTCCCGCCAGTGAGACTAGAACAAGAGGGGTGCTGATGGCTCTTTAAGTGAGGCATTTACGTTGGGCCCACCTGAAGCTGAAAGTTGAGCGGCCCCTCTCGGTTTCTGCTCTGAACACGATTCAGCAAACGCTCCGAGTTCAGGTGTCCGGGAATTCCACAGAACACACTGAACCTTTCAGCGGACTCGGACTCCACAGACCCGCTTCCCAGATACAGCTCCGCAGCAACTGCCGGGTCCGGGACCCGGATGAACCCCACACGCTGGCAGGTAGCGCTGGCCCGGGTAGAACAGCAGTAGTGAGAAAGCACTGGGTCTGTGTATAACGAGCTGGTCGTGGATACCGACTAAGTGACGTGGCTGAAGCGACGGCTGCAGAGATCTGTGAGCAGGTGGCAACTTCGAGTCCCAGTGCACAGCACCGTAGGTTAATACACCTGCTGGAGAGATTTGTGTTCAACCTCCTGGTCTCAGTGGTTGGTCTATTGGAAACCGGATAACTAAGCGGGATAAGGCAACTGCTGCTAAAATCTGCGTGCAGTAGAAATGTTATCATTTCGGAGGCAGAAGACAGGGCGACAGTCTCAGTGGGTAATGGCGGCACTTGTGATTTATTATAGCTGTACAAAGCTGCAAGTGTGACTGTGAGGCAGGAAGCGCTTCATGATAAAGCGCGTTGATATTCATTTGGCTGAGAGGTCGCCGTCCTCGTGAACTTCAAGAGCTCAAACACATGTATGCATATGACAGGATTACGAGGTTGGGGTCAAGCTGAGTCTACAGTGCAAGGTTTAGAGGGAGAAGGAGCCATACTCTAGGCCGCAGGGGTCAGGGTGGTTGCTAGATAGCAGGAGTTAGATGGGCCCGGGGCGCCGGCCGCGGGCTCCTCGGTGCCCGGGGGCACGGCTGGGCGTGCCGAGCTGCAGGAGTTAGAAGCCTGCAGGGGTCACGCTGAAGTGCCTCAGCCTGCAGGAATTTGATGGCATGGGGGTCAGGCCAGGCGATCCAAGCTGCAGCAGTTAGTAGATTGCATGGTCAGGCGGAAGTACCTCAGGAAGTTCGTGGTCTCAGACTGGGTTCTTTGGACTGCAAGGCTGAGAAAGAGCAAGAGTCCAGGCAGGTGTGGGCACCAGGGGCAGGGCTGGGAGCGTGCAGTTTCGGATGGTTCGGGTGCCTCCCCGAGGTGCATCAGACATACGGCTTCGGCCCCAGGGGTCGAACCATTCGATTCTGACTGCTGGGCAGAGACTGGTGCAACTTCGTGACGGCGGAGGGCAGGGGATAGGGGCCTGGCTTCGTGTGTACCAGTGATGCCGGCAAACAGGAGGCAGCCCAAGTACCTCGAACTACTCAGTGCTCCAGAAGGACAGACCGACAAGGGATCAGAATGGATGACAAATGGCTCAGAGGTCATGTGAGTTCTCCACAACGCAGCAGGAGCCAATCTGACTGATCCTGAAAGACACACATGGTCCAAGGGGCAGGCAGAGCGTTTCTGAGGTTCAGAGAGTGGGGAGGGGCGCATGTCGGATGTAGGGGTCACTCGGAGAGCACCGGATTTGTCGAGAGGAAGCCTGGCGCGGGTTGTAGAGGTCAGGCTTGTGCTCTGCACGCCCAGAGTGGACAGCCAGGGCTCAGGTCGCAGGGGTGAGGCTGCCGAGGTAGGGTGTGCAGTCCGGAAGGACAGAGGGTGCAGGAGGCGGAAATACAGATACGATCCAAGTATCGGACCCGTATCTCCCGAGGCCGGGCCGGGAGGAGTATGGATTAATGATTTCCTCGCATGTCAGCCAGAGGGAGTTCTCTCACTGAGAGGTGAGGTTGCCTCCGGCTGCACGCAGGAACCTCTTCCGGTGTTTGGCGTAAGTAGTAGGATTGTGTAAACATCAGCACAGGTGTCTCCAGGACTCTTTGACCTCTTACCCCTCGGAACACACAAATCCCTTCTCACTAGGCACCTGCGTCTCTCTCGTTTCAATTCCTCTCCGTGTACTTGGTCTGTTTCTGTTCCTCTCGTGGTGCCTTACATTGTGCATTGATTCTCTCTCTCCAGAACTGACACGCGTGACCGCTTTCTTCTTTGCGTTCTCTTTTATACATATATTCTCTCTGTCTTTCTCTTTATTCTCTAGCCCTCACTATCTTTATGCGCCCTATCGGTCCACTCTTGGTTTCTCTGTTTTTTCATTTTTTTGCTCTTGCTCTTTTGCTCTCTTATCTCTCTCTTCCTGTCTCTCTTTTCGCCCTTTTGTTTATTTTTACGACTATGTAATCTCTATTCTCCATCTCTGCATTTTCTGTTTTTCTATATCCATCTCGCTCTGTTTGGGTCTCTGGTGTATGGTCGCTTCCTTTTTGCATTTTTTTCAGTGTGCTTTCTCCCTTATCTCTTTACCTGCACTGTCTGTCTGAGATTTTTTTTCTGTGTTCTCGCTTTCTCTTTTCTCGCTCCCATCGAGCTTGCTCTCGCTCCCTCTTCTTTTTTCCTCTCTATATTTTTCTCTCAATCCATTATTTTTCACCTCTCTATTCTATCTTATGCCACCTTCCTCGCATGTCTGCCTACCTTCTCTGTACTTTTCTCTGCTCTCTCTTTTTCTCACTTCACATTTCCTCTCTCCATCTCTGTCCGTTTCCTCTCCTACACTGTAAGCTCACCTTCCCTATCTTTAACACATAGTCAGTTCTCGGGATCTTCTCGTCACTGCAAGCCCACACCCGCATTAGCATATGTTGTCATCTTCTCTCCTCCAAGACCCCCTCCTCCCCCCGTCGCATTTCTCCGGGCTGTTCTTACGTCCTGAAAACTTGTTTCAATTTCGTCCATCCATGACATCAACTTCTTTACATACCACTCTATACAGTCGTAGGACTTATTTTTCCATATGTCACTAGCTACAAATGGGCAGGACCAACCTTTCATCCTTCCAATGCTGGTAAAAGGAGTCCTAACTCTTATGGGCAAAGCTACGCTAAGTGTTTGTGGGATAGTGCTTAGGAGCACCGAGGAGCTTGTCCAGGTGGTTAGCTCGACACAGTGTGGGTGTGTTTGCTAGTGTTGCCTTTGCGTGACAGTTTTCTATATCGTACATGGAGGCCAGGCGGTGCGGTATCGTGTTATGATACACAGCACCTAGCGGTGTGATGGATGAGGGAAAGACACATATTTTTCATTTTCGCCTGCCAGGCCAGGTTGTATAGACCTTTTGTGGGCTGACCCGAAACTTGCAGTGGGCTTCAGCATAACAATTGTTGTCTTTATTCTCACTTTTATTTGCTTTCTTCTCAATCAATGGCTTTCCTTTCTCCTCTTGTCCATCTAGGAAGTGTTCTTCTCTTGGAGCATAGCTATCTCCCGTGTTTTGATTGGCTGACTTGTATTATTCCACTGCTTCATATCAGGGAACCACTTTTTTATTTTTGGTTAAGCACTCCATGACTGCGCATGGGTTTTCAAGCTCTCTTCCCTGCGTGCTTCTCCCCCTGCTAAACTCCCACCCTCCGCTCCATATCGCTGTCCCTCTAGTGTGCCTTTCTTCCCATGCACATATCTGTGTTGCTTTCTCCCTTGCGTGCTTCTGCGTGCAAAACACCCATGCTCTCTATTGCTCTGGTCTCTCCCTCATGGGCTTATTCTAGCTGAAAACCTCTCAGCACCGCACTCCATGTTGCCTTCTCCCTCATGTGCCCCCCCCCCCCCCCATCCCTTGATCCATCTTGCTGTCTCTCTCGGTGCTTCCCCCCCTTGTCAAACATCCCCCCTGGTTGCATGTTGCTCTCGCCCTTGTGTATTGTCCCTCTTAAATTCCCCAGCCCTCTTCACCCTCTGTGTTGATCTGTCTCTAGTTTGTCCTGTCTTGCAAGTCTCTCCGCTCCTTCACATGTTGCTCTCCCCCTCATGTGTTTTCACTCCCGGAAACCCACCCGGCGCTCTGGATTGCTCTCTCCATTGCCGTCTCTTACCCGGTGCAAGCCTCCCGTTATACCATCCCTATACCCTGCATTACTCTCTCCTTCATGTGCTTCTCTGCACTGCATCATTTTGGAATGGCAAGCCGCATAAGCAAAGCCAATAGTTCCAAAAAGGTGCTACCTGATGGCTCTGACAATGTTATTCTGGCAACTCAGATTGGATCTGCCGGTCCCTTCATTTTGTTGATAGTTTATCTTGCATGTTCTCAATCTGATTTCCTGTTCTGACTCTGGCAGGACGACATCCATTCTATAATCTTCTGTATCAATAAGAGTTAACAGGCATCGACAAAGAGCGAGGGGATCCGAGATGTGCAGGGATAGCCTGCTTTACAGACCTCCTTTATATGAAAGTCATTAGATGTCATATGCAGACTTAGGACAAGATTGGCTGTTATTGACATCCCTATTCGTCATTATAGGATGTCCATACTTAAAGTATGTGATTATTTAGGACTTGTAAAGTAGACTGTGCTAAAGGCTTCCATTGACTAGCAATTTGTGACCTACAGGGTAGACTGATAGAGACTGCCATGACCAGCTTTATGTGGTAAATCTCTCTGGCCTCAGCAGGCCTGTCTGGTTAGCACTTATTTGTTATTTACACATACAGGTATAACCTGTATCTATTCCATCTAGCTGTTATCAAGGTTTCTTTCACACATTATACTGTTTTGTTGAGGGACAAGGTAATGAATTGCTAGATGATATTGTGAGGTGGATAATATATCAAATTGATAGTGGGAGGACCATCAATATGACTAGATGGTGTCCCTGCAGACCTCTTTATAGCAGATGTCAAGCTATGGTCCAAAGTTTTAACCAATATTTTTAATAGAGTATGTAAATCTGGTATCCCGGCTACCTGGTCTGAATCAGTCATTGTACCAATTTTAAAAAAAGGTAATAGAGGGGAACCTAGCAATTATTGCCCAATCTCCCTCATTGATTCTGCAGTGAAAGTCTTAGGTCGGGTGGTCTTGAGCAAATTTACAGGTAAACTGGAAGAATCGAATATCCTTTCTGCTCTGCAATTCGGTTTTAGGAAGGGGCGAGGCACAATAGACCAAAGCCTCAACCTCCAACTGTTAATTGTGAAATACACATTTGCCAAAAGGGGTACGCTGTAAATAGCATTCATGGACCTGTCCTCGGCCTTTGACCGAGTGAACAGGTCCAAACTATGTGGCTTGCTCCTAAAGTTAGGCATTGATGAAAACATTGTGTATTTCCTAGCAGATCTGCATAGGGACCTCACGGCCACAGTCATATATGACCGCCAGGGCAACTGCACGGGTAAGATAAGGATAACAAATGGGGTTAGGCAGGGTTGTATCCTAGCCCCGCTATTATTTACCCTCTATATCAATGAACTAGGTGCCACGTTAGGGGAGGCGTGTAAGGATCTACCGAGAGCAGGCAAGTCCTTTATACCGGCATTACTTTATGCGGATGATGCCGCTCTTTTAGCTCGCACACCAGTAGGGTTACAACGCCTTTTAAACTTATTTTATGAAAATATTAGACCTTAGTGTCAACTTTTTGAAGTCCCATGTAATGGCGGTGGGTAAGAATAGCAAACAAATGAAGACCCTGCATTGTGAGGGAAATGTGTTGTCCAAGGTCTCGATTTCCTTACCTAGGGGTTATTTTCGATGATAGCTCCACATGGGTGCCCCAATTGGTTGCTAAACGCAATGTTTTTGCCAGGTCTACCCTGGCTGTACTTGGTTTTGCGTGGAAATTAGGAGTAAAACCATTACAAGCAGTCTTGAAAGTTTATGATGCTAAATGTATTTCTTTAGCTATGTACGAGGCTGATTTATGGGGCATTAAAAATGTTAAGATGTTACAGATTGTAGAGAACACGTTTTTGAAGACTATTTTATCGGTCCCCCAATCAACCCCTGGTTATATTGTCCATCAAGAATGTGGGGTGGAATACTTAGAAGACCGAATAACTATAGCACCACTTTTAAAATGGATCGCAGTATGGCTGAACCCTGAACTTGAATTAAATCACGAGGTTTTGAGGGACTTTTTAGCCCTTGAGCATAGTAATTCCATCCCCTGGTTGAATTATGTTAAAAAATTAGCTGACACATTAGGTCGTCCAGAATTGTTTGATCAGCCATCTAAATTAGTTAAGGGGGATGTGAAATGGGCTAAGGAAACATATAAGCTCAGAAAGGGTCTGGACAGAGAAGACAAGGAGCTGACTAAACCATCTGTAAGGGCACATCAGCTACTAATAAATTCCAGTGAGTTAGAATTATACTTGAGAACGGTCAATAATGCTAATCATAGATTTCTGTTGACCAAGTTCAGGTTGAACAAATTTCACCTCCTTTTAACTGAACGTCCAGGTTGGACTAGATCTACAGACCTGGAGATCTGCCCTTGTGACGGATTTTCTATTATAGACACCATGCACTTTATGTTTTTTTGTAAATATCTTAACTTAATTAGAAAAAAGTTCATCCTACCCCTAATTAAAAATAAAGGGTTTAGACAAGTTAAACCGGCCCTTATGTACCTCCAGCTATTGCCTAACATCTGGGAAATTTTTAATGTAGCAAACTTTTTGACTGTAGCTATGAGATTTAGGAAAAAAATTAAGAGGACATATTGTAAATAGTGGATTTTAGAATCTGTTGTGTAATGTCCTGTTCTGTGATGTGTTCCCTTGTCTCAAAAATGTTTGCTAATGATGAAATTTATTGTATTATACGTATTGATAGTTTTTAACTTTTGTATTGTATTTATGGCTTGATTCCTGACATTTGTATACTTTTATGGGTTTTGCTATAAACCGAATAAAGTAATTTTGACTGACTGACTAGATTACCTGTCCTCCAGCTTGTGTTTAGAGATAGAAGATTGGATAGGCAGTTTACTATGTCTATGAAGTTGGCATGAGGGCCAACAGTTGAAGTCCAGTATGTCATTAGGCAGTTTACGTGTCTTCAGGTAGAGAATGGCAGCTGGAACTTCTAGTGTTGAGCGGAGAGGTGTAGTTACTCTATTCAATTTGTATTCCAGGGCTGTTGTACATTTGTTTGGTGGGGTTCCCCAGTTTGGGGAAACCAATGTAGCTAGTAGGGCATAGAGTTCTTTGGGCCATATGTATGTAGGCTGGTGTTTGTGCCATTGTAAACCAGTCCTTGCAGCTTTGAGATATAGGTGGTTAATCATCAATGAAGAATAACTCTATTGCATGATCAATAAAAACCTTTGCAATCAGTCAGATACGTATAAAAACAAACAACTTAATGCCCAGCTTAAATAAAAACACTCATAATAAAATCCTGTAAGAGATCTATATGCCAATTTACAAATCAACACAAGGAATACACATTCCGATAAAAGTATCATTATCTTCTCCTTGTAAAAACACAATCAAGGTGCAATATAGTCCATAAAGTGCTAGTGTGCCTCAATAGTTAGGGTTTGGGAGCAAGCAGGACCTGGTATTCAAAAAGCCAGGTAGATTTAATAGCAAATACATAATGATTTGCAATGATTAAAAACTCTTTCTTATTAACAAGATCGTAGTTATGTGTTCCATCTGCCTCATTCACCATTTCTTGTTCTTTCAACATGTACACAAATGCTGACATAAATTTAACCAGCCTGACATTCTAAACTGTGTTGAATGGGTTTAGGGTTGCTACAATGGCTTGCCTGCAAGACTGTACATCCAGGAGGTTTAATTGTTGGCACAGCAAATGTCTGGAAGGTTTAAACAATGCAGGAAACAAACATAAAACATGTAAAAAGTTTCTTGTTTCACTACAGAGTCTACATTTCTCCTTGGGTTGTCGGGGTTGTTTTAAACTCAGCTTGGCCTACTCCTATCGTCCGCATCTCCCGGGCATGTATCTCAGTTAATATGAGCCCATATTGTGAGCATGAGCAGATCTTAATATGCTCCATATTTAACTAAGTGTGTCAAGAACTGCTGATCTAAGCCTGTGACCTAGCTTAATGAATGAGATTTGTGTCGCTATGGACTACCGAAAAAGGTCAAACTCTATTTGAGCCTGTGCTGGAGATGCCAACCTTGGACAATGGAAAGTATTCATCAATGAATCCAAGGCAATTGCTAACTCATGACTGGTAGATGTCTGCTAGGCTATTGCTTTTTAGAATGATTTGCATATCGTTTGCATAGAAGGAACATGTAAGATTGAATGAGCTGATCAGGTGTGGTAAAGGGGTTAGATGGATGTTCATTAGGAGAGGGGAGAGGATTGACTCCTGAGGTTTACCACAATGTGGGCTGTGAGGTAGATATGAAAGATGGTGTGAGAGCCAAGCTTCATCTTTGAGATATGACGCAATCCATTATAGGGCCTTTTCACGTATTCCGAGATGAGTCTCTACATAAGTGTCAGGTGGTGAATAGTATTGGATACTGCTCAGAAGTCCAGAAGCAGTAAGGCAGCTGCTCTTTTCTAGTCCACTGTGAATTTTCTGTCTTACCATGTGGATATGAGGTCTGACTTTACCCACTCTTGTCCGATTCCAGCTTGTCGATCATCATCAAGCTACTTTCCTCAGTAAAATTGGAGAGTTGAGTGAAAAACCATCTTTTTTTTTATTTAGAACATTTTTATTGTTGTTTTACACCATATAACATAATCATCAGCGCTTTGCAGTTACAGGGTAGCAGCCCAAACTGGATGTGTTAGTTGTAGGAAGGTGGAAATCTGACTATATGGTTACCTCCACTTTTTGCCTGGTGTTTTGCTGGTTTTCGACTTAGTTGGACTGGGACCCTGCTATTCAGGGCCCCAGTCTATCTGCTTTCTCTATAAAATGGACTCCATGTACTTTAGGTACATACCAGATTGGTTACTGGGTCACCCTTGTGAGTCCCTGCATATGGTACCGTAGGAACCCAGGGCATAGGTGCACCCTAGGCCTACCAGGGGCTGCAGCATGTATTGTGGAACCCCTGGTTAGCCTTCCAAACTGACACCATATGTCTGTACTTACAGCCTGGACAAGGTGGTGTAATCACCCCATTACTTATATATATATATATATATATATATATATATATATATATATATATATATATATATATATATATATATATATATATATATATATATATATATATATATATGACACATAGTAACCTATAAGTCACTCCTATGGCAGGCCTTGACAATCCTGGAGGCAAAGTGCTTAGTTTTGTGTGAGCGGGTGCCCTAGCATGAGCTGAGCCCCTCTGCAGCTTTCAGAACCATCTCCTTATAGCTGTTCTATGATATAGCCATACCATATACTCTTAAGTGCATTATAATCCTCGCGGTTAATGCTAACTTTGGTATGGCTTTATCAAACAGATGTACTTCACTCTATGGCATCTCTGGGACGAGGAGCTCGGCACCTTTTGTGACGTCACTTCCTGTTGTGATGCCACTTCCGGTGACAGCGTCCCCCCCCCACTTCTTTTTTTACGACTTGTGCCCTGGCTATAATTGTGAATGTGGAGTAGTGTTGTCTTTTTCTGGCTCTGATGGATGCTTTGTTATAGCGTTGAAGTCTGTTATTTTCATCTCTCGTTTTCCTCTGCTTACATTGTAAGATGTTGCTTTGCTTTTTTATTTTTCTGATCTTGTCAGTAAGCGATGTCTTCCTGGGGATGAAGCTGCTTGAGGTATTTCGAGGTTTTTGGTTCTCTCGTGCTTGTTCATGAAAATATTTTATACGTTGTTCGTCTTGAATTCAGACAAAATATACATCACAATGTACATCAAAAAATCTGCATTCATCCAAAATGTATTAATACATAATTTTCTGTGGTACAGAATTCCAATGCATTTCGGGCACTAAGCCCTTCATCAGGGGACAAATAGTGCGACAAATAGTGCTAAAACAAGAAAAGTAATCAGTTGCGATCATCAGTACAAAAAGTTTCTTGAGCTAAAAGACGTTTTTGTAGATAGAACAGTTCCTTGATGAAATAGATCCTTCTATGGCCTGGAAGCTCCATCTGCAATTAAGATATGGGACCCTGCCGCTCACCTCATTTACAGTCAGTTGTGAGCGAGTGATTAACCCAAGAAATGGGCAGTGCCCATTTTCATTTCACAAATTGAAACTATTGAACATGTTTTATTTTTTGCGCTGCGTACCAAAGCTCAAGAAGTAAATGGGTTGCTCCGCTTTGTCAAAATCTAGGGGTCAGAGGATTTAGAGAAGCCTTGAGAATTATAAGGACTGACAGCAGGCAATATGTGGTCTTTGCTGTCTGTAGAGGACTAGGTAAAATTACATTATAAATGAAGTTGCAAAGCATTCCACTGGGCGGTTCTTTCTTTGGCCATGCTGATTTTTAGTCTCTTTTAAATGTTTTAATATTTAATAGATTGCTAGGTTAATTTCACTGTTTACGTTTTTTTTTTTTTTTTATAGAATATGTAGTTTATTTGTATTTGTATTTTTTATTTTTAAATTATTGTGTTGTGAAAGCTTGTATTATATTTTGGCAAAAATGTGCTGAGTAAAGTTGTTTGGAAAGACACAATATTTAAAAATCTATAACCAATATGAATATTTAAAAAATAAATAAAAACAGTGCATTTTTTTATTAACTCAAAGAAAGTGATTACAAAAATTAAATATACTTTTTAATAAAATATTCTCAAATGTTCTTAAAGTCCAGGATGAAATAATATGCTGTAACCTAACTCCAAACTGAAATTATTATTTAAAAAAACACACTATTGATGCTAAAATCCTTCAAAAAGTCGGGGACATGCATACATTGGGGGAAAGGGTTAAAATTTATTATTCTACCTCCAGTCTAACAAACATTTGGGAAATTCCTAAATTGAGAGGGTCGGGTTTACTATTCTAATGCCAGTCTAACAAACTTTTATGAAAGTGCATTCATTAGGAGAATCCCACTTACTATTCATACTCCAGTGAATCGAACACTGGGAAAAGTGCATGCATTGGGAGTGTCAGCTTAACTATTCTAACTCCAATATAACAAAAATTAAAGAATGTGCATACATTGGGAGAGGGCGGAAAGAATCAAATTAAATATTGAAAGAGCAGTCCAACAAGCACTAGAGAGAGGTCATATATTGATGAGATCTGATTTACTATTCAACTTAATTCCAACAAACATTGGGAAAGGTCATACACTGATCATTTGAAGTACAACACACATAAAATAAATAAACTTTAGAAATTAGTTTATAAATTTAAAGATAGTTTTAAATTATTCCCAATTATTAAAATGGAAAACAATAAAATACATTTTCAAATTTTAGAAATGAACAAAATGATCACAAAATAAAAATTTTAAAGCTATCTAAAACATTTATAAATTGAAACTCTGTATAAATTCTGTGAGAGCCCTCTATAATTCAGTAAAATGACTTAACAGTTATATGGGGAGACCTCTCAGCCCAAAGCATCCCTGGTTTTTACCCACCTCCCCCTTGGGTCCATATAAGGAGAAAAAAAAACCTAAGTATGGTGTGCATTGTCTGAGTTGGGCGATGAGTTATTAGTGGATTCCTTAAACTTGTTAAGCTCTCCTTGATTGGCATGAATACAGGTAGACCCCTTTCACATCCCGCTTCAGGTTTCATAAAATGGTTTTCTTTACCCCACGTTGGCTTAACTAGAGTCTTTATACCAGAGGACTGGGGTGGCTGTTTTGGCCCTGTGCTAGGTACTGCACATTATTGCTCATGGGGTGGAGGTTGGCCTACGACAGGCGAGACAAATAATGACTCTGTGTAACCCAACTGAGTTCTGGGGTTCTCCATAGCCTGGTTTTCAGATTGCACTTGTTCCCTTGTGCTCTACCTGATGTCCCTTTTTATAAGCACTACTGCAACTAGTGTGTGCACTCAAAGCACTTTTACCTTGATTGTAGAAACAAGTAGATGTAGGCATGTGTGGATCCCATGCATAGAGACTTGTATGATGGTGGTGAAGGGTGGGCCTCCAGTTGCTTTGCTGGGAGCCTGAGGTAGCGGCGCATGTACAATATGAATGCAAGTAGTGTTAAGAACAGTGATGGGTAAGGGCATAGGCAGGAAGGCACAGTAGGAGATGTTTGTGGAAAAGTGAGCAGTGTGTATGTGTGGGTGTTTTGCACGAGGGCCAAAGATGAGTTCCCGTCATTTTGAAGATATATGCCTGGCTTATAATATAGGAGGATGGGTCCCGTCATGATTTTCCATCAAGATAGGGCACAGTGGATTATCTTCCATGATGTGGGTGACTTGCAGTATTTTTGATAATCAAGTGTGTTAGACCTGGCATCATTGGCGTGAGTCTCCCTTCCATTTTGACGGATTGCCTCCTCTGTTTTGAAAAGTTTTTGCTGGATTTATGCTTTGGGCACTGTGCCACTGCTAATCAGTGCCACAGTGAATGAATTAAGGCAATCTTATATTGCTCAACTTGTTGGAGAAGCGAAGGATTCTGCTGGGAGCGTAAGGGACTAGCAGCGATCTTATGCCTTCTGAGATTGCTCCAAACAAGGCCCCATGGACAAGACACAGGATCTTAAAAGAGATCCTAGCCTGAATCGGAAGCCAGTGCAAGCTCTTCCTAGCTAATGTGGCAGTGGAGAGACTGGGGACATCAAGAACAAATCTAGCAGCCACATTTTGGACAATCTGCAAGCGCTGAATCAGGCCCTTATTTATGCCTAAATAGAGCACATTGCAGTAGTCTAGTCTCGATGAGACCAGGGCCACCACTATCTGCTTTCGAGCTTCTAGGGAGAGGTAATCTTTATCAAGATTCTGATAACACTACAGCAGGTGGAAACAGTTCTGTTTACCTGCCCGTCCATAGAAAGCGAGGTGTCAATCAGCACGCCCAGATTCCGGGCGAATTTCGAGGGCAGCGGGCAAACTCCCAGGGATGGAGGCCACCAGTCGCTTGACCAAATATCCTGAACTCCTCCGAAGATCAGGACCTCGGTTTCTCTCCGTTTAACTTCAGTGAATTCAAGATCATCCATTGTGAGACTGCCTCCATGCAGTTCCTGACCTTAAGGGTGGAGGTACTCACTGAGTGGGAGAGGGAAACCATGATTTGGGTGTCGTCAGCATAAGACAACACCTCCAACCTGAAAGATCTTACCAGCCTGACAAGTGGGGCCACATACATGTTAAAAAGTGTGGGGCTCAAGGCCGACCCCTACAGAACTCCACACTGCACAGGTTTGGCGGGGGACAGGTACTCTCCCAACTTAACCTTCTGTTCCCTCTGATTAAGAAAGGAGGTCAGGAGGCTCAGCGCTGGGCCCTCCACCCCAATCTCCCTAAGGCGAGTTACCAGAATTGAGGGAGACAGGGTGTCGAAAGCTTCTGTCAGGTCGAGCAGGACCAGAAGAGTAGTCTGGCCCCTATCGACCTTCGAGCGGATGTTATTTACGGCCACCATAAGCGCAGACTCGGTGCTATGGAACCTATGAAAACCATGTTGGGAGGGATCCAACATGCCGGAGGTCTCTAGAAAAGCAGTCAGATGTTGGTTAAGATGTACCTCAAGCATCTTTGCTGGGGCCGGCAACAGAGATATTGGGCAAAAATTCTTTAGTATCTCAGGATCTAAAGTGGACTTTTTCAGCAGGGGCTTAACAACAGCCATTTTCCAAGAAGATGGAAAAATGCCTTCAGTGATTGCACAGTTCATCACCTCTAAAAGGTGAGGCAACAAGACTTCCCTACAGTCCTTAAGCATCTTAAGGGGATAGGGGTTCAAAGGGGATCCAGATTTGATTTTGTCCAAAAGCGGGTCCAGCTGCTGAGAGGTGAGAAGGGGGGAACTAAGCAGGCTACTATGGGGTTCATTTACCCGGCACATTCTATAGGGAGCAGGACCGGAAGGGATGGGGGACCCAGCTGGCCCTTCAGAGCTTCAAGGGTGGAGTGAATATCACCTATTTTTGTGTGAAAGAACGTAGAGCTCTTATCACACAGCTCTTGGGAGCCCACTATAGGATCTGGTGTTTGCAAGGGCTTCCTATGTTAAATGAATGTACTAATTGGTTAGTCCATGATTGGGTTATTTGATTTATCTGTCACCCCCTAGTACAGTGCACCATGTGTGCCCAGGGCTTGTGAATCAAATGCTGCTGTGGGCTTGCAGCACTGGTTGTGCCACCCACAGAAGCAGCTTGTAAAGTGTGGCTCAGGCCTACCACTGCAACGCCCGTGTGCACTCCAGCACTGTCGTGTCGACTTGGCCAAGTGCACCCACTTGCCAGTCCCAAAACCTTCCCTTTGCTTCATATTACCTACCCCTATGGTAGGCCCAAGGGCAGGGTGCATTGTAAGTATAAGGTAGGACATGCTCTGATGTGTGTAGCATGTTCTAATATTGAATTACAGCCATTAAAGAAATATAAAAACAATACTATATAATGTTGTCATAATGTATCCAATATATATCTGCTACTTCGATAGAAGCCCCTTGTAAATACACTCGACCCATGTACATCTTAAGAATCGGGCCTGAATTGAACAAGCACTATCTTGGTTTCATTTCCCGAGGCATCTTTCTCTCTTTCGTTAGTAAGGAAAACACGTGACATGCTGTTAAGAGGAGAGCCTGAAAGGTCGGCCTAGGCTATGAACAGAGCATTGATTCTAACTTAGGAAACTCAAGGTCACATCTGCTCTTTCTTGTAGGATGAGCACATTCCTGCAGGCTCCATGCCTGTACTCCCATGCACCAGAACGAAAGGGAGGCACCTTTACTGACCTACCCCCAGAATAACTTTAGCAGAGTTTCGAACCAATCTATTGTGCCTTATATGGGTGTTCCTGTTGGTCTCTCCAGAACTGGTACTTTTCCATGTACGGGTTTTCTATGAGGTATGTCGAAAGTATATATGCACTGTTTTGAAAGTGATCCAGCAGTCTCCTCTGCACACCTTTGTGAGCTGTGACCAGATAGAGGCTCCCCTGTACAGGGTGCTTTGCAAAATAAACGATTGAACCTTTTCCATTGCCGACTGATTTGTGTATGGTAAATAAGGTATATGGGCTGTTGGTGAGTATAGCTCTATGGTATATTTTTCTAGTACTTCACCATTTTCGTTTTTCACTATTGAAGGCTACCTGTTCTCATAGGCCAGAATGGATGTTAGATTATTACATTCTTATAATCCTAACTGACTCAGGGAACATGGTATAAATTCAAATTTAGTATGCCTGAACTCAAAATAATAAAGTACATCTTTTAGTGAAGTTTATTTTAATATTCTGTGTTTGCAAATACCACTTTTAGAAAGCAAGTAATTGCTTGCCTAACCATTTGAGCCTGCCTCTGTTGGGTTGTGTATTCCTTGTCTGGGTTTGTGAGTGACCGGGCTGGGGGATTCCAGGAGGCAGACTGGGGCAGCCCAGTGGTGAATAGAGAGATCTGCATCTAGATGGGAGGGAGGAGTTGCACCTGGGACCTGAATAGGGCTGGGCTTCCCTCTACAATGCTGGCTCCACCTCCTGTGGCTTGTCTGATGTCTCTGCCCTGCATGGTGAAAGGAGAGGAGGAATCCTCTTCAGAGAGGCCTCTCTGAAGGTAGAGAGGCCTCTCTGCCTTCAGAGAACAAAGGATTTTGGGGTATAAATATTGGGACTCTGATCCCAAGAAATTAGATCATTTCTGGAACAAGAAACCTTTCTGCCAAGGAGAAGAACCAAGGAAGCTGCAGGAGTTTGGACTGCCCCTCTGCCAGTGTGCTGTTTGCTGGGTTGGCCTGCAGTGGTGGCTTCATTGCCAAGGGAAAGGAGAAGGAACTTTGTAAGGACTTTCATCTACACAATATTCTCCAAGGGCTTGAATTGTGCTTGCCTCGTGCTGAAGTCTCAGGGCCAAAACACTCCCACCTCCAGCTCCCTCCTGAATTTCCTTGGTGGGAATTCTGACTCCAGTCACTTGCGTGCTACTGGGAGCTGGAAGCGCGACGCATCGAGAAGAAGCGTGTCGCCGCCGCAGCTGAAATCATCGCAACGCCGGAGAAGCGAGTCTTAGTCACATCTACCTAGAAGCATGTGTTTATCGCAGCTGCCTGCTGTCGCGTCACCGGAGAAGCGTGTCGCAGGGCCTTTCGCGGCTCCAAAGTACAGTGTCATCGCAAGGCTGCCAGGGCGTCATCGCATCGTCATTGCATCGCCGCATCGAGGGCGCCATCTTCTCGCATCGCAACCGGATCATCGCATCGCATCGCATCAAGGTGCCATCTTGCGCACCGCAACGGGCCTGCAGGCCGAGAATCTATGCTTCACCTCCACACCTGTAAGGCTCACGACGAGTCCTCTACTCTGCGCAAGCATTGAGGAAGGATGCAACCGTTCTCCCGGGTCACGGAACCGACGCATCTCCCTTTTTTGCAAGCCTTTTGTTCACTTTGCGTTATGCATCCAGGTACTTTGAGAACTTTGTCGCATTTGCCAACAACTTGAACTAAGAGACTTTAATCATCTTTTAATAATCCTAAGTGTAGTATTGTGGATTTTTGTTGTTTGTGGTCTTGTGTTTGTCTGTATGAAGAATACTTATTTTTATAAAACCCATGTTGTGTTCATCTGTAGTGTTTTCACTGTATTACTGTGTATATTCACAAATGCTTAACACACTGCCTCTGAGATAAGCCTGTCTGCTCGTGCCAAGCTACCAAGGGGGTGAGCAGGGGTTATTAAGGAGTGTAATCACCTTATCCTGACTTAGAAGAAAGGGTCCCTATTTGGACAAAGGTGAATACCATTGCTAAACCTGAGACCCCCAGATCTAACAAATTGTATGCCAACAACCTTGTCTTGGCCCAGAGGAATATTCCTTGTATGAGCTGGAAATGAGTCAGATGCTTTTGCGGTTCGGTCTAAAAGTTAAACCTCCGAATCAAGATTGTTTGAAGGTTGGGATTTTTGCCCTGAGCTGAACCTTTGAGCAAAGACCACCTCTGGTCGAGTAATCCAGACTAACCTTGGAGGGAGGTAGAACTTATTTCATTAAAGACTTATGGGTGAAGGCCATGAAGGAACCCCCCTGGCACCAGAATGTCCATTACAAAGCTTAAAGTGCTTAGGGCTGATTGGGTGAAGATAGAGAAGTAATTTTGCTGCAAGTTTTGGTTCTGCTGGAATCTTTAATAATATCGACATTTGTTGAGCGCGAACAGCTACCTCAAACAGAGGTGTCCCGGCGCTATAGCGATACAGTGGCAGGCAGGAAGTCCGCTCAGCGTGTGACCTAGGCCTGTAGATCTAAGCTAAATAGCAACGTTTTCACTGCTCTACTGAAAAGTGGCTCTGAGTCAACATGTCGCAGGTTATTTGGAAAAGGAGTTCCACAGCTTGGCAACCTTGACCGTGAAGGATCTGCCTCCCATCCGTGCTTTCCTAAACCGAGGAGTATACAATAAGTTTTGTGTATTCGATCTCAGTAGTCGATTCTGCTTGTAGCTGCAGAGACGTTGTTTCAGGTACTTGGGCATTTACCGTGGATTGAGCGGAATGTGAATGTCAAAGCCTTGAATTTGATTCTTCTGGCCACAGGCAGCCAGTGAAGCTCCTTAACATGTGGAGAGATATGATGACGGAATGGTACTCGTCTGATCAATCTCGCAGCCGCATTTTGCACCATCTGTAATCTTCTAATCAAGGAGGCTGGGAGACCGACATAGAGGCCATTCGCTTAGTCCATTCTAGCTGTCACTGTGGCATGTATTATAGTTCGGCTGCAGTCCTTAAGGTAACAGATGAAGGAACTTACGCGGGCTTCTCAATTTGCTAAAACAGGGTGATGTCACTTGCCGGATCTGGGCTAAAAATGAGAGATCAGTCTCCCACTTTACCACCAGATTTTTAGCCATTGCTGCATGGGTGGGGGGGGCGAGACCCATTTCCTGCTGCCACCATAGGTCTGCTGGTGGCGGTGGATTTTTTTTCCAAAGAACAGCACCTCCATTTTCTCAGCATTGAGTTTTAATTTGTTATTGTTCATCCAAAAGGAGATGTCTTTTAAACAACCCTTGCAGCACTTAAAGGCGTCGTCAGATTGCTCTGAAGGGACATTCAGGTCTGCCAAGGAAACGCCCACTGGTGTATTTCAGAGATGAGTGTGGTGCTGGGTTGAGATTTTGGAGTCTATAGACCTTTCCTTGAATCCAGAAATCCGGCACTAATGAGGTGAAATGTTTACTCACACGGTATTGATGTGTATTTAAATGGCAAGATAGGGAACTAACACTGCCTCAGAATGTGGCAAATGAAGGCTCACAATTTGACTCTTCTCGCCGCTGAATGTTGTCAACCATGTTGCATAAACTGGTCCTTATTGCCACATAACTCCAGTGGCCTTTACTGTAAGCCCACCTTTAACGATCAGACGAACTCTTGGATGGCGGCGGTAGCTTTTCTTTTTTAGCTCTCCACTGGCGGGCTTGCAGCTATTCCTACTCTGTCCCAGTGCTGCAGTTCGTCCCTCTGTCGTGGCTCCATCAAGCTAGAGACGTTTGGAGCAGCAGTATTACAAAGTGCATCTTAAAATGTGTAGCACAATCAGGCGCGCAACACCCATTGGACTCACCGGGCCTCAGCCCCTCCCCGTCGTGTGTGGCAGCCCGGGATGAGACAGATCCCGGGCACACACAGAGCCGCACCCGAACGTTTCACAGGTCTTTAAAAGACCAGTTGAATGTTAATTAGGCCTTGCAGTTGTTTCACCCCTTGTTGGAGGCCCTGCAGCTCCACTCTGCCTACTGATTAAAGGTTCAGCCCCCCCCCCCGAAATTTTTTCTTAGCCCCCCGAAATTTGGCTCTAGTTCGCCTCTGTGCACAATTGTAATAAAAACGAATCAATTGATGCATCTTATTAAAATATCCCTCTCGAATATTATTACTTTTTTTAGATGAGTGTCATCGTCGTAAAATATTAAAAATTTAGGATAACAAATTTTAAATTATTACCGATAAATATTGGTACCTACAATACACCTACATAGTAAATATTGGCATTTATATGCAGAACTGGTCGCAACAGCGACAAAATAATACTTAACAATACAAATGAATAACTTCAATAAACATTGATGAAACAATAGATTGATAATATGCATTAGGCATACAGTGTTGTGACCAATCTATATGAGCAGAGGAATTTCCCAAACCATGCTGGCCTCTTTGATTGTCATTTTCTTTCCGCAGCCTTGTTTCCCGCGCCCATTTCTGCCCCTGGCGCACAGCTAAACCAATTTATTATAGCCTGCCATCTTGCTTTGAGTTAAACAGGGATATAGCGGTTATCTCCGTCACCCAACTGTAAAGGCGCCCTGAGCCTTTAAAAGCTGTCTGGTCTTTCTCATAAGAGGATCAGCAAAGTCTTGAGAGAATCAGGGAGATTAGTGGGGGAGGGGCGCCGAGTCTGGGCTCTTTGTTTACAGGAAACACATACTCTACTTAAAGGTAGGCCCTCCTTCTATTTACAATTCTATCCTCCCCTCCTCCCCCCCTCCCCGCTGTGAGAGTCTGTGTTAGAGTTCAAGGGTCCATCAAGTGGAGAGATACAACCTCCAGCTCTCTTTATATAGTGTGCAGTTAGAATTTTGAACTTTGGCTTACATTGTGCACTAGTGACTCACGTTGGCTAACGGCTGGCGAGGTTAGGACGGACAAGTGCACTGGTTGTGGATGGCCTATACCGGAAGTGACCAGCAAACTTCTGTCATGGCTCTGTGTGAAGATTATGTGCATGGATGTGTGTTGCAAAGGTCATCGCCGTTTGTTTCACTCCGCTGGGGTATATTTACCCAAGTCTGCATCTTCGAGAAATGGACAACAATTAGGTTTTTGGAATATTCCTAATTTTAAAGATGTTAAGTTGGGTTTGGAGACCTAATGCGACATCATGCGCTGGGTGGCCCCTTTAGTTAGCGGGAGCGTTGATTTGGGCTCAGCCAGCACCAGGGCAGTCCTTCTGTTAAATGCCACTAATGGGGTGCACAGCATGAGTGGTGGGGCTCCATAGTTACCCTCACTTGCCTTTTTATTAGCAGGTGTGTACAAATAACCTTTTGTTCAATCACAAGAACATTAAGCAATTGTGCAAGTGTTCAATTTAAAGACGTAAATGAAAGGGCGAGCTAAAGATAATCTGTACCAGCACTAATTTAAGGATGTCACCCGGAAGAACCTTAAAGCCCAATGGGCAATGGTTAAGGTAGGGCTGCGGGAATTGACCAGTACAGATCTAAAAGGTTGTAATACTCCCAAACATACCATGGACTTCTCGAGGTGTCTGCTTCCATCTGATATATTTGGTGCAAGAAGAACTATAACCTCATTTACCAAGGTGGTAATGGCTAATCCGCTTAAAACTACCAGATCTCTTGCTCGCCTCTTTTGCTGTATAATTGCATCATTGAATGTACCGTAAGCACCAAAAATGCAATCGGATGAGGCACCTGCCGCTCCACCATTGGCTCTAAAGAAGCCTCGAGTAAACTATCAAAAATGGCAGAAACGCAGAACAGCTGTCTAGTCTAGGGAAGCCAGTTACCTCCATAAAAGGCTGCCATGGAAAAGGTATGCATGGCATCCCTAATTGCATGTCAAAATTATTGTATTTTTTAAATGTTTTTATTGAGTTTCTTTTACATTAAACTACAAGAAAACATGATATACTGTGCCTTCTATCCACCTACCCCCCACATTACACAGCATAAAGGGCAAGCACAACATCTTGCAATTCATATACAAAGCCCTACATACAGGGACGCCCAATCTACTCATGAGTCATTTGGGAACGTAAAGAAAGGCGCATCCACCAAGGGTCCCATATTTTAGAAAATTTCTGAATGCACCTCCTCTCAGAGTAGATCTCTCTTCTGCTGCAGCACAGATGTCCATGGATCTGGCCCATTCATTCATACTGGGAGCTACCAGATGTCAAATGTATACTTTGTATTTTGCCTCCTGTTCCCCTATTTCAGCACTCTCAGTTCCCCCTCTGTCCCTGCCTCAATATGTGTCACAAAAGATGTTCCATGCGCTCTCTGGGCCCAACAAACAAAGGTTCTCAGAATCGTTACAATCAGCCCAGTGGAAACTTCCAAGTGTAAAACTTGTGTAACTATGCAGTGACCTGGCATGGTCCGATTGGCGTAACTCCCTAAATTCAAAGGTGGCAGCAGAGCAGATCGTCCGGATAGAGTACAAGACCCAGGTGAAATTTCTGTTATGCTTAATCATTATCTTGCGTAATTTCCCAAATATTTCATTACACTGCTTATGCAATTTTCCACAAATTACGCCATTTGGCATAATTATGCTACTTTGCAGCAAAATGTTACCCCTGGAATAATGTGAAAAACCAAAATATGAACGAATGTTGTTCGTAGCACTTTTATGGTTTGTGCTTTTTTTTGTTTAATGTGAAACGCATCTTTATAACCAAAATGGATGTCAAGACTCATTTTACAATAACTTATAGCGCTAAATGCTGAATCTGCATGTTGTGGAACTTAACATTCATTTGGAGAAGTTTTGTGCGATATCAGCTGATCATGCAAAAGCTAATTTGTCGAATTTTGTACACCCCAAATAAATACTAAATTTTTGCCGGGTTCAGTGTTCCAGTATTTCTCAATTACCAAAGAAGAACTACACAGCACGCCAAATTAATTGAGAAGAGTGCTGTGATTCAGGGCCAACGTCTCTTGATTGTTGCCCTTCTTTGCAGACTGAAGCCAAGCCTGGGTCAGAAGCTACTAGGACTCCTCCTGGATTGTCTTGCTGGAAGCAAAATCCTGTCTTCTGAATTACTGGCTTGTTCCCAACAAAGGAAGATATACCTTGAAGAAGAGCTCTACAACCCAACTGCTTGAGGACCTTTTGAGAGCGGCATGAGGTCTGTGTTGTCCCAGATGAAGAGGTCAACTGGGACTGGAAGTATCATCCTAATCCTACATTTGGACCCAGGAGACGAATTGGTACCTGTAGAGACTGTGGTGAGAACCTTCATCCCAAAGTCTTCCAGTGAGGTTCTGTAATTTCCAAGTACACTAGATTGCACAACTCCATTTTAAAATATGGGTTCCATTTTGTACTGTGCCACCAAATTGTGTTGCCCTCACGTAGGCTCATGAAGGCAGCCTGACGAACAAAGTGACCTGGCCTTCTTGGTTCATGTACACATTAACTAGGTTTCCTTCTGACACTGGAGTGAACTATAGAAACTGACCTCGCAAAGCCAATTTCCCTGATCGATCTTTGTCTGAGATTGCCAATCAATGTTCAGGACATCGTTAACTTTTAGTTTCCTTGCACATGCCTTATCTTGTTCATCATCTGTTACTGTTTCTTTTTATGTTTCTTCATTACATGGGTTATGCTTTCAATTATGGGTTTGTCCGGCTTGTGGAGATTGAATTTGGGACGTTCCTAATAATTAACTTTGAGTTGGGCTATTGCAAACTGAGTTTTCTGTTATGTGATACTTTGTTTGAAAATGTTTTCCTATTGGCTAATGTTTGGCAGATCTTGCATGTCCATGTTAGGCATTTTGCATGCTTGCAAAAGCTAGGACTGACCCTTACTTTTATGCTGAGTTTTGTAACCCTAAGCATATATAAGGCCTCTGTTTTCTGTACTCCTCAGACTGCCTCATTCAGTTGCTAAGACTTCTGTGTGATGTAGCCTCACTCATTTGAGTTTAATAAAAATGTTTTCTTTATATTCCAGCTTCTGTGTCAAGTTCTTCTTTCTATTAGTGAGATCCCTGAGATTGAAGATTTCAAGTTCTTCACCAGTAAGCTCCAAGTGGCCTCCTCAGGTCCTCAATTAATATCTTGGTCCTGTTTCCGGGCTTTTAGAGGATCACCGAGGTAGGGATGTAAAGCAGTTGCAGATTTTGTTAACGCTTGAAATACCGCCTGGGACTCCCTTTTTAGGCTCACCTCTGTGCCAGAATTGTAGGAAGCAATTGGCATGAGAAAAAGTTAGGTGTGATCAGAGGTTTGCAAGATGTGTACCTTATTACGTTATTACCCCTGGGTTGCGATGAAAAACTTAATTGCGATTGGCGGTTCTGGAGAAATCTCACTTTTAAGTTCACTCCTCCCCCAATAATGGGGATCCCACTGGCCAGGCCCTGGGACCACCTTCAGTTGACGTACATGTGCAGACTCCCATGACTCTGCCTCCTTTACCTCTTTAACTCCTTCCATGCTCATGAGGAGCCCAATTCGTCATAAGTCACAGTGGAGCTGTGCTCATGACGAGCTGGGCTCGTCATAACGGCCGTTGCCCGCCCATGCGCGATTGACTCCCCGCCTGTGCGGGAGAATTAATCAGGGGGCGGGGTTGTGACGAGCCCAGCTTGTCATGAGCACAGCTCCACTGTGACTCATGATGAGTTGGGCTCGTCACGAGCACCGCGGCGCTGCGGACCCCCCTCGCACCATGGGGGAATTACCCCTGCAGCGAAGGGGTTAACTGCTGCTTTCTGTGGCAAAATCAGATGTTCACAATGAGTAAGATCTTAGTCCCTGATTTGGAAGGTGGGCATGTTTGGGAGTCAGTGATATTGATGAGGGGTCATACAAGCACCTGAACATCACCCCCCAAAACTTTGGCATGGTGCTCCCCAACCTGTCAGAAGAGCATGACACAGCAAGGCAGTTCCTCTGGTGGCAACTGCAACTGCTGTGAGGCGGATCTGAGAAGGATCTGTGCATGCCTGCAGATGTCGCCTTTGGATTCTGCGGGCTGCGAGCAGGACTGCAGCCCTAGAGCAGGACTGCGGCCCCAGTGATGCTCGCAAGCATGCTAGAAATGCATACATTGCAGTAGGAGATTGTATCTATATTATATGAAAGCCTAGAAGTGATTGAACATTGTATTTCAGTGTTAGAGACATTGTGACACAGTTCACTTGCCAGAATAATCTAGGGAACTTTGGTTCTCTTGGACGACCTGAGACTCAGAGCAGATAAAAAAAACCTGTGTGCCCTGGTGCTGTTGGACCTCTCCGCGGCATTTGATACGGTCAATCACGACCTACTGCTGTCGTGGATGTGGGACCTCTGCATCCAGGGCACTGCCCATGCCTGGCTGACATCTTTCCTTGGTGACCGGGTTCAGAGGGTGCAATTAGCTGACCTAGTATCGGAGGCAGTGGGTCTCACATGTGGAGTTCCTCAGGGCTCAGCCTTATCACCCCTTCTATTTAACGCCTACCTGCAGCCCCTGATCTCAGCACTAAATCAGATGGACTGCAGTATCTATAACTACGCCGATGATACGCAGATCATCATCCAAATTGACAATTCTTTAACAGCATATCCGAGAATGCAAAACATTCTAAAATTTACAGTCAATTGGATGACGGCCAATTCATTAAAAATAAATCCCGACAAGACTGAGGTACTTGCAATTACGACTGCATCCAGCCCTTGGAATGATCTCTTGTGGCCCACTGAACTGGGGCCCTCCCCAGTACCAGCAGAAGCAGTAAAAAGTCTAGGCTTGTACATAGATGCCAAACTCACTATGTCATCCCAGGTCTCAGCTGTAGTGGGCACCTTTGTGGGCCTAATGAGACAACTGCGTAAGCTCTCCCCCATTCTGACGATGGACACACTCAGAAGAGCAGTATCAGCTCTGATCCTGGCACGGCTGGACTATGGCAAAGTCCTGTATGCCGGTATCTCTCAACAACTGCTGGCCAGACTGCAAATAGTCATGAACGACGCTGCCAGACTAATTTTTAACAAACCAAGAAGGACTCATGCCACTCCTCTCCTTCACAAGCTCCATTGGCTGCCGGTAAGACAGCGGACTAAGTTCAAGGGCCTGTGCATTACGCATAAAACCTTGTACGGGCAAGCCCCAAAGTACATCAGAGAACGTCTAGTTCTGTACGTTCCCAGCAGGAATTTACGCTCGGCAGATGTCGCACTGCTGGGCTGCCCTCGGTTCAAACTATCCTCTCTAGGAGGGCGTGCATTCTCCTACACAATCCCCATCGCATGGAATAATCTTTCAGAGAGCTTGCGCAAAGAAACGAGTCTACTACCCTTTAGAATTTTTTTTTTAAACTTTGCTGTTTCAGGAGGCATGGGGCAGTGCCTAACTGGCCCTCCAACTGGTACTGTGTGCACCCTCTGACAAGCGCTTAGAGGCCCCTGGGTGATAAGGCGCTCTATAAATCCAAAATACAATACAATACAATACATTGGTTTTTCATGTATAGTATTTAGGTGTGTGTTCATAGTAAAAGCAACGGCTGGACATACTTCACTAAGTGTTAATATTCAGTTTTATTAAGTTCTGACTATCCTTCTTTACCGTGGCCCAAATCCATGATGAGAATCTAATTTTGGATAATACACTTTCTATGAAAGATCAAGCATTCACAGTTTTAAGCATAGGTTTCTACATTATTTTTTTTTTTTGCAGTTATGTAGCGCATACTTGGCCAGAGGGCATACAGCACTTTACAAGAGGTCCAGCCTTCACTGCATGATTTTTCATTTTTTAGACACCACAAGCTTAGCAATTTGGCCAGAAACACAGGATTTGTTTGGGCCAAGGTCAGGATTCGAAGGTGGTTTCACAGATCCAAAGCAAGTCACTCTAGCCACTAATCCACACCTCGACCCCATTGGTACCATCCTAAAAAAATCCTCAAATTTCTTACTTGTCCCATAAAAGTTTCAACTTGTTATTGTGCAGTAATGCCTAGACTTAATTTTTTGGGAGGGCTTAATCTAGTAATCAACGGGTATAGTGCAAACACTATAAAATGCAGCAGCCAATCTAATCTATCGCCTTTGTAGACAATACCACGTGTCTGCAGCCATGATAAGTCCTCACTGGCTTCTAATCAGAGAATGACTTCAATTTCAATCCTTATACCTAGTTCATGGATCATTAGTTGGAAAAGGCATGGCCTTCCTCCCACACCACCTATTCAAAACATACTCTCCTAAAAAGTGTGCTCTGTTAATCAAGGTCATCTCTACGTACTAAGGGCCAGTAAATCGAGATGATATAGTCCAACCTTTTCGAGCGGTGCAGTTAAACTCTGAAATGTACAATCTCCAGACCTAAAGGTATTTGAGGACCTAGCTATTATCATTTTTGCTCTGAAACACACTTGTTTTGCCAGACTTACTCTATTGCTTTCCTAACCTCTTGTCGATTGTTCTGTTGCTGGGCAAATTCTTCTCTTCACTAAGAGATCATGTTGACGGTAAAGTTGTACCTTAAAAAAAAACGTTAAGATGGCATAACATAATGTCCTGGAGCATGTCTTGGACTAGTCTGTCTTGCTAAATGATTGTCCTAGGTATTGGGTTTGGATCCAACAGTATGGTAAAGCCCGAGAACCACACAAATCCAGATTGCAACAGCAGGGGCAGAGTAACCCTTGATTGACTTGAGACCCTAAAACCACGGGCGGACAGTAGGTTTTTTGGGACGGGTTCCCAGAAGAGTAGAAAACACTACAATGTTTTGAACTAGTTCCAGACCATTCGCATGGCAATGGGCTCAGTACTCCCCAAAAGTTTGCAGGTGTAGGAGAATGAATTTTTCCACAGGGCAAACATTTTCCCCATTAAGAGAAAAAAAAATACCGACTAAAAAAGGCAATTGCACAAAAGTAAAGGGTTTTTCACATGTGCATGTTGACAAGATGGGGACTTCGTAAGACCCTTTGTGAGTCTTCGTAAGGAAGTCGAATGTTGATGTCGAGACCTGCACTGGACCAGGATACCAAGGTAAAACTTCAACTTCATCTAAAATATAATCAATAGAGAAAGCATAAAGTAATGAGGTAGTCAATTAGCAGACAAAACAAAACGTTAAGGGAGGGCCCTAGGGAATATTTTCAGACCTGGCATGGACACAGCCCCCAATTATAACTTCATTACATAAACAATGTCCACGGCTCTAAATGCAAAAAACTACTACCTCGACAAAGATGTGATCTGAAAAACCGCAAAGGATATAAAATTTGTAAGTAATCCTGGAATTCTCCTAAAAAGTAAGTATACCTTTCATTCACCACACGGTACCGCCCTGGTCATCATCTGGGATACTTTTTGACCTTAATTTGTTTAAACTGCTCTTTTTTGCTCTGCTTTTAATCTTGGGAAACAATAAAATACAGTGTTGCTCATTTACCCAATCTTAATTAACTTTTTTACACTCACATGCACTGCAATGTTTCTTTACCCATCACACTAGATCAACAGTTAACATCTGAAGGACCGTATGGTGAGTTATAATTTGATGTAGGACATTTCATCTAGTGCTGTGTTCATCATTTATGTCTCATAATGGGAAAGTCGAAAGGTATCCCAGATGATGACCAGGGCGGTACTGTGTGGTGACTGATGAGTATCCTTAAGTTTTAGGAGAGTTCCAGGATTACTTACACATTTTATATCCTTTGCTGTTTTTCAGATCGCATCTTTGTAGAGGGAGTAGTTTTTTGCATTTAGACCCATGAACATTGTTTATGTAATGTAGTCAATTAGCAATACTCATCATTAAAATAGTCAAAGTACAATTCTGCAAGAGGTCAGCCTTCGCAGAAAACAAAAGGAAAGAACTACATGTAAATCAAATACATTAATGCAGAATCTGCTCAGTTACAAAAAAAGATAAAGAACATAGTATAAAGTAAACAAACTGACATAGTCGGTTTCCAAAGAAAGTCGAGAAAAATCTGGCTTTGTTCCAAAATACAGCAGTTTTTAAACGATTTTAGAGCACAAACGCCACACATACTTCATGATTTATTATATCACGACGAGGTTGAGTTAGCAATCTATCAATTTATAGACCATTATTATTATGGTAAATAAGATGCTTCCAGAGACACATACCCACAAATGCATTATGTTGGGCAGGCTACGAGTAGCTAATTAAGGAAATTAATTCGCATTTTATGTGATACAAAAATACAATAGGTGTTCTGCTAATGAATGACACACAACTTCAGCGAGAAACCATGAAAGGCTACTGAATAGAGTAACATCCTGCACATGGTGTCCTCAACAGAGCACAAATACTATACTACAGAGAGCACAATACAAGCTCCTTTACAAATGACTTTGCTGAAATGGAAAAAACACCTAGAACAGAGAGAGATGGCTTGCTCACATAACATAAACATGCACTAGTATTATGATAATGTGACTAGCTGTCAATGCAAGCTTTTGAGGCCTATTCATGCTGACTAAACCATGTCTAAATTAGGCTGTATTTTATAATTCGTGACAACTTTCCTTCGATCACTTTACACAATTGCATATGTGGGGTACTGCAGAAAACCGCGGCAGTCGTAGATTTTCTTGGGAATATATACATATTCTAACTTGCATATGTGGGGTACTGCAGGAAACAGCGGCAGTCATAGATTTTCTTGGAAACATATGCATATTCTAACAATCTGTAAAAACGGCACCCACGAGAACTAGTAAAGCTGCAGCTGTAGATTTACGAATTATTTTGTGAATTTGCCCCTCATTTTCCGGTGATTCGCATGTCCCACGATGGCTTCCTTTCACAGGATGTCACTCCTTGGAACCCGTGAAGTGATTGCGTGTGCGAGTGGGCCACGAGCCTCCGCATCGAATCCGAACTTTTTGCTTCTTTATTCATTTTTAAAGTACCGCAGTGTTGTACTGCCCGGCGCCTCGGCTCCCCAGATCATACACAATTACCTTCATTAATTGCGTCGCCACTGAGTCGTGTCCAAAATGCCGAGGTTTGGAGAGGCGGGAAGGGATAACATGGGAGCGCGTGCCGCCAACGAGCCTCCCCTGCCGTTATCCTGGGAAATGACGCCGCGTGCTAGAGTGTGCCTGTCATTTTGTTTATCAGGCGCGAGCACGGTGATGTGCACCAGCAACGCACCTTTGGACCCTGCTCCTAGGAAACGAGACAAGTAAGAACCCGAAGGGTTTACCCGTCTGCAAATGATTTAGCATGTTGAGTTCCTACAGGACAGTAAGTGACTGAGAAGCCCTCACTTTGGAGTAGAAAGATTAAATGCTTCATTGTGCGTAGTTTGACCGGCAGGTGTCTGTCTGCTCAGGTTCGATCTGTGAGGGTCTTCCGTGGATGGGCACAGTTGGGTATGATTGGGCAGCTGAGGACTTGTGCTGGTGGACAAGGTGAGGAGCTCACACTTGTGTTCAGTGTGAGACATTCGCGTGTGTGGGCAGGTTGAGGTGCTCGTGGTGGTGTGGTGTGGTGTGGTGTGAGCGAAGTGCACTGGAGCTGCCCCTCTTGTGCTAGAAGCTGACATTGGTAGACATTGTGAGGCTTTGGTGGCCAGTGCGAGCAGCTGACCTGGTGAAACAGTGCGAGCAGCTGGCCCTGGTGGAACAGTGCGAGCAGCTGGCCCTGGTGGAACAGTGCGAGCAGCTGGCCCTGGTGGGCAGTGCGAGCAGCTGGCCCTGGTGGAACAGTGAGCAGCTGGCCCTGGTGGAACAGTGCGAGCAGCTGGCCCTGGTGGAACAGTGCGAGCAGCTGGCCCTGGTGGAACAGTGCGAGCAGCTGGCCCTGGTGGAACAGTGCGAGCAGCTGGCCCTGGTGGAACAGTGCGAGCAGCTGGCCCTGGTGAAACAGTGCGAGCAGCTGGCCCTGGTGAAACAGTGCGAGCAGCTGGCCCTGGTGGAACAGTGCGAGCAGCTGGCCCTGGTGGGCAGTGCGAGCAGCTGGCCCTGGTGGAACAGTGAGCAGCTGGCCCTGGTGGAACAGTGCGAGCAGCTGGCCCTGGTGGAACAGTGCGAGCAGCTGGCCCTGGTGGAACAGTGCGAGCAGCTGGCCCTGGTGGAACAGTGCGAGCAGCTGGCCCTGGTGGAACAGTGCGAGCAGCTGGCCCTGGTGGAACAGTGCAAGCTGCTGGCCCTGGTGGAACAGTGCGAGCTGCTGGCCCTGGTGGGCAGTGCGAGCAGCTCACCCTGGTGTGCAGTGTGAGCAGCTGGCCCTGGTGGAACAGTGCGAACAGCTGGCCCTGGTGGAACAGTGCGAGCAGCTGGCCCTGGTGGAACAGTGCGAGCAGCTGGCCCTGGTGGAACAGTGCGAGCAGCTGGCCCTGGTGGAACAGTGCGAGCAGCTGGCCCTGGTGGAACAGTGCGAGCAGCTGGCCCTGGTGGAACAGTGCGAGCAGCTGGCCCTGGTGGAACAGTGCGAGCAGCTGGCCCTGGTGGAACAGTGCGAGCAGCTGGCTCTGGTGGAACAGTGCGAGCTGCTGGCCCTGGTGGAACGGGGCGAGTAGCGGGCAGTGTGAGCAGCTGGCCCTGGTGGGCAGTGCGAGCAGCTGGCCCTGGTGGGCAGTGCGAGCAGCTGGCCCTGGTGGGCAGTGCGAGCTGCTGGCCCTGGTGGGCAGTGCGAGCTGCTGGCCCTGGTGGGCAGTGCGAGCAGCTGGCCCTGGTGGGCAGTGCGAGCTGCTGGCCCTGGTGGGCAGTGCGATCAACTGGCCCTGGTGGAACGGGGCAAGCGGATGGCCCTGGTGGAACGGGGCAAGCGGATGGCCCTGGTGGAACGGGGCAAGCAGCTGGCCCTGGTGGAACGGGGCAAGCAGCTGGCCCTTGTGGGCAGTGCGAGCAGCTGGCCCTGGTGGAACAGTGCGAGCAGCTGACCCTGGTGGGCAGTGCGAGCAGCTGACCCTGGTGGGCAGTGCGAGCAGCTGGCCCTGGTGGAACAGTGCGAGCAGCTGGCCCTGGTGGAACAGTGCGAGCAGCTGGCCCTGGTGGAACAGTGCGAGCAGCTGGCCCTGGTGGGCAGTGCGAGCAGCTGGCCCTGGTGGGCAGTGCGAGCAGCTGGCCCTGGTGGGCAGTGCTTGGTGGGCAGTGCGAGCAGCTGGCCCTGGTGGGCAGTGCGAGCAGCTGGCCCTGGAACAGTGCGAGCAGCTGGCCCTGGTGGAACAGTGCGAGCAGCTGGCCCTGGTGGAACAGTGCGAGCAGCTGGCCCTGGTGGAACAGTGCGAGCAGCTGGCCCTGGTGGAACAGTGCGAGCAGCTGGCCCTGGTGGAACAGTGCAAGCAGCTGGCCCTGGTGGAACAGTGCGAGCAGCTGGCCCTGGTGGAACAGTGCGAGCAGCTGGCCCTGGTGGAACAGTGCGAGCAGCTGTCCCTGGTGGAACAGTGCGAGCAGCTGGCCCTGGTGGAACAGTGCGAGCAGCTGGCCCTGGTGGAACAGTGCGAGCTGCTGGCCCTGGTGGAACGGGCGAGTAGCGGGCAGTGTGAGCAGCTGGCCCTGGTGGGCAGTGCGAGCAGCTGGCCCTGGTGGAACGGGGCAAGCAGCTGGCCCTGGTGGAACGGGGCAAGCAGCTGGCCCTGGTGGAATGGGCGAGTAGCGGGTAGTGTGAGCAGCTGGCCCTGGTGGGCAGTGCGAGCAGCTGGCCCTGGTGGGCAGTGCGAGCAGCTGGCCCTGGTGGGCAGTGCGAGAAGCTGGCCCTGGTGGGCAGTGCGAGCAGCTGGCCCTGGTGGGCAGTGCGAGCAGCTATCCACGGTGGGCAGTGTGAGCAGCTGTCTAGGGTGGGCAGTGTGAGCAGCTATCCACGGTGGGCAGTGCGAGCAGCTATCCACGGTGGGCAGTGTGAGCAGCTGTCTACGGTGGGCAGTGTGAGCAGCTGTCCATGGTGGGCAGTGTGAGCAGCTGGAATTAGCATTTGTGTGCAGTGACTGGAGATTGCACTGACGGGCAGTGGAGGCGATTGCAGTGGTGGGCAGTGGGGGCTATCACATGTGTGTGCAGTGGCAGGCGTCTGCACTTATGCGTCCAGTGGCAGGCGTTTGCACTTATGCGTCCAGTGGCAGGTGTTTGCACTTACTGGTGGGCAGTGTGAGGAGCCGGCACTGGTGGGCAGTGAGAGGAGCGGACACTGGTGGGCAGTGAAAGAAGCTGGTCCTGTTTGGCAGCGCTAGAAGTCAGCTAATGGGCATCATGAGGAGCTATCCATGGTGGACAGTGCTGGAACAACCACTGGTGAGTGATGTAAGGCGCTATACGCGGCGGCGGAGGGAAGCTCTGGGAGCAGGCACGTGTACTACGTGTGAGGTGCTGGTACTGTGGGCCTCATGCCCCTTGCACTGGTTGGCATTGCAGCGCCTTGTACTGATGGGCAGTGAGCAGTTTTCACAGTTTTGGATACTTTTAGCCAGAGGCTTTCAATCCAGCCCTTGTCACGAGCTCGAGGTTCACACCCATATATTCTCCCAAGCGCCTAGAGACAATGAAGCACGCATTCTGTTCTCTACAAAAGATGACGCGTGCGGTCGCCCGGTGCACTGATCTGTCCCATTACGCCCCGGACGCCTCTCATCTTTATTTATCCAGAGCTTTCACGCCTCAGTCAACCTGTAGTAGGAAATTTCTAATTTGATGCAGGCGACCTTTCCTTTTTAAATTTCGACACATATTGTATCACCTATAAGAAGGGAAACTAAGCTGGGAAGCTTAAAAAAAATTATGCAAAGCATAATATGAAGCATCGCTGGGGAAAGAATTGGCATTTTTTAATAGTGTATATTTGTATAATTCAAACATTGGAGCAAAATCGCAACCCTGAACCAGAGGTTTCTAATTACTCAGAACATAACATGGAACAGAACACAATACAACATATGTTGCTGTTAACAAGTGAAATTGTTAAGTAAAGTACTTAGGTTGGTATTTCTAGACAGTAGGTTCAATGTAATTATTTTTGTGACCACGCGGTTCTTTTTAGTGCACAAGTCTAGTATACATTGTCAGGATTGATTGCAGGATTTTGGGTATTTTAAGCAAAGTGGAAAAAATGTCACCCAAGTCCACGGCCGGTGAGCCCTATTTTATGAACAGTGTGACCCAAAGTAGTGAGCGAGGATGACATTTTTCAGGAGGGTTTTGTTAGACGAGTGGACCAGCAGGAAAAGTTTGTAAAAATATGGCTAAACAGTGCAATTTATGGACTAAAAAGACAGACCTTTTACAGGTAGAAGCATCATTTGAAAAGGATCTGTTGTGGCTCCTGAACATAATAATTGCAGAGGAATCTTTTATTTGAATAATACAGTGTGTTTTATAATGCGAGTGAAAAGCTGAAAACAACATTTCAAATGCAAATGAGGTAACCTGAGGTGTTTCGCTCTAGCCATTAGAGCCTGCAAACATCTCAAGGTAACTTTATTGCATAGGAAACGTTTCGGATAATCCACAGGAATTTTTGCAGTTAAAAATCAGGTTCCAAATCGGTGTTTCATAAAGTCACATTACGCGTTAGTCCGCAGGAAAGTCAGTGTTTCTTCGTGTTAGTCTGCATGTTCATTTATTCACAGGAGGACAGGGACCTTTAGGTGCTGGAGTATGTCAGTGGAAACTTTGACTTGCAGGAGGAGTAGGAAAAATAAATCCGGGATCCTAGATCTTGGAAGGCCTTTACACCTTCCCATTCCAAGCAATCTTTTTTTTAGGTACTATTTTCGGTAAAGTGTCGACTGTAGACCCCTGTTGAACTAGAATCTAATCTGACTTCCAGGAATGTCTGATATGTGTTCTAAGTAAGCAAACTTAGCAGAAACAACATTTCTATTATTTTCTGGAAATGATGTATGGGAAATCCTTTTAAACCCCCGCAAGGTGCCAGGTACCCCAAGTAAGTGGAAAGAAAATTTAAAGAAGTCCTCTGCCATGTTAAATAAATAGAGCTAACTCTGTTTGTCCCACGCTTTCAGCCAGTTCATATTCCCTGGGTACCGGGGACACGTTAAGCTGTTAGAACTAGCTGAGCAGTTTAAAGCCTATTCAAAGTTATAGGTTTCCACCAGGCTATAGCAGAATTACAATTGGAGAGCACCGACTGCTGTAGATTAACTTTGAGACTCACAGAGAGTATGGTTTTGACATATTTGTATTCCGGCCTTCTTTCTAACCACGGGTGTTCATTACAGCTTCTTTGACAAGTGAACATGTCGAGACAGGAGTATCCAATGATGCACCAAGTCTGGTGTGCTGAGTTGAGATGAGAAATGTTCCGGACATCTCCATGTGACCTGAGTCCTTGCTGCTCAATATGGCCTGGTATTGCCGAGTCCCCTCCTATTAGAGGATTTGTTTGAAACCCTCAAATTCCCCTCCAGACAGGGGACCCAGGTGGGATGTTTGCAACCCCTCCTCTGAAGCATTGATAATAACACATCCAAAGACAATACCTTGGATTAAGGGTCGGATAACCGCGGCCGTATTTTATTAAAATAATAAAGCATTATTAAAATTCATAACACAACACATTTTTATGTACGTAGAAAACTAAAACCTATTCCATGATACGTCAAGTACACATATTTACACATCTTTTATGGCTAACCTTAACATGAGTCTAATACATACCCATACCTAACATAAAACTGGAACTATGTACACTTTGTTTTCTGTGTATCCTGGATGAGCCTACGTGCAAGGTCATGACTGTTCCCAACTACTTGCCCAGCCCCCCTTTAACGGAGTGACCTTGCGCATGAGGCCCATGTGCCCATTAGATTCCTTTCTGTGGGCACGCCCTGCACCCTTCCACACTATCTCCCAGGGGCTGATGTTATGACACGTTGGCGCCCATGCACCTGCGCAGGGGTTGGGCCAAATTGCCTGCTGGAAGCGGAACTTCCTTACCCCTGCAGCCTTCAGCCTACTGGCTGTAAGCGCCCCCTGGAGTGTGATGAGGAACCACTGTCCTCCCACCAGGAGTCCCCCTTAAACAATGGGATGCCTACTAAGCGATGTAAAATTTGACCTAGCAATCAAGAAAAAGAGGAGGCTTCCTGTCCTCTGGCGTGTCGGCGGCGAGGAGCTGAGTGGTGGGCAGAGTGGCGAAGAAAGAGACTCTTTTCCTGCTCTGCCGCTCTTTTTAACTCCTTCGACGCTCATGACGAGCTGAGCTCGTCATGAGCCACGGCGCTCCGGTGCTCATGACGAGCTCAGCTCGTCATGGCCCGTGGAACGCTCGGGTGCGGAGCGTTCCACAGGAGTCAATACACCTGTGACGAGCTGAGCTCGTCATGAGCATGGGGGCGCTGTGCCTGGCCCCCTCCCCCCCAGCACAGCAGGGGAATAACCCCCGCAGTGAAGGGGTTGGCCCCCAAGAACTGAAAATATTCGGTGCCAGCGAGATCCGGGACCGATTCCCTTACATTGCCCCGGAAGAACTTTGACCGTTTCCGGGGCACTGCCTGCGCTGACCAATGGACGAGAGGGGGGGCGGGCTTGAGCGCGTCCTCCAACCGCTGGCCAGCTCCCCCCGTGCAAGTGTCCCGGGGACCCGCACAACAGCCATATTAGCAGCGCGACCGAGTTCCCGGTGGCGCTTTCTGAGTTGTCCCAGTTGAATGTGTGTATACCCCTTCCAAGCGTATCTAGTAATGTGGTCAGCTAAGAAAGCAAACCTGACCTTGCAGTCCATGCTAACTTTTCTGTTAACTGAATAGCAAGGGTAGCGCTAGTCCTACCCCCTGGCTAGCAATAATTGACGTCTCTAGGCCCGTTGCATCGTTCGCCTCCACCCCTGCCCAGTCAGATTCCTAAAACATGTTTTCGTGCTCAGACCTCTAAGAAGCACCATATGTGGCCGTCCAGTCGCTGTAGCAAGACTTAAAAGGGCGTGACCAACGTGCATGGGAAGGTAGAGCGTCTCCATCCAAAGCAGTTACCTTTGTCATGGTGCCAGTCCATGTTATTGTGTGGGACAAAGAAGGCTTTTGCAGTTGTAAACAAAGCGCAGTCAGTTTTCCATCAGGCCTGGCTCAGCCGCTGTTTTCCCTGGTTCCAATGTGGTCGCGAGTGACGTGGCCTGTGAGTCCCAACAAGGCGTCCTCTGTGGGCGCGCGGGCACAATGGCAGGCAGGAAATCTCGCCACGCCGGACTTTCCTGCTCCGAGGCGCCGTGTTTACCGAGCGAGAACAATACCTGCGTGCAAACAGCGGAGCGAAATGTCAGCCTGAGCCCGAGCACGGGCCCCGCCCCCAAGCTGACGAGCACTGCCTGTTTCTTTATTGTGTTCAATAGAGCGCAAACACCTCGGCCTTTGGGCACTTTAGAGCGCTTTGAAACATCGAAAAATGCAGAAGCCTAAAGTATACCTTTTATGTGGTGAATAAGGAACATGGTGGGCAAGTGTATACTTTTAGGCAAGCACTCTGTGCCTCGTTTGAATGTGTGTCTGGTTAGGTGTAACTTCAGCAGGTCTAAGATTTGTAGCTGAATATTAATGGCGCTGGTGAATAGGAAAGAAACGTCTGGAGGTCAAACCTGCTCGGTACTGGTAGCCTGCCTCTGGAACAGACTTTCATTCCCATGAACATGGAATCAGATTAGGGTGACCAGAATCCACTAACCTAGAATTGGGATACCATTTTTCGTTGCTCTCCTGATATAAAACTCATACTACAAGGTACTAAAGGTAACAGAATTAAACTTTCCCACGTTATTTGTTATGCTATGTTATAATTTTTATGTTGTTATGTTATAATTTATTTCTATAGCGCTCGGCTACTCAGGAAGAGTGTCCCGGCGCTTTATTAAGGCAGCTCAGTGTGACAACATAACACCAGTAAAGACAACATAACACCAGTATTTTCAGTGATAATTAAATTATTTTCAGAGGACTGCTAATTAATCTTGCACTTGCCTCTATCTGTGTTGAGTCGGCCACCACTGAAACCAGAATGTGTGTTAAATTTACGAAAATTGCTAGGACAGATGGTTAAAAACTGGAACGGTCCTGGCAAATTCGGAACATCTGGTCACCCAAAAACAAATGCAACCTTGCAACATGATGATTTTTCTGCGCTTTTCTACTGGGATTGCTTCATCTGTACGTACCATGCCACCATCCGCCTAAGTGCAACAGGCCGTTCCCTCCTTGTCCACTTCCTTGTTCTAGTCATTAGTCCGCGAGGAGAGTCCATCTCTGTGCTCCTATTTCACTTTCACAATAGAAATTAATAGACCTCCCATTATCCATTGGTTTGAAACTCTGCCCACCCCGAAGACATTTGTTCCATCCTGATTCCAAAGGTTCCGTAAAGGATCACGATTGAGAAAGCGGAAGTGATCATGGATGTGCACTTTTAGCCTCGCTGCTCTTCGTTTCTTCTTCCGTCAGATGGCTAATGCTGTGAACTAGGAGTGTGTGAAATGTGCCTAATTTGCTTTTGCCTAATCACAGGGAATTTCAGAAAAGTACACCGAATAACTCCCAAATATGTGGGATGCAAAACTGACGTTTGGTGCCATATTTTAGCATGAAATGCAATGGGAAGATACAAAAAACACAAGCCCCGCAAACAGCAGCTGCCTGCGTTTTGGTTGTTAATGTTTTGTTGCTGTGCACTCACGCAAAATTGTTGTTGTGAGCGGAGTGTAATTACGTGACTTGGTTCAATAGTGTCATTTTGGGAATTTCATGTAACAAGAGTAATGCAAAGTTTCCGAATATACATAAGCCAGAATAATGGAAATTATGCCTGGGCCTAATATGAAGATTTACAATTCATCCATCGCTGACTAGTGCTGTCACATCTACACTTTGTGGCTTGTAAATTGAAAGGGTAGGAATGCACAAGAAATGTTTATGGAGCAACATACCTCTTTTTGTTCAGGTTTCAAGGAGGCCTTCTACTTGGGCCCTTGGGCCCATCATTGATCAACTTTCTAGAAGGGTAATTCAAGAAGGAGGTGGAGCCAGCTTCATGCGATGAAGTGTTGCTTCTCTCCTTACTGGATGTGCTTGCTTTGCAAGTGGATACTTTGGGTACGCAGGGGGCCGCCAATAAAACTATTACTGAACGCTGAAAGGGAGTTAAGGCCTGATTTATAGTCTGGCGGACAGAGCAATGTCCGTTGGGATGGCGGAGGACATTACCTCTGCCATCCCGAGGGTACTTCACCTGGCAAATTCAGAGACGAATGGTGACCTAGCAGTCATCTCTGTACATTGAAAGGAACTGCTGTCATGGCAATAATTAGGGTGAATGGTGTAATGTCCTTCCTCTTACGGCCCCTACTCTGTTGGTTATTTGGAGGAAGAGTTTGGTCGACGGAACCAATTGGGATCTGTCGACAGAATACTTAAGGTCTGCCCATCTGCAAATAAGGCAGGCGGGCTGAGGGTTTTGGTGGGCCTGCTGATCCATCCTGTTTGCGATGGAGTACCCTGAATGCTAAACTGTAAATCAAGCCTTGAATCTTTTAGAACCTTATGTCCTCAGATTGCTAAAGAGATTCTCTCTGTCCTACCCTAGGGTGAAGTAGCTGTTTCAGAGATGGGAAATGGCCGTAGCTTATGCGTAAGCTATTGGCTCTGTCAATTTTTTTAAAGTCACGCTGTACAGCAGCACGCTGAAAGTTAAAATAAATAAAACTCGCCATAGTATTTTTTTTTTTTAACTTGCAGCATGTCTGTTGTACAACATGACTAAAAACATTGGCAAAGGCAGGGGGCTTTGTCAATGCTTGTTCTATTTTAGGCCGTGTTTGTAGGCACTAGCTCAAGCTGTTACAATTTGGAATGAGATGCAGTGACGTACACTCACAGCATAGAATTTGTGTAATACATGACTTATAATGCTTGTACAATGTACAGTAGAGCTTTGCAGACATGACTGTCACACATGCAGACCCTTCCCTGTTTTATGCTCGAAGTTAATTGCTGCACTACCATGAGTTCAATGTGCTGGATTGTGCAAGTGTGCAAGCATGGGGCATTGCTTGTGGGCTCGAGCGGCCCTTTCAATGTTTCGAGGTAAATCTCGCACTTTTACTTCTAGGTTGTAAATTGAATTCCTGTGATAAGGTAATCTGATAAAATCATTTGAAGAAGCTTTGCTTTCTGAACAACTGATGTACAGGAGCTTTGCTTTCTGAACTGATGTACAGGCAACAAGTGCGCTCCCTTAGCACACGCAGAAGTCTGGTGAACCACGAGTAGCAGACAGACTGATTGTCTTGCCCGCAGAAAGAGTCCGGACAGCAGCGGTGTAAAAGGACAACATGCACAGATTAGTTACATCAAGTGAACCCAGGAGTGCACACTCGCCTCACATATAGAAAATGAATTTCACACGTTGAAGTGGTGCTAACTACATCTCCCCGCCATCACGCCACAAACATGCGAGGAACCATCTACACAATACCAGTGCAAGCTTCCCTCCAGTACAGAAAAGGTGTGGTGCACGAGCACTGTCAGAGCAGGCTTCTCTGTAAGCAGCGCTGAGGAGCATTAGTACAAGCTTCCCTCCAGTACAGAAGAGGCTAGTGCACCATCAGAGCAAGCTTCTCTGACAGTAGTGCTGACAAGCACCAGTGCAAGCTTCCCTCCAGTACAGAAGAAGTTAGAGCACCATCAGAGCAAGCTTCTCTGACAGTAGTTCTGACCAGCACTAGTGAAAGCTTCCCTCCAGTACAGAAGAAGTTAGAGCACCATCAGAGCAAGCTTCTCTGACAGTAGTGCTGACCAGCACTAGTGCAAGCTTCCGCCCAGTACAGAAAGTTAGAGCACCATCAGAGCAAGCTTCTCTGACAGTAGTGCTGACTAGCACTAGTGCAAGCTTCCCTCCAGTACAGAAGAGGTTAGTGCACCATCAGAGCAAGCTTCTCTGACAGTAGTTCTGACCAGCACTAGTGCAAGCTTCCCTCCAGTACAGAAGAAGTTAGAGCACCATCAGAGCAAGCTTCTCTGACAGCAGTGCTGACCAGCACCAGTGCAAGCTTCCCTCCAGTCCAGAAGAGGTTAGTGCACCATCAGAGCAAGCTTCTCTGACAGTAGCACAAGAAGTTCCAAAAACCATTCCCTTTTACACAGAGAACTATTGCAGCACACGAAGAAGCAACTGTACAAACTCACAAGCAAAGACCAAAGCAGTTCAAGCTTCCCTCGAGGACACAAAGCAGATGCAAATAAAGAGCTGTGACCTGAGGTCACTTGAGGGACATAACTGGAACAACTAGGGTAGAGGCAGGGAGAACTTGCTTCACACAGGCAGAAAGGGTACAATATACTGCTGTACAACACGGACAGCTGAATTGGAGGTAGCCATAACAATACCTTGGATAGATTTGAAAGCTTTGCATTCCCTTCCACACACCAGTGCAGGCTTCCTCCACACACAGAGAACAGGCACCCCACACCTACTCACAACCGAGAGAGCAACAGTAGTGCGAGATTCAGTCGCGTACGTGACTAGTTAACCGGCTGTGCACGCGGGCAGCAGTGCAAGCTTAACACACACAGCTAGTAGCATGGGCAGAAACCGAACTGGTGCAGCACGGAAAGCGGCCGCTCAGGATTTCCTCACACACATCGACAGTGCGCAAGTAGCTTCTTGTGTGTCCACTTTACTCACAACAAATGGACTACGGCAGCCAGCAGTGCCCCTTCCTTCACACAGAAATGGTGTGCTGTACACACACTCTCACTCGCCCCCCAGACACATGCGCACAGTACAAAGTAAGTGCAAGTTTCACTCAAGAAGGCAGAGCACGACAGCCTCAGCGCACAATCCGCCCTCTAAGGAACAGACATTACATTCATCACGCACAGAACATGCACAGCATACGTCAGTGGTGTAAGCTTTCCTCACACACACAGCCGTGGCAGCACCAGAACTATCCTCATGCACAGGCAGGGCCCGGGGCATCACAGGCAGCTGAAGTGCAAGCATCCGCGGGGGAAGCTTCCTTCACAGAAACAGAGGTGCAGTAAAGTTAGCTGTGCACAAGCTTCCTCCACACATAGAACAGAGGCAGCACCATAAACATGCCCATATACATGGCAGGGGCATCACAAACAGCTAAAGTGCAGTCCTCGTTTTCTCGGGCATCAGTGGTGGAAGCTTCCTTCACAGAAACAGAGGTGCATCACCACCCCCTTTTGTACCGCTTTTGGCCGCCATAAGTGTGGCAGGGAATGCTCAGACGTGAGTCCCTTGCTCACTTTGCCACTGGATTCAAGCAAGCCGGGCTGAAGACGGCTGGAATGCCAGAAACCGGTCCTCGGAAGCTTATTTCCGGTCCAGGGAAGGCATGGCTTGGCAGTTCGGGCTGGACTGTTCCCATGAGGCACAGGGTCAGACTGATTTGCATATAGCCATGTCTGAACTGGGGTGGCAGAGTGGGCTAAAGAACGGTGATGGATTAAACCCAGATCTTTTGACTGGGTGTGAGGGTTTGATTGATTCAGATGCTCCGTCCATCACCACCCCCTTTTATACAGGGCAGGGGCATCACAGGAAGCTAAAGTGCAGTCCTCGTACGCTCTGGCATCAGTGGTGGAAGCTTCCTTCACACAGAATCACAGGAGCATCAAAGTTAGCTGTACACACTCACAGCCAGAACGGGTAATGCACAAGCCGCAGCAGGGCAGGCTTTCCTTGCACATAGACAAGCTCACGCAGCATCAGAGCACCTTCACTCGCACACAGCTTGGGTTCACGCTCAGGCTGCACTGTTTCTACTGGCCGTCTTCCAAGTCTTTCGATGGGAATCTGATGTTTCGCAACTTCGCCATCTCTGCCAGGTATTGGTGCTCCCACCGAGACCCACTGCTGGAAGAAAACAATGCACGCTCTTGTGCGCCCTTGTCTAACTGTTTAGCAACACTGCATGCAAGGGAGTGCAGGGCCCACAGTCTGTAATACCTGACCAGTGAATAAGACGTTTTGTTGGTAAATCACTGATTCCTGGCATTAAAAACCCTGCCGTTTAGTCCTATTTGTAGCGTGGACTTGCCTGGTGGAGGGGAGAAGAGAGGGGGGGGGGGGGGGAGGTGCGTTGGCAGATTGAGTGACAGCAGGTGCCTGTGGGCAGTATTGCCGCCGAATAATTGGCGGGGCCAAGCCCCAGGTTCCGTGAGCAGGCCCGTCGAGGCCAGATGCTGAGCACGGGGTACCCTGACGTTTGAGAGAATATATGATCAAATCCCGCATTCTTTTTCTTTGCGGGGTATCCAAACGCGGTCGTTATTACAACCGCGTTGTGATTCCGCATACCATTACTCCGCAAGTCGTAACAACGACTTGCGGAGGGGGGGCGCTTGAAGTTGGAATATTATAATTTACTATTCCAAGTCTAACCTGTGCGGACACTAGAGAAGGTGTTGGATTTTAAATCCAACACCCCGCCCCTCCCCCCCCCCCCCCCACAAGTCCTTGTTCCGACTTGCGGAGTAATGGTATGCGGAATCACAATGCAGTCGTGATAATGACCACAATGTGATTCCCCGCCCAGATAAAGTTTTGTTGTAAACGTTGTTTACCCATTAATCTTGTATAGCGCCAACCGACCAGCACTGGATACTCTAGTGGGCCCCATGAAAAGGAGGGTACAAGTCCTGAGGTGGCGTCTAATTATAAAAGCCAATGATGTCACTTCATCATAGAATAAGCTGTCACAGCTTGCCATTATCAATCCAAGTGAAGATACACACTCTGCAATGTTTGTTACATATGCTTGTAAATATGTGATTTACAAAATGTTTTCATATAAAATCCACCTGACTGGCATGAAAGGGTGCCCTGATAATGTGCTACAGTAACCGAACACATTTATTTCTAGCTTCCCCTCACTGCAGAGCAGTGAAGGATGAATACACAAGTCTTCAATAAAAAGATGCAAGCATCTATACACCTTCATTCATACCCGCCATGCAATACAACACAAACTGAGCAAAGCACATATTACATTAACAAGTTGTGTGCGTTCCAATTGGAACTCAAATTAATATCAATGATGACTTGTGAGAAATTCACGTATTCTGATACATTATATTGGTTGTGCAATGAGGCTCGAGTGCAAAGTTACATGCAGGGATGCCAGAGGTTTGTGAATGTTTGTGTTACTGACCTGTTTGTGATTTGGCTGCTTGAACACTATGCAAAACAACTGTAACGAACTCTTACCATCAACTGTAAATGTGAAAAGAAAGTGTACATTTATTTTAACTTTTGTAAATCCCATATTAAAAGTAGTTGATCGTATACATGACAAAAATGACGTCTTAAATCAAAGAGGAGATAATCTTGGTCGGTGCATTTAGAGGAGTGAGTTCCATCAATTAAAACCTCTTTAGCATCAAGTGTCCTGTTGCTTGGGTGCTGTCTGGTAAGCGTAGCCTCATGTGAGTCTGACACCTGCACTCCATTTTAGATACATAGATTGCTCTCGCACGTTGCCCTTCTGCAGTGCTTAATTTGTAAATATATAAGCGCCAGGCCACTGCAGCTTGCACCACCCATTACGCCTGCTACTAATAATCATACTCCTACAAGTGTGACATTTTAGAGTTTTACAGGCCCGCATTGCTATGGCTTGGGCGACAGGTATTGGTAATTTTTTTAGTGTATATTGAATTAATAAGCAACAGGGCAATTTGACAAACAGGGCCACCATGTGGCAGACTGTCATAAGTACCGGTGCTGACAATTAAGTGCTAATGCCGAGCACAGGAAACCACTGGCTCAAATTAAGCAAAGCCCTTCTGTAAGCAGAATGGGGGTTGGGAGCACACTGCCTCACAGTCCCAGCACTGTACGTCCATTTGCATCCTGGTAAATGCAGTACACAGTTCAAACTTATTTCAAAATTAGCTTGAGTTTTTCACCAAAGTTGGTGCAGACATTGCTGTATATCTCTTGACACGTATTTCTGGGTTGAGGCCATCATCAGAGAGCAGCAGTTTAGGAGAGCAATGAAAAATCATCTGGGGTTAGTGGAAATGTTGCCAAGTTCCTCTCAGGTCACAGTACCACTCACAGGCACACAGGTGCAGCTCCAAAGCTTGTCAGCTAGCTGAATAGGGGTTGGGAGCACACTGCCTCACAGTCCCAGCACTGTTCGCCCCTTTTTAGTCCTAGATTTTTGTCTTGCGAGCTTAGGGCAAAGGGTGAGCCTCTGGCTAGCAAAGCCTCCAGGACCCGGAAAAATGTACTAAAGGCTGGTACCCAAGGCCCTCCCATTGGAATAAAGGTTTTTGAACGTTCTGAAGAATATGGCTACATTGTGATCTAGTAAAGCTTTTTGTTTTCGAGGGTCATGTTCTTGGAGTGGGAACCACAGACATGTTTGTAAGACCATGGGGCATATTACAGTACGTGCCCCCAGGGGAGCAGTGGGCATTTGTGCCTGTTTTCCTGCGCTCCCGGTACACTTCGGTGTTACAGAAGTGGCCGCAGATACTTGTGCTGGTACTGGTAAGATTTCAAGCAGTTGTTACCTCACTTGTATAGAAACATGACCCATGCCAATTTGCGGCTGTGCTACCAGTAGCACATTGATTGTGATAAGGGACACTGACTCGGTTTGATTTTGGAGCACCCAGTTAAAGGTGCGCTGTTGGACAAACCAGGACAGTGTGTTCTATCAATAGCCAGGCCAATGCTATAATTACATTGATGAACATCTGAAAAGGACCGCCACGCAGGTCCTCATCACTAGCAGGTTGGATTACGGGAACACACTTTATGTAGGATTCAATGCAGGCCTCCTGGAGAGACTTCAGACTGTACAAAACTCAGCTGCAAGACTTCTCCTTGACCTTCCTAGATGGACACAGGTCACACCTCACCTTAAGAACCTACACTGGCTCCGATCCAGAAAAGATGGCAGTTCAAAATCTTGACCCACACATTCAAAGCCCTGCACAATGAAGGACCAGCATGTATGAACAAGCACATTGTGACGGGGTGGACAAACCAGAGGAGGAAGTCAAGAATGTACGGGATTGGTGGGCTACCCCAGATGACTTACCGCCTCTTATCCCGTTTCAGAACGAGCCGTGGAGAACACAAAACATATCTTTTCAAGGAACTGAAGAGGAACAGAGTGCGGGCGCCTTTAATTGGAGTTTTGTCAATGATGAGACTCCTCCCACAATTGACGTCAGATGGTGCAGCCCGACCCAAGGGGAGGAATTCCAAAAGAGAGAGTGTGTGGTGAATCCTGAGGAGGAAGACGCGGCCTGGAGAGAGCAGGAGAGAAACCTGAGACTAACCGAAGGAAGAGACTGCAAGGATACGAGGTTGAGACCGGGAACTAGCACGGAGACGCCAGGAGGCCAACAACCCCACGAGTCGCCCTGCCACGATCCCAGGGGAGGAGCATGGCTGGAAGAGGTACGGGGCAAGGTGGCGGGTTGGCTTGGTCGTAAGGAACACCCGACAGAGTAAAACCCGCACTATATAAATCAAATCGAGCCCCTCTGTGTGTATATACGCTAAATTGTATATACTCCTTTATCGACACACCACCACGTGCACTGACCTTCACCTTTGTGTTTTTGTACAGCACGTGCACTCTGGGAGAGCTTGTGTTTCCTCACTCCCCTGGCCCCTGGTTTAGGTTAAAGCCTTATCGGACGGTTGTCCTGATTTTCTTTTCTTCGTTTGTTTTTCTTCTGGGTTGCTGCAATTATACTAAGGAGAACCCAAATCTGAAAAGAAAAGAAGGTCCGGTCCCTGGAGAAGCTCAACATTCCCTCCCCTGTGACTACAAACAGGAAGAGCAAAAACGAAACGGACCCCACAGCATTTGCGAGGGAAAGACTGTCTAGTAGAAAAAAGAAAGTGTTGGGAAAAATAAAACCTTCTCTAAAAAGATTTGGCCTGCGTTCTGATTTCGACACCGCACAACACACATGATCCCAACAAGACACCTACAATCCACCTCCCTCTTCCTCGCAGTCAACCCCAGGATCTACCAAAGCAACAGCAGAGGATGCTCCTTCCCACACCTGGCGATCAAAGCTTGGAACAACCATACCCTGGACCTCAGGATCCCCCCATTGCTCTGGCAATTCAGGAAATGACTCAAGATCTGGCTGTTCGAATGAACAAATCACCACTAAGTAGTTGGCAACTCCAGCGCCTTGAGACCTTCCTGACTGATATGCAGCTCTTTATAAATGATTGATTGCTTGTTGGTACTGAGAGGGAGTGGGATAGTGATTGAAGTATAATGGTTATCAAAAGACTCAACAACTTGACACAGTGTCAGAATTCTGTGACGGCAAACATGCTTTTGTGCCGATCAGAAAACTGAGTACCTAGTATGATTGCTCATCTGAGCATCCCAATCCAAGTATTTTTCATATGATGTCAGTTTCGTTTAGAACCACATCTAAGAAGTCAATTCTGGGTGAAGGTTTGCCACTATATAAACGTTCCCTTTTTGTTTGACACATTCTTCATCCCATTTCTTTCATTTTTTTCCAGACTCTTCTCCTTAATGCTTCTGAGGAGATGTTTGGTGCTTTGGTAATCTCCTTAATGCTAATTTTCATTTTCAATAATGATTCATAAAATTGGCAAAAAAGTGGCTAGGAGGGCTGCCTCCTATTTTGGAATCTCTTAAAGAGACACTTGACACGTCTCATGTGTTCTGTCATGTATTCTGTTCGGTGCTGGCTTGCGCCCCGAGTAAGGAGAGAAGTTGTACTTTGTTCTGGCAGTCTAGAAAGTGACTGTCCTAGCGTCAGCCTTCGGCATAAACCTATGAAACCATTGGAGAATGCGTACCACAACAATATCCAAAGTAAACCCTGTGCCATTACAAAAGAGCATCACTTACAAATTGTCAGGAAACCTAATACCACTTCCAGAGACTAAAGCACAATCAGAATTACTGCCTTTATTTACCGAGGCGATCCCATTTGATATTGACGAGCTGTTAATTAGCAATCAGTTGCTGCTCAGATATTCCAGTGAGCTTCTGGCAATAGCAAGATGCTGATCAGTATAAGCTGCCAGGAAATCAGCATGCTGCTTAAATATGCCACAGTGCTCACATATTAAGACCCTGCTTGATATGCTGGGATGTTGTCAGTACAATCAGTATTATACTGAAAAGACCAGGAAGTGCTGATTACTGAGGAAATAATTTTACTCCATTCACCAGGAACCCACTGACCGTACCAGGACATCGCTCAGTGTGCCAGGGTGATGCCAGTAACATCAGGATGCTGCTCAGTGTGCTGGGATGCTGCTCAAACATAAGAAATATGCAACTGGGAATGCTTAGATATGCCCTGGCTGCGCTTAAAGGGGCTGCTAGAAGTGCAATACGATAGAGCAGGTTTCTCCAAGTCTGCTCTGAAGGGCTGTGTCCATGCCAGATTTTTAAGGTAACTACATTTATCTGAATGGGGATTTGCTAAAAATCTTGAATGAAAATAACAAGGGGGGGGGGAGAGAGAGAGAGAGTTGTCAAATGGATTCGTTCTCCCTGGTAGTATATGTATAAACAATAAGAATCCACCTTTCAATGGAAAAGGGTTTCCCTACAATGGTGGGGAGCACCTTGTGTTTGTAAAATACCCCTCACACACCAAAAGGACCCTTGGTGTCATGCTTCATCACTGGGGTCTTTGCACCCCTCTACGGGATGCGGCGTGCTGCTACCTACGAATACGTGGGAGCACCTAATTAGATGGCTATGCGTGGGGCGTGTGAGGGGTATGAAATTACTTGCGTGAGTGGTGAGGTTAATGGTGAGTGATGATTCAAAAGGACCTGGCTCGTGGGGTAGACTAAAAAATGTTTAATGTGCCCCCGGGCTGGTACTATTAAAAAGGTGAGAGTGGAGGTGTTTATGCAGAACAGAACAATGTGCATCACCTCCTGTGTGTGTCAACATGTTTCGGAGTCGGAACTCCTTCTTCAGGACGGGGTACCCAAATCCCCACCTTACACACGTATCTGTACTTGAAAATCAGTTTATTAACAAGAAAAAGTATAGTGCAGGCTATAATGTACCTACAGTAAAACGCTGATGATTTCTGCTATTTGCAAACTTGTTTTTGTCATCTGAGGTGCCTCATGAGCCTTCTAACATAGTGGGGTTTCATGCCGGTTCGCTACGAATCCTTGGAGAGATTGGGTCCTTACTGCCCCGTACGCGGCTCCGCTGTGAGCACGAAACCCCCCTACGTTAGAAGGCTCATGCAGCACCTCAGATGAGTTTGCAAATAGCAGAAATCAGCGTTTTACTGTAGCTACATTATAGCCTGCACTAAATTTCATATTTTCTTGTTAATAAACAAATTTTCAAGTAGAGATACAGGAGTAAGGTGGGGATTTGTGTACCCCGTCCTAAAGGAGTTCCGACTCCGAAACATGTTGACACACACAGGAGGTGATGCACATTGTTCTGCATAAACACCCCATTAAAAGGGTTTGCCTACCTCACGAGTCAGGTCCTTTTTAATCCTCACTCACCTATAACCTCACCACTCACGCAAGTAATTTCATAACCCTCACACGCACCACACATAGCCATCTAAGTAAGTGCTCCCACGTAGTCTTAGATAGCAGCACGACTCATCCCGTAGAGGGGTGCAAAGACCCCAGTGATGAATCATGACACCAATGGTCCTTTTGGTGTGTGAGGGGTATTTGACAAACACAAGGTGCTCCCCACCATTGTAAGGAAACCCTTTTCCATTGAAAGGTAGATTCTTATTGTTTATGCTAAAAATCTGGCATGGATCGGCCCTCCAGGACTGACTTTGCTGAACTCGTAGATCTAGTAATGCACTATAAGTGATGCTCAAAATGATAATGGTACAAGATATCAGTTTGCTGCTATTTTAATTAGCATGATACCAGTAGCAGGGAAGCGTTAGTCAAAAGGCAGGACAGCTACTAGAATCATGCAGACGTTGCCAGGATGCGCTCAGTGTTTCATTTGTCATATCCTGCTGAATGTGCCTGGACACTAACTCTGATCGGCTGCTCCCCAGTGTTGCCCTTGATGGGGAAGGATAACATGGCTACCATTACTGCTTTTCCACAGCATGACTTTTTCCTCTGACGTTTGCAGTGATTTGATGGTCTCTAGTTTTAATTGGGATCATTGTTCCTCTGCTCTCACTGCGTCCTGCTGCAGAATTTGCTACTGTGGTCACTCTTCAATCTAGCAACTGGAGCCAGGCGTCAGTAGAGCATGGCAGTTCAGTTCCTGGTTGCATCACTCGGGCAGAAAAGCAGCCATCGTTTTTTGTCCTGATCGCAAAGTGTCTGTTCTAGCTGCCCAGAAATGATTAAAGCCCGCTGTGTGCGGAAGGGGAGACTGGCTATCAGATTCAGTCTTATCACATTTAATTCACTTGTGCCTCTCTTCTTCATTAAGTTAAATCTATTGCTGTATCAATTTAAATTTAATTAATGCGAGTGTTGAGGTAGGTGGCCTGCCAGTAGCAATGACCCAGCGGCACTTGTTTCTGACAGTCACAACAGCCTGTTCCAGAGAGAGACAATATCTTCCCGATAAGGACTTATCATTGCTGGACTCAAATCCAGCCTTCAGAACTGTCAGTGGCAGTCAGGATCAGCGTATCTCAGACAGTGGACCAATGCTCATTTGAATTCCTGCATCTGACCTATGGAGGGTTGTGTGGGAGAGTAGGGCGACTTCACCGCTGTCCTTGGCAGAGGACATGGGGTAGCTTTCATTAGTCTCTCATCCGGGGGGAGGATAACTCTCTTCCCAGATGGAAAAGGTAAGATTTGCTTCTGATAATCTCTCCGTGGAGCATATTAAGTGGCTTCCTTCACTCTCTCCCTGCTGGAAGGCGGTAATTGCTTCCACTGCCTTCTTCTGAAGATTACCATACCTTTGAGGTGGAAAGAGGGGGTGATTGGCTTCCACTATGCACTCCTCAATGAGGAAGAATGGCATGGCATCCATCGCCCTTCCAGGTGGGAGAACAGAAATCCGCTTGCAACATTTCCTCAAAACTGATAAGTGGGTAGAACAACATGACTTCCAGTGCTCACTTCTAGGAAGGAGAGAGGAGACTAGTTTCTAGTACCCACTTTCCTCAATGGTTAAGAATAACAGATCTTCTACAGCACGTCACCAGATGGGGAGGGTAGGGTGTCCTCAACTATTTTGTTCAGGGTGGTGTGGGGAAAGGTAGTTTCACAATGGCAGATAGTGTGAGGAAATTGAAACAACAACTGTAGAGTCTGGCTCTTCAATCTGAACGAGCGAGTTTGTGACATAAGAAAAGGCAGGTGCAAAGAGTTTGAGACATAGATGGTATATGAGTCGAGGACACATCGACAGTCAGTCAGAGGGGTTTGTGGGACTGGAAGAGACCGCATTAGGAGCTCAAATTGCCATTGAGGACTACGGTCCCACCATCCATCACCATTCACGGGCACCCTGAGACATTTTAAGGCATGGGCAAAGTCAGCAGTTCTCCTGGGACCCACCTTGAAGGAAGTATCCAGGCAAAGTGGTTGACAGTCAAATTCCCACCATGAAAATAATTTGCGTAAAAATAGGGTGCACAGATACCGCATTCCTCTTTTCAATTGTTGAACATGCTTAACTTAAATGTAGTGTAGCCAGCCCTATCCAGTATTTTATACTCAGACATTTATTCGCAACTAAATAAACAAACATAATTGGGTCACACTACATCTTACCTTTTTGTATTTACCTACCTGTACATCTCTATGTAGCAACACCCTCCCTCAATATATCAGCTCTCTCTACCTTGCCTATTCCTCCTTTCTCAATATACCTCTTTACACTTCACCTCTCTCACGACCATACATCTTTCTACCACACTCTGTGCCTATTGCTACATCTCTTCTTTTCTAACCTTCTCAATAGCTTATCCCTCACGGTTGTGGTTATATCGCACATACGCAATTGATTTTGTCTATCTGTCTGTGTCTCTATCTATCCATGTCTCTATGTCTCTATCTATCCATGTCTCTATGTCTTTATCTATCCATGTCTCTGTCTCTCCCCATCTGTTTCTCTCTCCTCCTTGCAACTGTTTCTCTCTCTCTCTCCTCCTTGCAACTGTTTCTCTCATTACCACAAATCATAACTCCTCTCTGCCTTTCTTAGTATTTACCTCGCCTCTCTTCCTATCTCATTCCCCCATGTATCCTATTTAGTTTCTCTCTTCGGAATTCTTAATTCTTATCTCTAGCCATGACAACCTATATAAATCGCCCTAAAACATTATCTCCCCCTGACTGATTTTCTCCCTGCTTCATCCTCTTTTTACTTCTCTATTTCTTTACTTCTGGCTACTTCATCTTTTTCCCTTTACCTTACTTCACCCCATGCCTCATCTATCTCACTACCTCATCTCTTATCCCTGCCTACCTTCTCTCTCTGTTTCTCACGCTACACTGTTCTCTTTACCTCTTTGTCCTGGTCCTGTCCCCTCCAAATTCTGTCACTCACCAGACTCTGAACTAACAGTCTAGCCAGAGATATACATATTTATAAAGAGAAGAGCAACAGGGAAGGGGAAAAGAAATAGAGACAAAATGATCTAATTTCACAAGTATGGAATGGTGAAAATTCGCAAAGTCTATTTATTTTCACAGTTGCAGCAAGAACGCTAGTAGAGAAGGGGTTACAAAGTTTTTGTTCTCCTTTATATCTCGGGTTGTCATTTTTTCTGACTCACACCGCTAGATCCATATTCAACCAAGAGGATGTCTCCAGTTGTCACACGTTGCCTAAATGTCACCACTCGGCTGATCATTAAATTATGTTGGCTGGAGAAGTTTAGGGCAATAGCTGATTTTAAGGACTTGAAGTATTTTTCCTTGAAAATTAATTCTTGTATTGTGTACAGGTCTAGCAAAGTTGGTCAAAGACCGATTAAATGGTCCAAAGTCTCCAAGCTCAAGGGGTCCAAAGATAATTGTAGGTAACGCTGTCTGCTCAGTGTGTATGTTTGTGTTAAATACATGGATCTGCGGTTCAACATGGATTTTAATGAGTGAGACTGAAATGACTGCTGTCTCTTAGGTTTCCTGAGCAAGACTTTCACTTCGGCTTATGATAAAATTGCCAGTATGTCACAGCCACTTAATTTATATTTCTCAATTAATAAGTAGTGTGACGAGAGAAAGTGGTGTTCCTCAGTTAAATACCGCTCCCAAACAGTCTGGTTTTAAGGGTTTCTGAAGCAGTCTTGGCATATGCCCCATAATGGGTCAAGTAGCTTTTCTGAGTGGTTGCAGACATTGCCGTAAATTTTAGTTCTAAGTGTCTCCGTGATGTGGTGTAGACTGGTGAATACGTAGTAGTGGCATAACCACTGTGTGTAATGAAAACAAATGTTTCAACCCTCCAATTGCACCGGGCACCAGGATGTTAATGATTTTAAGACCTACTTTTCCCTTTAGATTGTTAATTGCCATTTGTGGGTAGTTATATTGGTCAGCCTGGTTGATTTTTAGCTCCATTAATTTTCCATGTAAAGTTGACTTTTGTATTTGAGAACACCGTTTTTTTTATTTTTGAGAGATTTATTGGAAGATAGTTGGAGTTATTGTAGTCAGATAAGTTAATAAATAATCTATGTTAACCAATAAGTGCAGGTAATACAGGAGCTAAGTTATCTAAGGTAGACTAAAGATGTAATGTGGGACCAGGTTTGGTGGGAAAGTATTACTTTTGGCTGGAATGTTGGTAAGTGTTAGATATTGAGTTACAACAACATAGGTGCCAGAAGTCACTCCTGTTTAGCTATGTTGGACACTGAGATCTCAGATGTCATTCTACTGTAAGATTATAGCCTCACTGGAACTGTTTGGTCCAGAGCCAAACATAATTTACCCAATTGAATATGCACTATAGTCCACAAAACATGCACTATCAAAGTTGGGGCTAGAAATTACTTTGGTTGCTAGTGATCCAAAGGTGAAGATGTGATCGCCTGTTGAACAAAAAATGTTGGTTACTTTGAATCATGCTTCTAGTCAGAAATATGAAAATTCTACCTCACTGGTTAGAGGCGGCAGACCCGAGAGCAGAGGACGGCCCGGGACCAGGGTTCGATTCCTGGCGCGGCAGGTTTCTGGACCAGGGTCAGCGGACTCGATAATTCTCTCGCCTCGGTGCCCACTCTGATCAGCGTTCACACTCGGCAACTCTGGCCATTAGCTTGCCTCATCTTCACTAACGGCCCCACCAGACCGCCGGGGATGCCTGGTCTCACCCTGGAGATACCCATTAAGGGACCATTCTCTCAGGGAAGCCAGGAAGGGTTTCGCAGCGGTCGAAGCGCCTTGGGACCCTCCGGGTAAGTAGTGCGCTATATAAATGCCTATACATTTACATTTACCTTTCAAATCCAGCAGTGCTGTCAATCTGTTTGTGATCTGGTCTGATTTGCTACACTGTTTGTAAATTGGTTGACATATGAGCCCCTCCAAGACGGGTGAAGCCTATGTAGATGTTGTCTCGTGGTAAGAGAACCGAAGCCCATTCAGTTGGTGTCTTTAAAATATCAACTAGTATCTGTATGTATGTGTGTGTGTAGATATGTGTTCACTGAAAAGACAAAGGTTTCAGGGTTGTTCTAGATAGTTGGACATTTCACTCATACAAAATCATAGAAATTCTGCTGTTATAGTTAGTTCAGCTAATTAGAACTCGCGCCGCTGCAATGCACTGCTGATGTCATTTATTACATCATTCATGACATGGTCAGTGACATCACTGATGCCATAGCAAACAGCAGACAGCAGTGTCCTGGGGGTTGGCACCCCTGAACACTGCAGGAGCCGGCCCTGGGGTGTGGTAGTCCCTAGGGCCATCAAGGGATCCAGGAGGGGGGCTGCGCGGTCCCTCTCCCAACGTGTTTGAAGCTCCGGAGAGGTGGTGATCCCTGGGGCATGTAGGGGGCCCCGTGCCCTCCCCACACGTTTGTTTGTTTATTTATTTATTTTTAATTGAGCCCCGGGGAGGTGAAGGTCCCTGGGCTGTGGGGGGGCTGCAGGCCCCCCGGCGTTAAATGTAAAAAGCCCCGGGGAGGTGGTGGTCTCCGTGCATATGTGGAGATTGAGCACCCCACACCACACATTTAAAAAAAATTAAATTAAGAGCCCAGGGAGGTGGTGGTCCCCGGGGCTGCATGGGGATTTTGGGACCCCCGCACACATTTTATTCTGTGCCCCGGGACCTGGCCCACCCCGGGGCTTCAATACAACGAAGTGCGGGAGACCATGCTTTGTTTTTTTTTATTTTCTCGGCCGCATTTGTGACCGATTTTAATTAAAAAAAAAAAAAATAATCTTTTTTGGGCCCTGGGGGATCCTTGTGGTACCCCCTGAACATGCCTAGGGGGTCAGGGTGTTTCTTTCCTGCCCCCTTTCCTTGTTTTTTCACTGTGTTCTTGTGACTTGGTTCTAGAGAGTCACAAGATGGTTGCAAACACTTCCTGGTTTGAGATGTTGGCAGCCAATCACAGTGAAGCCTGTGCTCGGGAGGGTGCGTGAACCTACAGCAGCCATAGATATCAAAACTTTCTCTTTTTCTAATCTCAGGAACTACTGAACGGATTTACACCATTTAAAATAAAGATCGCTTTCTGAACCAATACCTACCTTTTTGCCAAATTTGGTGTAATTCCGATCAGCAGTTCGGCCTGTAGCTTTGTCTAAACTTTCCTTTGTAAAATAAAATGGGGAAAACACGTTTTGGGATCCCCCTTTTTTTCGGCCCCGCTTGACGAATCACCCCGAAACTTTCAAGACAGGAGCTGACCGGAGCGGGTCACTAGTTTTAAGAAATTTGCAAAGATGTGTCAACCGTCGCCAAAGTTATTGGGAGAAGAAAAAACGATTTTCCTATGGAAACTAGTTCGTAACTATAACGAACTACTGGCGACCGCCAGTAGGTAACATATTTTATTATATTATTTCTATTGGGCAAGCCTACCCAAAAATGCAGGGGATCTGGATCCCTTCCTTGTTATAATTAAGGTGAAAATACCAGGGTTGAGGGAGCGTTTTTTTTCATTGGCTCCGGGAGCAGGGCTGAGAATGCATTGCCGCTGTTGCTTCTAAAGACAAACGATATATAAGATTCCCATAATACTCCTTTGTTGAGTCTTGCTTTCCTTGTGTTCTGTGTCATAGCTCTATAGGAGTAAGGGGATGCCTTATGCCACCTGGAGAGTTGGTCTGACAGTTACACCAGCTGATACCAAAGGCTAAGCATTGAAGTCACATGTGCCAGATAAAGTATTCTGTAGATTGCATAACTTATTTTTAAGAAGGTAATTTTATGTTTAGTTATATGCATGAGTAGTGCCTCCTTTTCATTGTTAGGCTTGGTGACTGGTGCATAGAATAGATAATTAACAAATAATGACAAAATAATAACATACGTTGCAAGTTAAAAAAAAAAGTCTAGCTCCAAGGGCAAAAAGAATTGGATTCATCAATTCTTGTTCAAGCTTTTTTTTGGCACTATTTGGCATGTGGACACCTGGCAGCATGAACTTTCAACTGTTGCCCTATTTCTGAACGTTTAATGCATAATTCAATTTTGTGTGGCTTTATGAAGTCTTAAATTAGCTAACGCGTAATAAATTCAGAGTTATTCCAGACATGGGTCCCCAAAATATTTCTTGCCCAGGGGCCCTAAAACCTCTTATGATATCACAGGAACTAACATCTAAGTGAACGCAGGTAATTCTATTCACAATTTGTGCGTTATGAAAATCATGCTTTCTAATTTTGTATTTGTACATCATTATTGTGGGCAGCGGAGTTAAATACTGGGGTACATTTGTGAATTTAGCATTTTGTGAAATTAATGATTCACAAACGATTGTGTTACACAATTTTTTATTTCATTTTTTGCTTGTGAGACCCTTGGCTGCGTAGAAAACGTCTCCCGAAGAGACACTTTATGCTTGCCAATATCTTGCATGAAGTGTGTACAGAGTTATGCCTATGAATGTAAATTTAATGCAAGGTAACAAACTACCTTTCATGACCTTTGCATAATTTCATGTGGTTTTTGTGAAATTTCACACAAAAAATTATAATATTGCACAGAAGTGTGGCTCAATGGTTAGAGGAGGCAGACCATGAAGCAGAGGTCAGACCCGGGACCAGGGTTCAATTCCCGACACGGCAGGGTCTTGAGCCCAAAAATGTCCACGGACTCGATAATTCTCGCTTCGGTGCCTGCTCGAATTACAGGTTCACCCTCTGCAACTCCGGGCAATAGCTTGCTTAATCTCCACTATGGCCCCCTGCGGCGGCATGCCTGGCTTTCACCTTGGGGGTACCCAGTACGGGTTATCTCACAGGGTAAAACCAGGACGGGTTCCCAAAGCAAGCGCTTAGAGACCGTTGGTGATATTGCGCTATATAAATATAAATTACATTCACATTACATTTACATTACTCCCAGACGTCATAAGATGCCAATAGTGTACTATATAAAAAAAGTGCACATATTTATGTATGTATAGGCATTGGTATAAATACACATATCTAAGAGTTAGTGATAGTAGGTCTGTAGTTATAGATATGTTGCTTAGCCCATATTAAAGTTTTCTATGATATCAACTTTGGCACCGGTTGTCCAATCTGAGTGAATCTTTAAAAACAATATTTTTCCAGCTTAGATTTTGTTTGCCAAATTTCAGGCAGATTAGTCAAGGGAGGCAGAAGTTCAAGGGCTGATGTCCCAAAGGCTGCACTTCACCCATATAAACATAGGAGAAATGTTTGCTCAAGTGCACATAACTGTTGCACAGAATTACACCACACTTGGAAGTAGTAAGTGCTTGGTCCAACTCTAAATCCTATCGTAGGCTGGTGTAAATCTGAAGGTATGATTAGGTTAACAAACCACTTTTAGAACAGCATTGTCAAACGTGAAGTCAAAACTGAGTGGCCAAGGACTTTTTATGAAATAGCAGTGGTGGTTCAAGAAATCTAAAGCACCTCATTTACTTTAGGCCAAAGAGATTTTAAATTGGATTTTGAATTGGTGATAAAGAAATGTGTGGGTAGTGGGCGCAGACTTCAACAGCAGGAGGGATGCGGGAATAGTCCAAAGGTTGCTGAAAATTGCTTTATTTCCTGGAAATATTGCCTGGGTTTTTGAGCCTGTCAGGCACAGTTCAAGAACCAAAGCCTAGGACATTTATTGACCCAATAAAATTTCTGCAGACTAAGCCCAGTTTGAAAATCCCCAAAATATGAAACATTATACTTTAAAAGGTTTGAAAAAACAGGGTGGAAAGGCAAAGTCAGGCAGTTGGAAAACTTTATTACAAAACCCCAATTATTCAATGAACACACCCCTGTTAAAGGATTTATGATTATTGTAAATTACAAACTTTTTATAAACTCTGAAAATCGTTATCATTATGGATACCATCAATACTCAAACAGAAAATGCATCAATATGTTATTTGTTGTGAAGAAAGCGGTGATCCATTGCCATAAATAACTAATTTATTAGTTCATTTCACCAATTCAATTTCAAAGGTTTTTAATTAAACAAACAAAAAACAGCGACTCACAAACTTTGTTAGAAAAAAGAATCACTTATAAGTAGTACACAAAGTATAATAATTTAGTTTCTGTGGTACCTTAGACCAGACGTATAATACACAGAAAATGTTAGAAAACTCTAACAATCAGTGGATGATGTCATCAGTGATGTCATTTAAAATGTGATCAGTGATGTCACTGACCATGTAATGAGTGATTTAATATGTGAGGCCATTAGCAGTGCATTGTGGGGGCATATGGTATAGTTAGCTCAGGTAACTAAAGCTGCTGAATTTCACTGATTTTGTATGAGTGAAATGTGAGCCTAAATATAAAGTTTCTCTAACCTTTCTTTGGGGGGAGTGAGTTTTTAGGCTTTGTTTAATTCTATTTCCTAACTATAACATCCCTGTAAGCTTTGGATTTTCCAGTGAATTTGTAAGGTTTTTTATTTTTATTTATTTTCTAAATATAACCACTACCCTTTGACACTAAGGGGTCGATTCCGATTCAGGAAACAAATCCGTGTGACAAATCGGATTCGTAGCCGTTTCCTTATGAATCGTACAAATCCGTCCGAATCGCGTAGTACGATCCGTAGGAGAAGAATACGTACGAATGTGGGCAAACCGTACGAAAAGCAAGGGTAAATCCTTACGATACAGGACCATCACGGTGAACCGTACGAATCTTAAACATGCTGTACGATCCGGACAGGGGAACTAGAACGCGATTTGTACGGAAAATGCCGTATGAGCAATTCATACAGAGAACCACACGTTCACATATGCACCGTACCCCTGCAATCATGTGGGTAGGCACCGTACCCCTATGCTCTGTACCGCTACATACCGTACCCTGATGCACCGTACCCCGATGCACCGTACCCCTACGCACCCTACCCCTGCAATCATGGGGTGCAATCACGTACCCGGGGGAGAGTCCGTGTCGCACGCGGTTCGAGTCGAAATATGCTTTTACTGATGTTTTAAACTCCTGTAGGAAAAGAGTCGTACGGAGTGTCGTCGTAACGAATCGTACTTGCTGGTTCGTGAAAAGCTGCTTCAATCCGTGCGTACTGCGTGTTCCGAATACGATTTGTACATATTTTTAAGTCGCATGGTCTTTCGTACTGAGATCTGCTATGGGTTCGGATCGTACTTCATCGTACGTACGGGGACGTTGAAGTTCATATGGGAAAAATGCTCCGTACGGCGATTCATAGGGGATTTTACTGAATCGGAATCAACCCCTAAGTGTATGAGTGAGTAAATGAGTGTCTCGTGGGTATATGAGTAGGTTTGTAAGTGGGTGTGAGAGCATGAGTGGGGCTGTAAGTGGGTATATGAGTCTTTGAGTGGGTGTGTGAGTCTGATAGGGGTGGGTGGTAAACTCCGCTCAGCCGGCAGAGTTTTGCCACTCTGCACTCCGTTTGCCAACTGTCAGTGGAGCAGATATTACTGGCGCTCACCCCTTGACTTCATCCCCAACCAGTAGTGCACCACGAGGACCCTTTGCAGAGTGATTGAAAAGGGGGATGAGGCCTCTGAGGTCTGAGCAAGATCGCTGTAGGGGACTTACTAGTGGCAACAATAGGGCTTCTTGGCCCCAATGACCCTCAGCAGCCAAGGGGGCTTCATCCCCCAACCAGAAGGGCACCAGGAGACACCTTTGCAGAGTTATTGAGAATGGAAAATTGAATTGGTGTAATTAATTAGTTATTTATGGCAATGGATCACCCCTTTCTTCACAACAAATAACGTGGGAACGTGGCCTCTGACGAGGTCGGAGCAGTATCGCTGTGGGGTACTTACCTGTGGGTGCTACTTAGTCCCAGGGAGGTGGTGGACCTCAGGGCTCAATAAGCCTTAGGAAGGGGGCCTGGTGTGCCTCCCTTATTAAAAAAGAAAATGCCCCTGGGACCTGGCCGACCTGGGGGCTGTATTTAAAACAAGCACTGGAGCCTGCACTTGTGTTTTGTTTTATTTTTGCTGCAGATTCATGGCTCCATTGGGTTTTTGCAACATTGTTTTTTAAGTGCTTCTTGGCCCTGTCATGGCCCCTCTGTGACCCCAAGAGCATAGCTAAGGGGTAAGGATATTCCTACACTGCCCCCTTTTCTTTTTCTAAGTTTGACAAGTCCCAAGATGGCTGCCAACACTTCCTGGTTGAAGGGGGCAGGGTAGATACACCCTGACAAACTAGGCCTGCCCAGGCGGTCCAACAAGGACAAAAAAGGACCAATTTCTTTTTTAAACCTGGTCTGTTTCTTAAAAAATCGCGGGGGCATAGTGATAAAGAATTGTGGAGGTCCACAATCCCCCCTGGGGCAAAGCAACGCAGCCCCTTGGCGCTTACTGGAGGCTCCTTGTGGGCTAGTTGGCCCTCAGGGACCCCCAGTATGCAAGGGGAATTAGTTCCTACTAGGCAAACACCCCAGGGGTTGCGCTGCAGAGAGGTGTAAAAAAGGGTGTGGCCTCATTACACCTCTCTGCAATGCAGCCCCCTGGCTTATACTGGAGGCTCCTTGTGGGCTAGTTGCCCCCCAGGGACCCCCAGTATGCAAGGGGAATTAGTTCCTCCTCTGCAAACGCACCAGGGGTTGCGCCGCAGAGTGTTGTAAAAAGGGGACGTGCCCTCTGAACACCTGCCTGCAAAAATGTAGTAAATCAGTATAAAAAATAAATTAATTAATACATTTAAAAATTGTCATTTAAAAAACTGTCGAAATTCAATGAAAAAACCATAGGTTTCAGGCCTTATATAGTTAGGAATTAGCATTTAAAAAACCTTGCAAATTCAATTAATAAACCATAGGTTTCAGGCCTTATATAGTTAGGAATTTGCATTTAAAAAACCTTGCAAATTCACTGAAAAAACCATAGGTTTCAGGCCTTATATAGTTAGGAATTAGCTTTTTAAAAAACCTTTTAAATTCACTCAAAAAACTATAAGTTTTAGGGGTGTTATAGTTAGCTGGACATTTCACTCATACAAAACCATTGAAATTGCTCCTATATAGATAGTTGTACTAACTATATTTCGCGCACCCGCAATCCACTGCTGATGATATCACATATTACATCATTCATGACATGGTCAGTGACATCACTGATGACATCTCAAATGACATCAATGATGACATCACTGATGACATCATCCAGGTGACAATCACATACACCTTTTCATACACTAGTAAAATCTTTCATCACTCTTTGTAAAATACAGAGTATCATATTTGAATCCATTGACACAGCAATACAAGTATTTAAAAACCCACTCATTGATTCCTAGATGTATACACACATCTAATCACTTACCTGTCGATTCACTCATACATGATTTCAATGAACAATAGAACACTATCAAAAATACTTATACACCTATATCGATATTACACACCAGCACACAACCTATTCACATATGAAGTTATCCTACTCACTTATGCAAACAATGGATCATACTTACATACTTACATAGCTACACACTTATACGAACACCACTTCATCTATTCATTTAAATAGTAAGTCATATTTAGTATATTATAAAATCATTATTACAAGTATACCGTTATCCATACAGTCACTCACACAATCATGGAGTCTTATGTATACTTATTTATATACAACAACTGACACATACACTGCCTTTTATTTTTCTAGTTTGTTGGACATGTAACATTGAGAAATATATTTGCTCATCACCACAACCCTAAAGATATTCACTCACCCAAACAACTGTTAGAACATGTAGTTTTAACTTCATATATCTACTGAATCAACTATTCACACATCTTTGGGCAGTCACACACCCTCCACCGAACCACCCACATTCACTCTCCCATACAAATACTCAATTAACTAATCAATAACTAATATAGACTTTCACATAGCTAGTAACCAACTGGAGAACCCGTTTACACAACAACTGACAAAGTGATACAGATATTCACACAGTTTAGTCACTATCCACTATATTTAGTGAGACACTATACATTGTTAAAGTCCTCCATCCAAATATTTATTTTTATATATTCACTCTTACTTCAATGCAAATTGCTATATATATATATATATATATATATATATATATATAAAATGCATATTTAAATGACGAAGCAAACCACATTCACTGGATGATGTCATCATTGATGTCATTTGAGATGTCATCAGTAATGTCACTGACCATGTCATGAAGGATGTAATATGTGACATCATCAGCAGTGGATTGCGGGTGCGCGAAATATAGTTAGTACAACTAACTATATAGGAGCAATTTCAATGGTTTTGTATGAGTGAAATGTCCAGCTAACCATAACACCCCTAAAAGCTAATTCCTAACTATATAAGGCCTGAAACCTATGTCTTTTTCAGTGTGTGCATATGTATATATATTACCTACTGGCAGTCGCCAGTAGGTAGTTATAGTTAGGATCTACTTTCCATAGGAAATCCGCAACATTCTATTGAGAATAACTTTGGCGCCGGTGGACGACTCTTCGCGAATTTCTTCAAGAAAATGGCCCGCTCCTTCTCTGAAAGTTTGGGGGGGATTCGTCAAGTGGGGGCCGAGATAAAAGGGGGGTCCCAAAACGTGTTTTCCCCATGTTAATTTCCATAGGGCGGTCGGTTTCACTTTTAGCCCGAACGGCTGAATGGATTTCCGCCAAACTTGGCAAAATTGTAGGGACTAGTAGCCCGATGTGCCTTTGCTATGTCTCAAGATATGTGCTTCAGTGGATTTTGAGTAATTTAGGGTAAAAAAAATATATATATCTATGGCAGCGCCCCGGTGCGCGCACCAGGGGAGCGCACCGGGCGCGCCACGCGACTTGCGCTCAGAAAACTGATTGGTTCTCGGGTGTCTGTAAACGTTCGAAACAGTCCGGAGCGGCCGCCATCTTGTGTCTCGGTAGGATCGAGACACAAGAGGTGGCCAAAACAAAGGGGGAAATGACCATAAGGGGGCAGTGTAGACCCATCCTGATCCCCTAGGTTTGATGTGGGGGCTATAAAAGGGCCTCGCGGGGCAAAAAAAAAAATGTTTTTTTTTTTCGATTGTCGCGGAGGGAGCGCCCGGTACGCGCACCGGGGAGCGCACCGGGAAGCGCACAAAAGAGAAAAAAGAATGCCAGAGTTTAAAATTGTTAGCAATATTTTATAAATGGGAGGTAGTTCTGAAAAGAACTTTTTTTTTCATTCTTTTTGTTGTTTTATATTTTTTATTTTTCTGAACATTTTTTTTTTTTGTATCTTTGAACAATTTTATATATATTTTTTTTTTTGAAGGGAACAAACAAAAAACAGGGAATTGGAAATGGCTCAACAGGAGCAAAAAAAAGAAAAGAATTACTGCTTCCTTTTCTTGCTTCATTGGTGGTTGTCTACAGCATTATTTATTAAGGTGACACTAAGTTCACCATAACATAGTGTTTTGCCACAGAAAATGCAAACAAATTTGAGGTTGCCAAATTGTGGCTGAATATTTGGCACCATTTGGCGTTCTTCAGGACCAGAAAGTGAGGGTACAGTAGTGGAAGTGCTGGCCACAGGGAGTGGGCGGTTTCGAAGTTCCTGTACTTCAGCCTGGGCTAAGTTATTGGGATGCCACCTCTCCATGTGGCGGATCATGGTAAAATTACCAAAAGAATATTTCTTTGTGGGATTGCCCCTGGAGAGAACTTTGTCACAAATAAGACAGGTGACTTTGGGGGCGTTCACCTTTTTCTGGTCATCAGGAAAAGAAAAGAATTGCCAAATAAAGCGCATTTTAACGTGCCTTTGTCTTGGTTCTTCAGGTAGGAAGCGCCTTGGTTGTTGATCCTCCTCCTCTTCTTCCTCCTCTTCTTGTCCTCCAAGAAACTGTGGTGGTGGACCTTCTTTTCTTGGTGGTGGGGGTGGTGGCGGGTGTGCACCAGCTGCAGCAACAAGTGATGCCATTGTTTGCTGAAAATAGCTCTTGCTCTCTCAATGAAGAAAGTAAGAATGAGGAAAAAAGGAGGGGGCTTTCATTATTTGGAGAAAAAAAATGAGAACCAATGAAAAGTGTTATTTTCAAGTCACATGACCCGGCGCGCTTACGTTACGCGCTCCGGGCCGCGCCGCGGAGCGCTTCCGGGTGGGTTTACGCAGAGCGTCATAAGACACATCGTGCGGCTACGCTATACGTCACGCTTACGCGACGCGTCATGATGTTGTTTTCGATCGCGACATTGGCGCTAACGGGACGCTTCCCGGTTCGCTCACCGGGGCGCTTCAAAATACTACGCTTTCCGGGTCGCTCACCGGAGCACGCACCGGGAGCGCTCCAGGGCAAAAAAAAAACCACAAAAAAAAACAATATACAAAAAAAGAATTTGAAAAATTGTAAGGACTGGTAGCCCGATGTGCCTTTGCTATATGCTCCAGTTGTTTTTAAGAAAATTAACTTAAAAAAAATATATATTGGGCTACATTGGGCTCTATATATGTTAGAGCCCAAATGTAGCCCAAATGTAGCCCAATGTAGCCCAAAGATGGCCACCAGAGACAAAAAAATACAAATGTAGCCCAAATATCAGCCAGATGTAGCGCAACTTAAGCCCAATGACAGTATGTACCAGAGTGTTCTAAAGAACAACTAGAGCGCTAACAGTCTTACTTATAAAGTGAGACTTATAGTTAGGAATTAGCATTAAAAAAACCTTTGAAATTCACTGAAAAAACCATAGGTTTCACACCAGTTATAGTTAGGAATTAGCATTTAAAAACCTATTAAATTCACTGAAAAAACCATAGGTTTCACACCAGTTATAGTTAGCTGGAAATTTTACTCACATAAAACCATTGAAATTCCCACGTTATAGTTGGTTGGACTCACTATAACTTGCGCGCCTGCAATGCACTGCTGATGTCACATATTACATCACTCATGACATGGTCAATGACATCACTCATGACATCACTGATGACACCATCCAGTGAATGTATGTCTTTCCGAAAAATAAATTTGTTTTATATATGTATTTGTAAAGGTCGATGGAAGAATAAATGGTTAAATAAGTGTGTAAATGGATGTTTTTTTAAAAGAAAAATGAATTGTTAACTGCCTTATTAAGTGTATCTTAGTGAATACATATATTAGCGAGTAACTTTTAAATATTGAAATATAAGTATCAGTGTTTCACTTTGTGTATAAGTGGCTGCGTATATATATATATATATATATATATATATATATCTCCTACTGGCGGTCGCCAGTAGGTAGTTATAGTTAAAATCTAGTTTCCATAGGAAATCCGCAACATTCTATTTGAAATAACTTTGGCGCCGGTGGACGAATGTTCGTAAATTTCTCCAAGAAAATGGTCTGCTCTGCTCCTTCCCTGAAAATTTGGGGGTGATTCGTGAAGCGGGGGCTGAGAAAAAAGGGGTTCCCAAAACATGTTTTCCACATGCAATTTTCCATAGGATCTTTAGCCAGGGCTACAGCCCGAACGGCTGAATGGAATTAAATGGTGCAAATCCGTTCAGTAGTTCTTGAGAAAATCATAAGTAAAATCATAAGTATATCTAGAGGTGCATACCGTAAGCTTACTGTAAGCTTACTGTACTCTGTACCTTCCCGAGCACGAGATGAATGCTAATTGGCTGTCAATACTCCAAACCAGGAAGTATTGGCAGCCATCTTGTGCCTCGGTAGAACTGAGGCACAAGAAAGCAGAGAAACAAATGTGGAAAATGCAGAAAGGGGGCAGGGTAGAAACACCCATTTAAAAAAATTGCGGGGTAGGTACGCAAACTCCGTAATAAAAAAACCTGGGTCTGCCTTTTTAAAAATTAGCCCCCTGGGGAACCAAATCCCGGGGGCCAAATGATTAAAAAAAGTGTGGGGGGGGGGGTCCCAATCTCCTCCCACACTGACCCGGGGACCGCCACCCCCGGGGCTTTTTTCTAAGAATGCGGGGGGATCACGCCCCCCCCCCCGGGGACCGCCACCCCCTGATGCTTTAATATTAGTGATGGGGGGCCTCTAACTATAACCCGCCCGCAGTGCACTGCTGATGACATCACATATTACATCACTCATGACATGGTCAGCGACATCACTCATGACATCTCAAATAACATCACTGATGACATCACTGATGATATCATCCAGTTAATGTGTGTCTTTCTGAAAAATGTTTTATATATGTATATCTAAAGGTCAATGGAAGAATAAATCTGTAAATAAGTGTCTAAATGGATTTTTTTTTGTAAATGATTGTATAACTGAGTTTTTAAGTGGATCTTAGTGAATACATGTATTAGCGAGTAATGTTTAAATATGTAAATATCTGTATCAGTGTCTCACTTCAAGTAGAAGTGGCTGCATGGGTTGGTGACTAGCTACATGAGTGTCGATATGGGTTATTAGTTGGTTTTTAGATTATCAGTGTGAGTGTCTGTATGGTTTGGTGGGGTGTATTACTTACCGCATAGATGCATGAATGTGCGACTCACTGTTTGTATGTGTTTTGAAGACAACATGTGTGCAGGACTGTATGGGTGGATGAGTGTGTGTATGGGTGTGTTAGTGAGTGATTCACTGTCTCAATAGTATCTTTATGAGTAACTTCATATGTTTTAAACTAGTATATGTGAGTATTGATGTATATAAGTGAGTATATGTGAGAGCGAAAGATTGTAAGAGTTCTTGTATAAATAAGTATGTGTTTCTATAAGTGATTGTTTAAGAGAGTAAGGATGTGTACGATTCTGTAGAAGTAAGTGTAGTGGTGGGTGTATAGCTGTATATGCAAGTAAATGGATGTTTATTTGCATGTGAGTTTGTGTGTGAGTAATTCTATAGAGGAGGTTCGGTGTGTAATAAGATGTATAGGTGTATGAGTACATATGATGAGTGAGTACATGTATGAGTGCCTATATAGAACTGTTAGTGAATGACTGGATGTGTATGTAGATCTTAGAATTACTGAATAGTTTGTTCTAAGTGGAATTGGTTTTTCCATTTTTTTTTAACATTTTAGTTTCTATTTTTTAATGTGTGTATCAAGGGTTATATTATGCTATTACGCTGAAAGGAGGACTGTCACTCTTTCACAAGGATGATATCATCAGTAATGTCATCAGTGATGTTATGAGTGATGTCACTGATCATGTCATGAGTGATGTAATATGTGACGTCATCAGCAGCGCATTGCAGGCGAGTTATAGTTAGCTGAACTAACTATAACGGGGGAATTTCAATGGTTTTGTATGAGTGAAATGCCCAGCTAACTATAACGTGTGTGAAAACCTATGTTTTTTTCAGTGAATTTCTAAGGTTTTTTAAAATGCAAATTTTTAACTATAACGCGGGTGAAACCTATGGTTTTTTCAGTGAAAAATAAATAAATGTGTGTGTGTGTGTGTGTATATATATATATATATATATATATTTATATATATATACACACACACACTTGAAGATGAAGGATAACAAGAAAACAACAATAATACACATACATACACATATATATATTTATATATATGTGTATTTTTTTTGTTGATGACAATTTATTGATGCACTGCACGATTACAGTATAAAATAGATAAAAACGTCCCCCCCCCCCCGACGTGTCCCGTCCACACATAAAAGGTAAATATCACTTTGAGTTAAAATACTGACAGTTAATACTACTTAGTTATCCGGAACAGAGTTCTTTTAAGAGGAGGAGGGTATTGGTTACTCCATTGTTCCACAACAGATGAAGAGAGGCAGATGGAAGTTCGGTAGAATCAATTCATACACCTAAGCCGGTTGACGATAGATGGATTCCTCGTTGGACCCTTAAACCTACCCAGATTAGATGGCTGGGGCTGATGAATTTCAGTTACTTTGCGGGCACACCCTAAATTAACTATGAACTAACATCATTGGGGCCACTGGTAGGGCGCAGATCCCATAGTCGGAACCCTTGGGATTAGTGGCCGTTAAGTGGGAGTCGAGTGCCATTTTTACCTGGTGTATGAATTTCCCGACTCTGGCTATCAAACAGGTCGTGGATACAGAGAGGCACCAGTCCGAAGCCTCTCTGCAAGTTCTGTAGCCCAAGTTCCGTAAAATCGGAAGCAACAAACAATGACGGTCATTGACCAACTTTGTGCAGCAACACAGCAAGTGTAGCCAGGATTCTCTGCGATAATTGCGTTAAACGACAGGCTATGGCGCCATCCGTTCCTGCCCATTTGGGGTTAAAGTCTGCGATCCTGAGGGCCAAGAGGCGAAAATACAGAATTTTCTTTCTCGTGTAGGTGGATACTGGGTCTTGCAGGTATGTTTGGGGTTTACCTGAAATATATGATTTGTCCAGGGCCTGAGTTAGTGGGTTTTGCCGAAGGGATGCAAGGTCAAGCCCGAAAGAGATGGTCTGGACTTGACGCTTAACAGCTTGGGCCCAGGCTGAAAATTGAATTTCGTGTAGGGTCAGGCTCCTTTTCTCGATTTTCAGTGCGTCAATGGCTAGTTCGACCTTGGAGTGCCATGGGGAGCCCACCTCACCAAAGATTGTTTTTAGGAATGTTGCGTGCTTATCTAGGTTCCTGATCGATACTGTGACCTTATGCCCCTATTCGGCTATAAATCCATTTATTCCCCATATTGGCATAACCGTTCAAGTGCGATTTTCTGTAAAGTCATCTCTGGCCTCACACGAGCAGAGCCACAGAGCCACATTCCAGCATGACTCTCTGCTACTTCCTTTGCGACCAATTAGTGCAATGACAGAGCAGCAGTCACTATCTGATATTCCTAGATAACACTCCGAGTTCTTCAACAAGATAAAAACTTAGCAAACCTGGAAATCCCCGCTTGCTATGTTTTGATTAGTAATAGAACTCTAATGAGCAACTGATAGCTGCCACTTCCTAGTGACATCTTTAATTGACGTCTTATGTCCAGCAAACTTGCGTCAAACCCGGCACCTGTCAGGTATAAATATTACCAACATTGCCTTAAGCAATGCGAAGCTGTGAGCTGTTAGCTGTGAGCTACTGTTGCTGATGCCAGCTGCCTGCATGACCCCGTGTTGGTAAAAACTAGCACTCTGTCGCTGCAGCCTGCTATCCTGTGGTGGTGAAGCTACTGATTACCATTATCGCCGCTACAGCGCGACCTATGGTGCAGTACGCTTGAGGAGCCGTGCAGCCGTCCTCTGCGAAGACATCCAGCCCAGCTGCCCGCGGACGCTGTCACCCCTCCTTCCTCCAGACGCGCTGAGAGAAGCCGCTGCCTTTCTCGTGCAGAGAAATCCAGTCCCGGCGCTTCCAGTTTACCCTCGCAGGTGACTGGGATATCGAGAGAGACCCCTGAAGGAGATACCAATCCTCCATCATTCTATTCAGAGGTATGGTGTTGACTAAACCCTTAGAAGAGAATTCTTGAAACAAACCTTGGCAAAACCAACTTAACTTAAGCTACTTACTTACTCCCCTTTTCACGTGTTAGGCTTAGGTCAGGCACACTGGGGTAGGCTTAGTTAGAAGCACCAGTTGAGTATGTTAGCCTAATGTATATATGACTGTATATATGTTTTATTACTTTTAAACCATTGTATGGCTAAGAAACCATATCAATGCTTTTACAGTTCTATTTCGCAATTCTTATCTTACTGTACGTACTTTTTATAATAACAGTTATTGCAATTGTGGCAATACATTTCTCTTGTATGAGAAGAAAGACTGTTCAATAAATGTTAACCTTTATTGATACACGCCCGTCTCTCTATTCTCTACATACTGTGAAAGTAAACTGCACTAGACTGACTGAGTGAAATCTATGTCTATTGTTTCACACGACCCTAGAGATCGACTCTTGATCTGAGGAGCAAAGTTGTCATGTTGCACGGTTGTTGGAAAGCTGAATCCCTTCTTGTCTGTGCCAAGGAAGCTGATCACTTCCTATGCAGAGAAGAAAGTTTCCAGTGACCTCTGAGCTAGTTGGTAACACAACCCAATTAAGTTTAGCATAGTCAGTGGAGGCCTGGAATATAAGCAGTTCCACGTCGATACTACTGTTTATGTTATTCCAATGCGCAGGGCCTAGTGGGAAACTAGGAACTACACTACATGGCGCCCAACGTTTGGTAAGGCGATAAACTAACGCAAGACTTGTAGAGTAACTCAGTCGTGCATATTTCACACCCCTTTCTCCCGTAAATACTCCAATAGACGTCTGGAGTGGGTGAAAGGTTAAAATCCGCCCGACCTTAGTAGGAAGAGATTCCTATGTAAAGCTCTGGTTTATTCAACGTTGAAGGATACAGTGTTCCAAAATATTGTGCATCTAATCTTTGTCTCCTTGGAGACCTACTCTGCAAAAAACTGCATTTTTAAAAATGCCAGACAATGAAGAAGCAGTTAGACTGGCTTCCATACTAATAGAGGAAGACACGAGTCTCCTACAGGCAGACCCGGGTGCTATTATCATCCCGGTCCAGTTAAGAAGATCTATAACCTTAAAACTTATAGAGAACGGACTGCCACCTCAAGGTGGTACAGTAATTTTCGTGATAGAGGCTCACGAGTATCGGCAGACAGAGGTATTCTATTCATGGATAAACTTTCCAGCGGTAAACGCTATAACACAAGAGTTTCACTATTACAAAATAGAGGAACCTCCGGATGAGTACGCCCCTTTCGAGGAGGTTGAAATTCCACTTAAATTTCAAGAGCACCTGCTCTGGTTTAATGGCGCCCTAAAACACAATGATCACATAACCAGGCTCGGTCCACTAGGTAGACCAGGAGCCACGTGGCCGGTTCTAGCCAGCTACACACCACATCCTGACATTGCAAAAATGTCTAGAGAAGAGCTGTTAGCACAGCTAAACACATTAATAAAAATACATAGGCAATTAGTCCAATATGTAATACGGACTGCAACAGTCCAGCCAGCTGTTAATTCACACCAGCTGACCCCTCATCAGGGGAACACAAATAAAATTACACCACAGAACATACAGTCATGTCTTGGTAAAACACCCGTAAAACGGGAACAAATTCCTTTCTGGTTAGCCCAGAAAATCACTCAAATAGAGGCAGTATTTCCTGATACTACCCCTATTGAGAAACACAGAATCTTGACCATCTGCCTTCCTATGGGAATCGCACCACACGTGGAGGACTGCGACACTTGGGGTACAGTCTTTGCTTCCATTTACACAAAAACACACGGTGTTCCGTCTATGGCGGTAATACCAGACGTGCTAAAACAGATTCAAAATGAATTCGGTCCAGAACCAGCTTTAAATCTAGGTATGAAATTACTGAAAGATTTCAAGCAGGTCACGGCTATATTATTAGCCAATGTAAAGGGAGAAGCAGCATCTGTGGCGATTCGCCAGAAGTTGAGGGAAACAGATATAAAAGATCCTGTTGAACTTGCAAAAATCATAGAAAAATGCTATGAAGAATTAGGTAGAGACAGCTTGGGTGGAAAACCAGTTAAGCCCCAACTTCTCGAAAATCCTGAAAAATTATTTATTAAAAATAATTTAAACACTCCTAAAAAGAGCTGGGATGGAAATAAACAATCCACTCCCAAGGAAAAAGTTTTCCAGTCCAGAGGAAGGTCTCCTCGACGGAGGGAAAGAACTCCGACTCGAGAACGCCAGTCTCCCCAACGGGAGCCCTCTGAGAAAAGATATAACCTTAGAAATAGGGATAATATAAAAAAACCTGATAGATATCAAAGTATTGATACACGTCCCTCTCGATCTCTTCCACAGAATTCGGAAAGAAGAGGACGGTCAGACCCAGGAGAGCACACCAAGTCCAAAGACAAGGAATCTGCTCAAAATAAGAAATCTCAATTTCAGAAAAAGAAGGTAGCCAGTATTAGAGTAATCAACCATGCCGAGAATACTGAGGACACAGTTGAAAAACGGGGAGTGGGCATTGACAATGTTGGACAGTGCAGCAGAGATCAGTATAGCGCGCAAGAACTTGATGAGTCATCTGGAGACAGTGGACACGAATGAATACATTCAGGTTGAAACTGCCGACACCAGACTTAGCGAGCCCCATAAAATATACGAAATAACATTGCGTATAGAGGGTGATAAGACTAGGAAAATTAAGGGTCTGTTTTGGGATAAGCTCTCAAAAGGCTATGATATTCTGTTAGCTGAAAAAGATTGGCCCCCAGAGTTTGTCAGGGAGTGCCCTCGTGGCGAAGAGGTAATTATGCCTGCCTTCTCGAATCACATACCGATTCACAAAAAATATACATATGCAAGGAAATGGGCTGTAGCCCAGGCACCTGCATTGTATAAAAATCATGTAGGATGGGATGAGGATTCTCCGCCTCACAAAATCCAACTAAAAAGTGAACCAACTGCCCAACGGCAGTATCCCATAAAGCAAGAAGCTAAAAAACAGGTCAGGGAGATCTTAGATCAACTTGAGTACCAGGGGGTGATTGAAACATGCACCTCTCAAATGAACAATCCTTTGTTTCCTGTCTCCAAGCCAGACAATTCATATCGTCTAGTTTTGGACTACAGACACCTTAATACATGTTGCAAAACTTTTGCAGTACAAAACTCGCATAGTGCAGCCCTAATGAATAACATAGTTAGGAAAAAATACAAAACGACATTAGACATTTCTAATGGTTTCTTTTGTCAAAACATTGCACCAGAAAGCAGATACTTGACCGCTTTCTCCGCATTTGGGTCACAGAAAAAATTCTGTCGACTCCCACAGGGGTTCAAGAACAGCCCAGGACTATTCTCAGCTAGGGTAACAGAGTTACTACAAATCTATGATGATGAAGCATTGTCTTACGTAGATGATATTTATCTCACAGACGACGACTTGGATACTCACTTGAAAAGAGTGAACACCATTATACTTGGGTTCGCAGCAGAGGGTTACAAATTCAACTTTAAAAAGTCCCGAATTGCCCATCTGACAGTACTGTTCTTAGGGTACGAATTATCAAGTGAAGGGAAAAGCCTAGCGGACAACTTCTTAGAGAAGTGCGCTGTACTCCAAGCTCCAAAAACGCTGAAGAATTTACAATCCATACTAGGTTTTCTGAATTTCGGAAGAACTTACATTCTAAATTACGCAGAGAGGGTTAAACCTCTCTACGAACTAATAAAACCTGATTTAAAACAAATCAATTGGACTCAAAAACACACAGAAATTTTGAGATCACTGCAAACAGACATGTTAGCAAAAACAAAATTAGATACACGTGACAACACGATCGATCTTGTAATCCGAGTCATCCCAGGAAGATGCGGATTCACATACCTAACCTCTAATGAGGGAGAAAAGGTACCTATTTCAATTAAATCTCACTTGTACACACAAGCAGAAAAAACATTCAGTCACACAGAAAGAACTGTGAACGCAGTGCAAATCGCATTAGCAAATGAACGAGAACTAGCACACGGCAAACGGATTAATATCCTTACAGCGGAATCCGCCTTCGAGGCGCTATTCAGCCCAGTAAACCTGCCTACAGTGTCACTGGATCCAAAATGGATACAGTATATAGATTCTCTAGGAGCGGAAGACGTGAAATACTATTTCGCCCCGCAATACGAAGAACTGAATGATTTAGAATATGAAGAAGAATATCCTCTGCCAATCGAAATCCTGCCTCTCCCACTATATGCCTGTATAATCTATACAGATAGCTCTGTACAGCATTTCAACGTAGAGAGAAAATCCTACGATGCAGCATGTGCGATCATTAAATGTCGTTGGCTGTGCGGTAAAATCAAACCGAAAATAACAAAAACTGAATCAGTGAAGTACTGTTCGGCTCAAAGAACTGAAATCAGATGTTTAAAGATGGCGCTCGAAAATGCAGAACGCGAATTCCCCACACTTATCGTGTGCGATTCTCATTTTTGCGTCAATTCTTACAACAACAAACTGCAGAGTTGGATCGAAAACGACTACAAAGATGACACAGGTGCCACAATAAAGCATAAATTGCTTTGGGAACAAGTAGCTCTTTTACACAAAGAACTACAAAAGACTCACGTGATTCACGCACAGAGTCTTCAACGTGATGGCGTTCACGTTGCAGGGAATTCATTGGCTAATACAGCCACCGCGGAAGCAACTAACCCGGCTTCCGTAGCCACAAAAAAGCGTACAGATAAGTATATAGACGGGGAAACCATGCTAGCAGTAAAAACGACCGTAAAAGGCGACTGTGCAGCACTACCCGTAAACTATCCACTCAATTATGCATACATAATCGATGCAAACTCCGTTCCTTTTGCTCGAATCCCTGGAGTGGGGGATAGAGTAATTCCAAACATGAACAGGAGAATATTTTTAATAGCAGACGCACACATGGGTTTGGGTCTTAGGCACAGAAAGATCAAGGAATCACTGACTGAATTACAATCAGTATTCTGGTGGCCGGGAATGAGTGTAGAACACCAAATATATGCAAACAACTGTGAAAACTGCAATAGGGATCGCAGTAGTGAACGTTGCTACCGGCTACCAATAAGAAAGAGCGTAACGCTGCCTACACCCCGTCCTGCGTCCTATTAATAGTTAAGACGAAATGCACTTAAAATAATGAGGCCACCAGCACTCGGCTGACGCCTAGAACTGTTATAAAAGATTAGCGAGTCCATATCGGCACATACGCAATTACCACGTTCCATTCTGACCAGGGTCCTGCTTTCAGCTCTCGAGCCTATAAGGAGGCCATGGCTAGCATGGGAATTGGGTTGTGGTATTCTTGTCCGTCGCACAAGTGTGGTAGAAAGAAAAAACCGGGACATAAAGCAATCTATAACAGCGAAGGTATTAGGTTCAGGCGCTGGGTGGGTCAAACATTTAATAAGTGTCCAGACTAGTCTTAACAACATGCCAAGAAATTCTCTAAAAGGTTTCAGCCCATACGAACTATTGTTCGGAATTAGAATGAACGTTCAGGACCTCGATAGTCAGATGTCAGTGGTACAAGCAGAAACAAAGCAGTTTGAAGTAAAAGACCGTTTGGCTGTTTTACAGGAACTGAATGAAACAAGAAAATCATTAAGCAACATAAAGTTAAAGCAACAGCCAAGTACCACTGACGAGGCACCACCCGCAACAGCCCCAGCAAGGCCTGTCTGGATTCCAAAGATTGGGGATCTAGTCAGAGAAAAGATCGCGGTTAAGAAGGAATTTGGGCCTTCTTACAGAAAAGCAGTACCTGTCTTAGCAGTCACCGGAACAAGATCAGTTGTGCTACCGCCCCTTGCTGGTAAAAAGGAGAACAGAGTCGTGTCCATCGACCTGGTAAAACCACAAGCATGTGGCCTATAATCAACAGTAGGCCCAGTGGACTCCCAAGAAACAACAGAATACCCAAACTTGCAACAATCCAAGAGGTTCAAACTGAAAGACTAATCACATTCGATCAGCCTGCAGTGCACAATGAAGGACTATGCAATAATGCCATGGAACTCGTGCCTCTTGAAACACAAATTGAAACAGTTCATCAAGAAACAACACCAGTCTACAATGATGTGGCATCAGAAAGTGCTACCGAAAGACAGATTGAAAGAACAATCCCATCAATTGACAGAACTGCCTCTGGTTATTTCATCAACTTCGACAACTTCTCTGAAGATTTAAATGACCCCGAAGTGATGCCAGAAACAAAAAAGTCTTTTAAAGAAAAAGCAACGAAACTCTTTCATCAACTGAAGGAAATCTACCTAATTTCCCCTTGGCTAGAGTTCTGGTTCGGTCTAGGTGTATTTTTCCTCCTGCTTTGGCTCATCATGGTACTATGTTTGGGAAAAGTCATTGAAGGAAAATATATTACAATGGACACAGCAAGTCAGAACATCAACCTAGTCCTGAAACCACACAGATACTCCCATGTGAAGAAAAGAGAACTGTCAACAGTAAATGTCACAGCAATTCCAATACCTGGTGGGGTAGTATGGGAGAAAACAGACTATGAGATCTATGGTCCGGTCGAAATCCTGAAGTATCCTCATCAACTAAAGGTTTCCTTAAGTGACTTTGTTACACCAAGTACATTCTCTGATGATTGGGACTTTAACAGTATTAATGACATGATGTCTGATTTAGTAATGTCAGCTAGATTCACAGATCATGATTATTTACAAGGTTCATCTAGTTATGAGCAGTTATTCTGTTACACCCACTATGGGGATCATTACTTGCATAAATCTGCACAGCCTAGAAATGTTTTTATGTATAATCAATGGGAACATTGTTCTACACCACCTAAAAGCAGTTCTAAAGCATTTTTTGAGAAATTCAAATACTTCTCAGGGTTTAACACCAGTGATGCAGAAACGTTTTATTACAAACTGTTAGATAAAACAGGCATGAAAACAATGCTGACAAATTCTAAATTGATATATTCAGAAGCATTTTATGACAAAATGATGACATTTGGTTTTGATTATTGGAAAAATAATATTGAAACGAAATCAATTTGGGGTACAAAAGATTGGCAGGTGCAAGGCATAGAAGCACTGTTTAGAACCTGCATGATACCAGAACAAATGTTATTTTTAAATGACACTGTACACCAAACATCTTGTCTTGGCCTAGCCAAAAACAAAGAAATGAAAACACCGTCTATACCAAAGCCAATAGCTGAAAATGCAACTGCAGATAATGAGTTAGACGTGTCACACATTTTACATTTCAACAGAACACATCCTGATTGGAAAAAGTGGTTAATCTGGCCTACAGACACAAATAGCTGTCAAGATAGGTTCCTGAACAAAACACAGGGTTTAAAAATGACCAGATTGGACCCTAGATATTCCCAGAGACAACATCCAGGAATTATAACCACATACAGTGTAGGCAAACTCTGCCTAGAATGGCTAACTACATCCACACTGGCTGAAATTAAGCAACACTTGTCTTTGTTAAAAGATGGTGCTGATTTGCGCGATTTCATTCTTGGACCACGCAAACAGCGTCAAAAGCGTTTCATAGCGACCAGCATCTATGCTGCTTACAACGAGGCTTGGAAAGTAAAGCAAATTGAAACTGCTGAAAAAATACGAGAAATTGATCGTATTAATTTGGAAAAATCACTTTCTGTGGTAGACAATGGGTTAATGACTCTGTCTTCCAGAATATATTCTTTGGACAATATTGTATCCTCTGCCTTTGATGTGATAGACAGGGATTTGCTAATGTTACAACATGGCCAGTCTCAATTACGCTCTATTATAGAATTAGGCTGGACGCTGCAAAATCTTCGTTCAGGCTATGTGCCTTGGCGTCTGATAAACACAACGTCATTATTTTCCATTTTTAACCTTACTGATAAACAGATCAGTTTGGCACAGAAAGGAGCAGACTATACAATCTTGAGCATCGAGAAACTCGAGAGATTACCATTGACAATGTCAGAGAGTCCTGTCATTGAATGGATAATACACGGAATTATCACAATTCCGATAACAACTTTCCGCTTTAAAAAGTGCCTTGAATACATACCTGCTGGCCAGTATGAACAATTGGGTAAGGGATATGTAAAATCCGAATGGCAATTACCATACACTCATTCTTGCTATAGTGACAGCGACAAAAATGTATTTCTTAGTGGTGAGAACTGTAAACACTCACTAAGCGGTATACTTTTGTGTCAGGGTATTAATTTACACGGAGCATGTGATGGAAATTCAAACAACCTTTCATGCCACCAGCTAGTCACACCTGCAACTCAGATAGAGCCCTTCTTTATGCAACTCGCAAACGGGAGTTACATTCTAAGAACGGATCACAGGTGCTGTGGCCTCGCGCCCGGAAAAAGTTATCTAGTACAAGTAACGTCCATGGTCAAATGTTGTATGCAAGCATTGTTCCCGAGCGGGCCTCCAGACACAGTGACTCCCCTCTGGCCTCGTCTGAATCTCTATTCTATACGAATTGATACATTAAGCAAAATGAAATCTGTGCTTTTACAGACAACAGTGCCTATAACGTCATCTAAAGAGACGTATGATCTTCTAGTCGCAAGGACGGCTACTGAGGTCCATGACCTTTTATCAACAAATTGCCCCGTGCATTTCGTACAAATGCTCGACCAACTCCTTAACATGTCTAGTGCTACAAGCATCCCAGGCATATTTAAGACAGTCTTTACGGGACTGCTAACACCCTTCCAGGCAATTTTGGGAATCTTTCCTAATTTTGTGCACTCCCTCTTTGGTGGTATTCCACTATTTTTTGGACTCATCGCAGGGATTCTATTTTTGACCATCCTGCTACGTTATGGCAAACCTCGGCTCAGACATAGCTCCCATGGGAATGGAAGAAACAATCCTAGCAATGCGCTACAGGGACAGGATAACTAACGTCCTCGGATTGGCCAGGCTGAGAGATCTAAACATGACCTGGTTCCTTTCATTCAGACCAATATGGCAAAATTGCATTTTACCTGTGCTACGGTGTATGCTTTGCGGCGATGAATGCGTGTTGGACATCTGTCTTTCACTTCCATCAGCAGTACCAATGGACGTCGATACTTTGCTAAGTCCAATAACGGCTCACGCATTGTGTTGTCCCCAGCGGCTACCAATCCTGATGACGGCATTCGTGGAGACTCCTGTACTACAGCCAAGTGGTAACAGTGGAGCGAGTGACAAAAGCAACATCATCCAGGTACAACGTTCTGTGAGCATTGCTGATCCTGTCTTCGATGACAGCAATCATTCTCACACCTGCCAAGTTACAGCGCTATCTAATTTGGTTGAACTATCACCTGATTTTGTAGACCAATTCTTTGCGAGCCTGTCTGATACGATGTTCTCACCCACAGAGAAACAATAACTTTTGAGAAGCTTTCCGACACACAGCGTTCCCATGAACTCTGAATTCGGCCTTCAGTTTTGATCAACATAAAACTGCCAGGAGCTTTGGTAAACTGATTTTTCTTTGAATTGGACAATTTTTTTAATATTGACCCTTTCCTTTTGGCACGAAACAATTCTTTGCTTAACGTAAAAACTATTCTTAGAGAACAGAAGCTTCACACTTCTATTTCTAAACTCATCTAGAGACATAACAACATAACACCAGCCTCTAGCACACATATTATTACAATGCATTTTTATGTGATGATTTATCTCGCATTTCTTCTGTCAGAGATACTTCATGTGTTATTCCTTATGCATAATCGTTCATTGATTTCATATGCAATAATTTTTTGAATGATTACTATGTTTTAAAAAACGTACAGTACCTAAATTCCATGTATTACAAGTACGCCTATTTCGAATGCATTTATGTATTTTGGGGTGGGCTATGTTACACGATGTTACACATACACCTAATTGCTTAGTTTTTAGTAATTTTGATGGACATGTATACGTGGAGTGGGTGTTGCGTGCTTATCTAGGTTCCTGATCGATACTGTGACCTTATGCCCCTATTCGGCTATAAATCCATTTATTCCCCATATTGGCATAACCGTTCAAGTGCGATTTTCTGTAAAGTCATCTCTGGCCTCACACGAGCAGAGCCACAGAGCCACATTCCAGCATGACTCTCTGCTACTTCCTTTGCGACCAATTAGTGCAATGACAGAGCAGCAGTCACTATCTGATATTCCTAGATAACACTCCGAGTTCTTCAACAAGATAAAAACTTAGCAAACCTGGAAATCCCCGCTTGCTATGTTTTGATTAGTAATAGAACTCTAATGAGCAACTGATAGCTGCCACTTCCTAGTGACATCTTTAATTGACGTCTTATGTCCAGCAAACTTGCGTCAAACCCGGCACCTGTCAGGTATAAATATTACCAACATTGCCTTAAGCAATGCGAAGCTGTGAGCTGTTAGCTGTGAGCTACTGTTGCTGATGCCAGCTGCCTGCATGACCCCGTGTTGGTAAAAACTAGCACTCTGTCGCTGCAGCCTGCTATCCTGTGGTGGTGAAGCTACTGATTACCATTATCGCCGCTACAGCGCGACCTATGGTGCAGTACGCTTGAGGAGCCGTGCAGCCGTCCTCTGCGAAGACATCCAGCCCAGCTGCCCGCGGACGCTGTCACCCCTCCTTCCTCCAGACGCGCTGAGAGAAGCCGCTGCCTTTCTCGTGCAGAGAAATCCAGTCCCGGCGCTTCCAGTTTACCCTCGCAGGTGGCTGGGATATCGAGAGAGACCCCTGAAGGAGATACCAATCCTCCATCATTCTATTCAGAGGTATGGTGTTGACTAAACCCTTAGAAGAGAATTCTTGAAACAAACCTTGGCAAAACCAACTTAACTTAAGCTACTTACTTACTCCCCTTTTCACGTGTTAGGCTTAGGTCAGGCACACTGGGGTAGGCTTAGTTAGAAGCACCAGTTGAGTATGTTAGCCTAATGTATATATGACTGTATATATGTTTTATTACTTTTAAACCATTGTATGGCTAAGAAACCATATCAATGCTTTTACAGTTCTATTTCGCAATTCTTATCTTACTGTACGTACTTTTTATAATAACAGTTATTGCAATTGTGGCAATACATTTCTCTTGTATGAGAAGAAAGACTGTTCATTAAATGTTAACCTTTATTGATACACGCCCGTCTCTCTATTCTCTACATACTGTGAAAGTAAACTGCACTAGACTGACTGAGTGAAATCTATGTCTATTGTTTCACACGACCCTAGAGATCGACTCTTGATCTGAGGAGCAAAGTTGTCATGTTGCACGGTTGTTGGAAAGCTGAATCCCTTCTTGTCTGTGCCAAGGAAGCTGATCACTTCCTATGCAGAGAAGAAAGTTTCCAGTGACCTCTGAGCTAGTTGGTAACACAACCCAATTAAGTTTAGCATAGTCAGTGGAGGCCTGGAATATAAGCAGTTCCACGTCGATACTACTGTTTATGTTATTCCAATGCGCAGGGCCTAGTGGGAAACTAGGAACTACACTACAGGAAGTGCTTTAGGGTGTGTTCTGGCGCTTTCAATACTCTAATATAGAATTTTAACAGGTCCCCCAGTAGTGCCAGCTCTGGTCGCTTGAGGCCTATTTCTAGCCTTAATCTATTGTTCCTTGCATATCTGGGGGCCTGTAGCATCATCTTGTATATGTGTATGTATGTGTATTATTGTTGTTTTCTTGTTATCCTTCATCTTCAAGCGTATGTATGTATGTGTGTGTGTATGTGTATGTATGTATATATATATATATATATATATATATATATATATATATATATATGATTTGATCAAGCCTTCTCTAAGGCGAAACGCGTCATGGCGGCAGCGCTGGCTTTAACTGAATAAATCTTGTTGCACCAGCACTTTCTGGGTCGACTCCTCGTCATTGTTGGATCCTGCAGATGATATCTGTTGAATTTGTGACGATCAACGCAATATATATATATATATATATATATATATATATCCAGAAGAAAATGCTTTCAAAAGCAAAATCACGCACTCGGAAAGGTGCAGCAAACAAGGGGTTTATTCACGAGGTAAACCCCTTGTTTGCTGCACCTTTCCGAGTGCGTGTTTTTGCTTTTGAAAGCATTTTCTTCTGGACATTGTCAATACATTGTCAATACTCGGCGATGGGATTAGCCGAGCGCAACACGCCACCTGACTAAGGGATATGGATCCCGGTAACTAATCCTCTGCTCAAAGTATGAATATATATATATATATATATATATATATATATATATATATATATATATATATATATATATATATATATATATATATATATATATATATATATATTCACTAAAAAAACCATAGGTTATAGACCATATATAGTTAGGAATTTGCATTTACAAAACCTTGAAAATTCACTGAAAAAACCATAGGTTAGAGACCATGTATAGTTAGCTGGACATTTTATTGATATAAAACCAATGAAATTCCATATATAGTTAGTTGCACTAACTATATATTTCGCGCATCCGCAATCCAATGCTGATGATGTCACATATTACATCATTCATGACATGGTCAGTGACATCACTGATGACATCACTGATGACATCTCAAATGACTTATATATATATATATGTTCGAGGCATATGGGCTGCAGATGGTACATTATGAATAGATCGCCATCTGGTGTTGGGCTCGGATGATTGCACTTTGTTTTTCTCTTGGAGAGTCTTTTGTATGTTGGTGACTCCTCCCTTAGTTGGTAGTGCGCATGGGCATCGGCTCCATCCTTAGATTGTTTTTTTCCGCCATCGGGTTCGGATGAAGATCGAGACGCTCCAGATCAACTTCAGAAGAAAGTGAATTTTCGGCGCGTATTCCCTTTCCAATTCGACGGTATTGTTAGCGAACGCGTTCTTTTCCATTCCGACGCGTTACAAATTCAAAATAGAAGAGAAAAACTTGGATCTACGTCGAAGAACAGGAGACCTTTCTCGACGCAGTCAAGCCCGGAGTCCATGGAAAGGACTCCATTCAAAAAATGTCCATCGTGTGGTGCTAAGTTCCCACACAAGGACCTACACGAGGTGTGCAACCTCTGTCTATCGCCTGAACACGAATCCAGGGACTGCGAAGCCTGCGCAGCATTCTCCTCCAAGCTAACGATTAGAAATCGTCGAGCCCGAAGACACGAGGCTTCCAGAATGCAGGCGGAGGCAATCCCAGAGCTGTTCGGAGACGAACAAATCGAGGAAGAAGAGGACCAGTCGGGGTCGGAAGGGGACCAGTCGGAGGTTGAAGAACTCTTCGAGCAACAAACCGTGAGTGACGACGTCCCCTTACCGAAAAACCGACCCCGTGCGGTAACGACCCCGCCCTCGGGCCCGGTCAAACCGCTGAAAAAAGTTTCCGACGCCCCGCCTTCGGGCCCGGCAACGAAACCGAAACTGAAACTGAAACACTCGGAATCCCACCACGTCGGATCCGAGAAAAGGGCGTCATCGACTTCGACACCGAGGCTGCATACAAAGGAGAGCTCGGTATCGAAACATTCCATGTCGAAAAAGAAATATGATGTATCGCCCAAAAGACACTCGATACCCAAAAAGTCGGAATCGAGCAGACATTCGGTGTCGAAAACAGAAAGATCTGAAGATCGAAAACAAAAACAGCTCTCGGAACCAGGACCCTCGGTACCGATTCAAGAGCAACAAACAGATCCCAAACAAAAGATCTTGTTTATTGACCCACAGACTGGGAAAGTGGTCACGAAGAAGAGAAAGAGTGAACAGTCAGAAGATAAACCTCTTCCTTCAAAAAAGAGAGCAATGGGGACGAACATAACTCCTCCTGCTTCTCCTCGTCCTAGAGACACACCCTCTTCTCCTATTCCTCACAATAGGCCACATATTCCTACACCCTCCACACCAAGACCAGCTACACCTCAGTCAGATGTAGACAGTGATATAGGGGAGGGAGAACCTCAAGGGGATGACAAATCTATCCAAGATGAGGAAGATCCATGGGAAAATTACGATGTAGGGTCAGATGAGGACAACGACCCAGAGCTATACCCCTCAAAGCCTTCACCACCTGATGATAACACAGGTTTTGTGCAGCTCATTAATAGGGCAGCAAAATATCACAAACTAGATATGCACACAGAACCTCAGATAGAGGATTTCTTGTTAGAGACTCTACCTAGTGCACAGAGAACATCAGGTACTCTTCCTATGCTAAAGGGTCTTCTCACTCACACAGAAGAAATATTCGAAAACCCAGTGAGAGCCAGGGTGTTAAACCCAAGAATCGATAAGAAATACAAAGCGGCTCCAAAGGACCCAATATTTATTAGAGGGCATGTACCTCTAGACTCGCTGGTGGTCTCAAACGCTCGTAAAAGAGCAAACTCATTATCTACAGGAGAGGCTCCTCCACCAGATAAAGAGTCGAAGTTAATAGATGCATCAGGCAAAAGAGTAGCATCACAGGCAGCGAATAGCTGGCGTATAGCTAATACACAAGCACTACTCGCACGTTACGACAGGGCACATTATGATGAGTTAGAAAAACTTCTCACACATCTTCCAAAAGAACATCAGAAGAAGGCAGACCAATTAATACAGGAAGGTAAAATAATAACCAATACTTCCATTAAGTGTGCATTAGACGCAGCAGACACTGCAGCAAGGTCTATTAACACTAGTGTCATGCTAAGAAGGCACGCGTGGCTTAGAATCTCAGGATTCAAACAAGAAGTTCAAACAGCCCTACTGAACAGACCATTTGATCAGAAGACATTGTTTGGTTCAAGTACAGACGAGACATTAGAAAAGATGAAGAAAGATACGGAAACGGCTAAGTCAATGGGAGCATTGCAACAGCCAACGCACAGAGGTTCCTTTCGTAGATCCACCTATAGAGGGGGCTCAAAAAGCACAGGAACAAATCAGCAATCCACATCTTTCACACCAACATCACCCAGAGGTAATTCAAGAGGTAATTACAGAGGTAACAACAATAAGGGTAGAGGCCGCGGAAATAATAACAACCGCAACGCCTCAACACCAAAACAGTGACTTCATAGATCTCCCCCCAGACCACATAACACCGGTCGGGGGACGTCTATCACAGTTCCTACCTGTCTGGGAAAACATCACGTCAGACAAGTGGGTGAGACAAATTATCCAACATGGTTATTGCCTAGAACTCACAGCTACCCCACCAAACATCCCCCCCAAACAGCGTCCAATGAGTCAGGATCATCTGACATTGTTAAGAGAAGAAGTGCTAGCACTTCTACAAAAGCATGCAATAGAGAAGGTCCCAAAGGATCAACAAGGAACAGGAGTATACTCTCTATACTTCCTGATCCCCAAAAAGGACGGGTCCCTACGACCAATATTAGACCTCAGACCTCTCAATGCTTACATAAATTCGGAACACTTCCACATGGTCACGCTCCAACAAGTACTCCCTTTACTGAAGAAAGGGGACTTTCTTTCTACACTGGATCTAAAAGACGCTTACTTTCATATCCCAATTCACAAAGCCCACAGAAAATACCTAAGGTTTGTGTTATAAGGACAACACTACCAGTTCAAGGTCCTTCCGTTCGGTGTCACAACAGCACCGAGAGTTTTCACAAAATGCCTAGCTGTGGTGGCAGCACACCTAAGAAGACAACAAATACATGTCTTCCCATACTTGGACGATTGGCTAATAAAGGCCAAATCAAAGGAGGAATGTCTTCACAACACACAGAAGACAATTCAACTGCTGCACCACCTAGGGTTTACGGTGAACTACAAAAAATCACACCTGCAACCAAACCAGATCCAGCAATACCTGGGGGCTACAGTAGACACAGAAAAGGCAATAGCATACCCCAACCCAATCAGAGTACAGACAATGGTCGGGTTAATACAAAGATTTCAACCACAACACTCACTACCAGCACGAGTGTTTATGCAACTATTAGGCATGATGTCCTCTTGCATACTGCTAATACCACATGCCAGACTACAAATGCGCCCACTACAAGAGTGTCTAGCGACACAGTGGAATCAGGCTCAAGGTCAGATTACAGATCTGGTGTTGGTAAAAGACCGGACGTATCGCTCTCTGAAGTGGTGGAACACAGAAAACATTTCCAAGGGACGGTCGTTCCTAGAGCCAATTCCACAAGTAATAATAACAGCGGACGCATCGCTCTCCGGATGGGGAGCGCATATGGACAAATACACAGTACAGGGGAAGTGGAGTGCGCAGCAAAAGAAACTGCACATCAACTACCTGGAACTATTAGCAATATTTCTAGCACTAAAAGCTTTCCAAATGCAAATAACAAACAAGGCAGTCCTGATCAGAACAGACAACATGACTGCAATGTATTATATTCAAAAACAGGGGGGGGACACACTCTCTCCAACTGTCCAAACTAGCACAGGACATATGGAGATGGGCCATTCCTCAAAAAATCTACCTGTTAGCGGAACACCTACCAGGAATTCAAAATCAAATAGCAGACATCCTAAGCAGACAGTCAGAACAAGTTCACGAATGGGAACTGCACGACCAAATACTACAGCCATTCTTCCAAAAATGGGGGCAACCAGAGATAGATCTGTTTGCAAATCATCAGAACGCAAAATGCAAACAATTCGCATCCAGGTACCCACACCAAAGGTCCCAGGGCAATGCACTGTGGATAAATTGGTCCAACAAATTTGCTTACGCGTTCCCTCCTCTACCACTAATTCCATTACTGGTGAGGAAACTGCAGCAACACTCAATGACAATGATACTAGTAGCACCCACGTGGGCAAGACAGCCGTGGTTCACCACGCTGCTACAACTCTCACAAGTACCACATCAAAAGCTAAGGTTATTACCCATGCATCTTACACAGAACCATGGAGAAATAATGCACCCAGATCCCAAACAACTGAACCTAGCGATCTGGCTCCTAGCGATCTGGCTCCTGAGGTCATAGAGTTTGGGTATTTAGATTTACCACCAGAATGCATGGAAATCATTAAACAGGCAAGACGTCCTACCACCAGAGCATGCTATGCAGCAAAATGGAAGAGGTTTGCTATACACTGTAACAGTAAGCACATCAACCCTCTGGACGCATCCACTAAACAAATCATTTGCTATTTATTACACTTACAGCAATGTAATCTAGCATATACCTCTATTAGGGTTCATCTAGCAGCCATAGCGGCGTACCTACAAAACAGGCAACACCTGTCACTGTTTAAAGTACCAGCAATTAAAGCTTTCATGGAAGGACTCAAAAGAGTCATTCCACCAAGAAGACCACCTTCCCCAGTCTGGAATCTCAACATAGTGCTTACCAGACTAATGGGGCCACCCTTTGAACCTATGCATAGGTGTGAAATACAATTCCTCACATGGAAGGTGGCCTTCCTCATAGCTATCACGTCACTTAGAAGAGTAAGTGAACTGCAGGCTTTTACGATTCAAGAACCATTTATGCAGCTACACCAAAATAAAGTGGTTCTTAGAACAAACCCAAAATTCTTACCAAAGGTTATCTCAGCATTCCACATCAATCAGTCAGTGGAATTACCGGTTTTCTTTCCAAAACCACAAACAGTAGCGGAAAGAGCCCTACATACACTGGATGTTAGGAGGGCCATATTGTACTATATAGAGAGAACACAAACTTTCAGAAAGACAAAACAGCTATTTGTTGCGTTTTCTCCCACACATAAAGGCAATCCCATCTCCAAAGCGGGCATTGCCAGATGGATTGTAAAATGCATTCAAATATGCTACTTAAAGGCAAAGAGAACATTAACTGTTCCTCCTAGAGCTCACTCTACACGTAAACTAGGAGCATCTATGGCATTTCTGGGAAACATTCCACTAGATGACATATGCAAAGCGGCTACCTGGGTTACACCGCACACTTTCACAAAACACTATTGTGTTGATGTGCACGCAACACAACAAGCTAGAGTGGGACAAGCAGTATTAAAAACATTGTTTCAGACAGTTGCAACAGACACGGGCGACCACCGCTAGGGAGAGAACTGCTGTATAGTCTATTCATAATGTACCATCTGCAGCCCATATGCCTCGAACGGAATATGCTACTTACCAGTATGCATCTGTTCTTGGCATAGAGGGCTGCAGAGTGGTACATGCCCTCCCAGCCTCCCCGGAAACCTGTGTCTGTTCCAACATTATCTTATTTAGATACACTTACATGGGCACTCTTATCTGTATTCTACTATACTACTCCATCTAACCCTACTATGGCAAAACAATCTAAGGATGGAGCCGATGCCCATGCGCACTACCAACTAAGGGAGGAGTCACCAACATACAAAAGACTCTCCAAGAGAAAAACAAAGTGCAATCATCCGAGCCCAACACCAGATGGCGATCTATTCATAATGTACCACTCTGCAGCCCTCTATGCCAAGAACAGATGCATACTGGTAAGTAGCATATTCCATATGTGTGTGTGTGTGTGTGTGTATATATATATATATATATATATATATATATATATATATATATATATATATATATATATTTGTGTGTGTGTGTATATATATATATATATATATATATATATGTGTGTATAATATTTTCACTGAAAAAAACAAAGGTTCAGAGACATTATAGTTAGGCTCAGGTGCCAGTCGTACAAAACCTGAGAAATTCAGCTGTTATAGTTAATGAGCTAACTATAACTCACACCCTTGCAATGTCCTGCTTATGACCTCACATATTACATCACTCATGACATGGTCAGATACATCACTGATGACCTCATCCGGTGATTGTGAATGTGTTTAAAATGTTTGAGTGCTTAATTATATCTCAAAATAGTGTATTGTTGAATCAGTGGGTGTATGAGTGCTTGGTTAGAGATTTAGTGGGTGTGTGACTGACTGAATACGTGAGTGATTAGGTGCCTCAGGGAATGTATGGGTGAGTGACTGGTTGTGTGAATGTCCGTATCTGTCTATCAGCTGGTGTCTAAATGGCTGTATGGGTGTGTGACTTGGTATTTGAGTTTATGTATGGGTGAGTGATTGATTGTCTGAGTACCTCTATGGGTGTTTGAGTGTCTGTGTGGATGGCTGATGAGTGAGTTGATGAGTCAGTAATACTATGGGTTAGTGAGTGCATGTGTGTGGGGCTGTATGGGTGAGGGAGTGTGCATATGGCTGGGTCAGTGAGTGAGTGCATGTGTCAGTGGTATATGGGTGAGTAACTGATTATGTGAAAGGTAGTACAGGTGAGAGATGTGGTATACGAGTGACTAGGTGAGTGAGTGAATGTGAGAGGGGCTGTATGGGTGAGTTTGTGCTTGTGTTAGTGAGTGTATAGATGAGTGAGTAAACATTAGTATCTGTGTGAGCGAGTGTGTTGTGTGTAACTATGGGTGAGTAAGTGGCTGTGTGATTGACTGGGTGAGTGAGTAGTCGTGTGATAGCTCTGTGGGTGACTGACTCAGTGTGTGAGTGGCTGTATGGGTGTATGAGTAGATATGTCAATTGCTGTATAAGTGAGTGGGTCTAAGAGTGGCTGTATGAGTGAGTGGATGTGTGTGTTGATCTATCAATTAGTGGCTGTGTAAGTACTGGTATGTGTGTGAATGGGTTTGAGAATGGTAGTGTGGTAGTTGGGGTAGGTGTATAAAAGGTTATATGGGGCATGAGTGGGAGCATTAGATTCTGAGGATGATGTCATCAGTGATGTCATTTGAGATTTCATCAGTAAAATCAGTGATGTTACTAACCATCTCATTGGTGATAAGTGAGGTCTTAACCAGTGCATTGCAGGGGCACGTGTTATAGATAGCTTACTAATTATAGCAGCTGAATTTCTCTGGTTTTGTACGAGTGACACCTGAGCCTAACTAGAACATCTCCATAACCCCGTTCTCTACTACTCTGCAAACGTGCCTTTTGACGCACTTCTAGTTGAGGGATGAAGTCCCCATGGCTTTTGAGGGTCCTCCAGGCCTAACTAGCCCTCCTGTTACCTCCAGTAAGACCCACACAGCTGAATTGCTGAGAGATCAGAGGCACGCCCCCTTTCTTTACCACTCTGCAAAAGCACCTCCTGGTGCACTGCTGCTTGCCGGGTAAAGACCACTTTAGTCCTGAGGCCCTCAGGTGGCAAGGGGACTCCAACCCCCCAGCCAGCAGTGCACCAAGAGGTGCTTTTGCATAGTGGTGGAGAAAGAGGGCGCAGCCTCCAGTGAGTTGCCGGGCTTCTTTTTAACATTTTGTTTCCATTTAATAGGAAGGGGGCCTTGTGCCCCCCTTTCCTGGATAGTTTTGGTCTTCAGGAACCCCATCCCTCAAGACCTGCACCTTTTTTTAAATTCTTGTTTTATAAAAAAAAAAAAGGGGAGTGTCCGTTTGGCCCTCCTCCTGGGCCGATTACGACCAGCCTGGGCGTGGTTCGCGGAGTGTTGCTACAAGGAACTCTGAAGTTACAAAAAAAACTCGGCGAAGTTCCGAGAGTGGCGGAGTGCTGTGCTAACTGCAGTTTGTGCTGGTATTCCTGCCGCTTGGGTAGAAATTCTACCTGAGTGGCAGTTCACGTTTACGGACTTACCGTTTGCGAACTTACTGTTCGCAATTGTGAGTGGGGAAAACCCCGCTGCACATCGCGAAGCTGAGTTCTCTGCACTCCGCAAACTCCGCGAACGAAGCGAAGCTCACCGCCCAGGCCTAATTGCGACCTTGCGACCCCGGGGAACCCATCCCCTGGACTTCTTTTTTTTTTTTTTTGTAAAATAAAGGAAGCTGGGCTGCGTACCTCCCCTTTCCTGGGCCAGGTTTGTACCCGGGGACCCCATCCCCTAGGCCCTGCCATTTATTTTTTATTATATGTATTTTTATACATGGAAGGGGGCTGCGCGGCCCCTCTCCCGAGACAGATTGCGACCACAGGCACCTCATCCCAAAGGGCCACGTCTTTATATTTTTTTAAAAAGGGGAGATGACCCGCACTGCCCCCGCCTTAGGCCAATATCGTCCCCAGGTACCCTCTCCTCCCGGGTCTGGCCTTAAGTTGGGGACTACGGGGTAGCCTGAAGGACCTGCTGTCCCTGACGGCTCTTCTCTTCCTGCAGGAGCCGGCATTGCATTGAGACCCAGGGAGCTGCCAACATGCAGCTTCCTGGATCTCAAAGCAGTGTTTGTTTCCGTGCTTGTTTGACAGAGAGCAGGGAAATGCACATTTTGTGCTTTCAGCAAGTGAGAGTATTTTCTGCTCTCGTTTGCTGAAATCATAGGGTTTGTCATGGCTTGGTGTGAGAAGTGCTCCCGCCAAGCCATAGTAAACTGCAATGTCCCAGGGATGGGCACCTTGGAACATTGATGGAGCTGGCCCTGGGGGGTCGCAGTCCCCAGGGCCATGTAGGTCTCCATGAGAGGGGTCCTGCGACCCTCCCACCTCTATGTATTAAGTCCTGGAAAGAGGTGGTTCCCTGGGCTGTGGAGGCTTTGCTGCCTCGATATTTATTAAAAAAAACTTGCCCCATGGAGGTTGCTGTCCCTGGGGATGCGTGAGGGGGCCAAGGTCCCCCTTCATGATTTTTATTTAATTTAGCCCCCGGGAGGTGGTGGTCACCTGGGCTGTGGGGGAGCCATAAGGACCTCCTCTGCATTCATTTATTTCAATAACCCTGGCGAGGTGGCACTTCCTGGGGCTGCATTAGTTTCATTTAGCCTCGGCGAGATGGTGGTCTCCAGGGGTGCAAAGGAGGCCTTAAGGGCCTCCCCACATTCATTTAATTAAATAGCCCTGGAGAGTTGACGGTACCCAGTGCTGCGGGGGTCTGTGCTGGCCCCCGCATCAGTTGGAATAGGTTTGCCCCGGGTAGGTGATGGTCTCCTTGGCATAGAGGTGCTGCATAGGCACCCCACACATTACTATAGGAACTTGCCCAGGGACCTGTCCAAACCAGGGTCCTTTATTAAATAAAGCTCGGGAGACCGCGCTTTGTTTTTTTTGGTTTAATTTCGGCAGGAGTCACGGATCCAGCACGACTCCTGCTGATTAAAAAAAAAAAAAAAAATTGGGTCCATCTGGGGTCCGTGTGGGACCCCACCCAGAAACCGGAGGGGTCAGGGGGTTTCTAACCTGCCTCCTTTTTAAAAAAATAATAATAAAATACATTTCTGATGAGTCGGTTCAACCGAGTCACAAGATGGCTGCCAACACTTCTTGGTTTGAAGTGTTGGCAGTCAATCAGATCTCAGGCACGAGGTCCGGAGAGGTTGCAGATCCTCCATAGTATCAGTTATATAAAAAATATTTCTCAACTACTGAACAGATTTACACCATTTAACAAAAAGGAGCTTTCGTAACCAACAGACTATCTTTCTGCCAAATTTGATGTAATTCCATTCAGTTCGGACTATAGCCGTGGCTAATAAAGTTTCCTATGGAAATTACGATGGAGAAAAAACGTTTGGGAGCACACCTGTTTTTCTAGCCCCCCCCCCCCTGGTGACTGGCAGTAGGTAATTAAGGGCCAGATGAAGGAGCCCTAATACCAGTCGGTAACGGCCGAATTCGGCCGTTACAGACCGAAATTAGGGTTTTCAGATGTAGGGGGCCTATATTTTACAGATTCTGTAAATTTACCGAATCTGTACATTTACAGAATCTGTAAAATACCGAATCGGTATATTTACCGATTCGGTAACTCCACATGTAGGTGACACTCCTAAGAGTGTCACAGGCCCTCAAGAGTCGGTATTTTACCACCCAATCCTATTGGGTGGTAAAATACCGAATTCAGGTGTGCATGCACATCTGTGCATGCACACCTGTGCAATGTGACACACAGACATGCCCTTAGGGCATGTATGTGTGCCACACGGCACACAAGCCTGTACTTGGGGTGCTAGGGGGTGTCAAAGTGACACCCCCTGCACCCTTGCAGGTTTCGGTATTTACCGATTCGGTAAATACCGATAGGTTTTGCCCATTGATTCCTATGGGCTTCAAGGCCCATAGGAATCAATGGGCAATACCGATTCGGTATTTACCGAATCGGTAAATACCGAATGTTAACGAATCGGTTATTCTAAATTTAAAATTTGCTACATCTCCCTCCTTCTAATTTACCGATTCATAAATACCAAATCGGTAAAATTCGGTATTTATGAGTCGGTAAATTAGAGTTACCTACATCTGGCCCATAGATATCTAGATATAGATATAGATATATAGATGTGTGTGTGTATATATATTCCTACCACGTAAGATGAAATCCATAAAATATGCATTTTCATTCACTTTATCAACGCATGAGCAATTCTCGCCAAGCTGCCATAGCAACACAGCTTTGTTAGCATTTAGCAGACTACGCTACAGCACATGTGTAACAGGCTGTTCAGACAGGACACACCGTTTCCTTTTGCCAACTCCTTAATTGCATGGTAAACTATATCTCATCATTACTTTTAGTATTATTGTCATTATCATTATCATAGTCTTTGTTAGCGTTATTTGTATTAGTTGGCATTGTGATTGTTAGTTGCATTAGCATAATTATCTGCAATGAGCGCAACCAACAGAACTGATATGCATAAAGCTCCACGATGGAGAAAGGCAAATTACACATATTTTACAGCTAACAATGCTTGTCCCGCGAATTAACTTTTAATCAACACTAGCAGTCGATCTCTAAATATTTTACTCAACCTAGGCAGGTTAGAAACATCTGACATTACCTTCGGCTTCATGTCACCTGTCAGTCCAATAAATATCTTTACATCTTACAGCAGTGATGTTGATCGTTTTCCCCACCTACCCCTACTTCTGTGGGTGTTCCTCAGGGCTTGTTCTCAGGGCTTTGCCTCTTCTCCTTCTACGCCCCATCACTTGGTGACATTTTGTAATTGTTCAGCTTTTCTGTACAGCAAAAAAAAATCCGTCTTTCTCCTCGTTCACCGTATGCCGTATATATTATATCTCTGGCTCTAACCTGAGCTCTATATTGAATGGCCGTGCCCTCACATTGAACTTGGCTAAAAAAGAGCTCCTTTGTTTTCCCTGCATCTGCGGCTCTGATCTGTCTGTCTGTAGCAATCCAAGTTATCTTGATAGCCTTTCTATGCACCAGGTAGGTACCTCTAAGAGCTATTTAAGTCCAGTATGCGGCTGAATAGTTCATATCAGCCACCGTCATTGCAGTGAGTTTTCAAGTACTGAATATTTTCAAAATCCTCCCTCGCTTTACCTTTCACACTGTTAAAACCCTGATCAATAGCCTATGACCAATAATCGATTCTGCAACAGCTTTCTGGTTGATACGCCCAATATTCACTCTCCGCATTAGGCAAGGTTTATTTATTTCACTTTTTTATATATACCAGCTAGGTATGTGTGCTTTACAATAAAAAAAAATACAATGGAGATTAAAAGATCTCCTTACAGAGTACAGGGAAATGCTGTGAATAAAGATCCATTGTAAGCTATATAGGAGATGGTCGAAAATAGCAACACAGAGAGAGGGAAAAGAGAGTGAAAAGTGCAGGCAGGAAAACAGTGAGGTGTAGAAAAGATGAACATGCATGGGAGACTGGTGTTGGCTGGGGTATGCCTAAGGGGCAAGTAAAGAGAACTAGAGTAGAGAGATTAGGAGAGGTGAAAAAGGGAAAAGGTGGAACAGAAGAATGAGGCGAGCAGTGAAAGTTATGATTAGAATCTAGGTCAGGTATGGCAGGGAGAAAAGAGTTCGGTCATAAAGAGAAGCTCAGGAAAGTAATTGCAGGTAATATAAAGATGGATGGGAGTGGTGGGATTGAGTTAATAGGAAGATCAAAGGAAGCAGAAGTGAAATGTAAACGAGCATTTGCAAAACCAACAGGTGTCGCTGTTTTAGGAATATCCGAAAATGGGGGGAGGGGGGGGCTGATGAGCCCTTTTGTCAGCATGCATGTGGCTCCACTTAAAAAAAAAAAAACATTAAACAGTTGGTGGGGGACTGCAAGGTAGGTGGAAGCGGAGACTGGGGAATTGGGGAGACAGAAGTAATTGGGGGACTGGAAGCAACAAGAAGGTGCGGGGGGGGGGCAGCAGCAACACCTGGGCATAGGGGGAGGTAGCTGGAAAACCCATCGACTTTTGTGGAGTGATTAAACAAAAAGAAAAGGTAGCACTTGAAAAGTGAGGAGTGAGAGGACACAAGTAATGTATCAATGCTCCAGGAAAGGGACAAACGCAAGGAGTGGATGGAAAGGCCACTCAAGCTAACAAATAAGTAAACTAATGAGAGTGGCAATGAAGCCAACGAGTGGTTAGCAATGGGCAGGCTCTAAGCCCACTGTCAGCTAACAGTACATATCGCAACAGGCAGAGCATTCATTGTCTAGCAGGCCAGACTTTAGAAGTAGTTACTGGTCGCGGTGGAGCCCAAACCGGTAGGATTTTAGGTTTTTGTGGAATTGTAGAAAGGCCACTTGTTGCAGGATGTTCTTAGGATTTTTTTGTTGTAATAACATTTTACAGGTAAAATGGTTTTAGGAAGTGAATAGTTTTGAGCTTGATACAGGCATGCTTGAATTTAATCCTGGCTTTGGGAGGAAATCAATGTAATTTACTATAGATTGAAGTGATGTCAAATTTCTTTCTGCTGGATGCAAATCCCTTTTCCAGTGCAACAAGCAATGCCAAAGTTGTTGGTAACAGTCAGAATCCAGTTTCTATAATCTATTTGTGATAAGAAATTGGACGTCCAATCGAAAATCTTTAGGTTGAAGCTGGGGCTTTAATATTTTCCAGTGAGGAGAGAGTAGCTCTTGATGATTTTTATTGTGTGCTTGATATGGAAAACTTTGAGAGATGAGGTTCTGGATAGTTGATGTGAGATCTCTCCTTGGAGGCGAGGGTAGGTGCAAAATCAATCAAATGTGGTATTGTCTTGTTGGAGTTTTTTTTGTTTGATATTCACTAGTAAATATTAGAAACAGTTTTTCTAGATGTGGAGAAAGAGAAACTTTTCATGCGTTTGGTTGTCATCAGCATATTGATATATTGAGAAACTAGAATTCTCCATTATGCCTCTTAGTGATTCCTTGTATAAATTAAAGCGAGTTGGAGTGAGGAGACTGAATCGGGATTTAAGAAAAGTTCTAGGTCTCACTAGTTGCCTGTGATGACCAAAGAATGATTTGAACCAGCTAAGAACCTTTCCTTCAAGCGCCTACAATTCTCCAGGATCTGAATAAGCCTCTGGTGGCTGCCAAGAAATCGAGCAAATGAAAAGCTTTACAATAGTCAAGAATAGAAAAAACGCCGTCCAGAATTTTTAACATGACTGTATTGGTGCTTCAGTCATTGTGGGTCCCAGATTGTAGGATTTTAGTAGTTTCTTTCATCTATGACATTAAGTTGATCTGGTAGACATTTCTCGATTACTTTACCAAACCATGGAGATCGATTACTGGTTAGTAGTTGAGCGAGTGTAAGGGATGTGCCTTAAGCCTGCCTAATGCAGGAGAAATTGTCTGTTTTGAGTGAGTCTGAGAAAAGGCCTTTTGTAGGCAAGAATTGATTAAATGACACAAGAGAATTTGGAAGTTTTTTTCCAGTAATGATAGTTGGAATGAGCTTCTCTCACAAACTCATAGGTTATCAACTTTTCTACATTAATCCATTCATGCCTTTCAATACATATTTCCATCACTATACAACAACATTACGCTGGAATGGCATCAATATTTTTCACGATCTCCTATTTGGTACACCCCACCTCCAGTATGAGATACCCCAGACTAAAACTCCTAGTGTCCCATCCACGTTTCGGTCCTTGATCATTTCTGGATCTCTCTCTTCATTTGAACCCTCTCACTGCTAAGCTGGGTGCTTCCACCATTTTACCAACTTCTAACGGCGAAATGCCTTAACAAGTGGGTGGACACCTGTCCCACTACCTTCTCTCTTCCTTTTCTTCCGTTGTCTCATAAGGGAACATGCCACCTGCACATGTGTATGAATCTAATGTATTATAGGCACATGTGTGCCCCTTATCTTGTCTTACTCACCTAACCCCTATATCATAACCTAGTGCTCTGAGTTCTGTCTGAGCTCAAGTAGTATTAAGATAAGTTAATGCCCACACCTCATTTCAAAGATCACAAGCTACATATTAAAAAGTCATAACCCTGCAAGCTAACAGTAACTAATCTATTGTTGCTCCTCTATTAATACTGCCAGTGTGCATGATTTGATATACCTCCCTCTCTCACTAAAGATCACACCGAACTCATGTTAATTTAGGATAAACCAAAAACTGTAAATGCATGTCTTGGTTTCTTTAAGACCGCAAGACTAATTAAAAAAACCACTGGAAAAAAAACTAATCTTGAGTTTTGGAGCAGCATGCTGGCCAACATAAAGTGCTTTAATGCCTCATCCAGGGTAGAAAGTGCTATATAATTGCAAACCCAATACAATATATAACCCTCCTGATCCACACCAATACTGATACCAGACCACTCTGCAGGCGGCAGTCGATTGTAGTTGATTCAGGCTGCATAATACTTTCATTGTAATGCTTGACATTCTAACAGTCGCATGAGAAAGAATTGCCGTGGGTCATATCCAGCAGCCAGTAGTGTAGCAGCCCCCAGTATTAAATATTACATAGCTGAAGAGATCTGCCACATGTCGCTGGCCAATGAAAGACTGTAATGTAGTACCCTACTGTAGGCCCCGACAAGCTACACACTACAACTGCTTCTTGATGCTTCACAATGACAAACCGATAAGAGATGATATCAAGTCTCTCCCAGCAGACCTCACTCATTTTCCATCAAACTTATGCCTTCTCAGGACCATGAACAACAAAACTAACAACCCAGTGAAGTAGCCAGCTAAGTGGACTATGATCATAAGAAATGCCATAAGTCGACCTGCAGAACTGCTAGAATCAACCAGCTTAACCAGTTTACGGACAATAATAAACTGCGAGTCTCTCCCTCTCATAGCATTTAATTCACCACACTGCTAGGTGCTGCGTCCCATCCCATAACACAATACCCGCACCTCGGTGGTCATCACACACGACTTGGAAACACTTCCCACATACTATCAAAGCAAAGACAATACATCCAACCACACATCCTACATGGTGTAGTGCGCTACCCATGTGGGGAAAGTGTTTCAGCACCCCACATAGGGCTAGTAAGCGCTATATAAATGTTGCAGTACAATACCGATTCCATGGTTATTGCATGTACATGGGCAACCTCGCCTGAATGCCATCAGCATCCCCATGGCTCACTGGGGTAGGCTCAGATCTATAACCATTCCTACTCCCCCTTCCCCTCCCTCTTCCATTCTCTGCTGTAGTCACGTGCCAAGGGCCTTTTTGTCAATTTCTTCCCTTTGTTTCTGGAGTAATAATACTTACGGGATGTCAGACACGAAGGCAGATTTTTCTTTAGTTTGAAATATGCTGACATGAAAGGGGACATTAGCTCTATTGATTGTCACCATTTTTCAGCAGAATGACTTCTGTAACTCTCGGCATTGGATGGAAAGGCAGCTTCCTCGTAGGAGAACACGAGGTTATTTTTAAATGCCAATTAGGATGAAGTGCTCTTGAGAGCCGCGCGCTGGCTTGATGACGGGATGCTCCCCGCAGCAGTTCAAGCTTCACTCACACAGGGCAGGTCCGGATCCGGCACCAAGCGTCAGACACATGGAGCAGCCCAGGAATGGGCCCCGTTGTGCACCTCACCTACTCATGCACGAGCGTGTCAAAAAGGCGCCTTGACAGGGGGTCCAACAACGCCCTTTTTAGGATTTTTGGGGCATGAGGGAAGATCTATTTTGCCCCCCTCCGACCCTGTTCAGAACTTCTTTGAATTTTGTTCCACATTTTATGATAATTTATCAGGACATACTTGCAAACGCTGATTTATACTTAAACTTTCAGAAATGGGGCCTTCCGAAACAGCTGAAATGTGTCTTGCATAGGGTCTAAATAATCCTTAGCATGACACTTCCTGAAGAGAGAAAGAGTGAGAGGTGGAAGTTGGCAGAAAAGGAGAGTGGTTGAGATAAAAAATATAGCCAGAGTTGAGTTTAGGAGAGAGAAATCAAAGTCCACCTTCCATGGGGGCCCTCTTGGACGGGAGGGCCCGTTACAGTTGTCCACTTCACCCATGCCTTAAAACGTTTCTGGGGTTCACCACCACCAAAGACCGGCGTCTATTTCTGGAGGAGACTGGGGTACTGATGCTGCCTTCAGACGGCAGCAATTGAGGGGGCTCCCTTATTTTATTTTCCAAAAGGCCCCATAATTTTGCTGATTGGTACCCTTTGGGAGCACAAAAGACATAATTTCTCTTAAAAATGTTGTATCTTTCGCTTAAATGACCAGTCCTCCGCTCTGGGCTGTGAAATTCTTCCATCTACAATTCTTTCCTACTGTGGTGTGCGTAAAAGTGGGAAATGGAGAGAGCACAAGAGAGAGGAGGTGGTTTTGTAAATCTCACCTTACTCCCTATACCAGTTTCCACCTGGCAATAGACGGTGTGTGAAGATAAATGTGTAGATGGTGAAAGAGGCGGGGGAACATAGAATGATGTGTGAACATGAACTAATCTCCTCAACATACCCTGTCACAGCCCCATCACTTAACACCTCCGCGACCTCCACTGGTTCCCAGTTGGCAGAAGAATAACCTCCAAACTCCTCACCCACACATACAAGGCCCTTCACAGTGCCGGACCCGCATACCTGAATCACCGCCTCACATTCCACGTACCTAACAGACACCTCCGCTCTGCCAAGTTTTCCCTGGCTACCGTCTCACAAATCCACAAGACCAGAAGCGGAGGAATGGCGTTCTCCTACCTCGCCTCCAAGACATGGAACACTCTGCCCATCCACCTCAGAAAATCACCCTGGCTGACACAATTCAGGAAAGACCTCCAGACCTGGCTTCTTCGGATGAACTCAGCACTTAGTCTGAACCGCTGTACCTCCCCCCTCCCCCCCCAACGCCTTGAGACCCTCACGGGTGAGTCGTGAGTATCTGTGGATCCAACTCTAATTGTTTGATTGTTTCTGATGAGTGTTAGATCTGGTGTTTGGGATGAGTGTTAGATCTGGTGTTTGGGTAATGTGTGTGACATGAGCAAGTGGTACCTCCTGTAATGTGAGCATGTAACTTTTGTTTCAATGAGTCTTATGTGGTGGATGGTATGTATAAAGCATGTCTGGTGTAACCTGGTGTGTGTGTTTTAATCCCTTGGCACCCAGCAGAGGTAGCGCTTGCCTCCACTCACCACCTTTTATCCCTTCTACCTTAAGTCAACTGCATGTCATTGACCCTGTCACCTTTGGAAAGAGTGGGGCGATGAGGACAATGGTGCAGTTGGTTTAGTTGCCACACCCACTCCGATCCTTCTGCCAGAATTGCTTGTGAAAGTGGGGTTTATCTCACAAAGTCGGCAAGGTGACTGATTTAAACGCTCGACCCTGATATCTGTTGCGACTTACATGTCACAAGTTGTAATCTTGAAAAGGCCACCTCAACCGTACGATGCCAGTAAATTGCATACACTTAAAATACATAATATCATATCTGCTAATTAACTCGCTTAGAGACTGTAATATGAAGCACTTTGTTTCTATATTTCACATTTTTATAAAGTGCAACTCAACAGGAAGGGTTGTATATCCAGAATTTCCTGTGCTTAGTTAGGAAAAAACCAATGTGCCTGGGATTGGACTAAAGTGTGTATTTCTCTGGAATCCACTGCGGCTGATGCCGGCACAGGTCCTGCCACTGCTGCAAAGTGCCAGTGACAGCAGGACATACCTGCTAGTGTATATATATATATATATATATATATATATATATATATATATATATATATATATATATATATATATATATATATATAATATATATATATATATATATATTTTTTTTTTTCAAACTGTGAAATACTGTCCCCCCCCCAAAAAAAAATACACACAGCGCCACTAAGAGGTGGATAAATATTTGCAGGTGTTTAGAAAAAGGTGGCTGAGTGAGCTAAAGAATGGTGATGGATTAAACCAGATCAGTTGACTGGGGGTGAGTGTTTGATTTGCTCAAACGCTCCGTCCATCATCCCCTTTTGTATCGCTTTGTTCGCCCTAAATTGGCAGGGTATGCTCAGACGTGAGTCCCTTGCTCACTTGGACACTGGATTCAAGATAGCCTGGCTGATGAGGATTATGAATCGAAACCGGTCCCAGGATGCTTGTTTCCGGTCCAGGAAAGACATAGCTTGGCAGTTTGGGCTGGACTGTTCCCATGAGGCACAGGGTCAGACAGATTTGCATATGGCCATATCTGAACTGGGGTGGCTGAGTGAGCTAAAGAATGGTGATGGATTAAACCCAGATCAGTTGACTGGGGGTGAGTGTTTGATTTGCTCAAACGCTCCGCCCATCATCCCCTTTTGTATCGCACTGTTAAACACCGGCACAAATTAAGAACAGAGATCTCGTTATAAAAAATAAACATGCACTTTACACTACAAGTAACTATGTATAACAGTTTAAAGACAGCCTCTGCCAGAAGTACGTAGTGAAAGCAATCACTGATTAATATGGTAAGGGGGGGTGCCGACCCACAAGATGTAATGAAGACTGAAGCAGATGTGGGAAAGGCGTAGGGTTGGAGCGCTATGAAAAATCACACAAATTAGGGCCAAGATGGGGAGGGGTAGACCCGAGGGAGTCTAGGTGATTTGGGGAGGGATAGGTAAGTCACAGGCGAGGAGGCAGAGAAGGAGGAAGGTGGTGCTCCTGGAGATGGAAGATGGTAAACAAAGAATGTTTGAGTAAAGCATGCAAACTGGTGATGTGAGAAGGTAGTAGAGGAAAGAGGCATTAATCGATGAGCAACAGCACGAGGATGTAAGAGTGGGAGGGACCAGAAGGTGGTGGACCAGAAGAGGCTGAAGAGGAGGTGCAAGATCAAAAAGTGAAAGGGGACGTATTCAGAACAGAAGTTGACTAAGAGTAGTGCAGCAGTGACCAAATTATACACGGTTTACTCAGCATGGGGAGCAATAAAATGACGCAAGATAAGGTGTAGGGGGTAGATTGTGAAAAATAGGTAAAGACTTCTAAAAAAGTAATCAGAGGTGGTGGGTTGGGGGGGTGAGGGGAAGACAATAATGTTTAACAAGACATAATCTTTAGTGGTGTGTTTTTAGTCTTTTGCATAAGTGATATGGTATTTTGCGCATCTTAAGTCAACTTGTACTGAGTCGCAAATTTCGGAGGGGGAAAGGCTGCTCCAGTGAAAGATAGTGTGGCAGGTTTGCATGATTTGAATATTTCGCTGTGGGGTTTCTGAGTCCGCTGTGGGGATAAAAGCCCTGGTGCAAGTAAATGGGACCTATTTCACTTCTGCGACTGTGCATAATCGTGAAATGAATACTTGTGGTAATTCAAAATCTGGCACTAAAGTTCTAGGGCGCATCTATAGAGCGGGCAGTGCCAGCTGCACCCACCATTCATGGATGACCCAACTTTGCCCTTGGGATCCTTTTCAATAGCTGATTTCACTCCATGCCTGTTGCACCTTCGCGGAAACTGCCCGTGTATCTGCTAGTTCTTAATGTCGCAGATAGTGGTAATCACAAATAGGTCATGGACAACAGGATTTTACATTTGTATCTGAGATGCTCTTCCTGCACTGAAATGGGAATATTTCCCAAAAGGTTGGATGCTCCGTAACGCTGATCTGTATGAGACTAGGCCATTTACATACAATGCCATTGCCTGAAGTGACTGGCTGTGCTCTAACTCTAGATCATACTAACTTTCCATCTGCATAAGCCCGTTGATCTCTCCACAGCTCTTATTTTATTGGCTCTTTAAACAGACTTCCTCTGTGCATCACATCTATATTGGGCTAAGTCTCACTGCTAGAGATGAAGTCAGTGAAATGGGGCAGAACATAACGTCCTAATTTGTTCCCAATATCATGTGTCTCCTTCATGTAATGGAAAACAGCGTCCCTGGGTGTAAACACTCCCTGGCATCTGATCCCATTGGTCCAAACGACCTGCCTTCTCTGGTACCTGACAGGGGTTCCGAAAGTCATCCGATAGGTCCGAGATTATATAAGAAAACAGCCTAGTAGCTCAAACCCTAGATAGAGGCATCTTTGAAGAGGGGGATACTGTGCAGCATCCACCTGCTTAAGTAGACCTGTGGGACTACGTCTTGCTTCAAGCAAGAGGCTTGAAGGTTTCTTGAGTAAATGCAGTGGGCACCTGGCCGCTGTGCATGGGAAGCCTGTTGCTTGTCTGTTTTTAGATCTACTCAGGGCTTTTTGATGCTGCTGTTCCGTGCTTTCAAAATCCCTCTGTTTGCTGTTCGTCTGAGGTGCTTTTGTTTTTATCTGAGTCAAGGAAGCTTCCTTCATGGCCACCAAGAGAAAGGCCATCAGCCTGGGCCGGGTAGGAGCTACATAGACTCTTAACAGGTGCTGAAAACCTTCTTTGGAAGGTTCAGGGTTCTAAGATTGCTATTTCTGCTGCCTGACTTTCTGCCAGGCTCCTGCCTGCTACGAGAACCGTTGAAGTGGCCACTTGCCAGAAACAGGCTGATTATCACCTTGCCCATTTTACCATACTTGGCTCCTCAACCCTTGGTCGCTGCATTTGGGTTTGGGGTGTGGCACAACTGCTGCATTTGCCATTAAGATCTACCGTTCAGACCTACCCTCTGCCTTATTTGCTCACTGCTGGTGCCTCAAGCTCTACAATAACTTGGTGCTCCTAGACCCTACTTTATCTGTGGATCCAACTTTGAGTACCCATAAACCTAACTGTGTGGGAACATGCGAACTCTTGGATAGTCCTGAGACAGGTGTGAACTGCTTGCCCATCAAATTAACTGTGATAGAGTTTGAGAAACACTAAAGCTAGGTAACAACTTCCCACCCAATTGGCAGGAAGTTTAAAATAAGTATTTGGTCTTTACACACAATCAACCCCACGAAAGACAGGATAATTCCCTGCAAATATCTGATCTGTGTAACCAAGAACTTCAAACTGATGATGACCATCACTTCATCCCATTTGAAAAAGTGGAACATGTTCCTCTTCTCTCTTTAAGCTTAACTGCCCTTTCTGTTTCCAGTCTGAGCTTAGTTTAGGCTGTGTTCTCCTCCTCCACCTTTCCCCGCTTGTCTTCCCCAATATCTCTTCCAATCTCTGTCCTTTCCACAATAACTGCTCGCTTGTCTGCCAGATGATCAATAAATGTATTCTGAATTTGACTCAATAAACAAGTTAGGTTTTGTAGTGTCAATTTTTTTGGGGACCAGAAGAAATTCCACACAGTATCCATTTTTATTTGGTATTGGCGTGGGGATTCAAATGTTTGTACATGGGCACTTTTGAAAGGACCTAATCATAATTTGAAAAGTAATATTCAAAATTATCTTAACAATACAACAAATTGAGGACTGTACTACACAAGGTACCACCACAGCCCCCTTATATAGGGTGTCATATTCCCTCCTTCACAGACGCAGTAACTGAGTAAAACATAGCAGTCCTTGCCTGCATTGACTCTGTATATTCATGCACCAGCTTGAAAAAATACATTCAAAGAAAAATCTCCCTCTGAAGCATCTTTATGTAAACGACTAAAATCAAATTCAATGTGCTCTACAGCGTGTGAAGCACGAGGAGTGGGTGTGGGATTAGACTTAACAGGACTACCACCTACAGGGGAACTGAAACCTATTAATAAAGCTGTCATAAAAATAATAATGACACTCGGCAGTAAAGCCATAATTACTTTACATCGATCTTTGAAAGGATCACCATTGTCTTTTTTAGGATCTGTCTGTGCATAAACAAATAGAATATAAATAATATTTCTACTTGTGCAAATTGCAAATCTATGTCGCTTCAATCAAATATCTTTATGTACAACTGTCTTCGTGAGTTATCCTTATCCCTACTTTATCGTCTTCTAAAATGATAACCCTACTCTTCCACTGGAGCCTTGGCCCTAGGAAATCTTCAGTAGTCAATAAACATTAGTTCGTAAGTGCAGTTGGTTTGTCCAGTTCATAGAGTTCACTTGTAATGACAGTGTTCAGAAAGATAAAAATTGTACAGTCTTCACTGTGGTAGCCTTATTCTTTCATTGATTCTCCAGGTTATACAAGACCAGATCAAGCTCGCTGTCAGCAAATTATGTCGACTGCATAGCTGAATACCTCTGACTAGACATTCTCGTCATCTTTGATCTCCTGATCACTGGCTGTTCATTTTCACTGTCACTCCGTTCACTTGGTTCAGTCTTCTCAGTAAAAGTCTGTGGAATGCATTCAGCAGATACTCCCTTTCAATCTCTCAACCCTTCTTGGCCACCCTTCGCTTCTGTAATTACCACTGGTCACATTGGTCAGCCCTTCTCCTGGATAAGAACTGTCCTCTACTGCTTCACTGGAGTGAATCGCTGTGGTTACTGTTGACTCATTCACCATAGGCTGTGCACTCATCTCAATCTGAATTTGGAGCATTTCTTGTGTTTGAGGCTCTTGCAGACTTCAGGACAATGAAGTGTGCCCTTCTCCCTCCTCTGCTCCTTTGGGGCGACTAGATGCTCAACTCTGCAAATCTGTAGTTGTCACTTCTTCTTCACTACTGTCTCTTACTCTTTCTGAGAGGTATACACCTAGTTAGGCAGTCCACCACATTTGACGGCTGTGTTGGAGAGCAGGATAACCTAGAAGGGGCTTCGGTAATGGGGTTCCAGGCACAACTTTCAGACCTGCTTCTGCACCAGTGCCCAGTAACCAGGATATGGCGCTGCTCCAGGTGCAGAAGTGCAGTTGCAGTGACACCTGGGGAGAGACAGAATGCACCACATCAGCCAGTCCCCTGCAGTAGTCGAACTATATCATCTGAGATATTCACAAGTGAATTTGCAGCACAGCAGGCAGCCTCATGGCCCTCCGGATGAGTATCTCATGGGGCGTCAATTTAGTTCACCGATCAGGAGTACTTCTTAGACTCCTCAACACCAAAGGCAAAGCATCGGGTCACTTCAGAAAGGTAGATGCACACAAATTAGCCAGAGAAGACTTCAAAGTCCTGTTTACTTGTTTGATGATTTCTGATGCTTCAGGTCAACAACTATATCAGTGTCATGGTTCAACTAGTAGGCTACACATCGCTTCATTGTTGAAATAAATTCCACAGTCTGACTCTAGAAACTAGGAATCTGAACCAAAGTATTAACTCTCGTCACTGCACCTTGGCTGCAGTGAGACTGTCATTTCTCCTAGTCAGGTCAGATTCCACCTAACTGGAGAAGATACATACCACAACCAGGACATATTGCAGCCCATTGGACATGGGCATCTTGATAACATACAACTGCATTCTGTTAAAAGGACCACCTGATCTTCCAATGTGGCTCAATGTTACTGTTGTTCTTCTCCCCATGTTCAACTGCTGGCATGTGACACAACAAAGGCAAATATTCTCAGCCGTCCATATAAGAAGAGGGTTAAGCTAATTATGTCTGAACAACCACAGCATCGTGTCTCTCCTTGTATGTGCAGGACCCAAGAAATGCCTTACCATAGGTGACAACAGACTGTCTGGTAGCACAGGCCTTTCATCTCCAGAAAACAAGAGATCATCCTCTTTTTTTTTTTTTTTACTCATCCTACTATGACCCATCATTTGCTGCCCAAGCTCTGCTGCTTCTTCCTACAGTCTCTAACCTTCTCCCACATATTGGCAACAGTTGACAGTAAGCTCACAGCGGTTTTATCTTCCGATTTGTTTTAATACTCCCCATTGAAAACCTGGGATTCAGGATATTGGTCAACTTTGTCAGCATACTGATTTCTAGCAGTGACTTTATGATTCCCTCTCCTGAGTGCAGTGCACTTTACAGCAGCTATTTCTAGTGGCATTTGTAATGCCTCAAGCAGTGACATGACAAGTAGTCATTGCAGATCAGAGATCCAGAAGATGCCATAATCCCTCTTTGTGAACACAACTGTCCGAAGTCGTAGACCACAACGAAGCCATATCTAGTATCAGAATAAATGGTTACCATGAATTGGTCTGAAACCTAGCAAAGAGTGACCGATTCAGCCCTGTGAGCAGAGGTTACATCGCACTAACCAGAGGCTTCCACTACACCCTATTTGATGGAGCACAACTTTCTATTAACTCTGGGCGATGAACACCGCTCACAGAGTTTGCAGAGTTTTCTGCACCCTGCATTATACGGAGCTCGCGGAGTTCCGAAAGACTCCACGTAGCGGAGTTTTTTTTCCTCGCTCGTGTTTATCAACGTCAAGTTGGTGAGCGCGAGCGAGAAAAATCCACCTCCCACCTCCCCTCTCGTCCACATCAAGTTGGCTAGCGCGAGCCTGAAAAATCAACCTCCCGGCGAGATTTCTCAATGCAGGCGGTCAGATTTCTCATTGCTAGTGGTCCCGTTTGCTTGTGTTGAGAAACCATCCGTTCACATTGAGAAAGCTGCCGCTCGAGTAAAAATCTACTCGAGCGGCAGAAACGAAGCAGCGCCCACTTGCGCTGTGTATGGTGCGGTTTGCGATGATTGCACAGTGCAGACAAGTAACTAGCACTAGCGCGGCAGAGGGTGTTTTGCACTCCGCCCAGGCTTACTTCTATACCTTCTAACTCTAGAATAGTCGTCAAACAGATTGTGCCACTGGCCATAAGGACTGTTAATTATAACCTGAAAGTGTAATTTGGGAGCTAACATCAGAGCATCTATTTCAATTTGGCTCCACAAAACTCACAGAGAAGATGGTTTCCAAACATAAAGGTTTATTGGCATATTTTAGTCAAAGTGAATTAAATTCATCTAATAAATCAGTCAATAAAGTAGGCATAAAGTTCAGTGTGGTTCATTAATCCTTCTTGATGTGTCGAGTAAAGAACAATACAAATTATATCACACAAAATGCAAAATAGAACATAGATTAAGGAAATTCCTTTATGAACTGGTTTAAGTTAGGCATCTGTGGCAAAGGGAAATTTTGAGCCGGTGTCAGCAGGAAAATGATCCAAGTTAAAAGGTTCACAGTACAGTGACAGAAACGTTCAAGAGTCAAACTTGAGAACTTAGAAAATGTGAGGTCTCTAGTAGCAGAATTTGGGAAGGGTCTTCCTTCAGTAAAGTCAGGATAGAATTTGCTCTAACTAAACTAAGACACACAGTCAAAATAACAGAATTTGTTCAGAGCTCTTTCCCACCTACTCCCCAAAGATGTGACCAATCTGGTTCCGCTGTCTTCTGTGAACAGGTGAACTCCTTATTTTCCCATTGCCAAACAAGGCCCCCACAGGGTAAACAACCTTTACAACGAAACTTTTACAATGCACTACCATTACGACGCAACTTTTACAACGCAAACAATTACAACGCATTGCGCTGGGGGGCGCTCTAGGATAGGGAATAGGTTTAATATACTAACCAACACCTTCCCTACTATCCACGGGGACAGGAGTTGGAATAGGAAATTAAACTATTCACTATCCAGCGCCCCAAAGCACTATGCATTGTAAAGGCATGCGTTGTAAAAACCGCGTTATTAAGGCATACGTTGTAAAAGCATACGTTGTAACGTCATACATCCCTCTCACAGTTGCACTGCCTTGAAGACAGTAACAGTCCAGTCTGGCTGGTACAGGAGACTCTTCTTCTTCTCTACACACAATGTAAATCATACCGAATATCAATGAAAACTAACTATTCTACCAGAAACACAATAAGCTACTTCTTTAGCTATTCAGGGTTATGGTGTTCCTGTGAAAGAAAGGAAAATCATGAAATTATATAGTCAAACAAAACTTACGCTTCAGCAGCTGAGTTAAAATCGAGAGTTAGCGTGAGTTAAAATAATAAGTATATATAAAACAAATGTTTATACTTTGTTGATATAATTGTGACCAGTTTAAAGTGTATGGCAACAGATTTGCACACCAATGAATACACGGCTAATAAAGATAATGAAGCATAAAATCTGCACTTCTCCACCCATGAAGGGTTCAGTCACCCTCAGCAAGAGTGGTGAGCCAGAAACTTCTTCTTTTACTCCGCCGTCTCTGATGGCACCAATCACCTGCTACATTATTTCCCAGCAAATGACTGCAATTTAAAATAATTACTGTTTTTGCAGCCTGTTATTCATCTGTGTCACGTTCATGTAATTCACAAGGTGCACAAAATGTCTAGAGCAAGGTTGACCTCTGTGACAAACACAATAAATTGGGTCGATTGACTCTTATCCAAAGTAAAAGCTTGCTGATATTTTTTAGCACCCTCGTTCTATTGCCAAATATTAGAGGTCCCCATAATAGGTCAACATGGATTTGTGCTAAGAGAAGCAAGGAAGCCTTATAAAACTGATAAAATGCCTTTGGAAAAAGACTTATCTGGAGAAAGATACAACTCAATCTAGGGTAATACTTCTTTTGAAAGATGTCATGAGTTGGGCACCCACCAAGGGATCTACACGGATCTCATACTAACTGGTTAAACTCCCAGCATGCCAAAAGCCTATACAGTAACTATAAATTAACAACAACTATTGTTCATAAGCACCAAGAAGCACTCCAGGTCATGTCCTGCAGTGTTGGATCAAACCAAACTTGTCTAGCTCCCGATAACTCTGGCTTGGTCATTGTTTTCAACCAAAGCACAATTCCCTGTCGTGTAAAGACTACGACTCAGTATTTCTGTCTAAAACGAGCAATGGACAATTCACAGTATTTGATCTTCACATGCATTTGGTTAGGTGAACAAGTAATGCTCCAATATCCCTACTTTTAGGCACCTCTCATTGTTGAATTTTGAAGCAAGAATTTAATGTTATTTGGTTTCATTAGTTTTGAGGTTGTGCCAGTTAAACTATAGTATAAGGATTGCCAAGCACAACTTGTTTTTTGTCTCTAAAAAAAGAGCTCTTTCATGACGGTTCATCATGCCATGGTGCATAGTGGTGCACAAAGGTTTAAGTGTGGCACTCTAATTCTATTTTGCGTTAAAAATGTGTTAAGTAAAAGGTTTCTGAGATACCCTTAAGCCAGGGAGACAACTTTCCATTCCTGGATTTTCATTGACCAAGCTAATGTATTCTGGTAGTTGCAAGGCAGAGTCAAATGCAGTCAAGTGCTGGTGGCGCCCAGTGCTATAATGTTTGTTAGTGCTCCCAATGACCACCTCAGCCACGGATTCCCTCACTACCACACTTTAACAGTGCCCGCAATTCTCCATAACTACTCTCTCAGATGCATTTAATTCATTTTATAGTGCCACTCATATCAGTGTAGGGTGTCAGAGCACTTTACATCACACATACTACACAGAGACAATCAATCATAGGTGTGCAAATCAATGTGTAGGAATTATTACATAAGAGAACTACAAGGTGTAGGACTCACATGTCGTCCATACTGGTATACTGTATAGTTTAAGTGCTTGGTCTGGAGAAGCACAAACTCAGAATTTAAAACCTAACACCGTGGTTGGGGTATTCTCTTTAATAATCAGAGTTCATTTCGATAACAAATATCCCTTTTCTCAACATTAGGAAAATTAAAGACTGGGAAAAAAATCATAACGCTCTATTTAATCTATAACTTGCAGTTTGCACGCAGCTCTTTGATGACGGTTAATAGCTTACTGTTCTATGTTAGGATTTTAACTGCAAGTAACAAAAGGACCTCTCAGAGAAAAGCAGTAACCCACTGACCTATTTACATTTTATGCACTTTGTGATCTGCATGGCACACGTTCTTTGCAGCAGGCATATTATCCAACTGCACTTTCTTACCATGAGTCAAAAATTCCACTAGAAAAACCTCTGATCTCTCGCTAGGAAGAACATTAATCACGGAGTTATGTTGGCATTTTTTATTGTTGCCTGAAAATAGCTGGAGATCAGGAACGTGGAAGCAGGTGCTTCTAAAACCGTAATATACTTGCAGAGATGACCGTCAGGTGTGGTCACACTGCCCTAGACCCAGCCCTGGTCCAATGCGTAGGACTGCAGGACCGGATTACATTCGTTTGTAAATAAGAATTGTGTCCTGGGTGTCAGTGTCCTCTGTTGACATGGACACGAAATTGAAAGTTCGTACTGGCTAAAGTTCTAGCACATAATGGTGATACAAGGGTTACTTCGGACTACTGTGTATGGCCGAATCTCACCGCCGTCCTGGCTTGTCGTGGCATGTGCGTTTTTCCAAAAGTTTATTTAAGTAAATTGAGAAGTAAGTATTTTTCACGTTTCTTTGTCTGACGATGGGGAAAGGCATTCACTCAGAATCCTTTTTTTAATGTAGCGTGTTTTGTTATCCGATGGTTGTCAGGTGTCTGGTGTCAGGTGTTGTGTGACTAACACTGCATGGCAGCCTAGCATTAGTTTATAGCCATTAGCATATTACTTCTGGGACCTGCATTTTTTCCCACTGGTAAAGTCGCTGCTATCGTATCAGGCCAATGCCAGTTCGGACAGCTGTATTAGATGCCTCCAGTCCAATCACTCAGTGATATATAACAGTGATCACTTGTGATCGCATTTGTTATGATCCTCCGTAAAGGTAAATGTGTTTCTAAAGCAGCCTGATGTCTTCCGGGCTGTGACTCCTGGCTCCCTAGTCCACAAATGCCAGCCCAGCACTCAGTCATTTATACATGGCTTAGGTTCGGTTTGTGCACAATGACGCAAAGCAGGACTGCTTGTTTCTACTCTCTGCGGTGTCAATCAAGGCAATGAAATGCCACACATGAGCACACCGAAAACACAGAAATGTCACACTGTGCATCAGCGATCGGAAACCTTGGCAGCTATGCTGACCCTGGCAGCGAAAACCTCGGTGGAGTAATTCTGCAGGCATTTTGTTGAATGTATCCAAGGGGACTCTCGCCGCCATAGCACTATTTTAAAGCAGACATTTGGCAAAGCCAAAAGGTCTGGCTTGATTATAACATTGATTGGTCAGTTTATGTGTGTAGTTGTGTGAAAGAGAACCAGGAGAGTGTGAGAATAATCAGTGGCTGTATCAAGGGAGGAGTGCTTACGTTGATGATGAAAGAACATGAATAGCGTGCTACATTAAAGGATATTAAGACCCCTTATTGGTATTTGAGTACTTTAGAAATCCTCATAACATAACTTAACATATATATTTTAATTGACGAAAGTGTGAGTGAGTGATGAGAATTAATGGTGCAAGCCAAACATTAATATTGATGTCCCCTCAAGGACTCACAAATCTTGTGTAGTTATGAGCATCAGTAATGGCCTGTGCAGGAATGCTCACTCTCTTCAGGCAGTAAGGGTTTTCAGGCATTAATGTGCATCAATATTGTCTCAAGACAGTAATGAACAGCAGAGCTTCAGTCTTAAGGAATATTAATGATCCCAGACAGTATATTCAACAATGGCCCCTGGCATTAATATACATCACTGTTCTCACACAATAAAAATCATCACTGGTCGCTGGCTGTAACAAGCATGAGTTGGGTACATTGTGCACAGAATACCTTGCTCATTAGCTGTAGGCAGTGGTTGGCCTCGGTGGGTGAGGTAGCAATGAGTGTCAGTGACATCAGCCAATAATGAGCCTCCATGTCATCCTAAATTAGTAATGAGCATCAGTATTGTCTTCAGGCAGTAATAAACATCAGTGGCCCAAGGAAGTAAAGAAAGTCAGGGGCCCCAGGTTGTAATAAACAGAAGTTACCCCACGCCATCAACATCATCAGTGGCTAAACACACAGTAATAAACCTCAGCAGACACAAAGAGTTATGAATATCAATGGTTCAAGCAGTTGGGAACATCAGTCACCCTGTTTGGTAATAAACATTATGGGCAGCAGACACTATGGACATCAAGGATCCCATACCGCTAAAAGCATCAATAATGATTTGTGAAATCAGAGGCGCAACTAGTCAAATTTCGGGGGGGGCTAAAAAAAAAATTCGGGGGGGGGGGCTGAGTCTTCAAGTAAAAGGCAGAGTGGAGCTGCAGGGGCTCTAGGAAGGGATGAAAAGCATCAAAGCCGCATTTACAAGCAAAAGGTCTTTTAAAGACCTGTGAAGTGCTCGGGTGCGGCTGCGTGTGTGCCCAGGAAGCTGTTTCATCCTGGGCTGCCACACACGATGGGGGAGGGTGGGGTCTTAAGCCCTTTGAGTCCAATGGGCGTTGCGTGCCTGTGTGGAGTAGTGAACATCATTGGCCCGAGGCAACAACGAGACGCAATGGCCTAAGCAGTAATATCAATGGGCTCAAAGTACAACATTTCTAGGGGGGTAATAGCCAGGCATACTTTAATTGTTCTATTTACAGGTACTCACAATATCATTAGTCCTCCGCACTTATTGTGACTTGCTTCCTCATTGGGCTCACCATCCAGCACTGGGAGGCATCTGTGTGTGTCAGTCACAAAAGCTAGTCTTGGTTCCCTTAGGTTAGGATGTGTGTGTATAGCCTCTTAAGGAGCGTATTTTATATTGTTTAAGTTTGTTTATTTATGCATTAAAACCATTGCAATATTAACACTTAAAAGAATAATATTCTAAACAGACATTCAATATGATTTAATCCGCCTTAGCTGCCTTTTTAGTTGTTAAAGTTACTAAAGAAAAATCTTTGTTAAAACTAGTTAAAAGCCAAAGGTAGAAAATTAATTACAGTTTAAAATCACAGTTAATTATACTTGTTAAGGAAAGTCATTAGCTCGCTGGTCGCTGTGATGTACAGTCTCAGATTTTCTTTACACCCGCCATACTTGCCCATTTGACACATCGTTCAAATTATCTCGACTTGTTGCAAGGGTCATCCCTCTGCTACTGGCGGGCATCCTCAGTGTGGTCCGACTAAGGCCTCTTCCCTTCTGCTGGACAGCGTTTTTAGGTCTCGCGACCTTGAGCGGAGCGAGAATTCATGTCCTCAAAACGCTCGTGAAACCAAGGGTTTCGTTCGTGCGGTTTTGTTTAAGTTTACGTGAATCACGTGCCCAAACAAGCACGCGCATCAGCCTCCATCCCTCCTATCGGCCGTACTTTCAGTTTTGCGGCCGCTCATCTTCGCAGCAAATCAAAGGGCTTCGCCCAGCGTGCGCTCTGCGGCTTCTCGGCTTCTCCTCCCCTAATTATTCTTGGATGGCCGGCCGGCCGTACTTTCAGTTTCCCGGTGCTTCAAGTCTGGATTTCTCCTCACCCTCCCCAGCCAGCTTCACCCAGGCCATCTGTTCCCCAGCTCGAGCACCTCCCCTCTCTCCCCGCACACAGCCTTCCTTGGATTTCTCCTCCCCCTCCCCAGCCAGCTTCCCCAGGCCGTGTTCCCTCCCCTGCTACCCCATCCTCACTCATCCCTCGCACCCCCTCCTCGCTCTTTTTAGTGTGTTGTTAAAAGCCACCGACAACCAATCAGTTAGTTAAAATAATCAAGTTACTGCTTTAGTTTTTTCCAAGTTTTAAAAAGACTGACCATTTTCATAATTATTAAAGGAAACTAGGCATGTAGTGTAAAATGTAACATGTTAACGAAAAAGGGCATTTTTGTTCAACGAAGCCATCGCAGCGTACTGGTGACATCTGCAAGCCAATTACCCTCCCTTTGAGCTAGTGTGCACCTTGGCACGCTATCCCTTGCTTTATATCCATTTAAACGTGTATTTGTGTACTTTCCTTCGAGAACGCGGCTCACTGTCCCGCTGTCTGCTCAGACGTTCCTCTGAGAGTCCCTTAATCACACTCATTTTCGGAAAGCTGAGTACTCCCTATATATGGCTTTGGGCAGGCACATTTTACTACATACACTGTGAACATTATTTTGCAGAGAAGCCAATTTTTTATTTTTTCATGATTTTGCTGAATGCCCGTTTTTCACAGTGCTCCCACATCTTGTTGTACGCAGTAGTTGCCTCGCTGCTGTCAAGCGCAGCAAGGAACTCGTGGAATATTATAGCGCATTCAAAAAGCACCCGCCGTGAACAGATCCAAACACATAAGACATCATAAACTTTACTTTGTGTCTTAACCGATAAATGTGTACTTTATTCACAGTAGCTTCGAACCGACCAGACTGCGGGGTAGAACTCGAGGTCAAAGAGGTCAATACCAGCGACTGACATGTTTTACTTCTGCCTCAATCGTTTGATGCCTGCGTTCTGCAGAAGCTCACGAGGACAGAATTATATAAAGAAATAAAACATTTCTCAATTCATACCAAAGCGCTGCCAGGTGGCAGCCCCTTAACGCACTGGTTAAGGTAGTATCAAGACCTCGTTCTATTCTAAACTTGTGCCACAAAGTGCTTTATTTAGAAAAAGAACAATGTGCACATTTGAAACAGATAAAATATGCAACACATGTTGAGGAAAGCAAATTCACACAAACCCAAAGTGAACGGGCGTGCACTTCCTCACAGGAAACAACACATCAGCGTGGATGTGCTGAGTCCGTGACATCATGACCGCCGCCCACGGATGCAGTATCCACAGCTGTGCTGATTGGTCGCAGCAGGGAGGGGGCGTGGTAGCTGTGATATACTGTGGGAAGCTTGGACTTTCTGACCCATCGTTCACCTGAGCACCATAGAATATGTATTAGGGGCAACTCAGAAGGACCATATTTGCTCTCATAGTTATTTTATAAAACTGGCAGCACTGAGCATATTCAGAAAGTCCAACATTGCAGCTATGTTCTCTGATTGTGCATGACTGGCAACACGCCAGTGATGGATTCCCTAAAAGTGTAGATTCTTTCTTGCGAATGGGTTGAGGACCTCACCCTTTCCCTCACTTAGAGACCTACTCATAACCAGGATGGGAGTAAATAAAGACATTACATTTTTTTTACCACTGTCGATGACATCTCCCCTGACCAAAAGCGTGCATAGCTTGCTGAAATAACAAGCACTGGCGTTGCCAATAGGTCTCGCAGTAGGAAAGTTGGAGCTATTGGTTTTGTAAATGACAAAGCCCTTTATGTTTTTAAAATGAAAACAAAAATTAAAGGCATTGTTATTTGCAATTGTAATAGCTCCAACTTTCCTACTGCGAGACCTATTGGCAACGCCAGTGCTTGTTTATATTGTGCCTTTAAAGCTATGATACAATTGTGTATTAACTGGTGCAGAAAGGACTATTTAACTGGCACCCCTTATTACAAAACTAAAGTAAGAGGATCAAGTTATGTACCCTGTGTAGGACTTGGCCCTATTCCCAGAAATGTTTCGCTTTTTATTCCTAATTTAGGATGTCCCCCATAGTAATAAAATGGTATAGGCCTTGTGTAGTGGAGAACGCCCTGTGTAATGTCAAACTAATGTTAAGGTGCAGGTGCTTCCTTCCCCTAACATGGCTGCCACTCACCCCTGCTACTGCAGCGCGGCCTTTGTGGGCGCATTCTAGTAGCCAGGAGCTGGCTGGAACCCTTCAAACAATGTATCAATACTAGCCTGCCAGCCTGCCCATAGCCAGAATGGTGGAACCTCCTAGAACTTCCTGGAACCTTCTGGAACAGGTGAGGTGACACCAACTGCCACTACCAACTGTCAACTAGCACTATATAAGGAAAGGGAGGGAAACTTTCCTGTCAGATTGAGGGAACACTGACCTGGGGGAGAACCTACGCATGAGTTCTAGGCAGTGGGGCCTAGACAGGGACCTATGACACTGGGAGTGACAGGGCCTAGGTGCTGCCTAACAAGTGTTGAGGGATCCTGAACTTGCTCCCTGATCTGGCCCGGCGGAAGGTGAACCAGGGACCACTTGAAGGGAACTGGCTGAGGAAATTTGATATCAGCCAACAACTCAAACCCCCCCCCCTTCAAGGAACCCAGAGACTGCTATTTACAAGGGCGCAAGAAACAAAGTGCCAAGAAGAAACCAAACCACCACAGGACTATTGAGAAATCAACCAGGTATTGGCGCTGTGTCGCTCCCTGCGCTCCCTGACGCCACCTGGGACCCCTTTTGCTGGTTTGCCACTGTTGTGCGGCCTGTCCTGTTGGTCCTGCTGATCTGATTCCAACTTAAATGAACTGTCTGCTGGCTAAACGCCCCTATTTCCTAGCGCTAGCATCCTGGACTACCTGTCCTGCCAGTGCTGACTGAACTGTCTTATCTATGGGAAGGGCCCCTGCGAAGCGCTGTACCAGAGAAGCGCTATCTCCAGGACTGCCATATTCCCTTCCCCTACAACTGACACCAGAAATCCATTACCAGCGCTGGGAATGGGTCGCACTGTGTACCTGATCCCTGAAACCCACTACCAGCGCTGTGACTGCGAAGCGTTGTGAACCTGTGAGCTCTGCTGCTGCCTGGGGACCCTTGAGGTACTGTGAAGCGCTGTACATCCAGCATCTGTCATTAATTTCAAGCGCTGCATCAGCGAGGCGCTGCGGGCCCAGGACCTGAATTTGCTGCCTGGCGCTGTGTCAGAAAGCGCCCTGTGCCCAGGATCATTGCCGCTAGCGTGAGCGCTGAGGCTGTGGAGAGCACTGTGAGGAAGAGCGCTGTTATGCCCCAGAACACCTCAGCCAGTGCGGGCGCTGTGGAAGTGTAGAGTGCTATGAGGAGAAACTGTAGTTGGGCCCTGTTGGCCCTGATCAGGCCCATAAAAGCATCTGAACTGGGCCTGGTCCCATTTAAGAATTAACCCCCGGTTAGGGGTCTATTATGGCCCTAGTGATTCTTGCCACTGAGAAGGGTTAACAAGTTAAGGGGCTGCTGGGCCACTAAGGTTAACCCCGGCCTGGGAGTAAAGTTAAGTGCTCATTTTGGCCTTATACCGGGTTAGTGCTGGCTAATGCAATGGTTATCTTTGATGCCAGGTTTATTCTTGATGCAATATCTCCTTGCTGTAATGTTTATTCCTGATTAATTGGTCATTGATGCTACAGGGATTAATAACTTGCTCCCTTTGCTCACATAATGAAATGTTGACCCCCAGTTAAATGCAAAGGTTATCCTGGCCTAATGAAATGTGGGTTTTTGCATAATGACATGTTGCCTGATCTTTAAGGAAGTGTTTTCTACTCCTGCCTGATGCCAGGGTCTCTGAAACACTTACATTTATATAATGAAATGTGTCTGCATAGGGAAGGGTTATATGCCAAGTGCAATGTTCCTTAAGTACAACTCCAGGAAATGTTTAATGCTGGGTAATGTAACATTTTAACCTTTATTGTATCTGCTAATGAGAATATGAATGGCTCTACATGAAATGCTGTTCTCACCTGCGAACAGGATACTTCCTAATGAAAGGTCCCTACTAGATTAAGGGGGTGTTTATCCTGGTATTGGACTGTTTTAGAGATCCCAAGGCCCACAGTTTATAGGCCTCAATTAATAAAAGGTTAACCCCTGATAAGAGGATGTAATAGAATGCCTACAGTACCAGGATGAAGGGTATTAGTGAGAGCTAGGCCCAAACCCAGGGATTATCCCTATTTCGCCTAGTGTCCTGCTCAGCCTAGGCCTTATCCATGGTTTACCTGTTATTAAATGTTTACTTCTGCTCAGAGAAGTGGTTACTTCCTGGATGAAATGATGGTGCATAACTAATGAAAAGTTCTACTTCAACTATGGAACTGCTTAATGATCATTCCTGCTGGGAGTGATTCTTAAAATGGTTAATCCTGCTCAGGACGGGCGGGGGCCGTCCGGACTCCGCCCACTAAGGAATTCTTCCGCACAGGCGGGGAATTTGCATGCGCAACGGAATCTGTGGCGTTCAGACGGCCCCCGCCGTCCTGAGCACACGCCCAGAGTGACGTAGGACAGCCGGGGGCTGTCCTGATCACACAAGGGGTTAACATTTTACCAGTTTGTAGTGTGCTATATTATATAGTGCAGCACACATGCAAACTTGGAAAGGTTTGGAGAAAATAAATCTTTTCTCCAACTTTACACCTGCCTCAAGGAGGTGTAATTGTTTGATGTAAATCTGTTTCTGACAAAGTTAGTAGTTGGTGATTAGTGTGACACCCATTGTATGCCTTCTTGATGCAATAGAAGTCCATAGTACTACATTGCGTTACTTTGGGTTACTTTTAATTTGGATTTAGCAGGAAAGTAAACCTTAAAACAACACTTTGCACAAAGTTTGCTTCAATTTTGTGATGCAAACCAGGGCTAATGTTTAGTAAAGCGGCTCTTAACCCCTTCGATGCTGATGATGAGCTCAGCTCGTCATCAGCCACGGGGGGCGTGTGCGGATGACGAGCTGAGCCCGTCATCTAACGCGGCTTTTAGAAAAAAGCTGCGTAGCGCGAAAATAACCGCCGCAGCGATGCGGTTAAACTCAGGATTTGAAACACAATAGGGATTGAGGTTGCCATACTAATACAATTGTACTGCTACCCACAGGAACCCTTTTTTTTTAGCAATTATCGAATAAGGAAAGATTGAGAAACAAACAATAAGGTTCTAAACTTATGCTTGAAATCTTCATGTAGCACTTTCATGTCATTTCATAGTTGAATGTGCTATATTGAGATTGTAACTAATGAACTCCAAGTAACAAAAGATCTCTGTTTCAAGAGCAGTAACCCACTGCGCTTTCTACATAAAATACAAATGATGTTTTCATGTTCTACTTCGTACTTTGCAGCTGGAACATTTAACCCTCTGTGCTTTTTGAGTCAAAACTGTGAACAGACAAATCACATATTTCTCCAAGTGCATTACCCACCAGAGCTATCATGCTGTTATTATTATCCCCTGAAAAATGCAAGGCACACAATGATCTCTGCAGGCTGCTCTTACGTAACCCAGGCTGTCATGAAAAGGGCACCCCTTCAAGATTGGGGCCAGTGTGATGGCACTGGGCGCGCCACACTAAAGCTGATACTGTGTGGCATGAGAGGGGAAACTGTTAAGGGCCCCACAGTTAGCCCAACCCTGAGTGTGAGAGATACGAGCTCCAGGGACAACTCATCACTTTCTGTATGGAGAGGGTATTTGTCTTTATTTTAAATCACTGTGCCCATAACAGATACCCAACTTCCACTTGAGAGCTTAATCCTTCTAATCTCATAGTGATTGAGTTTACAGAGGGCACATGAGTGTCTTGGCAATAAGTGCATCCCTACCAGGCCCGGACTGGCCGTTGAGGGCACGGGCACCGGGCAATCCCCCGGTGGGCCGCATGGTTGGGGGCCGGTTTTGGGCCCCTGGGGCCGTTTTTAGGTTTTGACTGGCGATGCGCACGTAGTGCGCATGCGCCAAAAAACCTTATGATGTGTGTGTGGGGTCGGGTATACGCCCCCTCCTCCCATTGGCTAGCTCCATAAATGGAGGCTAGCCATTGGGAGAGGGCTCTGTCCGTCAATCTCGGACCAGATTCGGGGGCGTTCCCGATAATTTTTGGCTTTTGGCGACGTCAGTCTCGGGAACGCCCCCGAATCTGGTCCGGCATTGAAGGCACACGCCTCCCTGCACAGGCCGTGCTTTGAACGGGTGCGCAACGTTTTGCTGTGTTTCCTCCACGCCTTTTGAATCTCCTCCAGCTGCACGAACATTGTTGGGTATCTACCGAAAGCATGCTCCATATTTTAATGTCCATTCAAAGGTACCTAGAACTTTGACCACTAACATGTTTTTCGTCTTTATTTCCACGCAATAGCCATTATTTCAGCAGAGGTATCATGACAATAGCTTTCCTCTAATCTGTCCGCTCTGTGAAAGGATTTGTTTCACTGCCAGCGAGGCCGGGCCTCGTCGACAGTAGTGAGTTATGTGGAAGGTATTTTTCCACTTTTTGCTTGCTTGTGCTCTGGTTGCAAGGGCTTTTGTGAAGCGCGGTGTGCCGAATGCTGACGGCATTGTTTTCAAAGCCCTGCATTGCTATTAGAGTTGCTATGAGCTGCTGTTTGGTGATCTCTGTTTGAGCTACTGATTCGACGCTGTAATTGAATCAGCAAAGTGCAGTGCGCTAATTTTACCAAACAGTTTGACGATCATATCAACGCTGCATTCTAGACCGTGAAACTGTCCCAGGTGGCGGAATGACAGACTGCACCCGCATTCAAAAATCCGTAAACTGTTCATCCATTGTCAGTGCCCTGGACGCATTCAAAGCGCTTCTCGCACAGTCATTTGCGCCCCAGTTGCATCACGTTTAGAAAAGCCCTCTCCTGTGCTGACCTTTGTTTTCCTACAATATTTGAACATCCCGTCATGTTCTCTTCTCTCCAAATCTAAACGAGCTGGGTTTTTAGGAGCAGCCAGAGACGCTGACCACACTTGTGCCACAGGCACATTGAGCCGTGTGTATTTTGCATCATACCTGTAAGCAAGAGCTGTAGTAGAACCTGCTCGAGCTGTGTAGGAAGAGGTTGACTCGGGTTGGCACCTGTTCCAATGAAACAGGCCATTCATTGACGTTGTGAGATTCTGGAATGGCCAGAACCTATAATTGATTACATCTATGTTGGCACCTATGTGTTTAGGTCTCAACCTACTGGCAGTTTGTAGTGGTCTGTTGTCGAAAACCTGTTGTGGACTATAGTAATACTCAGTGGGCTTGGGGCCAGCCCATTCCTTACCATTCGTTGTCTTCCTTGTCACTCTCTTGCTTGTTCATTATACTTGTGCCTCAGTGTGCCCCTGTTGCCTGCTTGTGCCTCCGTGTGCCCCTGTTGCCTGCTTGTGCCTCTGTGTGCCCCTGTTGCCTGCTTGTGCTGTGTGGGTGTGTATGGAGGGCTTTGTGTGGCTGTGTGTGGGGGAAGCTTTGTGTGGCTGTGTGTGTAGGAAGCTCTGTGTGGCTGTGTGTGTGGGGGGCTCTGTGTGGCTGTGTGTGTGGGGGGCTCTGTGTGGGTGTGTGTGGGGGGGGCTCTGTGTGTGTTTGTGTGTCATTTGCGAGAGATAAAGCTAGTGGCATTGTAAATGACAATGCCATTTATGTTAAAAAAAACATAAATAAAAATAATGTCAAGAGCAATGCCAATAGCTTTAACTTTAACAAAGGCAAAACCATTGCATTGTAATTGCTTGTTGTTACAGGGCCGTTATGCTGCAAAAACGGCCCTGTAACAAAAACGGACGAAAACCGGCCCTGTCACAGAGCGCGGTCGCACCTCTCCCCTCTCCCCTCTCCTCCCGGAGGGGGGAGGGGGGCCGGCCGAGCACTTTGCCTGGGCCGGTTCTGGTTCCCAGTCCGGCCCTGATCCCTACCTCCCCTGTTCTGCCCTCCTACTTCGGGAAAACAGACTGCTCTCATTATAATTGGCCTAGTGCTGATATTTATTTAAATCATCTGATAAATGACAATGCCTGGGGAGGAGTTATTTATTGGGTGCAATAAATATCACCATTTACGAGGTCATCCCATAAAATGTAGCATAGCATGCAGATGTTGGCGCTTACTTCATCAAGTGATATGTTCCAGTATTTATCAGGCATTCTTTACCAAAAGGGCACATAGCATGTACACCGGCAGCCTTCCGCCTTCAAGCTGTCCTCACACATTGCGCGCTCATGCCAACAGACACTTTTATGTCCCCGGGGCCTGTGAGACTAGATCGCCACTCCGCTACACCTAAGATGGTGGGTCCGCTCGCACGGACGGGTCCCCCAAATCGGTAAGCAGTTGAGTCACATTAGCCCGGTCCCGCTCTGCTCAGGTAAGTGCAGAGACTGTTAAAAGGAGTCTATAAATTTATTAAAATAAGCCAGAAAATTTAAGACTCCTTTTAAACAGTCTCTGCACTTACCTGAGCAGTCCGGGACCGGGCTAACGCAACTTTTTTCAACTGCTTACCGATTTGGGGGGCCCATCCGTGCGAGCGGACCCGCCATCTTAGGTGTAGCGGAGTGGCGGTCTAGTCTCACAGGCCCCGGGGACATAAAAGCAGATGCTGGCGTGTGCGCGCAGCGGGCGCGTGGGCAGCGCGCCAAAGGCAAGCCCGTCTGCGCCCGTCCGCCCTAAGGACGCGCCCAGCGCCGGTTACGCTGCCCCTTTGGGGATGGGGCGGGGGCCAGCCACCTTGGATGATCGCAGATGCTACACCAGTGAAGAACTAACCAGCATTGGTGAGCAGGGTACTGACAGGGGGTCTTTGCTGCTGTCTAACACAGCTTTACCTATGTCAGATCTGTTGAGGAGCGACATCATAGCTGGTGGGCTGTTAAACGTAAGATCCTTACCTAAACATAGGGTTGAAATACAATCGATGGTTGATGCCCATGTACTGGACTTTCTGGGTATGACGGAAACATTGATTGTGCCCGAGTGTGAAGTTGACGCTGGGAATGCCTGTCCGGCAGGATTTAAAATCTGGCAAAGGCCTAGGGCTAGTGGAAGCGGGGGTGGGGTGGGTGTAATTTTTAGAGGCATGCTGGATTTGCACGTCCTTGAGCTTGATGCATGTGATGGCTGTCAACTATTTGGATTCTTGATCAAGAATGCACAAAGACATCTCCTAACAGGCATTATTTGCTATAGACTCCCTGGGGTCTTTACCACAACCCAGCAGTTGTCACTGCTGGAACTGTTTACCAACATGGCTGATACACGTAACCAACTGGTAATCCTTGGAGACTTTAACCTTTGGCTGAATGGCACCATGAACTTAGGCCTCTATAATCTGACTCGTTCATGTGAGGGCCTTGGCCTTTCCCAGCGAGTCTCCCAGGCCACTCATATAGGGGGCCATCGGTTGGACTTGATTTTCTCCGAGACCAACCTTCTCACGGTGGGGGATGTTTTACCCATGGCCTGGACTGACCATTCTTTGATAAAAAAAAATTCTGAAGTCCGGCACCTCGGCTACTAGGACATCTAGCCTTGTGAGGGAATATGCGAGCAGAGATTGGAAGTCCCTTGGCCGGAAAAAGGGTGAGACTCCTGTGTTCAGGGTTGATGAGTGTTTCTCCCTGGATGTGCAGATTGAAGCGAACTACGCCGCTCTCTGCTCAAAGATTGTCTCGGTTTTGGACTCCACTGCTCCTTTAAAACTTCATAGGAGCAGGGGAGACCTTCATCTCCCTGGTTTACGGACAGCCTAAACAACCAGAGGCTGGATTGTAGGCAAGCGGAAAGGAAGTGGAGACAGGCATATTTGGACAGGGATAGACTGGCATGGAAGATAAAGCGGACAGAATACAAGAAAGAGATCCATAGAGCTAAAGCATTGTAGTATTCCAAAAAGATTACCGATGCCCCGAACAGCTCCAGCAGTATTTTTTTATATTCTGAATAGCCTTATCAGCCCGGACTGTGTTAAGAATGAGATCTCCCCCTCCCAGGAACTGTGTGAGAATCTAGATGGGTTCTTCCAGGATAAAATTAACAAGATCATTGATGACTTTGGGGTGGATCGGCAACAATCCAGAGTTAACATCCCAGACTCCCCGGTATTGGCTGAGTGTGATAGACCTCTGAAGCAGGGCTCAGTCACCACTCCTTCCCATCATTACAATCTTGGGGTTGCCCGTGAACAGGGAGGAGTTCAGTCCCTTCTGGAATTCCCGCACCTGACTGCAGATGAGTTTAGGGGAATGGCCTCTGTTGTCACATCTGGGTCTCCACTTGATCCGCTCCCATTGAAAATTTGGAAGGAGTTTGAGGTTGAGCTTTTTCCCACGCTCCGGCTTGTTTGTAACCAGTCGCTCTCCACTGGAGTGGTTCATTCGCAATAGAAGAGGGCGGTGGTGAGCCCTTTACTGAAAAAGCTCACCCTTGACCCTAAGTGCTTGAACTTTAGACCCATCTCGCTTCTACCGTATCCAGCTAAAATTGTAGAGCGGGTGGTGGCAGGCACTCTTTCTAGACACCTTGAGCAACACAAGCTCTTGAGGAAGTGGAGTTTGGCTTTCGGCCAGCTCATGGTACCGAGACGGCCTTGGTGACCGTGTTGGATGAGCTTCGCTGGTGAGCAGATGGGGGTCAGGCAGGTGTGTTGATCCTGCTGGACCTGTCTGCCGCCTTCGATACGGTGAACCATGCCATCCTGCTAGACAGGCTGAGAGGTGGGGGTTGCTGGTAGGGCCCTGGGGTGGTTTGAGTCCTTCCTCCAGAATAGAGAACAAGCTGTGGCCCTCCCTCCCTTCCAATCCACCTTCTCTACCATCTTGCATGGCGTTCCCCAAGGCTCAGCAGTCAGTCCGGTGCTGTTTAATATCTATATGAGGCCCTTAGTTGCGATCATCAAAAAATAGAACATCGAAATTGTCAACTACTCTGATGATACACAGCTGATTCTTTCCCTCGAGGGAGATAACTCAATCTCCCTAGAAGAATTTCACAACTGTCTGCGAGACATGGCGGGGTGGTTGAAGGCCAACTCACTGCAATTCAATGCAGAGAAAACGGAGGTGTTATACTGCCCTAGGCCTAGGGTGCAAACTCTCCTACCCTGTAACTTTTGGCCTGGGAATTTTTCTTCAGCGCCACAGCCAGGGAAGGTAGTGTGTAACCTAGGTGTTATGTTTAACAATGAGCTTTCCTTGGAGGTGAAGGTATCAAAACTAGTAGCTGGCTGTCTACTTATTATCAGACTTCTGAGAAAAATCCTTACTCTATTACCGCCTCCTGCCCGGGTTGAGGTGGTACGTTGCACTGTGCTCAGCAGGTTAGAATATTGTAATGCTTTGTTGCTGGATTCTCCAAGCTATCTTATGGATAGACTCCAGAGAATGCAGTCTGCGGCGGCTAAACTAGCGCTGGGGTGGCCGACAAGAGCTTCTTCCTCTAAGCCCTCGGCCCAGCTACACTGGCTCCTGGTGAGACCGAGGGTACAATTTAAGTCTCTCTGTCTGACCTTTAAGGCCCTGCATGATTTAGGTCCTGTTGGCCTACAAAGGAAATTTAGGTGGTATGCTCCTGCCCGCAGTCTCCGATCCTCCTCTGCTAGGTTGGTGACAATACCTCGGTTTAAAAAAACCAAAGCAGGAGGAAGATCGTTTGGCGTAGCCGCGGCGAAACTGTGGAATGCCCTTCCGGCTGAGCTTAGACACATTTCCGATCTCCTCCTGTTTAGGAGGAGATTGAAAACACTACTCTTCCCGAAATTTTAGTCTGCTGCCAGCTGCCTTCGCTGTTATGAGTCTGCCATAAGCATGGGCGGAAAATCCGTTTCGCTCGCAGATTTTGCGGATTTTCGGTAAATTCGCAATCCGCGAGATTCGCGAATCTCCCGCCAAATCCGCGAGCAGCGGATTTTATAGCTTGCTCGCACTGTTCGCGTGAGTTTGCGGCTTCCCAGTACAACTTCGCGCCCCGCGAATAAGCGCAAAATTGCAGAAATACGATCTTGGCAAAACTGAAACTACTTACCAGGTTCAAAAGTTCAGGCTCATCATTAGTAGCCATTTCCTGTAGTGCTTCCTGAGGGGCCCCTCCAGAGTTCAGTTGCCAGTTGCAACTATTATGTGACCCTGCTCTGAACCTCAGAATAGTTACACATATGCCACAAAGGTCCTGAATTACAGCTAAGGGAGACAAGCAGGAGCCAGGCTGGAAGTTCAAATCCATTAATCAGCCCCTAATTCATTATTGTCAGTTGGGGTAGGGCAGGTGTTGTAACTAATTTTGCAACAATGAAAGCACTTAGCAAGTGCAAAAGATCACTAATCAGGAAGCACTAAGGAAGCAGGTGCCAGCTAAAAAAATATTCTGTGACACATTAATCAGCCCCAAATTAATTCAGGTCACTTGAGGCAGGGAAGGTGTGCTTGCGTTGCCACAATAATGTACACTGACTGGACAACCAGAGGGTGCTGTGATGAAACAGAGGGTGGCATGGGTGGGCCAGAGGGTGGCATGAGTAGTCAGAGAGTGGCTGTGATGAAGAAGAGTGTCCCAAACAGGCTGGACACGTAGAAACAACAAGTTCGCGAAACTTGCGACCCGACAGGTAAGTTCGCGTTTTGCGAAATTGTACAAAACCCTCGCGAACTGGCAAAAACCTGCGCGAACACACAAAAAAAATCCGCAAATTCGCGAGAATTCGCGGATTTTGCGGATTGCGAGTTCGCAAATCCGCAAAATTCGCGAACGCGAGATTCGCAAAATTCGCCCATGCTTAGTCTGCCAGCGCCAGGATGCCTTTTCTAGGTGATAGATGCGCTTTACAAATGTAATAACATTAAAAAAAATTAAAATTAGTATTATTATTATACTGAGACAATGGCATTGCAGCACTTGTAGTAAAACGTGTATTCGCCAACTTTACTTAGCTTTCTCCTAAATTTGCATTTCTCGCAGTTAGTGTTTTAATTCAGGTGTTGCCCACACTTTCATGGTATAGCTTTGCTCACTCCCTAGCTGGGGCAGAATCCTGCCAGTCTAAGGTTGTCAGGTAGGCACCCTCTACCTTAGGAGAAGGACAATGCAGTGCTAAATTTGAGCCAGTGGTTTTCAGTGCTCTGCTCTGGCACTTAATTCCCAACACCGGACCTAATGACAGTCCACCACATGGTGGCACTGTCTGTCTAATTTTGAGGGAGAGCCCTATAAAAGTGTTTATTAATTCAACATACATTAAAAATTAATAATACCTGTAGCTAAGGTCATTCTTATAGTTTTGGGTGACCTGGAATAGTCTGAATTTTGATACCTGTAGGAGTGCCATGGTTAGTACATGTGTAGGTACCGTCATTGGAAGGGCTGGCAGGGACAATGAGTGATGCACGCTGCAGTGACCTCCTGAAAATGGCCATGGTGCATACTTTATTTTTTTTTTAACTAATTAACCTCTGGTTCTATTTAGACCTGTCCCGGATTAGCTCACCCTTCCACACTCGTGTTTCCTCTCCCAATGCATCAATCACTACTTCCTCAAAATTGTTTATCATAGCTCCCAACTCACCCAGTTCTGTTCATGAGCAGCTTATCAGGCCCAGATTTTCGCTTTCCATTCTTGGATCCATAGTCCTTATTTTACAGTGGCAAAAGCAGGGCCACAAGTCACAGAATGCTATATAAATCTTGGACAGGATGAGCTGCCCACACATGGACTTGGCAAACCTGAGCTCTTATTTTTACTCTCAGAAACCTTAGCCGCTGTCAGAGGTGGCCTTACTCACAGGACCCATCCTACTGCGCCACCCCCACTTTCCTTGACATGTTGGTTGGTGCTGATACCAGACACACTCATTTAACTGTCGTGGGCTGGATGACACTTGATAACATGACCAACGCTCTGTTTGGAAATCTCAGTATGTCTCATGTTTAAAGGCATAGACCAGACATGCCAACGTCTAAAAACAAGCATTTACAATGCAATGGTCTCGGCCTTGTTAAAGTTAGAGCTATTGGCATTGCTCATGACATTATTTTTATTTGTTTTGTTTTTAAAACCTAAATAAATGGCATTGTCATTTACAATGCCAGTAGCTTAATCGCTCGCAAATGCAAGACCTATTGCATTTGCACCCACACAGTCATTCACATAGAGCCACCCACATACACACTGAGACAACCACACACACACACACACAAAGAGCACACACACACACAGAGCCACACACACACACACAGGGAGCCACACACACAGAGAGCCACACACACACCCACACCTCTCTGCCCAGTAACGCCCCAGGGAACAGAGGCACAAAAACCGGATCACAAGCAGGTAACAGAGGCACAAGCAGGGAACAGAGGCACAGAGGCACGAAAACCGGACCACGAGCAGGGCACAGAGGCACGAAAACCGGACCACGAGCAGGGCACAGAGGCACGAAAACCAGATCACAAGCAGGGCACAGAGGCACAAAAACCGGATCATGCACAACTAACGAGGGGGGAGGGGGTTAGGAGAGCAAGCACAACGAACGAGGGGCAGGGGCAGGAGGCACAGAGGCATGAAAACCGGATCACAAGCGGGGCACAGAGGCACAAAAACAGTATCAAGCAGGGAACAGAGGCACAAGCAGGGAACAGAGGCAAAAGCAGGGAACAGAGGCACAGAGGCACGAAAACGGGAACACGAACAGGGCACAGAGGCATGAAAACCAGATCACGAAAACCGGACCACAAACAGGGCACAGAGGCACAAAAACCGGATCAAAAGCAGGGCACAGAATCACAAAAACCGGATCAAGCATAACGAACGAGGGGGCAGGGGCAGGAGAGCAAGCACAACGAACGAGGGGGGGGGGGGGCAGAGCAAGCACAACGAACAAGAGGGCAGGGGCAGGAGAACAAGCACAACGAACGAGGGGGCAGGGGAGCAAGCACAGCGAGGGGGCAGACGCACAACGAGGGGCAAGAACACGGGCACAATCAGTGAAGAGAGGCAAGAAAAGTGAGCACTCACCGGAGGACTCTGCAGCTTCTCGACTTCTTCCAGCGGATGTCGGTCAGAAATGGCTTCAGGAAAGCAAAGCCATTTTCGCATTCGGGGGCGTGGTTTTCTTTCTCTCCTCTTCCCATTGGCTGGAAGGTAAAATTCAAGCCAATGGGAATAGGAGAGAAAGAAAAAAGAAAGTTAAAAACACACCCCCGAATCGCAAAAAGACGAGGCTTGAACGGAGTGACGCCCCTCTCCTCCAATGGCTGGCCTCAGTTTAGGAAGCCAGCCAGTAGAGAAGAGGGGCGTGTTCAAGCCCCCACACTGTAAACAGAAGATCTCTCCCTGCGACTGCGCAAGCGCAGCCTATGCAAGTATCGATCTAAAAATGTCAGAGTGCAAGGTGGGGCGGAGCTTGGTGTCAAGCACAGCCCAAGGCACTTCTGCCCATCAACAGCCTCCCGACTAAATAAATAAAGAATACAAAAGATTCCAAGCATGCCCTCAATGTCCAGGAGAGGTTTCTCACCCACTAATGTGCATCGGCTGTGCAGGACCTCCAAACACGACTTGGACACATACTTGGTAAAAGGGTTTCCAGCTCATCTCCAGGAGACTGTGAAGAGAGGCGAGGTCTCAGGTCACGTGGTGGTACCATGTGTGTTGGAAGCTTTGTAGAAACTGAGAATTTGTTGGGGTACCTGCATTACAGCTATATTCTATGTTGGCTCATCACTCATTACAAGTATGATTGTAAACGTAGTCTTTTATCAGACATCGTAACACATTGCACAAAGGTCAATGTTAATTAGCTTGGCTCATTTTCTCTTGTAGGTTGGGTCCACATTTTGATCCTGATGAAGACCCTTTTTAAAACAGTATTTGTAGGGTTGAAAAGCGGCAACTGCCCTAGAGTACTGATATGAATTATGATACTGCACGTTCTGTACTGTTAGCCTGAGTCGTGTTCTTGAAAATATTCATTTGTATCAGCCCGAGTATTGTATATATGCTTTGTATATAGCACCAGCGCACATCCTTTCACGTACGTCACGATTCATTTTCACTGTGCCATCTTCTTTGAGCACCTATTATATGCTGCAATGTGTCTTGTTCATACTAAAATAATGACTATAGAGTGAATAAATGTAACTGTATATCCGCAATGCAATTGATGTTAATATCTGATTAGCCAAGGCACTTTAAGCTTTTAACTTCCTGTGAAGGAGCCATTGTGCTTTGTATCATTGATCGGCCCACGTCTCGAGGTATACAGGGTTGCACCATAATATTTTGCCTATGTTAACTGAGGAGGCCGCACTCGTCATTGGTCTCCAGCTTCATACTTGTTCTGAGGGTTTAGATGCTATGATATACTGATTTGTAAAGCGCATAGCTACCCGAAGGCTTCCCTTCACTGAGTGAGTCACAGATGCACTAACAGACTTAACCTAGACTAGGGGCCAGATTAGATATATATATAGTTTTATTTCTCAAGTCAGCCAGCATTGAGTTCCAAAGCTTGAGTTTCTTTCAGCCCATCTGGTCCATTGAATTCATGGGGCTTTTTGTAGTTGTGTATTAGAGGATCTTAAGGTCCTTGAAGGAGTGTTGGGTATGAGGAGGCCCTTTCTGGTTTATTCCTCTAGATAAGCCATGTTTTGTAGCGTTGCGTGCTACTGATTGTTCACAATAGTGTGCTCTTGTAAAGCGCTCAGATACCAGATACCTTCGAGTAAAGTTCGCACTATAAAAAAAACGACCTAAAAAAAATAAAATATATTCTGTTTTCCTAAGCGGATGAAAGTTTGAGAGGGGAGAAAAGAAACCCATTTACATTTTCATTGAAAGTGTCCTAATAATCTGTTTTGTATGGTGCTTGCTGTCACCATCACACAATTTAGTGGCTTTGTAAATAAAAGGTGTTCCTATTATCCTACTCACTAGTACTCATTTTATCAACATTGGAAGAATGAAAAGCTGAGTCTGCCCCAATGGCATCTTAACCTACGACATAAATGTTACACAGAGATGCCTGCAGAAGGCACAATTACCATATAAATTATCCTAGAGGCTTCTACTAAGCAAATGTGTAAAAATAATACATATTCCAAATCTGATATTTTGTCCATGTGGATGTTCAAAGTATGATTGGTATTTTTGCTCTACGTTTAAATTATTTATTGAAAAAGGCCGACCAACATGAAACTAGGTTCAAAATCACGAGAATAACATCTTTAAAGTAGGCCCGGGTACAATTTAAATTGCTATAATTCATGTATTTCAGGAATTTCATGTTACACTTGTTACATGAAAATTCAGAAATTACGCCATTACACTTTATGAAATGAAGTACCAATCTCAATGAATTTATGGGAGATGCGTCAGATTCAGCAATGATATACTGCAAACGCACACCAGAATGCGAGTGGCTTTTGTTTAGTGTGTTTTGTTGTTTTTGCACCATGGTTTTAGCACGAAAAGTTCCTTCGGGTGAAAAACTGACAAGAGGGTTTCATTTTGTTGTAAAGTATAGCATGGAGTGACGGATTTACAGTTCTCTTAATTTTGCCAGAATTTAGGACCTATTACACACAAGCAAACTACTTAAATTTCGCACACTCCATGTTTAAAGTTAACTCGAGAGAAAAGAGCATATCCCTTTTTAGTGCCAAATAGCACTCACAAGGAAATATTGCTGAGAGGCAGAACTATAGGCTGGGTGGGCCAATAATAACAAACCCTGCTCTCTCTTCCCCGTTTATTGTTTTCCTCAATTTACTTCTGGTCTCCGCCCTTTATTATACTCTAATCGTCCTCATTTCTCCTCTTCTCCTTTTAATTTCTTTCTCTTTTCTTCCTTCATGTCTGTCCTCTACTTTTTCCTTTCTTACTTGGCACTTAACTTTCTTCTGATTGAGGTGACTGGAAATGATTAATGCAATGTACAAAACTAACCCCCTACCATGACAGATCTGTGCTTTCTTTGTCCACCCTCCTCTCGGCACCCCCAGCTCCCCCTCTCCTACGCTCTGTTCTTGGTTCTTTTATTCACTCTAGCTTTCATTGCACATGTCGTGTGCAGTCGCTGCAAGTTGCCAACACGTCCTCTGGCATGGCTCCCTCCCCATCTCCCTTGTCAATTCATTGCATGACTTCCCTGCATCGCATTGGTCGACCAGGGATGCCGATAAAGGCTCCATTATTGCGCCTCTGCAGGTATATCTATGAAGAGAACTCTTTTGTAATGGCGGACAATTAGCTTTCAGCAGATCTCCTTTGTTGTCACGCCACGCGGTGCATAAAGATTTGTTCACAATTGAGACATTGTGCGTTTATCTCACGCCACATTAGAGAGCCAATCGGGGTCCATCGCATGCAGTATGCCGTCGCATAATGGTCTTTATTAATCCTATAATTTCTGATATGCTTTTCTGTAGATTTGCAACATCATAGCACTGTAAATCAAAGACTCTATCAACCAGTCCAGTGGCTCATATTTTGTCCCGCCTTGGAATGATGAAAGGCTGAGTTGGGTCACTCACTATGCGAGTGAATGAACTTCATCAGATGCGACATAAATCTTCACTGAATCAACCCACTGAGCTGCCCCGCCAGCTTTCTGTACACAGGGCCCCCCACTGGGCTATCATTATGTCATCGCATGATATACACACTGGGCCAGATAATTGAAATGTGCAGTGGTGCAAAGCAAGGAGAAATTGTGCATTTTTTTATATCGTTTCTTGCTTACCTAGCAGGGAATGGAAGAAAAGGGATGTGCTCCATTAAATAGTACTTAGGGAAAGATGTCTCTAACAAGGCAAATAAATGAGCAGCCTGAATGACAGTGCTTACACTACAAAGTATGCAGCAACTATTTTTATTGGCTTTTAAAACGTGTAAGATGTAATTAAATGAAATCCGCAATTAGTCTATTATTTTTCTTTTTGCAAAAGAAACCTCAATAAAGCAAAATCATTCTGCTCTTAAAATAAAATTCATTCATGGATAATTTTTTCTTTGTTTGAAACACATTCACCAGAACAAGGCTGTGTAGTCAAATAATTTTCATATTTGTTTGCAAAGGCTTCAAACTCCTTTTCCTCCCTATTACAAAAGAAAGCATCAAGCTAATGCAAAGAAGCATTTATCTTTTTCGCCAATGAAGCAAGTTCTGGATTTTAATTTAGCAAGCAAAGGCATTCTAGGAGTTGTAGTTCTGGTTCACTTTGGTTGGTCCACTGAAATATGATAGCAAAAATGATAGCAGTGTAAAATGAAAGCCCAGTACTGGAGCATTGTGTTCTTGGTCGCCTGGTGGCATCAGGTAACAGTTACCACTGGTTCTGTAATCTTACGTGAATGTTCAAGGTATAATGATTTACTCTTCTCTGCAGCGCTGCTTCTCACAGGTTTCTCGCAACTGTTTCTCTTGACATTCCTCATGCATGCACACGTTCTGTTTGGTTTCCTGTTCCTACCGCGCCCACTTTGAACATGGCTCTCTTGCTCCTGTTTTATGTGGCAGTTGTCTCCCCTGCAACAGCCCTCCCACCCACTGCCCCCTAGTTCCCGCTTAATATCCCTGATAAGAGTGGTCAGTACTCTTAGTCTTACTCATTCGAATCTATGGGCCTGATTGTGTCTTTGGTGGTCGCCCGCCAGCTTATGAGTTTCCTCGTTGTCTGGCGAGTGGGCGGCGCGGCGGTCCCATTGCGGTGCCTATTGAAAAGGCACCTCAATGGGAGAGCCGAAGGCCGTTCCTGCACGGCATGGACTGCGCAGTCCATCCCATGCAGGAAAAGGGGTGGATGCAGACAGAGGGGCACAACATGTGTCCCCCTGCATGCATCCCTGCGCACAGGGGCAACAGGGGGCCCTGTAGGCTCACTGCCATAAAGTCTGGGGGTGAGAAAACTAGTAATATGCTTGGCAGTGCCGCAGTGGCACCGCCAAGCTTAATGCTTCCCCAGACTGCTGCAAACCCGTTTGGAATTGCGAATCCCTGGTGGTTTACGGCAGTCCCAAAATGGTCCGACCGCCGTACTTGTAATACGGCAGTCAGAATGCTAGTACAGCGGTTCCCGCCTAACTCTGAATCAGACCCTAAGTCATTACAAGCCGCCAACCTTCAATACCCACACTCTATGCTCTGATGCAATATTCATTAGTCTCAGACCTACTCATCCTTGTAACATTCATTACAACCCGTTCATCCTCCCTTGCTTCTAGGGTTTTGACTGGGTTCGAAAGTACAGGAGAATGCAGGGAATACCAGCTCATTTATGGCACCCAGAGCAGGGTGGGCGGAGCTTACATTTTCGCATTTCAGCATTTTTGAAGTTTCATATCACAGAATACGATTAGCCCTGAAATCCTTTCCAAGATGGAGGCAACTCTGTCTAATATATTGCATTGTTCCTAATCCAATATAGACTAAGTTAGTATTTGAGGTGTAAGATAGGTAGCTATAAAGCAATTCTGTTTTAGGTTTCATTGTAGTGCAACCACACTTGAAAAAAATTCCTGGCTATTGTCCTTAGCTTCTGGACCATTTCATTTCAAGTCTTTAATTTAATCTGTTACAGGACAGTCACATATTACATAGACTTTGTTGAGTCTATAGATTCAAGACTATTTCCTTTAAGCTCCATCACTGAACACTTAAGAGATGTTTCCTGGATTATTGAGCCAGGTTTTTAATTTAAAAATTGCCCACAATGCATATTGTTTCTACCTTCTTTCCTACCTTGTTTTATTTTTTTTGGGTTTTTTTCGGAGTCACGTCAGGGGACGCTATCATGGGGGAAGAAGCAATCACCCCTCTCTTTGGCAAATAAAAGCTAAATACCCTGCTCTGATCCCGCACCACAGTGATGTTCTAACATCTCAGTGTGTATTCATTACTGTTTATTTGATAGTGGTAGTTATATGTGCCACCAACAGATGCTCTGATGACTTTATGTACAAAAGCCAATAATTCAATATGTAAGGGGTTCCTTGTATCTCTGAGGCTTGCTTCGGTGTTTTTCCGCTGTATATTACTCATTGCCTGCTCTTTCATTATTTCTTCCAAAAGTTTCTAGGCTCTTGCTCAGAGGCGTGCAAAGTAAGAATGTTGAAACCCAAGTGGACCAAATGGACACTTGGATATTAATGCCAGTAAGATTGCTAAATCGGTATATCCTATTACCTTGAGCTACACAGCTCAGACTGTGTTGGGATCCATCTGGCACAGCCTTTTATCTGATAATTGAACACTCACGGGACACACAAGAAGTAGTTCAAAGTGGGTCTCGTTACAGGATAGCTCATACAGTATAGTGAAGTTATACATGTTGCCAGGGTACATATATGTGGAGTAATATATAGAAAATCTATACTTACTTACCTTTCCATATCCTGTCCTTGGATATTGTCTTCATGATATTTGGTGCCATTGATGTTCCTGCCTGGATTCTCCGGGGGCACACCGTATATTTGGGTTATTTCTGACCATCTAATGCCATTGAGAACCTTCCCACCAAAAACTGCAAAACAAAAATTGAAAAGAATTCCGATACGGTCGTTGTTACTCTGTTCTTAAGTCAAACATCAGTTGCCAATACTGCTCTGTCCATGTACACTATTCTAAATAAACCAGGTAATAACTAAAATAATCTTCGATTTGATAAATTCCAATGGAGAGTTGTTAAAAAAACGACTAGGGATGGAGTAAGACAGGAAGCAGTCGTTGTTTCTAAAATGCTGAAGCCCCACATATCTTCCTTAGGTAAAAGAGTAATGTTAGTCATGGAAAGATAAATTGAGTCCATCGTACATAAAGAGTAGTCCTGCTGCTGGTGGTTATATTATATAAGGCAAAAATAGTTTCCTTATGTATTTGTTAGCTTCGGGCCTGGAAAGAGCAGAAGGAAGTACAAACTGGAAAATGTAAATGATGGCACAAACATTGGCTCATGGAAGGGCAACACGCTCTGTTAAAGTGCTACGACTAGAACTGGACTTGAATGGAGACCACATTCATTCATATCATACGCCATCTTGTTTTGCACAGTGGTTGCATCCAAACACTGATACCCAAACTTCTATCCTCTTGCAAATTTACGGGAAAGTGATCTATTGTTAAGAGCAGATTGCATCTAAAGTACAGAAATCTGTTCTCTCTCAATTAATCAATCAAGGTTTATAAAGCACGACTACTCACCCGTGAGGGTTTCAAGGCACTGGAAGGGGGGTGCTGATTTGTCTGGGCACTGGGGTTCATTCGAAAAGCCACTTCTTGAGATCCTTCCTGAATTTGGTCAGTGACTGGACTTGCCTGAGGTGGAGGGCAGAGTGTTCCAGGTCTTGGCGGCAAGGTAGGAGAAGGATCTTTATCCGGTTCTGGTCTTGTGAATCTGTGGGAGAGCGGCCAGTGCCAGTTGGGCAGAGCAGAGATGTCTGGTGGGTATGTGGAATGAGAGGTGATGGTTCAGATATGCTGGTCCTGCGTCTTGGAGGGCTTTTTATCTAATGGATCTCTAAACCATATGTGAACATGTCATGCTTTTATTGTCATCTCAAAAACCTGTTTAAAACTTTGTTCATCTCACCAGGCAGTGAACTTTACAAAATGCTGGACTATTTTTCAACTAATAAATTATAGGCTAAACTTGGTGCATTTGTGGGTCAGGCGCTATTGTAATTGATGATCGGCACAATCTGCAACACTACTTAAATTGTACCCATTAGTAAAATCTTGAAGGAGATGTATGTTGTGTAGAATTTCACCACAAGCAATCTGTGCGTTTACATCTTTTAATGGATTATCACAAAGAAAATAGTGCTTGACATTACTATGTCTATAAAACCTAAGTAATAAAGACCACTTATACGCAGATTGCATCATGCACTGCAGTGCAAATCTGTCATCTCTCTTGTGCTCAATTTGTAAAACAATAAGTGCCGGGCCGAAAGTTTTGCTCAGAAGCCTGCAGCTGGCACTATTGAATGTTGGCATGCTGAATAGTAAACATGGTTTTCCTAATTCCACCTCCTGTCTCATTAATCTACCACCATAAGCTCCCTGCCACTATAGCTTGTGAATGCAGATTCCTGCTTTCTCTTTTTGTTAGGATTTTCAGCCTTTCTCTTCCTCCTTCTTTCCCCTTCTGTGTTTTTCACACTGCTGTTCTGGGTCGACATCTGAGGTGTAAAAATAAGTGCCGGTATCCAAACATGAGTCCCCACCTGCAACCACTGGCTCAAATTAAGCACTGATGATCTCCCCTTAGAAACATTAAAAGTAACTAGGGTCTTAGGCTAAGACCCCTCTCAAACTTGTGCAATATCAAATACTTTCAGAAAGAACGCGTACCATAAATATGAACCATAAAGTCACTTTAACATTGAGTCATAGTGCCCTCCAGGGGACTGGTCCAAAGCCCATGAATACAGAAGCCCAAGATCTCCTCAAATATTTGTAATTGATCATTAATTTTTATAAATTATGTGCTCATGTGATGCCATTGCTATCATCATAGCCTCTCTCTCTCCATTTGTCAGGCGTCGGATAATATTAGTGACTCAAAAGGCAGATCCATGCTACTCCTAGGGCGGAGTCCAACCACCTTTTCTTATTATTGTTCAGTCCATCAATATCTCATGTGTCATGAGGTAGTACTAGTTTCAATAGCCCCGGTATAAGTAGCCCACTTGCCTCTGTCAGATGGTGCCAGATAGAGCTCCAATAGGCCAGTAGGGTCAGATAGGATCAAAGAATATGCAGCCTGTCTTCGCAGTGGTGGCTGGCACTGATCGGGGTGGCGGGTGGTTGGGAGGATGTGGGGGGGAAAGGGCTAAAGAAAAAAGTAAACTTACCTCCTTGCCATGTCTCTCCTCCATCGTCCCACTGCGTCTCTCCTGGTCGGAACAGGAAGCCCCCAGGCACCCCTAAGCCAATTACAATGCTGCGTTGTGCTTGGTCTGAGTACCGTGGTTCAGCACTCAGCCAGGGACTTGGAGTCTGGGCATGTTCTCCACCCAAAGTGTAAGGCAGCCTGGGTCGGGCATATGCTAAGTGCTGATGACTGTTTGGCCTGCCCGAGATGGCCGGCCAAACATTCATGCATACTTGGAGCAGGAGGGGGGTTGGGGAGGAGTGGTGGGCACTCTGAGAGCAGAGCAGCCCCACAAAACTGCAGAGGCAGGAACATATAAAATGATAATGAGTTATCATTCTGTTTTCCCTTTATTTGCATTGCTGAAGGCATTGGGGCGATGATCCTCTGCCTTAGCGGAGGAACCGCCACTGTGTCTCCACCATATTATTGCAACTCCAACAGTTGCCATTGATGGTTTGGTAAGTAGGAAGCCTCCAGGCATTGATCACCTCACCGCCAAATTTTATAAAGCATTCAAACGTTTATGTGCCATGACTGGCATTCCTTAATCAGGAGGCTATAGAGCAGGGGTCTCCAAACCGGTCCTGGAGGGCCGGATCCATGCCAGATTTTTTAAATAACTACATGTATCTCAATGGGGATATCCAAAAAATCTGGCATGGATCCGGCCCTCCAGGACCGGTTTGGAGACCGTGTCATTACGGCTCCACTAAAGCCAGGTATTGATGGAACTTCCATTGCGCTGGTGTGACAGTTCTGTCCGAACTTGAGGATCATACTTAATAGAGAAAAATCACAAATAATATTAGCCAACTATGACCTGGTACTTACCAAATTGTGCAACTAGGTGAAGAGGTGTATAACATTGCCACTGTCTATGGAAAGCAGGATTCCACTTTTATAAATCTGAGGAGGACGAGCATCTTAATGTCTGTTCATAGTATCCTAGCCCCATTGAGCCAGACTCTTTGTCTCCAATTAAAAACCACACTGACCAGACTAGTCTAAGCAGGGCGAAATCCAAGACCCGGATAGGAGACACTCCCATTGCCTTTTAATCAGGGTGGCGTCACGGTCCCAGACATGGAGCAGTGCTATAATGCAGCACAGTCACTCAGTGTTGCATTTTGGTAAACCCCAACGCGCAGCCCTCCTCATTCCTGTAGAGGGGGACCAAGATCTAATGGGGACAATTTTGCACTTGTATAACCACTATTCTTCTGAAACTGGTGTACTCTATCTAAGCTGTCCGATGGTCTGCCTGGTCGATATGGCACATGGCTGATCAGGCCAGCCTTGAACAATTCTATTCACCATATATTCCCCCTTCAACAATCCATCTCCCCTATCCCCTTCCCTGCTGAAGCTTGACAGGGGTGTGACAAATAGTTTGAAGGGCGCAGGCCCATTGAGGGTAGGGCAACCTTTTTTAATAGATGGGAGTTTCCTTGCGCTTCATCATTTTAGAAGAGACAAAGTCCTTACACCCCTCCATATATTTGAATATAAGCTCTTACTACATGCAACGTCATCAACAGGGGTCAGCTTCCCTGACAAGCCACTAGAGCCCCCCCCCTTTTTACCCACTCATTCAAATAACAGAAGGAAGAGGCTGGGTCTCTACACTATACAAGATGTACGCAGAGCTCTGCACCCAAACGCACAGACCATAGAGCCTTGGAAAGATGGAGACTTGACATTGCACCTGAAATTAGCTTAGATGTATGGAAATACTGCTTCTCTCAAGCCAAGGCATCAGCTGCTTCCTTCTACATTTCCTAAGACTATACTGTTCTCCACAATCTCTGCAGAGAACTGCAAAATGCCCCAGATTTCTATATCACCGTGCTGTTTTTTTTTTTTAATCACTGAGCTCAGAAGTTCCCTACAGCCAGAAATGATAAAGACATTGCTCCTACCATAGAAGACACCATTGTTGAGCTTAGTGCAGATGCCGACTGAACTCCATTGTAATGTTGCCTGCTGTCGCCTCTCCATTGGGCTGCTATTGCTGTGTTCTCATTTCTTATACTCGTGCACATTTTCTACGAGTAAATGGGGGTCAGTATGTTCAATCTATTAAGATGTGGCAGTGTTTGTCTCTTCCACTGTGCTGGCTGCCTTGTGCTAATGCAAACCACCTTGACCCATAGAGCAGGGTTGTCCGCATGATGTCAAGCATACGTTTTGTACTGGAAGGGTTCCAAATACTAATCTTTGACATAGATTAACATGTTTCCCTTCCAGTGCAGCACATATGCAAAGTTTTCTCAAACCTTATGCCTGCCTTAAGGAGGCGTACATTTTTGGTGCAAATCCCCGTTTACCAATGTTAGTTGATAGGATCTGCATCAAAACCTGTGGCTGGTTGCATGGGAACACCCATGTACCACCATTGTATGCCACCTTGATGGAAAGTATCACGAAATACTTTCCTATAGGACAACCTTCCAACAAAAGACAGAATTTGCATTGGAATGTAAATCCCAATTCAACACTTTGTGCTGGGTTTGCATCACTTTTGCAATGGAAACCCGGTGCAAAGTTTAATAAATCTCCCTTACATTTATTAGTCCTGCAGATTTGTCTGCATGTATATCACACCGTATAACAAAACGGGGTGAAAGGGTCTCAGGGAAGTTTGAAGTCTCAATCAGACTATGTCCCCTCCTGACTAACATGAAATACTGTAAAAAACCTGAGAGTCTAAAAGTGAACTAAATGTGTTCTCACAAGTGAAACAACCAATGTCCAGTCCTAGGTAGCAGAGGAAGAATCCCTGTAAGCTATTTAAGCAAGAGTGCATATGCCAACGCACATAGTCACCAGCAACTGTAGGTGTATCCCCATAAAGATGGATTCCCATCAAAGTTTTGTAATGATCTATTTTATCATTTGGTCATCCAAGGTAGGGATGGTAAGTCTCTAGATCATGGAGACGTAATCCAAACCCTCCGTGAGGGATAAACCTCTAGAGTTGCTCGAGGACCATATGTTTGATCAGAAAAGGGGAACTAGTGCAGTGCAGAAAGGAGTGAGTGAGAATAAAATGAATAGAAAAAGGCAACAAAACAACTTTAATAGCTGCCAGTGTCTTTCAGATTAAAACCAAGAACAGCGCAATAATAGCAGTTCCAACAAATAGCTGCTGAGGGGCCGACATGTTTCAGCCAAACGGGTATAAACTCCTAAGGCTTCCCCCAGACTCGGATCCAGATTCGAGGCAACGACGGAGAGCGCGTGGCCTCCTCTATCCTGAGCCTGGTCCAGGTGAGGTGAGGTCCTATCCCCTGTTAATTTAGGTGAACAATACACCAAGTAACATGGAGGAATAGCTGTGTATATCCTTTATGGTTTTTCACTTTCTTTCATTTATTAGTTGTGTTTGTATACTCTTGTATATCACATTTTGCAGTCGCAAGACCTATTTAGAACAGAGGCCCTGAAGAAAGCCTTAGGAGTTTATACTCGTTTGGCTGAAACATGTCGGCCCCTCAGCAGCTATTTGTTGGAACTGCTATTATTGCGCTGTTCTTGGTTTTAATCTGAAAGACACTGGCAGCTATTAAAGTTGTTTTGTTGCCTTTTTCTATTCATTTTAATCTCACTCACTTCTTTCTGCACTGCACTAGTTCCCCTTTTCTGATCACATATGGTCCTCGAGCAACTCTAGAGGGTTATCCCTCACGGAGGGTTTGGATTACGTCTCCATGATCTAGAGACCTACCATCCCTACCTTGGATGACCAAATGATAAAATAGATCATTACAAAACTTTGATGGGAATCCATCTTTATGGGGATACACCTACAGTTGCTGGTGACTATGTGCGTTGGCATATGCACTCCTGCTTAAATAGCTTAGAGGGATTCTTCCTCTGCTACCTAGGACTGGACATTGGTTGTTTCACTTGTGAGAACACATTTAGTTCACTTTTAGACTCTCAGGTTTTTTTTACAGTATTTCATGTATATCACACCGGCCAGTTCTGCACAGGCTGAAATACATGATCATTGGGCTGCATCTTTGAATACTCTCTTTCTCGTTGTCAAAGTCATGTTTGAAGTGACACTGCCTTAAAATTACAGCAGTATTTGTTTCTGCTGTGAATTATCAAAGCAAAATGGGGGTTGTGTCTTGATGAAATGTGCATTCTCACAGCTTGAGTTTATCTATACAGTCTCTCTGATCTGATCAAGAGCTGTCTGCTTCGTTGTGCAGCTAATCTGGGGTCCTACTGAAGTCTAACTATACACTTGTAACAAAGAGATTGTGGCAGATGTCAAGGATTAACAAAGTCTCACCATGACGAGATAGAATATTATACAGTCGAATGATCACATATGCTTATCAGATCTGTTATCATCTATAGTATACTTTTCCCATGATGTTGATTTGCAAACACTAAAAGACTGGCTGTTTTTGTTTTGTCTTCCAAACATTACAGAGCACGGTTTCCAAATTTGGGCCACAGTTCCGTGGAAACTCACAGCACGATGCCCTGGAGTTCCTGCTATGGCTGCTGGATCGAGTACATGAAGACCTCAACTCTTCTGCTAGTCAGAAGACAAGAGCTTCTGCAAAGGTAATCTAATTTCTTGACATAGTAGAGTTGGTGCTTATTTGACAGTTGTTGGTTTAGGGATAAATTGAGAGATTTTACTTTGACAAATTGGAGTCCTTTGAGAGTGCCATGGCAATGCTTGATGTCTGACTGACACTTCCCATGTCCAACCAACTTTTTAGCGGCAACCTGCCTGTTGAAATGCAAGAGATTTTCTCCAGAGGCCAATCTAATATGCACAAAATGGAAGCCAATGCACTATTACTTCTGCTACTGCAAAACTGTGGTCCAGCAGGACAGTTTGGCCACAAGGTCTAGCCTATGAGATGTTGCAGTATAAATACCTGACAGAGTTTTAAGATGCGATCAAGATGTCTAGTCAAAGAGAGAACCATGATTGAGTTCAGCCACTAAATCCACGTTTTTTTAGGTCTTGCCTATAGACAAAGTTAGCTGTCTTGCCAACCTTGTGCAGTAAAATAACATTTATAAATCCATACATAAATGTGTTTGTCTTGAGCCTTCGTCATCCTTTGGTCTATTAAGCTGTCGTTTGCATTTTGCTTCCACCCTCCACAGACTACAGCATGAAACAATGGGCCAGTTCACTTCAGCAATTGCCAGTGCACTGTGATTGATGGCATTTTTCCAGTGTACATTTAATTAAAAAGAAGTGAATTTCAGTGGCAAGGCTTGGGGGATAAAATCTTACCTTACCGGTTCTCTTTTGTATCTATATATGTATGCAGTGATTCTATTGCTTGAATCTATCCAAAAAGCAGCCGAGCACTGTATAGTGTCAAAGACAAATGGAGGAATTATAGGAGAGGTGTCCAGGTTATGGACGGTTATGTATTGTAATGTAGTGTTCTTTAAAGAGACGTGCATTCAACTCTTTCCATAATTGGAGCAATGTTGAAGTACTGATGGATAAAATACGGGGTTGCTGTTACACACCCTGGGTGCATAAATGTAAAAGGCTTTTCTTTATGCTTTATTTTTATCCTTTTATTAGTCATCATTGTGTACTTGGTCTATGTCTTTTAGTTACATTATTTCAAACCCAATATTACTTTTTCTTTATGCCAGTAAGAATCCTTGTTCGTGTGATGTGCATTAAAACTAAAACCTATCCAGTAGGAAGCCCCTGTACTGTTCTATTAAAAGTATATGCAATGGGTAAACTTTTTAGGTTTCGACCTGGCGAGGGGCACAAAGTGCCCCTCCCAGTTTGAAAACTTTTGTTTTCAGTAGGGATGTTCAGACCGCCTCTGTTTCCAATTGGCTAGCTCCATAAATGGAGACTAGCCATTGGGAGACAGAGGCTGTCAATCACGCTTTCTCGGGAAAACGCGATTCGGGGGCGTTTCTCGGGCTTTTTTTAAGTCCCGCCCCTTTGTCCCGGGCCGCGCTGTGATTGGCTGCCGGCCCGGGACACCCCCGTGACGTCAGCCAATCACAGCACGGCCCGGGACCTGACTTGTTTCTTATTGTAACCATGCGGCGGTGGGCGGAGTTGTTTTTGTTTTTTTCGGCGCCATGTTGCTCTCATTCTGCGGCCGACCGACGTTGGAGGAAGTCCAGGTGGGTGAGTGCTTGTTTATAATTACTGTGGAGTGAAAACTCTTTAAAACATTTTTTTACATTTTTTTCGTTTTCTAAAAATGTTCTTGTTTTCTAAACTCTGGACTGTTGTATCTTTGTTCCTAGCACTGGTGTTGAGCATGGGCCACCACTTCTGTCTGTTTAGTGCTTATCCATTAGACATTGAGTCTGAAAATATTTGTCTGAAAATATTTGTGTGTACCATCTTAGCTGACTAGAGTGGTGACAATGAAAAATGGTAGAGATAATCCATCAGTAACGATCATGATATAACATCTTGCTGTATTTCTACCACAAGTTTTATATTCTTATTGAACGACTTAATTCACAAGCCTGTTCGGGGGAGTGTTACAGAGTTCATTCTCCTTTCCCAATCTACGATGGCAGCTATTGCGGACGACTTGGATGTCGTAGTCACGTGACTTCTACGTTCACGCCACGTTACGTGATGCATCAGAGTCTGTTTATCCCGGTTGCGATTACAGAGACTGCGGCCGGATGATTGAAAGCGCACCGGGTTTGAGGTTGCGGTAAGAGTATGGTTGTGAGCTTAGGAAGTGAGCATGAAGTTGTGTGAGTACGGAGAGTTCTAAGTGATTTCAATAAACGAATGCGTTTTTTACGCATTTAAAGAATGACAATTAGACTTGATAATTGTTAACGTTGTATGTAGCGAAATGGTGAGACCTCCTCGGAGATAAGGGATGTGAGAGATCCTTGTTATGTTGTTCTTTCATTACATTTGTACACGCTCTCACTCACGGGACACATGTTCTAATGCACGCTCTGTGTTTCACGTTCCATAGCACATGGAACGTGAAGCAAGAGCAGTTGGTCAGATCTTGCTGTAACTTCGTACTGTCGAGTTGGATGTATTGTACCTGCTTCTTTATTATATAGTAAACTCATCTACTTTATCACAAATATTGAAGAGTGATAATTCAACAATTGGCGATGATCGGATGCGAACCATTCATGGACTGTAAAAAAAACCAGCACTGGCGTTGCCAATAGGTTCCGCATTTGGAAAGTTGGAGCTATTGGTTTTGTAAATGACATTTTATATTTATATATCGTTATTGGCATTGTTAATAACAATATATAAATATACAATGTCATTTACAAAGCCAATAGCTCCAACTTTCCAATTCGAAACCTATTGGCAACGCCAGTGCTTGTTTTATTTAATTTTTAATTGCAAGTATATAGACACCCTGTATTGAGGGCACCATGTTTTCATTCTTTATGTATTTTTTATTTTTGTGGCACATACTTTCAATACAAAAAAAAGAGACTATCTCACTTGTTTGCCAAGGCAAGACCTATTAGTTTTTTTCAGTGCTGCTTCTTACATTCCTTCCACCTTGTACTTCTTTTCTTTCTTCCCATTTATTTTCATGGTAGTTTTCTTCAAGTGCTTCTCTTTATCTCGTTACCTTTATTGGCATGATATTGCCACATTGTGCTGTAATACTAGTAAGCTAGGCCGCAAGATTTCACTTAGATATTTTATGAACTGGCCTAATGAGACCAGAGTACTCTGAGTACAGCAACTCTAGTGGGCAAGGTGATATAATGTCTCATAGATTACAGTAGCTCATTTAGGCCAGTACATGTGATATTCCATATAGTGGATATTCCATTTAGTGCAGCAGCTCCATTAGCCCTGTTATCCTGCTATTTCAAGCAGTACATTAGGCCAGTCCCCATGATATCTCACAGAGCACAGTAAGCAGGGCATGTAGGCCAGTTAACATGACAACTAATATATTGCAGTGTGGCCAGTGAGTTCACGTGACATCTCTTCAGGGGACAGTACTTCCCTCAATGAAGACTCCATCATGTACAGGAGAAAGTAAGAAAGTGGGGGGTCAGGGAACCTAAAGCACCCATGGCAATTTTGCCAGAGCGATCCATACTCCCTGGGGTGGGGAGGATGGTGGGTGCAAGCGTGAAGCACAGCTGCTTAACAAAACCTCCCTCCCGCACTGCTGTTTTTTTATTACTGGGGGCGGATATTGCAGCATTGTTGCAAAACTGGACCCCAGTAACAAAACTGGGCCCTGCCCTTCTAGCCTCCCGGGCAAACGCCGGAGGCCCACTACAGCCCTGGCCACAGGCCCTGGTGGTTGCACTCGTGCACCTCACTTTAGGATTAGAACGTTGTCCCGGGCTCAGTTACGGGAAAAGCCTGTTATTAGTAGTTTTCAAAAGCCGGGTCGTTGGTGTTTGCCTCATCTCTCTCAGCGGAGGTATCCTATCCCTCGAGTGTGCTATGCAGAACACAACTCACTGGGCAGGAGGCTTCATCTGGGGACTTACTGGGGATCTTACATAAATCAGCTGTAATCCCAGCACAGGTGGTAAGGGAGCCTTTCTCTGACATTGGGCTGCAAAACCATAAAAAAGATTTATGCTAAGTATGCAACCTTGAGAATATTTTTTAGCTGCAGAAAGTTCATGCCAGGGTCGACCTGTCAAATAGATGTGGTTTACACTGCTTAACAGGAAAAGCTAACCGATCCATAAACACGAATGGGCACTGGGGACCTGGGTAGGAAACCACTCTGAAGTTAGGGCTGTAGACGAAGTGCCCACACATCACGCATGCCTGTGATTTGTTAAGATTTGTGCCTGATTTCATATTTCTTTTGGCACAAAATGGGAGTCTGTGATTGCTTAGAGCAATTGTATTTTAATGCATCGTAGCATTTGGTAAAGCACTTCCTACGTCTAGCCTGACCCGAAGGACTGTTCTGGGTGGTATGGTTGGAAGCCGGTATGTTCCAGCGCCTTGAGAGGCTCACCAGTGATTTGCCATGCTTTATAAATCCCTGATTGATTGGTTGATTTCTAGTATGGTATATGTGGAAAGCATTGGGTGTCGCATGTAGAGGTCAAAACGGAGCATTAGAATTGTGGGAAGCTCGTACCTGCAGTAAGAAAGAGGGAAGATACGTCTAAGGTACTTCAAAGCCCCTAGTTAAATAATAAATAATTATATTGAATTATCCTTTCTATGATCTTTTTCTTTTAAGGAATTTCTATCCTTCACCCGGAAACCTTTTTTTTTGTTTTTTTTTTTTTGTTTAATGTCCTTTCTTATTCATAAGACTACATACAACCTATTCGGGCCATTGCCCTTCTTGCACTTCTCAGATAAAGAATAATTCCTGCAGTCATCTAATTGGTATAACAAGCTTCTAAAATGCAACAACAAACCTATTTTGGGAAAAATTGGGAGTGAAAACTGTTTGATTTTTGTACATCAGCTTATCTCAAATTAATTCCTTCATTACATTTCATAAAGCACAACTACTCTTTAATTTGCCAAAATAATATAATAGTAAATGTAATTATTTAATACATGCTATTGCCAAAACTTTACCTACGCTTTCATCACATACTCCTGCCCTAGTTTATAACCAAGGCCGGACTGGCCATAGTGGGTACCGGGCAATCCCCGGGTGCACCGCACGGGTGGGGGCCGGTTTTGGGCCCCTGGGGGCCGTTTTTGTTACAGGGCCGTGCCAAATCGGCCCTGTACCAAAATCGGCCAAAAACCAAACCGGCAAAGAGCTTGGCGGAACCTCCAAGCCCCCCAGATTGGGGAGGGAGCAAGGGGGGGGAGGGGATTAGCACTTTGCCAGGGCCGGTTGTGGTTCCCAGTCCGGCCCTGTCTATAACCTCCAGATCACTTCCCTACTTTCCGCATCTCACCACTTCTATCTAAAAAACATTTTACTAAACTCCAGGATTACATAGGTAAATTGGAAGTTGAATTACAATGGGATAAAGGGCTCCAAACCACCTGGCCTACTATACTTTGGGATACAATTTGGCTGAAACTGCGAAAAACATTGTGATCTGCAAACACAACTGAAACTCTATTCTGTGTCTATAATTGGCTTAGGATTACCCCAGTCACCTTAAGGAAGAGGAATTATGAGCCTTCATCAACCTGTTGGACATGTAATTCCACTTGTGCAGATGTATACAATGTTATTTTCTCTTGTCCTTCTACCCACCAATTTTGGCTGAAAGTTTGGGCCCAAATTAATTCTATTTTTCACACTAATGTCCCCCTTTCATTTTAAATATTTTTGTAGGCCATCTTTCAGAAGACTGGCACAATTGTAGAAAGTTGTTCTATTTGACGTATTAATTGCAGTTGCTTCTCAGAAAATCACTAAACATTGGACAATCTCCTCAAACCTCTCTTTTCAAGCCTGGTGGTATTGTGTCTGCTATAATCCTAAACTCGATAGACCATATGCCACTCCCATTTCACTTGTTGTTAAGAGACATTATTTGGTCACCGTTACTGTATTTTTAGACACCTCTGCACGGAACTCTACTTCTCAACATCCTTTAATGGAAAAAGTTCCTAGTCCTCCAGGAAGTTTTGTTTCTGACTTATTTATTGTATGCTTGTAATATTGCATGATGATATGTGTAAACCGACTATATATTCCTACACCTATTTCTCACTCTCATAACCTCTTCTTCACTGACCACTATCATCACACTCCTTAGTTTTATTTCTCTTCTATTCTTACCTTTATTTCATGGTTATCTATATGCAACTTATGCTGCTTATTTAATGTTATACGTACTTGCAGTGTTCTTTTTATTATCCTTATGTTGAAGATGTATACTATGATTGTTTAGTACTTGTTGCAAATTCTTGCAAATAAATTATTCTTTAAACTAAACCTGAATAGTGACTAAACATGGGGCTTGCATGAGCCTGGCAGGGCCAGAGACCCTCTTGGGAAAGTGACGAAGAGCCTGGCAAGCTGGTGCCTCAAAGGCTGGTGGGGTTGCTACAGACATAGACTGTGGTTGCTACAGACCTAGGCTATGGGTCCTACAAACAGGCTGTGGGTGCTACAGACAGAGGCTGTGGGTGCTGCAGACAGAGGCTGTGGGTGCTGCAGACAGAGGCTGTGGGTGCTGCAGACAGAAGCTGTGGGTGCTGCAGACAGAAGCTGTGGGTGCTGCAGACAGAGGCTGTGGGTGCTGCAGACAGAGGCTGTGGGTGCTACGGACAGAGGCTATGGGTGCTATAAACAGGCTGTGGGTGCTACAGACCGAGGCTGTGGGTGCTGCAGACCGAGGCTGTGGGTGCTGCAGAAAGAGGCTGTGGGTGCTGCAGACAGAAGCTGTGGGTGCTGCAGACAGAAGCTGTGGGTGCTGCAGACAGAGGCTGTGGGTGCTGCAGACAGAGGCTGTGGGTGCTACGGACAGAGGCTATGGGTGCTATAAACAGGCTGTGGGTGCTGCAGACCGAGGCTGTGGGTGCTGCAGACCGAGGCTGTGGGTGCTGCAGAAAGAGGCTGTGGGTGCTGCAGACAGAAGCTGTGGGTGCTGCAGACAGAAGCTGTGGGTGCTGCAGACAGAGGCTGTGGGTGCTGCAGACAGAGGCTGTGGGTGCTACGGACAGAGGCTATGGGTGCTATAAACAGGCTGTGGGTGCTACAGACCGAGGCTGTGGGTGCTGCAGACCGAGGCTGTGGGTGCTGCAGACCGAGGCTGTGGGTGCTGCAGACAGAGGCTGTGGGTGCTGCAGACAGAGGCTGTGGGTGCTGCAGACAGAGGCTGTGGGTGCTATAAACAGGCTGTGGGTGCTACAGACCGAGGCTGTGGGTGCTACATGTGACTGGCTGTCCCATCCCTACCTTCCCTTTGCAGACGACGGCTCACATGAAATCTCACACAGGCCATTCCACCTTCTCCAAACAATGAAACCCAAACAATAAAGAGCGCTCTTCTTGTTCCCAGGCCACTCCCTCAACAGACCTTTTCGTGATTGTTTTGCAACGAGGCCCTGGCAGTGCACGCCTCTCACGTGCCACTAATAACAGGGCGAAGAACACTTCTCGCTTTCTTTCCCAGCGCCTCGCTGGTTTCTGAGAGCGCTTCATTTCGTCCAAAACAGCAGGAGGCATTGTTACAGAAAAACAGATTTCTCAGTGGCAAGAAGTCAAGACTCTCTGGCTGCTTTCCTTGGAGATGCATCACGTGCCATAAGTGGTTGAGCTGGAGGCAACGTAGGGCGCACGAGCTTGTGTCCGGGAGGGCAGGAGCCGGCTGAAATGGGCCTGGCGGTGCTTTTTTTTCTCATCAAATTACATTTCTGCATGAATAGGATTCAGGGGCGGCCTTAAGCATGTGCAAGCTGTGCACCTGCACAGGGCCACCAAACCCCAGGGACCACCATGCAAAAATATATCATTAATAGAATAATCCTCTGAGGATGGATACATATTTGCGTAGCGGCCCCTGGCAGGGATTTGGTGGCCTCCGGCTCTGTTCCACTTCCAAACACCCTGGACCCCCCCCCCCCCCCTCTTCACTGGCCTCCGCGCTCCGCCCCGACCCCCTCTTCCAGGCCCCCTACCTAGGCTCCCTGCCCAGGGCCACCATGAGCCTAGAACCGCCCCTGTAGGATTTGTACATTTCCGACGTGCATCTCAGTAAGTCCAGCCGGGTTGGGATAGGCCAGTCAGTCACATGCCTGACTCTGACAGGTGTAATTTCTAATTGCATGTTGGGGTGCGTTTTCTTATCGGTCTATGTTTATTGAGCACAGGGGCATCCTTATGTCGATCAGCCCTTGTGTTCAGAAATCCCCGTATGAAAACTTAGCTTGCAATTAATTGCATTTTCAGACTAAAGGGTAAAGTCAGGAGGACTATGGAAGGCTGTACTTGGACTGAAAGAAAGTGGCTTTCAATGAATACTGTACAACAAAATTATGAATGATATGCAATCCATTTATCAAACCACTTACAATTTACTACAATTGAGATTTCTTAGAGGACAGTGGTTTCTCTGCAAGCTATCACATTTGAAACAAGCATTGGTAAAGCCAATATTTATGTTTTTAATGTGCTATGCAGGAGACATTAGAGTGACACCGATGGAAGGGAGCAGCAGAGAGGACAAAGTGCTACAGTCGTAAAGTAGTCCCACATGATGTATAGAGACGCAAGCACAGCACTTAGAGCGGTACAAAATAATCTATGTACTATGTGGAGGCATCATAAGCTGGGAGAAAGAGGCATCTTATAACAAGGTTACTAAATAGACCACAAAGAGGGAAAAGCATGATTAATACTCTTTTATGGTCGAAGTATAATACATACTTGGGAAAAAAATGCAAATTCTAATTTTTGGAATGCACATTGAATTCTAACGTATGGCCAATGAGCACACACTGTAATGACTACGTACCTGTTGATTTATTCATTATAATGCAGAAAATCTATAAAAGACTATAAAAAGTATTATAACGAAGTAGTCCCTCATGCAATTTAATGTGAGTGGAGGCGGATGGTAACACCCAAACCGCTTAGTTTAGCTTTAGGTGATAGATGAATATTCCACTGGGCTGGGCCAAAACATGATTGACCGTCTCAAGCCCATGGCTAGTAAGACTGGTTGAAGAAATCCTATGATTCAAAGGGGAAGATCCACAGTCTACTCTATTTGTATGGTTAGCAATATGTCTGATAAGCAGTTGCTCTGTCAGAACCCAGACCTAAAAAATGTCCCTGAAGGGGCTCAGCCGAAGCATTACAATGAGGAAATTTGGCATGGTGAAAAATTTGGATTAGTAGGGGGGTCTTGTGATCTGTGCCCCACTTACAAATGCACTACACCACTGGTCTCAGCTGAACAGGTCTTTGCCTTCTCTCTCTGCGCTGAAAGCGTGGCGCCCTCTGGAGGAGGAAGGGGTGAGCCAGACGGGGTGGTTAGTAGCTTGGAGGCTCTCTTTCAGCACTTGTCCTCTGTAGGGACAGTTCAGCAAAATCTGTGCAACCTGGGGGCGACTAGGAAAACCTTGCAACAAGAAGCAAACTAGTAATGCATGGTCTTTGGGCTTTGAATCTCGGGGGATCGCCAGTTAAAGTAGTTGAGTTTTTTTTTACTCCAGGTGGGTGATGTAGATCTGGAGACATAACCTATTCATGGCACTGAAATGCAATGTCCAGTCATTATTAAGAAGCACCAATGCTTTTATTGACTTTAAGGATCAATAGTGTAGTACATTTTTAAATAACCTTGCAATAAGTTAATTAATTCCAACTTATGTTTAATTCTTATTGAGTGCACAAACTAACCTCACGAAGAGGTATCCCGTTGCTTATGACTGTGCTATGTTTAAAAAAAATAAAAAAACAAGAGTACCGACAAAGGAAAGAAAAATTTGAGCTCATGCTTACATCTGGAAATTAAATAGATTAGTGTTTAGGTGTTTTTTAAACTAGGGAGACTTGCTTGAGCTCTGGGCTCTAATGACATCCTATTCCAGGCCTTCATAGTGACTACAGAAAGCATCCACCCTCCTACTCCCGCCAGTTCACAGTTTTAAACCTGGGAATGACAAGCTGACACTGACGGCCATCCTAATGCCCTAGGTTGGGTGTAACGAGGAAGCAGAGGTGTCATACAGTTGTTTTTTGTCCGACTATCAATCGCAGTATGGCATAAACAGAGAGCCTTACAGAGGCACCCATTGCGAAATGGAAGTCACCGAAAGTGATCTTAAACTGATATCCCCTTACTCAGGCCCAGTACATTTGTTGCTGAAACCTTCTGGAGTACCTACAACTTTTGAGTAGTGTGTTTTTCGTAGGCCCAAGAGTAAGAGTGTTGTTGTCTAATTCTGAAAAAAACAGTGCCCTAATAACTGTTAAGTTGGAAGAGGACGGAAGCAATGGTAGAGTTTTCTATGTGAATCTCAGTAGTCGCTTACAAGTGGCTGCTAACGTGTTTACATATGGAATGAAAAACAAGGTGGAATCAAACATCCCTCCTATGTATGTACCTAAATGCAATACAGACACAATCTGACTCCCATGTATGCAGATCCCCAAGATGGCTGATTGATGGCAGAAAGAACAACTTGGTGATCCGTAGCTACAGCATGTGACCTGGGTGTGGTATCTGGTGAGTGCAAGTAAGTTGGCAACATTAGCATTGGAATGAAGACCTCACCTCTCTCAGCCTTGCAGTTGTGATGGGCATTGGAGGTGCCACAGCGTTACTGTCCTGTCACCCACAGTTGGAGAACGCTCCAGGAGGTTGCTTGATGCTGTGTGGCATGGGATGCGGATGCAGCTTGTACAAATGTCTTTGACTTTGGAGATCTTGAGTACAAGAGCACACATGTAGTTGCCAAGTTGAAGTAGCATCACAGCACACCACCAGAATGCTAGAAGGCGGCACATGCTTTTGCAGGCCAAAGTAGAGGCGGTCACAGGCGAAGGGAAAGTGCCTTTGGGGACCCCGCTTCCAAAGCATTGGTCCCTTTAGGCTTCTGGAGCTTTCCCGTTGTTTACCTCTCTCAGGTAGACATTGAGAGAAGTTTGGCAGTCCCCCTCTTATCATGGTGGGCCTTGCTTTGGGCTAGGCAGCGGCAGCAACAGGTCATACCGCAGTCTTTGGAAAACTCCACCCCACAGCAGTATCTGAAGCAGCTTGGCCTTTAAATCTTTTGCCGAAAAAGGCATGTTCTCGGCACACAGCACACAGGTCAATCTAAACCGGTCTCTTGGTCCTAGAGTCACCCTCTGGGGTGGTGCTCAGAACTCCATTGAAGTCACAAGATAAATGTCTTCCTTCTTCACGGGGCCAGTTAATATTCCCAAACCCTGGGAGCTCGTATGAGACCAACCATCCACTCAGAATCAGCAGTGCCGAAACTTAGAAGGGATCCGAACAAGGCCTGTTGCTGCAGGTACCGTCCAGTGCCATGGTAACAAATCCCTATTGGCCTAAATAGTCTGATTCCATGGTCAATGCAAGCATCAATGAATACTAGAGTGGACCAATTGAATATTGTTAGGAACTTGGACATGCGGCGTGAGATGCTTGGGGCCTAAGACACAGTGTAAGGGTCCTGGTGAAGAGACACTGTAAGCAACTCGGTGCACAAGGACAGACAGAGAAGCGAAGAGCATAGGAGCATACGGAACGAGGAGCTTTGGGTACACCGTGTGAAGAGGTCGGGTACACGTACATATCTTTATTTTGTTTGGAGCTAGGGGTGCAAGGAGATTAGGGTGCATGGGCATGCATTGTTAGATTAGGGTACAGGGACAGATAGTGTGAGGTGCTTGGAGGTCATGTCCATATTCTGTAGGAAGAAGCGCAGGATCGAACTTGAAGTGCATGGGCAGGCAGTGAGGGGATCTTGGCAATTGTGTTCTTCCTACATGGCGGACTTGAGCTACAAGGGCATCCGAGGATCTTAGACAGCACACAATCTGTTAGGAGAGTGGTGTACTTTTTTTTGTGTGGCCGTTTTATATGGCGGGGTATTGGAGCGCTTTGCATGAGCCCCAGCTACATTACACAAGGACACATTCATTTATTGGTAGACACGGGGAGATTAAGTGATTTGCCCAGAATCACAGGATGTAGAGCCGACACCGAGACTAAAAAACCTCAAAGTCGACAGCGCTGGCCGTTACCCCACATCCGCGTGTGCAGCCAGGGAGAGAATAAAGCACATATGCCTACTGTGAGTAGTTTCGGTACATTAACAGTTGATGGGCTGTGGGTACCTGTTCACACAAGCGAGGGGAGTTCAGAGTGCCTGTGCAAGCTGTGAGGAGCTTGGGGCACATGAACAGCGAGGACTGCTCCGTGCATCGCAGCGGTGCACAACATGACTCGTAGGTTTGCATTGCGCAACGACGTGCAGTGCAGCATGTGGCCCAACATGTTGGTTCTAGCATACTAAAGATGCCCAAATCAATCCGCCTCAAGTTATTAGAGTTCTCGGGTGCCGGGCGGTGTTCTTTATCGATCGCCAGATCTTGCTCGGGGTATCCCTTCGATCTCTGTAATGATCGCGCCCGGCTGCTACAGTTATAGGCTGGTTGTACAGGCTTTGGCGCTGTTAGCGCTCGAGCCTCTAATCCTCCAGTAATTAGGATTTCCCGAGCAGGCCCGTTTCCAGGAAGGGCTGCGCGCCTAGCGGCTTCACACACTCTAATTATAAACCAGGGAACGCGGATAGCGCCGCGAGGTTATTGTGGTAGAAAATAGCACATGCGATAAAGGTATTTTCTGATCAAGATGGGATAAAGTACCACAAGTGTACATTAAAACGAAATTGTAAATTGCAGAGGGCTTCCTTTATAAGGTGATAGAACTCTAAGGTTACCAAGGCATTTTTTTAAATATATGGTATTCAGTATTTTAGTCCATATACTATATTTGAACCTTGACTCTCATGCTCCCATGAAATCCATGATTTGATTCTCCCGTTGAAGGAGTTAATCTAATTGCATATTTGCAGAATACATGTGAAATCTGTCCTGTATAAGTAAATAAACGCATATGCAGCTTGTTCTTGTTGAATGTGCTTTACGGATTGTGCTGTACATTCCTATCACAGCCTGTTCTGTAGTGACAATCTGGAGATCAGTTCTGGTCCTCCTTTGCAAACTCCAGCAGTGCAATAAATAAACAAACACGCTGGCATAACTATCTCACGATCATCCGGTGTTCTGGGAGCAAGGTGTTACGACATCACAACTAAACTGTAATGCGGTATTACAATAGTGCATCTATAAGAAGCACTATTATAGGTGAGTAGTAATTTTACAACTAGACTATAGTAAGAACTTTAGAACCCGTTTTTGTAAATGAGGATTCCAGGCTTCCTTATATTGTAATACTCCAGTAACAGTAATGGTGGCGTGTGTGCAGGATTGAAGCAGTCCCATTTATTGTTGCCTACCAACCTACCAACAGTTACCGCTTCATAAACACTGATGATACTCCTGTTACCAGACAAGTTGGCATGCCTATAAGTTTGTGCTGTGTAAAGAACCATGCAGTATCTTGTGACTAGGTTTACCGTACAAATACACAATTTAAGAATACTTTCTGGATCCTGCTTACCGCCTCTTTTCCGTCAACTCTGTTCCTTTTTTATTCTGCCTTAGTTAACTCTTCAGTCATTCATTTCCCTCTTTACTCATCACCTTTCTCTCGTTTTCATTCCTCCTCTCCCATTTCCTCTCCTTCCTTCCGTTATTATTTATTTGTGTATGGGATAAAGTACCTCCAAATGTTCGTTAGAATGGTATTGGAAGTGACCAAGGCCAGGAGCTGAGTGCTTTTGAAAATCATTGTGGCCTGAGGTGACTTGCAATTTCCTTTCTGACATATATTTGGGGGTTTGTTATTCCTTATAATTCATGGAGCCTTTAGCTGGCAATCTGTCATGTTTTGCTCTAGAACTTTTACATAAACATTTGGAGCATTGTGGGATATGTAGACCCTATCAATAATGGGAAGGATGACATATCAACGACTGTTGGTTTAAAACTCTGGACAGTTAAAGGTATCCAACTTGACCTGATGCCTCTTCTATCTGACCCTTTATTAAAATAAAATCTTTCAGGCATGGGTAAAAATGAGCAAAGTAAATATCTTAAGCAGCTTACCTTTGGAAAAAAGGCTGATGCAGCTGGCCCTACTCTTTCCTATAGCATACTCGTGGGAATGCTTGTAAGCCTATCTTCCTGTACTTTCCTCCCAGTCAGGGCCGGACTGGCTATACCATGTATCGGGCATTTCACCGCGAGGCTGGAAAGGTGTGGGCCGCATTTGTAGCGGTGGGGGCTGCTTTTGTTACTGGGAGCTGGTTTTGCAGCAAAAGTAGCAACTAAGCATTTCCAGCCTCCTGGAGCCAGGAAGGGCTACTTTGGGTTCTCAGTCCATCCCTGCTCCCAATGCCACTATAGCATCTTGGGAGGCAAGGAAAGGGGCCGAGGTTCACTAGTTCTAGTGTGGGGCTCTTTGTTGTTGCTCCCTGGTACAGTTCACACACCTACCTGTGCCAGCCTCATGTTGGATTGAGGGTATATACATTGTCTGGATTTGTTTGCTGATCACCCTCGGCCTCCATTACACCTACCATAGTAAAAGGTAGCAGGTTAGGAGAAGCCGGACCGACGTACTTTTGCTAGTCTTCGGTCTAGCTGTGCTTTTCTCTCTAGCTGGAGAGAAAAACATGTCCGGCTCATCAGCCATTGGTTCACATCCCCACCTGAACATCTCAGCAGGCAGTGAGAGAGAAGTAAGTCATGTTATTGCTAGTTCGGCAGCAGGAAGGGATGTGACATCAGTTTTATCTTGTAATAAATTATTACAAGCAAGTAGTGGCGTTGTCTTATTTAGATGTCAGAGCGCGTCTATAAAAAGAACTGCCAAGTTTTTATAAGGAGATAAGCATCTTCATCACGTTGTAAAATGTATAAAGCAATGTTCGCACCAAAGGACAGAGGGGCTCGGTTAACAAAACCCTTTAAATCCCAAACGTCCCAATAAAATCCAAGGAGAATGAAATACAGTCAAAAGGAAGAACACCACGAGACAGAACAATCAGCTTGACAATGCAAGGGTATTTAGCCATTGATAAAAAATAGTTTTTTAAAAGTTTACAAAAAGAAATTACATTTGGGGCCATTGGAATAGAGAATGATAAAAATGTCTCTAGCCGGAGAATATACTGGCTACGATTACATCACTTATGGCTACATTTGCAAATTAAAATGCTCTCTAAAATTTCTAAGTCTGGGCCCCCACCTTTTGTAAAATGTGAGTTACTTCTGATCAGTGAAAATAGTCCAGAACTATTTTTGGCTTTGAGCTTTGTTGTAGTGGTGCCCACATAAAATATAATCACAATAGAGACCACACCTTGCAGGATTATTAGTAGTGACCACCCAGATGTAGGTCACAGTATCAAGTGACAAAATAACATCATGCCAAAATATCATATCCTTAATCATCGACAGCTTCTCCGCAATGGTGGAGCATCGCCCCACTGGCTCAGCCAGCAGCAGCTGAAAAATCAAACACTGTGGTTTTATTTTTCAGCTTCTGGCTGAGCGAGCATGGGTGGGGCTGGGCCTTGGGAGGGGGCGGAGTGATGTGCACTGCTAACTGTGCATGTCTGTTTGGATGGCCGTTTTAGACCGGCCAGACAGACGTGCGCAGTTCGGTTTCTCCAACCCAGCTGTATTGCACAGACTACCTGTGCATGAGAGAGAGTTAAACAAGCCCGCTCGGGCCAATCCCTGCGCTGCTCTCATGCAGCATGAAAACAGCACAGGGAAGGCACAGCGAGTCTCTGATGCTGACCAAGGGGCTGCTGGGACCAGGAAGCAGAGAAGCTCCGAGGCGGCAAAAGCAGCATCAGGTACATTTAAAAAAAAAAATTATTATTCCAGCTCCCCCTTAAGTTCCCTCCACCTACTCCACCACTGTTAATATGCGTTGGCCACCACTGTCCATAATACAGACTAATACTATATAGTGAAAGTATGTATATATTGCTTAGTATGGATTTATTATTATTAACTCCTCATCTATGAACCTGAAGTTACACACCGCTTCGTGATAAATATATGTGGAGTGAAGTATGTAAATACAACTACTCTTACCTATATATTCTTACCTTCATGATATTTTGATAGTTGATATTCTAGATGCAATAGTTTGGCTGGACGATATTTAACCCCTTCGATGCTGGTGACGGAACCATTCGTCATCAGTCACGGTTGAGCTGTGCTGATGACGGAATGGTTCCGTCACCACCACACCCTGTTCTGGAATGTCCAGCACCGGGGAAGAATCTGCGCCGCACGGAAGGTGTTAAAACTTGATATTGTAGAAGGACATCAATATCCACAACGCATTAGACTGGGTTACTAACAGCAATGTCAGAGAAAGCTTTATCTACATAAAACACCTCTACATAATTACTAAAACTACAACCACAGCGAAGAGTGCCCACTGGCACAAATGGTATACCAACAGTTAAACATCTCTACAATTTTTTTTAAATTATTATTCCAAGATCAGCTTTCAATGTTTTGGATTTTTATTCATTTCGTTTCCAAACATCAGAATATCAGTTTCCCAACATACATGTTATCCTATCAAATATGCACTTTCCATATTGGATTAACAGTCAAAGAAAATCTTGCTTTTTCTGAAAATAATCTACTTTTTTGCCTCAAATGTCAGTTTTCTTGTATGTTCCTCAAATGTCAGCTTATGTCTCCCCTCGCACACTTGTACTACTGAATATCAACACTAACAATATTGTGGTACAGGACAATTGAGAACACAATATCGGGACAAAATATTGAAAGGTAGGTGAATACAGGGAAGTAGAGATTGACTATTTTAAACTCCACATTTACATCCCTTGAAGATATATGTACCACATAGGAACATATATGTGGAGTTAGGTATAGAAAATCTAGCCTTACTTATCTGTTGATATTTTATTTAGGATACTCTGTCCTCAATATTGGGTCACATCGATATTGTGGTTTCAATATTCAGGGGGCACAGTGTCCTAATTTAAAAGATTCATTCTTGGATGTGGAAGTCAGGCAGCCAGTTCATGTACAAGAACAAGTTGTATGTTTATTGGAGAAGTTACAGAACAGGTTACTGAATGGAAAACCCCACCAGGAGCAGGATCCTCTCTGCCAAGCCCACTCTCTCTCACTGTCCACTCCTTCAGTCACTCACCAACACCTAACATCATACACTGGCTGAGCAGAGCAGGGAAACTGAGCAGCTGTGCATAGAATGCATTATAACCATTGCAGGTTATTACAACCATTACAGGTCATAACACATCTCCTTTACTTAAAATATAGTAATATAATACAAACCAAACCGTAAGACTCTAGCTTCGAAAAGCCCTATAGGTTATTCACACAGTGGTCGCATCTCACCCCATCCATACGAAACCAAAAGCACATTATATACAGGTCACACGGAACCCATCCAAACACAACCACTAGCATGAGTAATAGCAGGGCAACAATATGTTCTCCCCAGTGACACATATGTAATCCACATACCTTCTATAGCGCTCACTTGACGGACCAGGCACGTGCTCTACACCTACCTTTACTGCCACCCAGATAGTGGCAAGACTGGCGACATAAATCCTACACTCTCCCTCTAATGCAAACACCTGCAATAAAGACATAGGTAACCGTGCACTCTAATGATCACTCACACAGGACCAGGGACATGCAGTAAACATATATATCCCACACACCCCCTCTAGTGCCCACTCCTGCAGGGGAAGGGACAAGCACTACACTCATCCTCTACTGCGTCCTCTTGCAGGACCAGGGACACTCACTACACAGTCACTCTCTACTGCATGCTCTTGCGGGACCAGGGGCGAATACCACACGTTCGCCTTCTACTGCATACTCTGGCAGGACCATGGATAAGTACGACATGTTCATGCTCTCCTGCATACTCTTACAGGACCAGGGACATATAGTCAACATATCATCTACTGCACCGTCTTGCTGGCCCAAGAACACCTCTGGCACCCACCCACTACTGTGCACTTTCGCACGGCCAGGGACTCAAATTGTCAAATCTATCATATGCATGCAAAACATGGACTTGGCCATAACCACTAATTCCTCTCAAGACTCTTGCATGCAACTAATATAAAAACATTTTCCCTGATCACTCCACTCAAGATAGGAAAAATATAATCTGGCAGGAAACCCAAAGGTCTCCTCTTTGGAGAGTGACATCTCACCCGAATGTTCACACAATACGTCGACTGTAGATCCAAAACCACACTGTACCGGCACGAAACTCATGTGGTAATCATTCTCGATGTTTGCTTAACTGGTCACTAGTCACTGGTTCTGCCGAGGCCCAAACTGCTTTAATAAAGAATTATACCTGCACGAAGAAAAGTCACTAATTACACTACACCAGACACCAAGAATGCACTCTTATGTGGATAACGTTATGTGGCGTAACCTTTGTTCGCTGAATGTGTTCTCTATTCTCTTTTAAGTCAATGAGAACTGCTAACTTCTCCAACGCTGCTGCCTTCTTTGTTTCTATAAGTTCCCTTCAATCGTAGGTTCACTTTTAGGTCACCACCAGTGTTATAATTAAAAAGATTCCCTTTTGCTATGTAGATGTCAGGCATCCAGTTCAAGTAGAATAATAGGTTGTAGGTTTATTGAAGAGGTTACATGATAGGTTAAATGCTATTTAATGGAAACCCCCACCAGGAGCAGCATCCTCTGCTGGCCCCCCACGCTCTCTCACCGTCCACTCCTTCAGTCCCTCCCCAACATTCTGTGACATCCTACACCGACTGAGCAGGGTAGAGAAACCGAGAAGCTGTGTTTAGAATGCATTATAACCATTGCAGGTTATTCGAACCCCCCTGGCCCCCAGTACAAGTGCATCCGAATGTAATATTTAGCTACACCTAACCAGGTATCACCATCACATGTCAGGGATGCCTTCTCTAATTCCAAAGATGCCTACATTATGTCAAGGATATCCATCATTATCCCAGGGCCACAATTGTGCCACGGCTGCTCTCTATAGTGCTAAGGACCCCTACATCATATTTGTCGTGTCAGTCATCCTTATTTGAAGTATGACCACGATTATGTGTTAGATGGCCACAGTTGTGCCAGGTATAGTTGCAGTATGTCAAGGATAGCTGTTATGCCGTGATTAGTCCACGTCCAACATAAGTTAAGATTTACCATTATTATGCCACTGCCAACATTATGTCAGGAATGGGAAACAATCGGAACAACGCTGGCTGATCCACGCATATTCTGGCAACGCAAGCGCTACCAAGCCTGCCTTTACCATGCATATGCGTTATCCAAGCATATGCATGGCTAAAGCAGTGCGTGGTTTAGCTGCTGCCGGGCCGAAGCAGGAAGGATCAGGAAAGGAAACGGTGAGGTAAGTTGGGCTGGGGATAGATTTTGGAGGGCAGTTTGTAAGGGCAGGTGGGGTCGATGTAGTGTATGTTAAGGGGCAGGGTTTTAGGCCTCAGGGGGAGGGGACTGGGTAGTTTTCAGGGAAGGACCTCAGGGCGTGGAGGTGCAGGTAGGGGGTTTGTAATTTAGGGCTTACAGCAGGGGAGGGGATCAGAGTAGTGGCAACCTTAGCCATGCATACCCCCTTAACATTCATGCCTTCACCACGAAATTGCATGTTAAAGGCATGCATCGTTAAAATACATGCCTGGTAGAGCCATGCATGCCTCTATCATACAACCATCAGGAATAGTCATAATTGTGCCAGAGATAAAGCCCTTATATTGGGGGCAGTATATATTTGATGTTCCCTGAAACCGGGATTGGCTTGCTTCCAAGGTGAAACCAGGATTGGCTTCCCTTTTCAAGGAGGAACACAACACCAGCCACATACATAACACACACATATTAGTACACATGCGTACATATGACCAGAGGAACATTTACACAAATACATATTTGCACACACCACTTCTGCTGTCCGAAACAAACAAGACCATTACCTGTCCCCACTCTCAATCAGCCTCTGCTGTCCCTGGCTCAGGGCTGCTAATGCATGGTAATCACATGCTCCTCTCTGTCTCTGGAAATCTCACTCTTTAGTGTCTCCACCCTGACTCTTGCTGGCGCTTCTTTTCTGGCCAAGTTTTCACAGGTAGTGTATGATCCATCCAGTGGGACTGGCAAAGTGACCAAGCTCCATGTGACTTTGCTCAATTGAAAGTGGAGACAAGTGATCATGTTTCAGGTGCCATAGGCTGTCAGTGTATGTATGTGTGTAAGAGTTTTGCCCCGCCACTGGCTTGGCTGGTGTTTGCTTCAAGGATATGATGTGTAGCTCTGCCATATTTATAATGGCTAGACCCTCTGAATTACACGCTGTGCTGTATTTCAGATGAGTACTTTTCGGATAGTGTTGAGCTGCCAGTAGCTCCTGAGCTACCTGCTAGAAACCCCTGGGATATACTGAAATGGACCTGGTTCCATTGCACCTTCCTGAGCAGGTTTGTGTGCAGGATGTGCAAGAAGTTACTCTTTTTCCTTAAATTGGCTGGAATCAAGCACTGCTCAACAAGGCTGCCATACTTTGAATAGGATAGCAGCAATACAGCTCAGCAGCAATACAGCTCAGCAGCAATACAGCTCAGCTTTGCTGCTGCATCTGGGCTGAGAGTAGCATCATGCCTTATTAGGGCTCGCTTGTAATGAAACCGTGCTGGCACTTTAAATCGGACAGATTCGTGTTCATTCGAGCAAGAGGGCTGAATGGAGCCCCCGTTGCACTCCTTAGCAGGGCTGTTGTGGTTTACTTAGGACAATATTGCTCATTTTTCACCGGGCCCGCTTTGCATTTAAGCAGGCATTACTTGCACTGCACGGCAGTGCTGCTGTACCTTCAGTGGGACCGTTGTTTTTCTTCCCTGCAGAATCCTATGTGTTAATGGGATAGTTTTGGTCTGTGAAAGCAGCGCTCGCATACCTTTACTGAGGCATTACCAGCACCCATTGGCTGTGCTGCAATAACATGAATGTGGCAGCCATGACCATTGTCAGAAAGGATGCTACACTTGTAATGGACAGTTTCAGAACTTCTCAGCATGGCGACAATGTTTTTAAGCTGAGAGTGGGAGTGCCTCTCATCAGAGATGCTGTCATTTTAAGTACCAGAGCCTCTCAGCTTCACTGCCATTCATAAAAAAACAAAAGTTCGCTTAAAAAACGTCTGAAATGTATTCTTCCAATAGGGCAGTACTAGGAGATGTTTGCTGTCTCATAAAACAGATCTATATTGGAATGGAGTGTGGATGCTGCTTGTAATGGTGCAGGTGGATAACTCAGTGAGTTAAATGTTCGCCTCTGGTGATTGACAGGTCACAAGTTTGAATTTTGACAATATTGATTCAGTGTTCAATCCCCCAGAAAGTCTGTATATTGAGTATCATAAACTGGGTAATAGTACTATCTTGTTATTTGCAGCGCTTAGAAACAGCAGAACTTTGGTAAGAAGTGCTATATAGAAAAGAAAATCTATGTACAGCTGCAGCATCAGATCAAGCTTTTCTTTCACAGACAACAGGTGCAGAAGAGATCCGGTACAAGCGACAGACTACAAATGGATGCTTTATATAACAAGTCCTACAAATGTGACTCACCGTATCTTGTGGCTATCCGAGGATAATGCATGGGGGGTGGGGTACGGAGATAAAGGGCTTGAGAAGGCGATTATGGGCAATCCTCGCTGGCCACAGGGGAGTCACAGGGACACAAAAGCAGTTCTGTCTGCCTCGGCTGGTGTCTGAGCAGGCTCTCGTGTCTGCAGCTCTGAGCGCTGCTCTCTGACTGGTTCCCGGGTCGCCCACATGCACGCCTGCCCCCTCCACTCTTTACTGCCTATGCACTCTCTTCTTCCTTTGATCTCTCTCACCTGCCTCTTCGTTGATCGTTCTTTATTCGTTTTAACCACTTTCTTGCCTTGGTTCCGATTTACTTTCCTTTTGCCTCTCCCTCCTCAGTCACCTGTTTTCCCCTCCTTCATATCTGATTTCCCCCCTTCATATCTGATTTCCCCCCTTCACAGCTCAGCCAGCGTAAGGGTACAAGTGAATCCCAGGAGCCAATGCCCCTTTCCAGTCAGACCAAAGGCCCATGTGCGTCTCCTGGAGAGGGCAGGCAGGCAGGTGGATAATCCGACCCCCGTGGGGGAGGAGCTCCGGGATTGCAAAATCTGACATTGTTAATATTGCTCAGATAGACTGCGTCTCCGTCATGCTCCCGGCTCGCCACTCTTGGTTCCCATGGAGGCCGCCTGGCCAGGGCTGCCCCTTGCCCTGCATTTCAAAGTCTGGATTGGTGTGGGCATACACCCACCCCCTCTCCCGCAATAGAAGACTTCTTCATGTCTGAGCCTGCAGCCAGCAGTGTCACCCAGCGAGACCCCGCACTCCAGTCTTTGTTCTCCGCTAACAATGGTTTTCTATCAGTAGCTCACGTGGGAGACGAGGATTTCTCAAAGTGAACAAGATGTCATGGGGCGCAGTGCCAAATTTGAACAAAAATGTGTAAATAACGCGTCAAATGCTGAGTTGTACGTATGCAGCTCTTGGAAAGTTGCATAGTACCCTCACCTCAATCCATGTATTATGCATTTGCGGGGAATGAGATTTTAATATCTTTTATGATCAATTTGATAACTTATCTCATTCGTCAAATTTGGATCGATTGTTATCTGTCATTGAGTAAAAGACAACCCCGCATAGGTTAAATTAACCCCATTAACTGACGCAACTCTGAAGGACCACTTACAACTGAGGAAGTTTTAAGAGTTTTATATAAAATCAAAGTTAAATGCATATACAATCCTCTCAGGATAAGTCTCAATCAGTATACAAAAGAATACAATTAAAATCAATTCTAATCTCCAGATTAAAGCATCGATACAATGCGGTCCTCTTGCGTCATCTACAAAAGAATAGACAAGTTAATTCTGTCTCTACTCTGTTCTAAGTGACATCCCTACTTCCTGTTCCTTACCTAAAAAGGTGTCAGCAGTTTGACTTCCAAAGAAGTTCAAACTCTCTTAACCCCTAATGGTAATTTCTATCGAGAAGCAGTTCCCTCTATGCCTACCCATCCGCTCTCTAAGGGTCCTCGGCCTACTGCTCTCTTGCTCTCTGATCTCTCTCAGCGCATCTGCTCAAGTCATCTGCCCTTCGCCCTACTCTCTGAGCTGTTCGCCTTCGCCTTCGCTCTGAGCAATTCGCCTTTCGCCATCTGCGCTATCTTCTCCCCGGGGTGCTGTCCCTAAAATACACAATCACAGTGTGGGTGGAACGCCCCTTCGACGCCCACCACGTACTTTCCCCATGATGTAATTCTTTGCTCTTTCCGTGGCTTCATCTCTTCGCGTCGTCCGTTAAGTTGACCCTTCTTCTTAGACCCCATCTTCGTCTTCTTACTAGTGACTTCATTTGACACTTTCGGAGCAAAAGTCTATCACCTCAGCAGAACTTTAATCTTTACGACTATATGTATAACCTTTCTTGGTCCTGTGAATGGTCATTTCAAAACAAGACTCAAATTCCAAGCGTCTCCTCTCACATTTAGGCAATAAACTTCGTCCGGCATTGTCACCTTAAATCTAACAAGAAGTAGACTCCTTGGCTCGCACGTTCACATCAAGGCTATTCACGACTCCTGTCAGCCCACTAAATTACATACAGCGGACTACACTCCTGCGAACCCTTGGTCAGTCAGGTTAAAATCACAAATGACCTAAACTCTTCTAACACTCCTACAAACTTCTTCTACACAGTATAACCTTTAACACACATTTATATATAATCGCATTTAGCAAATCCTTTGCTTATAAGTGAATACATTGTACATAGAATATAAAGTTATTCTCGTTCGTTACATTGTTATGTATGCTCTCTGCACATTTCTCCATGTTACATTTCTCGCCGCTTCTCCATTTAAAGTTACGCACGTACATAAATTCTACTTTGCACGTTCTTCAATTCGTAAGCATTTCTACACATTTCTACATTAGCCTACTAAGTACACGGGCCTTCTAAATCTAATGCATGTTCAAGATTAAATACAGTTACATTTCCTATATTACTTTTGTTACATCTGTTAACTTTATGCTATAGGCGTCAACTTCACGTTACAGTATACATTTCATTCCTACGTTTATACTATATGCTTCTAAATATGGCTCGGATATACGTTTTATTCAAATTGCGCTCTCTCAGTTCCCCCCTTTGATGACTTTTAGGAGTCATCACTAAATGCAATTTGAATATCACCTTTACACAGAACTAGTTACAACATTCCCTCTTTTTATCGTTTCGAGAGCTCTTAAACTTTTATACTGTTGATCTTGTAAAGCAGCTAATCTCCTTTCTTGTTCTCTCATGGATCTTTGTAACCGGTTCGACCTATACCATTTATACAATTTCACAAACCCTAATAATGTGATTATACAAATTAATACTATTAATACAGGTTTTAATATATACCATACAATGCTTTTACCAAGGTTGGCAAACCAACTTCCAACCTTTCCTACTCCATGACCTACTTTTTCCCAAACATTTATTTTTGTCAAATCTTCAATTTCTTGGTGTATCTGTGTAATATTTCTTATGACCTTTTCAAGTGGTTTTGAATTATCAGGAAATTAAGTACAACATTCCTGAACCTTCAAAGCCTTGCAAACTCCGCCTTCTTTCGCTAATAGAACATCTAGAGCAAGTCGATTCTGAAGAACCATTGCTCTAATCGATTGCATCTCGCCTTCTACTAGCATTAATGACCTTGCAGTACTTGCAGACAATCTATCTACGACTGTAGCTAGTCTCCTGATCTTAACATCGTTAAGTATTAAACCTAACAAAGGAAACATCGCTCCAAATACATCTCCTACTACTTCTGCATCTTCTACTTCTCTTTTCGCTCTTGTCGAAGCCTTTACTTCTATGCTCGCTAAATCCTTTGCATGATATATTTTGGGGAAGATAATTGCCAAGTAACACGAACCATACCAATTGTCAGGCAGTTTTACATAGGCATTTCTTCCACATACAAAATACACATTCGGAATAGCTTGCATCCCTTTCATAAAATCTTTCGTATAGTACTCTAACCTAAAAGCATGTTCGCAATTCACTTCACCTACAAATACACTCTCGTAATATGTCTTGCTTCGAGTTAAACATAACTTTCCCTTCTGCGTTCTATCCAATGCTATTGGACCATTGCTACCTTTCTTTTTATGTGCCTTCTCTTCTTCGGTCCAATCAGTTTTCCATTGTCCTGACATTTTTAGAATCTTCTGCCTTCTGTATCGGTCATCTACTTGTCCTATGAACTTTTTCTCTACCTCTGACACCTTGCAAGTCAGATTATTTCTGCGTGCGTATGATGTATCTAATGTATCCCAAGGAAGAAAGAATTTGGCTAGTCTATCCTCCTTTTTGTAATAGTCCCACTTATTCATTTGTTTATAATTCGGGACTTCAGGCAGTACCGAATCATAATTTGAAAAGTAGTACTCAAATCCTTCTCTACCATAAAATATACTAAGCAGTAAACTACATGTTATCCCATAAGTCAGTGGGAGATGATGATATCTGATGCCCTCGTCTACAGAAGCCGGCAATTGCATACAAACGTAGCAATCTTTGGCCTCCATGGCATCGATATATTCGTACAATAATTTGGCATATGCGTTTGACCTAAAGTTTCCCTGTGACTCGTCTACGTGTAATCTACGAGCTTCATCTGCCAGTAACGCTTTTTCATGTATAACATTGCTCTCCTCCTTCTTCCCAACAAGAGCAGGTTTCAAAGTCGTTACAGGCTTTACATCTGCTATTTCTTTATCACTTTCATGTCCTACTATGTATGATATTGTCACTACTGTAATTATGAGAAAAATTACTAATGCTATTAGTGTACCTATTATGCATTTGGCTTTTCGGTTTGGGTTGCCGTTCTCCATGTTATCAAACAGCGTAGCTCCTTCTTTTGCGAAAAAGTTTTCTTTTTCAGTCTTGGTTTGCTTTATTTGCTTTCTCAGTCTATAAAGTGCTCTTTATCTACAAAAGTCTCTTTTTCACAACAATGTCTTTTTCTCTTCAACAACAGACAACCCTAACCCTTCTCCGTCCTCTAAATGTAATCCCTAATTTTATTCTTCTTTCCACTCGGCGCTAGGTTATCTTCTTCTTTCTAGCTTATATACAAAAGTCTTTATGCATCAACAATTATTTTCGTACCTGCAGCTTTCACAACAAGTTCCAATAATTCAAAACGAATGACTTTTTCTTCTTCTTCTGGTATTTGATGACCAAATGTTGGAAACTGTAATCGATTTAGCACTAGATCTTTGATCCGACTTAAGTATGGGGGTATGGGAAGTGTGAAAGTCAGTAACCCCTCAGTCTCGAGTCCAGGAGTCAACATCCATATCTCCACTGCCACAAATGGATCGTGATCGATTACCTTCACTTCCTTCACTCTCCCAGATTTCTGTCCCCAAGACATCTGCTAGATAAGTCCACTCTGGGGTGGCGTACCTTCTGCAGGGCACACGTACCCTTCTCGATCTTCTTGGACTCTCAGTTCCTGAGTCTGTAGTTTCTTCTTCCTGATCCGACTCTTCAGTGACCGGGACAAGAGTTCTTTCTTGTTGTGCCTTTAAGCTTGGCCTTCTCCTTCTCTCCGGCCAACTAGCTTCGTCACTCCTTGTCCTCCTGCTCCTTGTTCTTGGACTTGTCTCTTGGTCACTCTCAGTTTGTTCGGTATCTGATTCGAACTCCCAATTACTTTCTTCTCCTGAGGCGACTTCGGTCCCACTAGTGTCCTGACCTTCGTCGACCTGTTCCGACACAGGCTCAGCCTCTTCGATCACCTCTACAGCTTGGCTTTCCCCCTCTGTGGCTTCTCCATTTTCCGCTGGATTCTCACCCGAGAGAGGAGCTGTTTCTTCTAGAGGTGCTGGCACTCTTCGGGTGTGTGAGGCATGTATCCAGTTTGGCAGGCCTCCACACTTTACTGCAGTGTTCGTCACAAGTATGACTTGGAACGGTCCTCTCCAGCGCACGTCTAAGCAGTTCTTCCTGACGTGTTTTTTCACCAAAACCCAGTCCCCTGGACTCAGGTCATGGCACAAATCTTGTGCTGATGGAATCTCTGCAGCCTGGACCTGGAGGGACACAGAATTAATGGCATCAGATAGTCCCTTGCAGTAGTCCAAGATCAAATCGTCTGTGATGTTCACTAGCGCTGCAGTCGGAACCGATGGCAATCTCATAGCTCTCCCCATTAGCACTTCATGTGGAGAGAGACCTGTTTTTCTATCTGGTGTGCTACGTATGCTCATAAGAACCACTGCAAGTGCGTCTGGCCAACTCAGGGATGTTGATGAACAAACTTTGGCAAGTCTGGACTTGATTGTGCTGTTTATTTGCTCTACAATCCCTGAAGCTTCTGGTCGATAGCTGCAATGTAACTTCTGATCGATACCCAAAGCTGAGCACAACATCTTCACTATTTCGCTGTTAAAATGAGTTCCTCTGTCCGATTCCAAAGAGGATGGCACCCCAAACCTCGGTATCAACTCTCTAAGCAACAATTTCGCTACTGTAAGTGTATCACACCTACGTGTAGGGTAAGCTTCAACCCATCTAGAAAATATGCAGACGATCACTAAAACGTATCTGAGTCTATTGCATTTAGGCATTTCTATGAAATCAAGCTGCATCCTATTGAAAGGCCCCCCAGACCTCCCAATGTGACTCAATGTGACTGGTGTTCTCTTTCCTACGTTTAGTTGCTAACAGATCGCACATCGCTGACACACTGCTTCTGCCGCTACTCTGAATTTTGGGTTAAACCACGTTTGTCTGAATACTCTCACCATAGCATCTCTACCTATGTGTGCTGATCCATGCAATTTCCTTGCCATTGGACTAACAAGTTCATTTGGTAAAACTGCTCTCCCATCTGCAGAGATCCAAAAATTCATTTCACTTCTAGTACAACCAGCTGTTTCCCAGCTCTTTTTCTCATCATCTGGTGCATTTTCCTGAACACTCTTTAGCTCATCCCACGTATCTACAGTGTCTAACAACATTGTCAATTCAGTTCTTTCTTGGATTCCCCCCACTTTTACATCGGTGTGAGAATATCCCTGTTCCGCGCAGTAACGCGCTACCTCATCCGCATAGCGATTGCCCTGCGACACAAAGTCTACATTCTTCGTATGCGCAGCACATTTGACAACTGCGATGGCTGTCGGACCTTGCAATGCCTCTAACAATAGTCTCACGAATTCTCCATTCCTAATGGGAGAACCCGAGGAGGTCATGTAACCTCTCTGAGACCATAACTGCCCGTAATCGTGAACTACCCCGAAACCATACTGGCTATCGGTGTATATGGTGACTCGAAGTTTGTTACCTGCTAAACAGGCACGCGTCAAAGCAACAATTTCAGCTACCTGAGCGGAGTGTACTCCTTCCAGGCAAGCGGCTTCTATAACTCTGGTAATTGTGCAAACTGCATAAGCTGCTCTCAGCTGACCGATATCGTCTCTTACGCATGAACCATCAACAAAGAATATTTCATCGGGGTCAGTCAATGGCTCATCTACGATATCAGGTCTCGGTTTGGTGCATAGTTCAGTCACATCAAGGCAGTCATGATCTGTACAAATTTCATCATCAATCTCATTTGGAAGTGGCATCAAAGTTGCAGGATTCAAGACGGAGCATCTTTTTAGGGTCACATTCTCGGCAGCCAGTATGACTTGCTCGTAGCGTGTGAGCCTGCTATTTGTCAGATGCTGAGTCTTAGTCCTGGTCATTAACAATTCCACAGAATGCGGTACGTACACCACTAACTGATGTCCCATTACCACACTTTCAGAACGCTCAATGCTGACACCCGTTGCAGCTACGGATTTAAGACATCCGGGCATCGCTGCGGCTACTGGATCTAATGTAGCCGAGAAATACGCAACTGGCCTACGGGCATCTCCATGTATCTGGGCCAAAACTGCTAAAGCGCAACCCTCTCTTTTGCAGCAGTAAAGCAAAAATGGTTTTGTGTAATCAGGCATTCCTAAAGCCGGGGCGCGACATAAGTCCTCCCTCAGCTGCAAAAACGCCATCAAACAATCTTTGTCCCATGGTACCGGATCACTCACTCCTTTGTGCATCAGTTGTAATAACGGTTTTGCCTTCAGTGAAAAGTTGGCTATCCACTGTCGACAATAACCGACCATGCCTAGAAACATGCTGACTTCTCTTTGTGTTTTAGGCGCGTTCATTTTCATAATCGCCTCTATTCTGTCTGGAGACACCTTCCGTTTTCCCTTTTCGATCCTATGACCCAAGTATTGCACTTCAGGTTTACAATATTGCAATTTACTTGGAGACACCTTGTGTCCGTTCTCGGCCAAGTGATTTAACAAGGTTATGGTGTCTACTCTGCAAGCTTCCTCAGTTTCTGACGCAACTAGGAGGTCGTCTATGTACTGGACCAGAACCGAATTCTTGGGCAGTACTAGACTTTCAAGATTTCTCTTCAGTAGCTGGTTAAAAATCGATGGGCTTTCTGTATACCCCTGAGGGATACGACACCATGTTAAAACGCGATCTTCCAGCTTAAAAGCGAAAAGATACTGGCTCTCTTCATCTAAAGGAATCGAAAAGAAAGCCTGGCACAAATCTATTACGGTAAACCATTCAGCTTGGAACGGTATCTGAAACATTATCACTGATGGATTCGGTACCACTGGACAACATGAGACAACAATATTATTAATCTTTCGAAGATCCTGCACTATTCTGTATTTTCCACTAGGCTTCTGCAAACCCATGATCGGGGAGTTACATGGACTTCCCACGATCTCCTTCAGTATTCCCTGTTTAATCATGGATTCGATCACAGGCTTTATTCCTGCAATCGTCTCCGGTGTTAACTTGTATTGTGGTGTTCTTGGATACTCAGCATTGAGTCTTACCAGGATCTTTACTGGTTCTACCCCTTTGATCAATCCTATTTCTTCTCCAGTAAAATCCCACACCTCAGCTGACACTTTCTCCCGCAAATCCTGTGGAAGCTCCTCCACTGTTAAGGTAGGATATAGTTCCACACATTCCTGCGAGTTTACAACCTTAAAATCGGCATCCTCATCATTGGTCTGCACTTCTACTCCTTCAGGTGTGCAATGTATTGTGCAGTTCAGTTTACACAACAGATCTCTTCCTAGCAAACACACAGGACTAGAATCACAGATCACAAACTGATGTTCGTCGCTGTAATTCCCTATCTTTACTGACACTGGTTCGGTCAAAGGATTAGTCATCCTCTTGTTTGCGACTCCTACCACCTGAATCGTCTCTCCTGATATTGGCAGACCTGGGACTACCGCTGATCTCAACGTGGATCGAGTGGCCCCCGTATCCACCAAAAAGGTCGTAGGACATCCAGCCACTTCAGCCTCTACGTATGGTCCTCTCTGATCTACCTCCAGGGCTGCTCCTAGAGTACAGTCTTCCTCCCTATTCACTTGTTGCCCTGTAAGAGGATCAACGTAGTAGCATTCTTCTCCTCCTACGAACAATGGCATTTGTCTATAGGTTTTCCCTCCATTTGTAATGCGAGGCGGTTGAGGAAACGGGGCTCGAGGAGTCTGATTCCCCCCTTTGATAAACTTTCCCTTCGGGACTGCTGTTCCCTTTACCATGCTGGGTTGAACCTCATCCTCCTCCTGTTCTAATTCCCCCGTCTCGACATTATATGGACACTCGCGTCTCCAATGTCCCACCTCGTTACACTGATGGCATCTTGTTGTCTTTTTCAGTGTCGCGATATCTATTCTCGGTCTCTCTTCCTCATCTCTGTTTTGAGTATTCTGTTTCTTTGCTTGGGTCCCTGTTCCCTGTTGTCGCTGTCCACCCTTTCCAGCTGCTTGCATCTGTACCAACATTAGCTTTTCCTTGAGTTTCTTTGCCTTCGAATCTATCTCATCGCTACAGTACCTTGCATACCTCAGAATCTCATCTAACGGTTTGTTCTGCCAACAAATCAAATGCTGTTGAATCATTAGGCTTATGTCTGGTCTCAATCCGAGAACAAACTTCAACACAAATTGTCCTATGTCTTTAGGATCCATTACGTCTAACCCACTGTACTGTTTGAATGCTTTCAGTAATCTCTCATAGAACTCGTGAACTGTCTCTTTAGGCTCCTGAGTTGTTCGATCTATCTTAACCCAGTCTATGTCCTGCACCGGCACTTTCTCCTTTAGCCATGTTATTACTCTCTCATATTTTTCCATGACCCTATCTGATGGACCGTTCGTCCGGGTATCTCTCGGAGGCTCACAAGCGGGCCATTCAACATTAAGCTTGCATGCCGTCCACAAATCTCCGGGTACTACGATATCGAACAATGTGTTCAAATCGATCCACAGCACCTTAGAGATCTTCACGAATCTCTCTACCTGCTTGTACCACTCCACGGGGTTCTCTCTTAGTTTTGGGAAAGAATTAGTGAATGCCGCTAAATCCCCCCTACTCCAGGGCACATGGACGTAGTTTCCGTTCGCGATTTCTCGCAAAGGGAAAGCTTCCATTCGCATTAAGTCTGCATCCTGTGACTTCACAAGTGCACTCCTTCTGACAGATCCCCTCTTGGACCATTTTTCCTCCCATCTATCCAGATCTTTCCATATTCTAATACACATGATCAGTTCCCTTATGTGTACTCTTAGCCCAATCGTTCTGCGCTCATCTAGATCTCGATCCGTGCAATTCAGCCTATGGTTGGCCTGTAAAGCTTTAGTTCGTGACATGTCTATCATATACTTTTCCGCCAATTCAGATAATTTTTCATGAGCTGCCCTTGCTTTTCGAGTAACATCCTTAGATAAAAACAGTATCTCATCTGGTGCGTACAGCTCTAACCTCTCTATTGCCACTGTGCCGTCAATTATTTCATCTAAGTCTGATTTCAAACTCATTACATCAATCCGTCTCGCTTTTATTTCAGCTCTCAGTACGTCAGTCCTAGGTTGATCGCTCACACCCCTCTCACCTCCACTATGCGCCCTACGCCTAAACACAGGTGAGTTATGAGGAGTTTTCCTTCCATCTCTTTGTTCCCACCTCTCTAGATCCCAAGCCTTTCCATCTTCCCGTGGGGTGTGGTGGAACAATGCTCCATCCCCCATCCCTAGATTCCGTCTTTTCGGCTCGGTTTCTCCAGATACGAGATAGGATCCACCGTTCTGTTCTAAACCACTGTAACTTGCTTGCTGTCTGGTGTCGCTTAACAGACGGTAAGGTCCTTCATGGCCCTCCATGCTTCCGCGATCTCGTTCTTGATCACCAGAAGTATGGCGAGACGTTTCGCGACTCCCTATATTCTCACGACTTCGCCCATGATCACCGGATGTATGGCGAGACCCTTCGCGACTCTCCATGTTCACGTGATTCCAATGTTGCACATTCTCATCTGGGGTATGGTGAGTGCATCTGAAAGTATTTCGGTACTCCTGCGTCCTTCGTTCTCCCTCACTAAAGGTGACGCGAGGCACTTCGCCACACCCTGCACTCCTATCGTCGCACATTTGCCTATTGCCACTGTTAGTATGGCAAGTATCTCCTCTGCTTCCTTGACTCCCTCTCTCCCACTCCGGGCTGCTTTCGCCAGCTCCACAATGAGAGAGGATCCTGTTATCCTGGTCTCTCCACTCTGCTCCTGTTTCTAAACTTTTATTCCGAATCTCTTCGGCAGTATCCCATTCTCTCAGGTATTCCCTTAATTCCTTATAGGATTTCGGTTTAGGTCCCCTTAAATCCATTGGCCCTCTTTGACCCCCTTGTTCTATCCTGGGACCCGTCGCGGAATCTAATGGGGTACTCCTATTCATTGGTGCTAGTATCTGCCTCTGAGGATTTATCGTTTTGTTCCTATTCTCCATCTCTGCCCTTTCCCTGTCCCATCGTGCCTGTTCCTCCTGCTGGACCCCCTCTGGGTTGTAGATTGACACTATAGGGCCTATGGTAACAGGTACTTGTAGAGCATCCGGCATTTGATACGACCTTGCATACTGCGTTTCTGGCACCTTCTGGACCACGAATCTTCCCACTACTCTCTGTTCGGAACTAGATTGAGGTACTTCCTCACCTTTGTTGGAATCCCACTCTGTTACTGGGAGCGATTTATATTCCCCCATCTAGCTCCGTCCCCTTGCTGTAGTAAGGGACTTTCGGTTTCGCTGTTGTACGGAGGTGGTCTATCTGTTAATAGCCTCTCTATCAGATCCTCCTCTGTCTCGCTATCCTCATCTTCTTCTAGAGGTTTCTTTTCTCCCGTGGCTTCTATCATTGTGAACAGTTTGTCTGCTTCTATCTTTTGCACCCTCCACTTTTTAGCTTCATCGTCCCATTTTGCATCCTGCACTGCTTTTACTGATCGTCTCACTCTTTCTTGGCGTCTCTTCACGCTCTTTTCGTGTGCTGCTCTAAACCATGCACTAAGTGCTTCGAACTGTGTTGGCCTCGGTAGAGGTCTCGTTGCGAGCATTACCGCTTTCAGTTGGTTCAAAACTTCTAGCTTAAACGTTCCGTATCTCGGAAACGTCAGTTCCTTATTCCCTTCCGTTAGCTTATTCCACTCGGAGATCCATAGTATCGAGTGTAAGCCTACATTCACTGCCATATGATAAGCTGGTGTGCCTTCTGGTGGAGCTTCTTCTCCGGCATATAAGTTTCTTCTATCTCTCTTAAAGATTGCCCTTAAACGTTTAAAACACTTCATTTTTGATAATCTACGATTTTCCTCATTCTCTTCCTTGTTTACGTCCCGATGACAAACCTCCAATCCCTGTGCGACTCTCGCTAACCAGCCAATCTCAGCGTGGTTCTACACCAACCGACCAATCTCAGCGCGGCTCTACGCTGACGTCACTTGTCCCCTCTGCAGCAGTTCCCCTCCTTTCTCAACTCGTCTCGCGGCCTTGCATGCGTTTCATTCATACACCGAAAAATGACTACTTCCGTCCAAGCGATCACTTTTCTCTGACTGTACGGCCACAGTCTAACTATAATTGCTACCTCAACTGGCGAAACGTCTTCCCTCTGACGGTCAGACGCTTGCCTCAACTGATAGGTTACTTACACACAGTAAAAGTACCACCAGCGTCCGTTACTCATACACTCACTCTTACGCTCCCCCTATCATCGGTCTGTCGGGCGATCAATGGTACCTCATGACCCCCTTTCAATGGTAGTCAAATTACTCTGGGTGTTCGATACACCCGAACCACTTAAGTCCTTCTCTGGATCTTAAGATTTCATCCGGTTGCGCGCGCTCACAACCTTCCCTCAATCACACTACAGGCATTCAACTCCGCTTGACATTACAACACAGGTACAACATAAAACACCGCAATCTTACAACGCATGACCCTTATACTCACTCTCGACCGACTCTGCTGCTTTTCTCTCGACGCACCGTCAGCACCTTCTTCGGCAGGGATTCTTCTTCTGGTCGTCGGTGACTAGGGACCTTGGGGTAAACTAAACCTGACCTAGGTTGTCTTCCTCAAGAAGAAAACCATCTTTCTCTGCTACCAACTGCGGGGAATGAGATTTTAATATCTTTTATGATCAATTTGATAACTTATCTCATTCGTCAAATTTGGATCGATTGTTATCTGTCATTGAGTAAAAGACAACCCCGCATAGGTTAAATTAACCCCATTAACTGACGCAACTCTGAAGGACCACTTACAACTGATGAAGTTTTAAGAGTTTTATATAAAATCAAAGTTAAATGCATATACAATCCTCTCAGGATAAGTCTCAATCAGTATACAAAAGAATACAATTAAAATCAATTCTAATCTCCAGATTAAAGCATCGATTCAATGCGGTCCTCTTGCGTCATCTACAAAAGAATAGACAAGTTAATTCTGTCCCTACTCTGTTCTAAGTGACATCCCTACTTCCTGTTCCTTACCTAAAAAGGTGTCAGCAGTTTGACTTCCAAAGAAGTTCAAACTCTCTTAACCCCTAATGGTAATTTCTATCGAGAAGCAGTTCCCTCTATGCCTACCCATCCGCTCTCTAAGGGTCCTCGGCCTACTGCTCTCTTGCTCTCTGATCTCTCTCAGCGCATCTGCTCAAGTCATCTGCCCTTCGCCCTACTCTCTGAGCTGTTCGCCTTCGCCTTCGCTCTGAGCAATTCGCCTTTCGCCATCTGCGCTATCTTCTCCCCGGGGTGCTGTCCCTAAAATACACAATCACAGTGTGGGTGGAACGCCCCTTCGACGCCCACCACGTACTTTCCCCATGATGTAATTCTTTGCTCTTTCCGTGGCTTCATCTCTTCGCGTCGTCCGTTAAGTTGACCCTTCTTCTTAGACCCCATCTTCGTCTTCTTACTAGTGACTTCATTTGACACTTTCGGAGCAAAAGTCTATCACCTCAGCAGAACTTTAATCTTTACGACTATATGTATAACCTTTCTTGGTCCTGTGAATGGTCATTTCAAAACAAGACTCAAATTCCAAGCGTCTCCTCTCACGTTTAGGCAATAAACTTCGTCCGGCATTGTCACCTTAAATCTAACAAGAACTAGACTCCTTGGCTCGCACGTTCACATCAAGGCTATTCACGACTCCTGTGAGCCCACTAAATTACATACAGCGGACTACACTCCTGCGAACCCTTGGTCAGTCAGGTTAAAATCACAAATGACCTAAACTCTTCTAACACTCCTACAAACTTCTTCTACACAGTATAACCTTTAACACACATTTATATATAATCGCATTTAGCAAATCCTCTGCTTATAAGTGAATACATTGTACATAGAATATAAAGTTATTCTCGTTCGTTACATTGTTATGTATGCTCTCTGCACATTTCTCCATGTTACATTTCTCGCCGCTTCTCCATTTAAAGTTACGCACGTACATGAATTCTACTTTGCACGTTCTTCAATTCGTAAGCATTTCTACACATTTCTACATTAGCCTACTAAGTACACGGGCCTTCTAAATCTAATGCATGTTCAAGATTAAATACAGTTACATTTCCTATATTACTTTTGTTACATCTGTTAACTTTATGCTATAGGCGTCAACTTCACGTTACAGTATACATTTCATTCCTACGTTTATACTATATGCTTCTAAATATGGCTCGGATATACGTTTTATTCAAATTGCGCTCTCTCACATTTCTTTTGTAATTTTAATCAAGCTGTGCTGCCACGTTGCCGTTTTATAGAAGGAATATACAAGTATGGTACAGGTGTCAAAGGGCTCAAAATCTAGTAAGCTCTGTCAAAGCAAATAGATTGTTGGAAACTGATTGGCTTTGCAAATGCATGTTTGTCTTTTCTCAAGATGGTCGCCTTGCAGGTGCAAACAGTTGCAATGTCCATCATTGAATTTTTTTCTTTAAGCAAAATAAAAATCATCTTGCATGTTTACACGCATGCCCGCGGATGTCTTTGAATGGTTTCTAATCATGGTTTGTTGAATTTAGTTTAAAGCTGGCCGCCACGCACTTAGGTTCACACATAGCAGTCCTCTTTGAATTAATGTTCTTAAAGCACAATAAAACAAGTCAGTCAAAGCTATCCGCTATGCATGTCTGTGCACTCTCAGTTGCCAACTTCTAATAGATTTTATTGAATCACTAGAAAAATAATGAATCGACCATCAAAACAAATTCAGGCAGTACATAGAAGTGGACGGCACAGCAATAGGTCGCCTCACAACTGACTGTGTTCAAACCCTTTCCCTTGGCCCATGTTCCATCATGACATCCCCACCAGAAAGCAGAGTTGAGAACCTCTGATGTGGGGTACAAGTTTGCTGATACAGCATCAGGCAGTGCTTGCAGCGTGAGGGGTCTGGGGCAGCTAAAACATTTTAATAAAGTGTGCAAAGGGAAAAATATAAAGCAGGGATGATGAAAATAGCCCCCATGCGTTGCAATTTAAGTACTGATGTCATTAATGAAAGAATGAAAGTCACGTGACGTAATCAAAATGCCTGAGACTGAAATGTTCCTTGGTATGACAAATACAAAAATCCTGAGAAACCCACTGAAGCCAGTAAGCCAGAGAGCCTTGAGCGAGGGATGCACACAAAGTCCCTTCTACGTCTATACTGGATACAATAGGTCTGTTTGCCAATGGACAAGTATATCAGTCTGTTGGAGAGACCTAAAAACTAGCATAGTCTGAGACGTAAACAATATGTCCATGCCACTATGACGATAGGCAGTGACACCAATCCATGGCCGCACTCCTGGACAGGACTTTAATAACCTGGAGCAGGCAGGATACATTCTGTGGTTGCAGCCATCGGGCAATGGCAGTCTGAGTCAAGAAAGGTTTAGGATTTTAAACCTTGTTATGAGGCTGGTGATCACACCTGTCCTGAACAGCGTAGTCTATACCACTCTTTGTTTATCATTTCACACTTTGTCTGCAGCTCACAACAAAAAAAATGTGCTTGCAATGGTAATGTAATGTAAAATGGCGCATACCGCCATAGTTCGATGATGTGCTGTCTCCCATGTTTCATGTCCGAATAGTCGACTGTCACTTCGATCCTCGGATGGTGAAAAAAAATCAGCTGTCCTGGTAAAGATTCCAGCCTTACCACCACGCCATTCGTTGCCATGAGCGAGGCAGATGGCGTGCGAGTATTTGCGACATTTACGTCCATTAGGGAGTTTCAGAGCCTTGTATGCGGAGGCTTCTTCTTTCCCCAAAAATTTCAACTGTGCAAGGTGAAAGCATAATTTGTAGCGGAGGCCTATTTTAAACATCTGGTTGATCAGTTGAGAAGAGTCCCGGTTGAGGACGCTCAGAGATTTGCGTTTGTTATGGTGAAAGTAAATATGCTTGATTCTGCCAAAATCCTTGTTGCGTGTAGATGGGTGTGCCTAAAAACTTTTCTGTTTGTTGTTGAGGTCGTTCTTTGATTGTTCACAGGTCAGAATAAGTACTTCGCTTTCAAAACAGCATTGCTAAGTAGGGAAATAGCCTATACTTGGTAGTGCATGTGACAGTGCAGCATGATTAATCTAATTTTGGCTAACTTGGTATCTCTGGGTATATCTTGGTGGGTCTTAGTATACGGTTCTAAGGTGGACCTCGGTATACAGTTCTAAGATGCATCTCAGTATACGGTTCTAAGGTGGATCTCGATATACGGTTCTAAGGTGGATGTTGGTATACAGTTCTAAGGTGGATCTTGGTATACGGTTCTAAGGTGGATTTTAGTATACAGTACTAAGGTGGATCTTAGAACCGTATACCAAGATCCACCTTAGAACCGTATACTAAGGTGGATCTTGGTATACGGTTCTAAGGTGAATCTTGGTATACGGTTCTAAGGTGGATCTTGGTATGCGGTTCTAAGGTGGATCTTGGTATACGGTTCTAAGGTGGATCTTGGTATACGGTTCAAGGTGGGTCTTGGTATACGGTTCTAAGGTGGGTCTTGATATACAGTACTAAGATGGATCTTGGTATACGGTTCTAAGGTGGGCATTGGTGTACAGTCCTAAGGTGGATCTTGGTATACGGTTCTAAGGGGGATCTTGGTATACGGTTCTAAGGTGGATCTTGGTATACGGTTCTAAGGTGAATCTTGGTATACAGTTCTAAGGTGGGTCTTGGTATACGGTTCTGTGGAGGATCTTGGTAAGAGAAATGAATGAAGAGGATTGACTGAAAACTCCTCGATATGTGTGTATATTGATGTAAATTTATTATCATTTTTTTACAAAACATAAGGCTGGCCTGACCTAAAATCTGGCCAAAGTATAAGTTGATTTTGATTGAATAAAAATGTGTGCTTTAGGACATTTCTGCATTAAAACGAAAACATTTTTTTTGACAGAATTATATTTTCTTGTACCTGGCTAAACTTGGCCTTAATAGGCCTAATTGCCTTTTTGGATTTCAACGCACCCATGATGTGTGTTTCCGTTTCTCTTTTCAAAACACATACCATAATGTGGATTACGTAATGCTCTGTATTGACATGCTGTTCTCAATGAACTTGGAAGGAAGCCTTTCACAACATGAAGGATCTTCCTGCCAGTTATACTGTGAATCCATTCATTTATGAGACTTCCATTGTTTCTGTAACCAGATGTGTGCTGCCTCTTCCGGTGACATTTGGCCAGGGTCGGATACATTGTTATTCAATTAGGGGCTAGTGCTAGGATGGTGGCAAAATGTGGTGATGTCTAAATTCTGTGTTTTGATTCCTTTGCTTTTGCTCACCTTATGCTGACTGTGCAATTTCCCCTGAACTGTATTGTGGATTTTCCTATAAAAGATGGCGCATTTTAGAAATGAGCCAGTCGTCGCACCCAGAGTCTAGAGACTGAGGATGTTTGTCACTTAAATTGGAAATAAAATATTTTGCCTTGAATTCATCATTCTCTTGTAGTATTTAATTGAGCCTTATGCTCCTACCGTATATTTATATACTATGCATTCTGAATATTATTTTTGCCTTCTGTATTGTACCTTAAATTATTTTAATAAACGTCATGGTTTACATTTTAGTTCTGACTCCAAAATTATTTCCTTGTAATGCTAATTATTTGATTTGTGTCTGGGTGCCATTTAGGGCAACATTGCCTCACACGTGCTCGAAGTACTACACTGTCCTGATGGTGTGGGCGCTTTATCTTGGTTATCTGATAAGATAGTGTCAACACAGTCAGCCTGATACCAGACACCATCCTGCCTGATTCAAAAAAACTTACCAGGTCGTTTCAGGCTGACCCTTCAATTTAATGAACTTTCTGTGCTATAAACCAGACTGAACAGTGCAGCAGTATTATAAAGCATAGAGCCGGTGCCATGAGGATGAGGCCTTTTAAATTGATCACAATGAGATTTTGTTCTTGGCCATGCAGATATTTCCAGTGGACACCCATTCTACATCCTTCACGTTTGCTAAGTGTGAGAAGTTGGCCTGGCATATGATGTCCAATATTCTAGTGGGCACCTTGCACCAGTCCAAACTACCCTTATTGATGGTAGATTTAAAACAACCTTTATTGAAAGCTATCCTAGTGGTAGCAACCTTCAGGCTAAGTCTTGACGGAATGTAAAGCAGCTTGTTTTACCAGTCTTTAAGCTTTTGAATGATCAAATAAAAAAGCACCACACCAGGTTTATATATAAAATATATGTATTTATTCTAAACACAACCCCTCTAGTCGCTTTATGAGGCTAGAGGCAAAAGTACACTACAAGAACCTAAATAGCACAAGAAATCTGGCACAGTATACGTTTTGCCCTAGGGGCCTCACCCACCATATACTAAAAAAGTGGTTTAAGAACCAAGTGAGGCCTAGGGCCTGTAGAACCGCTGGGGCAACCAGGAACCACCCAAGGTAGGGATGCAGGAGACCCACGGGGGACGCGTGCAGTGTCTAAACACAGCCGTGAATCACCATTGACTTCTATTGAGAAAGTTTAAGTTACAGTTTTAAAGTTTAAGGACACTTAGGAGTGGATTGCGGTGAAATCCCTTTAGAACTAGACACTTCGCGAGTCAAGACCCATGGGAGCACCAAAGTACTCGTGTTACCTCACCCAGGGAAGCTGGGTGCATAGGTGTCTTTTCGTGTCTGGTTTCGTCGTCGATTCCAATGGAGAGCTGCAAAGAAGTGCTGCAGGCGTCCAGGAGAAGAGTGTCCGGATGGATCCAAGTGTGGATTGGAGATCTGAAGAACCTGAAAGCAGAGAGGAGAGAGTCTGGGTCACTAGCTAGTGACCAGGATGGCGACAGGAAGATGCCAGCCAATGTCGGGTGCTTTAATGTGAAGTAGTGAAGCTTGACTCTTCAGCCACGAGGTCCAAGAGACGTCAAAGACAACCAGGAGCTGGATTCGAGCTGTCCCATGTTGGGTGTCGAGTGCTGCGGTGTCGGTATCCGGATTAGACCCAACAAGCCTTGGCAATAGCAACCCACGCAAGATAAGAAAATTGGCTTTGGTGCAGACCAGCAAGGTCTGAGGGACTCACCCTTTGGAGGGGAGCCAGGGTATGTCTGGAGCAACCAGGAAAATCCAAGAGTCAAAGGATTGTTCTTTGTGGGGACCCACCAGTTGATGGACTAGGGATCACAAAGGTTCCTTGAGAGGAAATGCTGAAAGTGGGCCCACGGAACACTCGTTGAGTGTAGACCCCCAACTTTGAGGAAAAAGGTGCTCAGGGTTTGGACTATAAGTAGCCCAATGCACAACTTCGGGAAAGCTCGGGAAGTTGAGGCACTAGCAAATGTGCAGTATATCCATGAGTTCGGGTCACATGTCTCTCGTGATAGCTACAGGTCTCAGCTTCACAGGGGACTTGAGTCAGCCTCAGAGATGTCTGGAAGTCCATGTCCTGTGTCGCAGATTCTTCAGGATCCATCGGGAGCCTTGAAAATGCAGACTGGCAAGATGCTTCTTTGGTGCCTGTTTGAACAGGGGAGTCACTCCTTGACCCCAAGGGAGATTTCTTCCATCTTCCGACTTCCATCTTCCGACTTCCAACTTCAGTGGAGAAGTGTGGCTCAATGGTTAGAGGAGGCAGACCATGAAGCAGAGGTCAGACCCGGGACCAGGGTTCAATTCCCGACGCATCAGGGTCTTGAGCCCAAAAATGTCCACGGACTCAATAATTCTCGCTTCGGTGCCTGCTCGAATCACGAGTTCACACTCTGCAACTCCGGGAAATAGCTTGCTTAATCTCCACTATGGCCCCCCGCGGCGGGATGCCTGGCTTTCACCTTGGGGGTCCCAGTATGGGTTATCTCACAGGGAAAAACCAGGACGGATTCCCAAAGCAAGCAAGCGCTTAGAGACCGTTGGTGATAATGCGCTATATAAATATAAATTACAAAGTACAAATTCCAGTCGATCTGAAATGTCGAAGGCCCAAGATTTCTGTTTCAGAGTTTCGTCCAGGGTAATCTAAAGTCTTAGTGACTGGGTTCCTATACTTATACCAAGTTTAGGGGTTAGACTAACTTTAGGGTCCCACCTATGGGAGGACCTGGGGAGGGGATGGTTACACCCCTTTACCTTTGTCCAGTTTCATGCCAGAGCTGGGGCTGAGTACCCCTGCAAACGGTTTGAACTGGGAAATGCATGGGACACCTTGTGTGCCCCAGGAAGTGTCTGAAAAGAATTCACTGAATGCAACCCACCCTGCCACAATACATTAAAGCCTGTCTGGGTGAGGTGCTGGCACCTCCCTGGACAGGAAACCTATTGTCCAGGCCACCCTGCCGGAGTTTCGTCCAGCAGCAGGTGGTCAGACTCGTGTCTGTGGCAGCAGCATCCATTTTGTGATGCTGAGGCTCTTTTAAACATTTACCGGGTAAGTAAGTGTGTACATGTCTTCTCCCTCTAGAAGGGTGGAATGCTACCCCCGCCACCAGAAATGGCAGGGGGGTAGTATTCCAAAGTGTTTGACACCAAACACGACATGTTTTGATAAAGCTATTCCAAAGTTGGCATTAACAGTGAGGATTATAATGCACTTAAGAGTATATGGTATGGCTATATCATAGAACAGCTGTAAGGAAGGGATTCCGAAAGATGCAGAGGGGCTCAGCTCATGCTAGGGCACCCTCTCACACAAAGCCAAGCACTCTGCCTTCAGGATTGTCAAGGCCTGCCTTAGGAGTGACTTATAGGTTAATATGTGTCTATATATATAAATAGGTAGATATAGGTATACTATATCTAAGTAAGGGCTGCTTATACCACCTTACCCAGGCTGCAAGTGCAGACCTGTGGTGCCATTTTGAAAGGCTTCCCAGGGGTGGCATAATACATGCTTCTGCCCCTGGTAGGCCTCTGTGGGACCTTGGTACTGTTAGACCTGGCACCTTGGCGTGAGTTTCCCTTCCACTTTTTGCTGATGTGCCTCCGATGTTTTGCTGGTTTTCCGATACTCAGGGCACTGCGCCACGGCCGACCCGTGCCGCAGTGCAAGTGCTCCCTACTGTAAATTGTACATGCGATTGGTATCCATGATTGGTTCATTGGATTTACTGTTAGTCCCTAGTAAAGTGCACTAGGAGTGCCGGGGCTTGTAGATGCCAATACTGCTAGTGGGCCTGCAGCGCTGGTTGCGCCACCCACCGAAGCAGCCGTAAAGATGTGTCTGGGGACTGCGACCGCAGAACCCGCGTGCGGTCTCGTACTGTCACGCTAGCTGGGCAAGTGCACCCACTTGCCAGCCCCTGAACCTTCCCTTGACTACATATTAGTCACCCCTATGGTAGGCCTGCGGGCAGTATGCGTTGTAGATGTAAGGTAGGACAGGCCCTGATGTGTGTGGCATGTCCTAGTAGTGACTTACCACCAAAATCGTATTTCACTATTGAAGGCTACCTGCTTCCATTAGGCCAGACTGAGCTGCTGGAATTATTTACACCCTATAATCCCAGCAGGCTCAAGGAGCATGGTAGCGAGTCGTGTTTAGTATGCCTGAACTCAGGATGATAAAATATTTCTTGTAGTCAAGTTTATTTTAGTATCCTGTGTTTGCAAAAGCTACTTTTAGAAAGTTAGCATTTGCTTGCCTAACCATTTCAGCCCGCCTCTGCTGGTATGTGTATCTGACTGTCTGGGATGTGTGAGTGACAGGGCTGGGGGATGACAGGTGGTGAATGCGCAGATTACACCTTAGTGGGAGGAAGGAGTGGCTCTTGACTCTGGATCTTGCTGTGCTCTGCCACCACAATGCTGGCTCCACCCTCCTGGGGAGCGACTGATGCGCCTGCCCCTCACACTGAAAGCAGAAGCCGGAGTACACCCACCAGGGTACTCAAGGACTGAAAGTGGCTATGCAAAGGCCCCCCTGGCCTGCGACAACAAAAGAAATACCGTATAAAAGAAGGAGCCCTGCTCCTTGAAAGTTAGATCCTGTTTGGGCTACAGAAGGAACTCTGCCCGACGAGAAGGACCGTGAAGGACAAGGAAGAGTGCTGTCTCTTGCCTGTGTCTGGTGCCTTGCTGCTGAAGGAGAGGAAAAAGGAAAGACTGCGAGAAGACTTTTGCTTGACAAAACTTTGTGCCAAACTCTGCTGAAACGATCTCCCAGGGCTTGCTGCTGAACTTGCCCCCTGACCAGCGCCCCAGGACCAGTGGGCGCTACACCCTGAAGAAAGCGACTGTGTGTGCTGCTTATCGCTGTAGTACTGACAGAGGGGTCTGGGAGCGCTGGGCAAGCCTGCCACGCTCCCCGTAATCCAAGGCATCGATATCCTCCCGAACACCGTGACCGGGACCCAAGGCAACAGCGAGAGCAAAGTGAGGTCCAGCCGCCGCTGGCCTGAACACCGTGACCGCACCTGCACCGGGAACCGAGAGCAAAGCGAAGGAGGACCCGTCCGGTCCAAGCTCCCGAGCTGACTGTGCTTCGAGCCGTCAGCCCACCTGCAAAGACGGACAGCCGCCCTGTGAGAACCCCCTCTGGTCGGTATCCTGCCCGACAGCTCAGCTGTGAGCGCACAGCTGCAACCGGCCCTTGGCTGGGTATGTCCTGCACTTGGGGACCGTACTGCCACTGGCCGCCACCACAACCGTCGTCGCCTCCAGGGTTGGAGAGAACGCCGAAGGAAGGACCCTGCCACAGAACACCGCTGCCCCGGATGACCCGTGAACTGCTCGGCTGAGAGCCGCAACGAACAGCGACCCCGGGAAGGCAACGCGACGTGGGACAGCTCCCCTGGAAGCCGCCTGCTCCACAAGAACTTTGTTGAATTGGGCAGAAGGCCCTAAAGAACACTTATTGCTGGAACGAACTGTGGCAACTTGAACTAAGTAACTTGGAACCGCTATTTGAAAGTTTGATAACTGTATTCACAAGCCTGCTTGAAATTTATATAAAGATATATATTTTTACAGAATACAGTTTGGCCTCATTGTGTGGTGGGTTGGTTGTGATGGTGTAATACTGCAAGTGTTTAACCCTATGTGCCCCAAAGATTAGCCTAACGGTGCTTAAGCCACACTACCTAGAGGGTAAGCAGAGGTTGTCTGGAAGGTAACCCTCAGCCCTGACGAGGAAAAGAGAGTCCCTGCTTGTCGCTAGTGTTACACTGCGCCAACTAGAGCCTCCCCCTTCCTACATTGGACGCAGCGGTGAGGATTTTCGAATTTACACTTGCAGTATCTATACCTTAACTTCTGACCATTGCACAGTGATTACAGTCCAGTTACTTAGCCACAGATTCCGAGTGTAAGAGCCATGCCGGGCACGAAGAGCCTGGATGGAGCGGAATCCACGACCTCTGAGGTGTTGGAGGTGGAGTGGGACGCCGCGAAGCTGGATAAATACACCAGAGCTGAACTGAAGTTTTTTTGCAAGAAACTCAAGGTCCCGCACGTTGGCTGCAAGAACAAGCCAGAGCTCTACAAGGCCCTGAAAGCCTGGATAGAGTCCAGAAAGGCCCCAGAGGATCAAGATGCCCTCGCGGAGCAAGATGCGACTGAGGAGCAGAATGCACTTGGGAATCTGGTGGATCTCGAAAGGCAAGACAGCGTGCACAGCTTTGGTAAAGGCCTGTCGCCAGAGGAGCTGGCAGACAGGAAAGAAACAAGGAATCACGAAAGAAAGCTGGCAGAATTAAAAATCCAACTAAAGCTTGAAACAAAAAGAATGGCGCTGGAAGAGCGAAAGCACCAAATGGATTACGAAGTGAAAATGAGGGAGATGAGCCTGAAGGAAAGAGGCTTGGATCATCCTCCCTCTGGTGGCAGCACATCGCCAGTGCAGGTAGAGTCAAGAGTGCACATCCCTAAGGACGTAGTTAAAGAGTTCTTTAAGGGGGATGACATAGGACAGTGGTTTAGGGCATACGAGGTAGCCATGTCCTACCACCGGGTCCCTGACAAGGATTGGGGAGCGGGGTTGTGGGGAAGGTTCCTTAGCGAAGGGCGAGATACCTTGCTAGATTTGCCCGTTGAAAATCAGAGATCCTATTCCCACATGAAAGAAGCTTTAATGAACAGGTACGGGCTTACCCCTGAAATGTATAGACAGAAGTTTAGGGGATGTACTAAGCGGCCTGGGAATACGTATGTGGAGTATGTGACTTATTTTTGCAGAGCACTGGATGGTTGGGTGAAGGGTAGCAAGGTGAATGATTTTCAAGGTCTCTTTGATTTAATTGCATGGGAGCACTTGTCTGATCACTGTTTTCCTGAGTTACGCCAACACCTGATCGATAGCAAGCTGTCCAACCCGAGGAAGCTTGCTGAGGAGGCGGACCGCTGGCTCAGCACCAGGGTCCACAAGGGTCCCGTGGGAGACTCCGCCAAGAGTGGGCAGGGTCCCCAGCAGAAGAGTGGGGGGGACAAAGGGGGAAAACAGAAAGGGTTCCAAAAAGGCCCCCAAAGTAGTTCCCAGGGGAACCAGCAGCAAGGTTCTCAGCCTCCCCCACCCCCAAAGCAGAATGGGGCCCGACAGGTAAGCCTGTTCCAAAGGGGCCCTTCAATTGTTACAAATGTGGCGAGCCTGGGCACATATCCAGTGACCCCAAGTGTCGCCTGTTTGGAAAACCCGCACCCACTGGTGCTCCGCCCCGTCAAGTGACTAGTGTTCACTTAGGAGAAGAAGTGATGGTCCCGGGGGGTGGAAATCCCGTTCACATGACCCTAGTCTCGCTAGGAGACAGTGAGATGATCCCTACGAACTACCTGCCCTCTAACATTAAGAAATATGGGCAGGTAGTGATCATCAATGGTAAGGAAGCTGAGGCTCTTAGAGACACAGGAGCCAGTGTGACTGCAGTGAGGCAGCACCTGGTGTCTCAAGAGCAGGTTGTACCCCATGCCTACTGTAGGGTTATCAACGCTGATAATTCAGAGAGTCAGTGTCCGATGGCTCAAGTTCCCTTCGAGTGGGGGGGGGTCTCTGGTACTCTGCAGGTCTGTGTAAGGAAAACCATGCCTGTTGACTGTTTGCTAGGGAATGACTTGGAGCACTCCCCTTGGGAAAAGGTGGAGAAGACGACTCACCTGCGGATGGTGGGTCTGCCTGACTGGGCGTGCGTGACCACCCGGTCAATGGCAGCCAGTAGGGGTGATCAAGAGGTCCTGGGGCCTGAAGGAGAGGCCCAGGAACCGGCCTTAGGGAGAAGGCGCAGGGGGCGCGGGAAACCGGTCCCTGAAGTTCCCACTGTCCAGGAGGAAGCAGACCTTGAGGGGGATGCCCTGGAGCCTACAGGGGAACAGATCGCCGAACTGGGGGACCTGCCTGAGCTGACCCATTGGCAGCAAGAAGGAGGACCCTCCAGGGAGGAATTCTGCAAGGAGCAGAAAGAATGCCCTTCTCTCGTGGGTATGCGGCAGCAGGCTGCAGACCAGGCCAATGGTGTTCAGGCCAAAACACATTATGTGTACTGGGAGAACGACCTTCTGTATTCCGAGCCTAAGGCTGCTGAACCTGGGTCAGCCCGTGTGCTGGTGGTACCCCAGAAGTTCAGAGCCTTCCTACTGGGTCTGGCTCACGATGTGCCTTTAGCAGGACATTTGGGGATGGACAAGACCTATGACAGGCTTGTCACCCACTTTTACTGGCCCCAAATGCACAAGAGTTCAGACGCTCATTGTAGAACCTGTCCGACTTGCCAGGCAAGTGGGAAGACCGGAGGGAAGAACAAGGCTCCCCTCCAACCCTTCCCTGTGGTTGGTACGCCATTCCAGCGAGTGGGTATTGACATCGTTGGGCCTCTGGACCCCAAGACAGCCATGGGCAACAGGTTCATCCTGGTCTTGGTGGATCATGCCACCCGGTACCCCAAAGCCATCCCTCTGAGGACAGTGACGGCCCCTGTGGTGGGACGTGCACTGATGGGAATCTTCTCACGAGTAGGATTCCCTTTAGAGGTGGTGAGCGACAGGGGGACCAACTTCATATCCAAGTATATGAAGTCCCTTTGGCAAGAGTGTGGCGTAACGTACAAGTTCACCACACCTTACCATCCCCAAGGTAACGGGTTGGTTGAGAGATTTAACCGAACCCTGAAAGGCATGATCATGGGCCTAGAAGGTCCGATGAGGCGTAAGTGGGACGTCCTCTTACCATGCCTGCTGCTTGCATATCGCGAGGTACCACAGAAGTCCCTAGGGTTCAGCCCCTTTGAGCTACTGTACGGTCACCCCGTGAGAGGACCACTGAGTTTGGTAAAGGAAGGCTGGGAGCAATCTCCCAGGAAACCTCCCCAGAATGTATATAGCTACATGCTGGCCTTCAGAAACCAAACCAGGCGCTTCAGACAACTTGCCGAGGCAAATCTGGAAGCGAGCCAGGAGGAGATGAAGCGGTGGTACGACCAGAATGCCACTCTGGTCGAGCTTCAGCCTGGACAAGAGGTGTATGTCCTGGCCCCAGTGGAGCCCTGTGCCCTTCAGGATAAGTGGACAGGCCCATTTGAGGTTGTGGAGCGCAAGAGCCCAGTGACATACTTGGTGGACATGAAGACGCCCAGGCAGGAACCCTTTGAGGGTCCTACATGTCAACCGCCTCAAGCCCCACTTACGAAGGTCCGAAGTGGGCATGTTGTTGGCAACTGATGACGGAATGGAGGAGGAGTCGGAGCCTCTTCCTGACCTCTTAGTGGCCTGTGAGAAGGACGGGTCAGTGGATGGAGTTAACCTCTCACCCACCCTGACCCCCGAACAACAGGAAGACTGCCGCCAGTTGCTGGGGCAGTTTCCAGATCTGTTCTCCCTGGTTCCTAGTGTCACAGATTGGTGCGTCCATGATGTGGACACTGGAGACAGCTTACCCGTGAAGCATAAGGCTTACAGGGTGACTGACAGGGTCCGGGCCTGCATCAAGGAGGAGGTCTCCAAGATGCTTGCCCTTGGGGTGGTTGAGTCTTCCAGCAGTCCTTGGTCCAGCCCCGTGGTCTTGGTCCCAAAGGCTGCTGCGCCGGGAGCCACACCCGAACTACGGTTCTGTGTGGACTACAGAGGACTCAATTCAGTCACAAAGACTGACGCGCACCCCATCCCCAGAGCTGATGAGCTCATTGATCGGCTGGGAGCTGCCCGGTTCCTCAGTACGTTTGATTTGACGTCTGGGTACTGGCAGATCGCCTTGACCGATGGGGCAAAGGAGAGGTCGGCATTCTCTACACCAGATGGGCTTTTCCAGTTCCGGGTTATGCCATTTGGGATGAAGAATGCCCCTGCCACCTTTCAGAGATTGGTCAACCAGGTGTTGGCTGGGCTGGACGAGTTCAGTGCCGCCTACCTGGATGACATCGCGGTGTTCAGTGGCACATGGCCAGAACACCTGCGACACCTCTGGGAAGTGTTGATGGCCCTGCGCAGAGCAGGCCTCACAATCAAGGCAAGCAAGTGCCAGATTGGGCAGGGTTCGGTGGTGTACTTGGGACACCAAGTGGGGAGTGGCAAGGTAGCACCCTTGCAACCCAAAATCGAGACCATCCTGGCTTGGGAACCCCCCAAGACCCAGACTGCAGTGAGAGCCTTCCTGGGGCTCACTGGGTATTACAGGAGATTTGTCAAGGGCTATGGCACGATTGTGACCCCCTTGAAAGAGCTGACTTCGAAGAAGCAGCCCAGGAATGTGATTTGGACTGACACCTGTCAGAAGGCTTTTGACACCCTGAAGACTGCCATGTGCACGGCGCCCGTGCTCCTGGCTCCTGATTTCTCCAAGGAATTCATAGTGCAAACAGACGCTTCAGAGCATGGTGTAGGGGCTGTTCTTTCACAGATGACTGAGGAGGGCTTTGACCAACCCGTAGCCTTCATAAGTAGGAGGTTACTTCCACGGGAAAGTAGGTGGAGTGCAATAGAGCGTGAAGCATTCGCTGTGGTCTGGGCGCTGAAGAAGTTAAGACCCTACTTGTTTGGGTCTCACTTCCGAGTTCAGACGGACCACAGGCCCCTCAGATGGTTGATGCAAATGAGGGGTGAAAACCCGAAACTGTTGAGGTGGTCCATTTCTCTACAGAGCATGGACTTTACGGTGGAACACCGCCCTGGCACTGATCACGCCAACGCTGACGGTCTCCAGATTTTTCCGCCTTAGTGATGTGGAACTCCCTGGGGAAGGGTAGTTCCCCCCACATTTCAGCTGGAGGGGACACATGTTAGACCTGGCACCTTGGCGTGAGTTTCCCTTCCACTTTTTGCTGATGTGCCTCCGATGTTTTGCTGGTTTTCCGATACTCAGGGCACTGCGCCACGGCCGACCCGTGCCGCAGTGCAAGTGCTCCCTACTGTAAATTGTACATGCGATTGGTATCCATGATTGGTTCATTGGATTTACTGTTAGTCCCTAGTAAAGTGCACTAGGAGTGCCGGGGCTTGTAGATGCCAATACTGCTAGTGGGCCTGCAGCGCTGGTTGCGCCACCCACCGAAGCAGCCGTAAAGATGTGTCTGGGGACTGCGACCGCAGAACCCGCGTGCGGTCTCGTACTGTCACGCTAGCTGGGCAAGTGCACCCACTTGCCAGCCCCTGAACCTTCCCTTGACTACATACTAGTCACCCCTATGGTAGGCCTGCGGGCAGGGTGCGTTGTAGATGTAAGGTAGGACAGGCCCTGATGTGTGTGGCATGTCCTAGTAGTGACTTACCACCAAAATCGTATTTCACTATTGAAGGCTACCTGCTTCCATTAGGCCAGACTGAGCTGCTGGAATTATTACACCCTATAATCCCAGCAGGCTCAAGGAGCATGGTAGCGAGTCGTGTTTAGTATGCCTGAACTCAGGATGATAAAATATTTCTTGTAGTCAAGTTTATTTTAGTATCCTGTGTTTGCAAAAGCTACTTTTAGAAAGTTAGCATTTGCTTGCCTAACCATTTCAGCTCGCCTCTGCTGGTATGTGTATCTGACTGTCTGGGATGTGTGAGTGACAGGGCTGGGGGATGACAGGTGGTGAATGCGCAGATTACACCTTAGTGGGAGGTAGGAGTGGCTCTTGACTCTGGATCTTGCTGTGCTCTGCCACCACAATGCTGGCTCCACCCTCCTGGGGAGCGACTGATGCGCCTGCCCCTCACACTGAAAGCAGAAGCCGGAATACACCCACCAGGGTACTCAAGGACTGAAAGTGGCTATGCAAAGGCCCCCCTGGCCTGCGACAACAAAAGAAATACCGTATAAAAGAAGGAGCCCTGCTCCTTGTAAGTTAGATCCTGTTTGGGCTACAGAAGGAACTCTGCCCGACGAGAAGGACCGTGAAGGACAAGGAAGAGTGCTGTCTCTTGCCTGTGTCTGGTGCATTGCTGCTGAAGGAGAGGAAAAAGGAAAGACTGCGAGAAGACTTTTGCTTGACAAAACTTTGTGCCAAACTCTGCTGAAACGATCTCCAAGGGCTTGCTGCTGAACTTGCCCCCTGGAAAACAGGAAAACAGGGTAGTCCCTCTTGTTTACTTAAGGAAAAGGGGGTAGACCTTGTTTGTATAGTGCCACCATAGCTCAAGAGATCTTAACAGTTAAAGCCACTCATAACAGTTGTCACAAAATACAAATACAATTCAGATAAAATATCTCAGTGATTTATTAAAAAAAATTTTTTACAATGTCAAACATCAAATAACTGTGCCACAGTAGAAAATTAAAAAAGAGTGTCAGCATCATGCAGAAATGATGTACATCTCTATAGTATTCACATTACACGAATTAAAAACAGCAATAAATTTAAAACCAAGTTGGTTTTAAATGTATTGCTGTTTTTAATTCGTGTAATGTGAATACTATAGAGATGTACATCATTTCTGCATGATGCTGACACTCTTTTTTAATTTTCTACTGTGGCACAGTTATTTGATGTTTGACATTGTAAAAATTTTTTTTAATAAATCACTGAGATATTTTATCTGAATTGTATTTGTATTTTGTGACAACTGTTATGAGTGGCTTTAACTGTTAAGATCTCTTGAGCTATGGTGGCACTATACAAACAAGGTCTACCCCCTTTTCCTTAAGTAAACAAGAGGGACTACCCTGTTTTCCTGTTTTCCTTTATCTCCTCGTCCCTGGATTGGTTTTTAGAGGAGACCTCCCTTTCTGTTTTTTATTGAACTTGCCCCCTGACCAGCGCCCCAGGACCAGTGGGCGCTACACCCTGAAGAAAGCGACTGTGTGTGCTGCTTATCGCTGTAGTACTGACAGAGGGGTCTGGGAGCGCTGGGCAAGCCTGCCATGTTCCCCGTAATCCAAGGCATCGATATCCTCCCGAACACCGTGACCGGGACCCAAGGCAACAGCGAGAGCAAAGTGAGGTCCAGCCGCCGCTGGCCTGAACACCGTGACCGCACCTGCACCGGGAACCGAGAGCAAAGCGAAGGAGGACCCGTCCGGTCCAAGCTCCCGAGCTGACTGTGCTTCGAGCCGTCAGCCCACCTGCAAAGACGGACAGCCGCCCTGTGAGAACCCCCCTCTGGTCGGTATCCTGCCCGACAGCTCAGCTGTGAGCGCACAGCTGCAACCGGCCCATGGCTGGGTACGTCCTGCACTTGGGGACCGTACTGCCACTGGCCGCCACCACAACCGTCGTCGCCTCCAGGGTTGGAGAGAACGCCGAAGGAAGGACCCTGCCACAGAACACCGCTGCCCCGGATGACCCGTGAACTGCTCGGCTGAGAGCCGCAACGAACAGCGACCCCGGGAAGGCAAGGCGACGTGGGACAGCTCCCCTGGAAGCCGCCTGCTCCACAAGAACTTTGTTGAATTGGGCAGAAGGCCCTAAAGAACACTTATTGCTGGAAAGAACTGTGGCAACTTGAACTAAGTAACTTGGAACCGCTATTTGAAAGTTTGATAACTGTATTCACAAGCCTGCTTGAAATTTATATAAAGATATATATTTTTACAGAATACAGTTTGGCCTCATTGTGTGGTGGGTTGGTTGTGATGGTGTAATACTGCAAGTGTTTAACCCTATGTGCCCCAAAGATTAGCCTAAGACTGCTTAAGCCACACTACCTAGAGGGTAAGCAGAGGTTGTCTGGAAGGTAACCCTCAGCCCTGACGAGGAAAAGAGAGTCCCTGCTTGTCGCTAGTGTTACACTGCGCCAACTAGAGCCTCCCCCTTCCTACAGGTACCATATACTGGGGACTCACAAGGGCAACCCAGTAACCAATCTGGAGTGAACCTAATGTACAGGTAACCAATTTAGAGAGAGATCAGCTAGCCTGGGGTCCTGATTAGCAGGGCCACAGCCAGACTAAAGTCCATAAACCAGTGAAACCCAGCTAAAAGTGGGGGTAACCATAGGAAGCAGATCCTACTCTCCTTCTCTAAGTTTTGCCAAAAAATTCTCAGGACTAGGCCCTTTTAGTAATCTATCCTGATAAAGGAAAAGCGGAACTTGTGCCCCCGCCATGCACAGCTTTGCCATCAATGATGTAATTTCAAATGTTGCAATTATGTTCTTATTGATGTTATAGGACATGCCATGAGTGATGTATTATCTGGGGTAATTAGCAGTGCATGGAGGTGGTACGAGTTAGTTACCTTAGGGCACCAGTTACAGTTACTTAAGATAATTATAACTAGGGAATTTCAGTGTTTTTTGTTGTTGTTTAAAACGTTACATTGTCACTGAAATTTTCACCTTACTATCACGCCATTTTAACCTTTGTTTTTTTTCTGTGAATTTCTAGCTGTTTTTTATGTAAAGTAATATTTTATTACCATAAATATAGACAACCCACCGCAAATAGCTAACCCCCATGGTGTAGGATTTGTCGCAGAGCCAGGACTGTGGCCCGGCCCTGTGTCCAACCCCGCAGGCAGCCAGCACGGACTATGGTGGGCCCAGAGCCTTCTTTCTTTCTCCCCAAGTTTATAGTGGCACTGGGGACCCCAACTTTCGTGGCCTTATGTGCTCCGCAGTAGCTTCCCGGGTGCCCATCCGAGGTATCGACCAAACACTGCATTGGGGGGCGGGCTGGGTGCCGCAGGAGCCAGCATTGCTCCCACATGGCAGGAACAGCTGTGTTTGCGTGCTCTCGCAGGGCGGGAGCAATCTGAGTTTCTCTGCCCGCAATAGCACGGGCAGGAAACCAAAAGTCTGCTCCCACTCGATGGGAGCACTTTCAAACTCCTGCTGGATGGGAGCAGACATGCTATTCCTGCCTGTGTACTTGCAGGCAGGAAAACTGTTTATCCAAGGGTGAGCTACCCAGGACACAGTATATGAGCCGGTGCAGGACCTTTAAGACTCTGGGAGGGGGACCACACAGACTTCTCCCCTATATTTAAGTGATGGCTGCGGGGAATGAGAACCCCGGTGTCCATTGTTGGCTCGGAGAGTGGGTGCTGCATGCCACTCCTCTGGTATGTTAAGTTATGTTCTTTGAACTTTTAAAGTGCACGGTTACCCTGGGGTGTCCTGGCACTGAGCATACCTGCTGGTTATCAGTAATGGGGGTATTACTGTGAGAAAAGCCAAGCTTTCAGCCCCTTTCTGAAGGAGAGGAGATCTGCTGAGTTCCTCAAATAGAACAGGAGCTCATTCCAAGCCATAGAGGCACAAGTGATGAAGCTTCTGCCCCCCCAGCTGGCCTTTTTAATCAGGGGAACTAAGACTTGTTTTGCTCCTGTGGACCGAAGAGTCCTTCCAGGAACATACCATTTAAATTTTTGCCTCAGATGGTCGGAGACTATTCCTGGAGAGCTTTAAAAGCCATGCAGAGGGCCTTAAACTGTGCCCTTTGCTTCACAGGGAGCCAGTGCAGTTGGTTTAACTCCTTCTTTACAGAAACAAATTTTAGAGTCCCTGTAAGCAATCTGGCCGCTGCATTCTGTGTGATTTGAAGCCTACTAATGTGCTGTTTTTGGGCATTCGACATAATGAGAGCCTTGATCACTGTCCTAAGACTGCTCTCAGGGAGAAATAACTTTATTTTCCTTATAATTCTGAGGATTAGGAAACATGCTGAAACCTCCGAGCTTATGTGATCGCAAAACGTGAGCTCCTAATAAGTAGTAGACGAGCTCAGGGAGGGAGTTGCTCACCCCCTCCCCTTTATATAAAGAATTGGCCCCGGGGGATGTGCTGCCCTGGGCCGTAATCGGGCAAGTTAGGTAGGCTGCGATCCTAGCCTCTCTTATTTGTTAAATTTGGCCCTAGGGGATGGCGTCACTGAGATCTCAATATGGCTCATTGATGGGGGTTGCACGCTCCCCTGCTATTTCTTCAAAACTGCAACCCCCGGCCGGATTTGCAGTCCCGCATTATCGTGACTTATAAAAATAATAATATATATATATTTTGGCCACAGGGAGAGTACTTTGGTACCCACCCCATCCTCACAGGGCCTATGGAGGGCATGGTATACCTATCCTGCCCCTTGTATTATTTTTTACATTTCAACACTGGACAGGGGGATTAAGTCCTCAAGTCCTGTAATGGTTGCCTGCAACATTTTTCTTCGTGCTGTGTGGAAATGTACCCAAAAGTGAACACACTGGTGCAGGGTCACCCTCTCTTCCACGGGTCCAAAGCCTAACAAAAATAGATTGGCACTGGAGATGAAGTAAAACAACAAGTTTATTGATCACTCATGAGCAGGACCATGTCTACACAACACTCTCGTATTGTGGGTGGAGGTACCCTGAACTCACAAACCATCGTCCTTCTATACGGTTTTGTTGCCGTGTAAGCATATGGACAGAAATGGAAAGAACAAATTTAAATACAGAAATAGCTATCAGCAAACAAGGGCAGATGGATGACCGCTTGGTCAGCAAATAGGGAGAGGGAGCAGGAATTCTTATGGCAGCAGTAAACAATCAATAGATAGCCTCTAAGACCAAGTGCACTGGCAGATACATACCCCCCAGCACGAACATTGCTTAGCCATGTCGAAAGAGGTCAGCTAAAGTTGATGACACAAGCAGAGTGAAAAGGCGAACAGCAGAGGACGATAGAAAAGAAATGGAAGCCACAGCAAAAATGGCTGTTGCTTATGATAATGTAAAATTGTACACTTTTTCACAGCTGCAGGCAACCAATCGGAGTTCTCGCTCCCGCTGGAGCTTGTCTCCTATGGGAACAAATTGGCCCAAGGGAAAAATGTCCCTTAGGCCAATCTGAATGCTCTTTTTTTAAAACTGGGTTTGAGGTACTCACACGAGTCCTTCTTACCCAACAGTCCAGATATACAAATATCATTGATCCTTAATTTCTTAAAAACTACTGAGTGGATTTAAAGCATATCACCAAAAGCACGCTTTCTGGATCAACATCTAGCTTCCTGCCAAATTTGGTGTAATTCCGTTCAGCAGTTTTTGCGGTAGTGCTGTTAATATAGTCTATGGGTTATTTTGTATTTTTTTGGATGCCCCTTTATCGGCCTCTGCTTGACTGATAACCCCAAAACTTTCCAGGAAGCAGTTTAGGTTGATGATTTTTTTTTTTTTAAAGTTTGTGAAGATTTAGCAAACATTGCCAAAGCTATTAGTAAACCAATAAACACTCTTCCTATGGAAACACAGACCTAACTATAATATATATTCACCAAAAAACAAGAAAGGTTAAATGAACTTTACAATTAGGTGAAATATTAAGGAGATGTCATGAGTGATGTAATATGTGTAGGAATTTGCCGTACATGGCGAGGGAGATAGTTATTACCTTTGGGCACAAGCTATAGTTACTTGAGATAATTTTAACCATAACAGGTGAATTTCAGTGTTTTTTAGAGTTTAAATATTATGTTATTGACCATTTCACCTAATTATAATGCTACTTTAACATTTGTTTTTTTCAGTGAATTTCTAGGTCTTTTTTTTTTTTTTAATAATGTAATGTTTTATTATTATACATAAATCCTCCATTTGTGCGCAGCGTGGGGTTGGCTGCATGCGGGGGCTTGGCTGCAGGCCTATCTCTCAGAGCCATATATATTTTAAATGAAAAAGGGGGCTGCGTGGCCCACCTCATTAGGCCCAATGGACCCCATCCCCCAGGGACTTGTTTATTCTAAAGGGGAGGGGGACTGGTGACCCCCCCCTGCTCGAGCCTTATTAGGCCCTGGGAACCACATCCCTCGTTGTTTTTAAAAATAAATGTATGCCCCTGTGCCTTGGTGGGCCCTAGGGGACCCATCCCCTGGGACCGCTAATAAAATAAAAGGGTAGGGGAGCCACATAATCCCCCTCCTCAAGCATGGTTAGGCCCTGGAGATGCCATCCCCCAGAGCCCTTACTAAAAATAAAGGGGAAGGAGGTGCTGCTTGACCCCCCTCCCCAGGTCTTCTTAGGCCACTCCTTCAAATAAAAGGGATGGGGGTTATGCTGCACCCCTCCCTCAGCCATTACTGGCCCCGGGAACCACATCCCCTGGGCTTAAAGACAGACAACCATCGTATTCTCATTGGGGGACGAGGTGTGAGTCCTAAAGCCCCCACAGCCCTAGCTGGCTCCTCACATGCAGATAGAGCCGATATGTCTGCCATCTATTTATGCTACTCCCTGAGGGCAGGCAAATAGTAACAAATAGCAAGTATGCTCCTAGCAGTCGGGACCTTTAAAAATGCTCCCACACGCTGGGACTTTTGATCTGTTTGGCAGGAGATTCGAAAATACTCTTGCCAACTGAGAGCAAACACAGGCTTCCGTGCATATGCCAGTGGAGGCAGGGAAACGGCTATGTCCCGGGGGTGGGCTCCCCAGCACATCGCTACTCAGCTGATCCTGGGGACATTGATGGAGGCTGCGTGCCCCCTACCCTTTTTCTTAATTTTGCGGCCCGAGGCTAGGGTTGCCCAGGGCCATTAAAGTTTGGGGTAGGGTGGGCCCCCTTACCTTTAAAAACATGCCGGGCCCCAGGGGATGGGGCCTCTGGGGCTAAAATCAGCCCTGGGAGAAGCGATGCGTGCCTTCTTCGCCTCATAAAGCATTGGGCCCCAGGGGATGGGGTCTCCAAGGCCGAAATCCATCCAGTGAGGGGGGCCGCATGTTGCTGGCTTAGATTATGGGGTTGTGAGTGTGACCGGGGAGGTGCACGGGTTCCATGACCAGTAGGGAGAGCTTGAGTATTTATATGCTCTCGAGTAAATTGGTTGTGTTGGTGTTGTGGAGGTATTCAGGGTGAAAGCTGAGGTCACCAAGGAAGAAGTCTTTTTAGTTGATGGCCAGTGGGAGTTGAAGTCGTAGATGGCCTCGCAGAAGGTGTGGCATGGTATGGGAGGTCTGTAGGCGAGGGTACCTCTCATTGTTGTTTTGCTGTTGGTGTTGATCTGAAAGTTGGGATGTTCCATGATGGGGGTGGTGGTGTTGGGGGTAGCTGTGCATTTAAGGGGACTCTTTGTGAATGATGGCTATTCCACTGCTGGACTTGATGGTGCGGTCCTGTTGAATTATTTGATATCCGTTAGGTGTAGTGGTGGCAATGACGGGGGCTGATGCTGGGTTCAGCCAAGTTTCAGTGAAGACGATGTAAAGGTGATGGTGTCCTAGATCGTGCTAGTCTGCTTGTGAAGTGATCAGGTGTTGATCAGCAGGAATTGGAGTTGACCTTTTTCGGTGGCGGTGGGCGGGGCTCCGGAGCAAAGGGCTCTGTGTTACAGTGGAAGGGGCAGTGACGGCCGTAAAATGGTCCTGTTGTTGATCGTGAGGAGGCGCGGTTGCAGTTGTTGTGTTGTCCATGGTTGCTGGCTGAAAGTTTTGTGCTAATGTACTTGTGGATGGATGGGGGCAGGGTGTAGATTGAGTTATTGTGAGCGGCGGACAGTAGTAGAAGGGGTAGAGGTTGAGCAGGTATCTGAGGTCAGAAGTGATAAAGCTCAGTCTGTTCGACGTCTTAACAATAGCAGCTTGTAGCAGAAGGGATGGACAAAGAGTAACCTGCAGAGGTCAGCAGTGACACTGCTCACTCTGTAGTGTGAGATACTAATAATAGTATCTATTAGCCGGGGTTGTAGTACAAACAGGTAACAATGGGTGGTCTATAAAGGACAGAGGTGGCAATACGCAATCTGTAGTATGAAGTGTTGACAAGGACCGTTTGTAATTTAAAGGGGCGACAAAGAATGGGCTGTCAAGATCAGAGTTTACAATACTGAGTCTGTAATATTAGGGGGTGACACTAGCATCCGTAGTAGAAGGGATTGTGGGTGGGCGGTCTACGGAGGCCAGCAGTGACAATGCTCAGCTGTAGTATAAAGAGGGGACATCAGCGTCTGTAGTAGGTGTTTTTTGGAGAACATGGAGGGAAAATTTTAAATCTGTAGAGGACAGAGGTGACAATGCTCAGCCTGTATTAGGAGTAATGAGGAATAGCTGTCTATAGAAGAAGCGACTGACGCCTAGCAGTTTGTAGAGCAGCAGTTACTACTCTCAGTCTTTAGTGTGAAGTGTTGACAGTCGCAGCCTGCAGTTCAAAAGGTTGAGGAAAAACAGTCTCTATTGGCCGGAGTTGATGATGCTCATCGTGTGATATGAGAAGTTACCAATCTGGGAAGGTGGTCCGTTGTCTCGAGAGTCCAGGAGTGACAACACTCTCTGCCTATAGTTTGAGAAGTTGCTACTAGCAGTCTGTAGATGAAGGGCTAGTGGTCAGCTGCCTCTAGAGGCCAGAGTTTACATTGCTCAGCCTGTAGTATAAGTAGTTGGTAATAACAATTGGTAGTAAAAGATGCAGATGAATAGTGGTCTGCTGAGGTAATGAGTTATAATGCTCAATCTGTATGAAGTGTTGAGAACAGGTGTCTGTAGTAGAAAAGGTGGATGAAGAATGGACTGTAAGACCCAGAGTTGACAATGCTAAGTATTTAACATGAGGCATTGACATTAGAAGCCTGTAGTAGAAGGCGTGTAGTAAAAAAGGGTAAAAATTAGTAGCGTATAGAGACCAGGGGCCAGATGTATGAAGCTCAAATGGGTTCGCAAATGCCGAAATTCGCCGAATTTCGGCGTTTGCGAACTCATTTGAGCAAAATGGTATATATGTAGCAAATTTCAGTGCAATATAAGGAATCGCAAATTTGCGATTCCTTATTTTGGAATTGCATTTAAGGAATCACAAAATTTGCGATTCCTTAAATGCAATGTATGATGCAAAAAAATTTGCTAATTCTCCCTAAGGAATCGCAAATTACTACCAACTTCAAGTTGGTGGTAATTTGCGAATTTTTTGAAAAATGCCAATTTTTGCATTTTTTAAAGTGCCATGTGATGCACATACATGCCCTTAGGGCATGTATGTGCACCACATGTGCACCCATGCTTATTTCAGGGGAGCAACAGGGTGTCCTTTGGACACCCTTGCACCCTTGAAATTATTCTCAATTTGCGATTAGCAAATTGCGAATCGCAAATTGAGAATAATTTCACATTCATTCCTATGGGCCTCTTGGCTCATAGAAACGAATGGGAAATTATTCCTTAATTGCGATTAGCAATTTGCTAATCGCAATTAAGGAATTTTAAGAAATCGCTAAAAAATAGTGAATTTCTACATACATAGCATTTTGCAATTCTCAAATAGCGATTCCTTAAAAATCGCTATTTGAGAATCGCAAAAGTGTATCTTGATACATCTGGCCCCAGAAGATATTATACTCGGGCTTCTAGGATGAGTAGTCCGCCTGTATTAGAAGGCACTGACCCGTAATAATCTGCAGTGGTTGAGGTTTACATGGAGTTGAAGAGCGACGACCTTTTAGAGAGGGCTGGGAATGAAATCTATTTGAAAGGGTGACTTACGACTGACTATAGCATTTAATTTTGCTTCCTTTCACACACCAGTTTAGGTTCCTTCCAGGGGCGTAGCTTCGGGAGTGTGTTTTTAAGTTGTTACACGCCCCTAAAAAATTTATTCTGGAGTTAATAGTTGGGTAGTTTCAGTCGGGTATGATGAAGTGTATGTCGGATTTCTCCTGCGATTTGTACATGTCAATACTGACAAAAAACCACACACACCCACACCCCGACACATGTATCTGTTTTGAAGGCCTTAAAAAGTGTTGATTAGTTTGAAAAATTTGTTTTTAGTGCCCTCAGTCATCCACCCTCCTCTCTTTCCACTGCCTCTTAAGCCCCTCATGTCCTGCGTGACTGCTGGGAACCTGAAGCTCAAACACCACCCACCACCCATCCCAAAAATATCTCATTGACCAAGCTACGCCCCTGTTTACTTCCTTGCAGAATGTGGCCCATTACTCAGAAATTGTGTAAGGGTTTCCAGTGACACCAGGTGCTTTAATTCACAAATAACCCTGAGTGTTTTCAGGATTGTGAATAGAATTGTAGAAGAGTTTCACAAAGACTTCCATTTGTTGTTCTCATTTTGCCTCCAGTGGCAAGTTGGCCGGCAGCCAAGCACGTCCGAAATGCAGAGTAACCGGATGAACATGAATACGCCTATTTTAAGAATCGAATGAGCGCGGGCAGCTCCCACGTGATACAAAATACTCCTTCGCTCTGATTGGCGGGCCTATTGACAAGAGTGGCGGATGTGGCTGAAGTGCTACCAGGTTATGACCTGACTTGCCAGATGGCTGGGATAGATCTGTATATGTGACTTCACTCAGAGCAATAGGACTTTGTTTTTGGCCTTAAACAAATGCAGAAAGGATGTGGATGCAAGATATTTACAGATAGCACAACCATCATCTTTATTGTGCTGGAATCAAATCTGAGAAAAAAAGATGGAAAACCTTGACACATTTTACTGCAGGCAAAATTGATACTGAGCTGTGACTCGGTTCACACACACACTGTGCTTATATTACTAGAAGTGGACGTGCCAATAAATTAACAGAGAGCAGAGTCAAGGATCTGGCTACGCTTTATGAGCCATTGCACGAGCCGAGCCATGCAAATATATGGAATGCCAATCGTGCAAAAAACATAAAAAATATGGTTTCTTCAGAATAAAAACATGTCGAAGTTTTTCTCCTTCGTATATCAGATTGTATCGCTGCATGGAGAGATATTTATTAAGTGATAGTTTTTAAACATGCACTTAGAACCATTCATACCCCGCGAGGCCCTGGCAATGATGCCAGTAGTGAAATAAGAGGCAAGTCACTGTGCATCTTATCAGTGTGCCAGATTCATATTCTATGTGGTGCAAAATGTAAGTGGATTAAATCAAACACAAGGGGTTTTTGTACAGCATGAACCAGTAGCGTGTCCCCACTGGGAGACGTCCCCTAGTCACAGCTCATACTTCCTAGCTGGGCTATCCAATTAATGATACGTAATACCGTTGTTTACTTCACATTCATATTTAATGTTTCAATATTTTTAAGAATTTCTTCATTCTTCATATTTATTTATCCAGTCAATTGTTATTAGTTCTCCTTATTCAAATACATCCATAATCCAATGCATTTCGGCTAAAGTAAAGCCTTCATCAAGGATAAGGGTCTATAATTGAAAGAAAATTGATGCATGAGGAAACAGAATCTCGAATTCGACATGTTATGATATCATAGGAAAAGAAAGTGAAAAGGTGAGCAGGCCAACGCCCCCAGATTCAGATATTCGAAACAAGTTTTACATCTCAAAACAATAGAAGTCAAAAAATAAGATAAAGCCTAAACCACCCGTGTATATGAAGTACTAAAAGTCAAAACAGAATTACACTGTGCATATCCAGCATTTCTCGTAAACCTAGAGAATGAGCACTTAAGTCTAAATAAACTGACAACAGTATTGAAAAATAAGCGCCAACTAAAGAGTAACTTCTCATCAAAAAGGTAGACGATGACAACTCAGAAATCGTTCGAAATAAAAGTAGCCACATGTTGTTTTCATAGCTATACGAAGATTCAGCAATAAAACAAAATCAGCTTGTGTAATGAAACCGGAACAAAATGCTCGTGGTCTAACCCTTAGTAAACTTACTTGGAAACAAGAAAATGCGGCTCCGTGTTAGTTGCTCGCGTTTGAGGACAGCGGGCAATGGTGCCGGTTAACCGCATCGCTGCTGCGGCGATTTTTGCGCTGTGCGGCTTTTTTTTAAAAGCCGCGTTACATGACGAGCTCAGCTCGTCATCAGCACACGCCACCCGTGGGTGATGAGGAGCTGAGCTCGTCATCAGCATCGAAAGGGTTAAACTATCGATAGACAAAATAAACAAAGGACTACTTTACGTAAGGGAAAAGTAAGAGCCATATTGGAACAGCAATATGAGACTATATATTAATTTGATCACACAAAGGATACGCAGTGTTAAAAGTTAATGCAAATATCTAACCAGAAATGACAGCTTGCACTAGAAAAGTGCAAAATCATTTTTTTATGCAAAGACATTGTTTGCATGTACTATTCTAGTTCTTGGGTGAATTAAGAGTACTATTGTAGAAAAAAGTATGCAACTTTGCACAGCCATGGTACCTTTTATATAGGGAGAAAAAGAGGGGGTGCTTGTTGTTGGGGGGCCTATTATAACATGTCCACAAGTATGTTTGTATTCTTTTATTTTGTCTCAGTGCTGAATTTATCCTATTCTGTGAAGATGTTACTATTCCACGACAGTTCAGCAGAAATGTAAGGGGCATGAATGAGGTGGTGATGTGTTTATTTTTTCTGTGTTGACAAATTCAGGATGAAGCAGTTTCAGGATAACTTAAGCCAGGCACACCAGTTGCATATTACCATCAATAATTACAGAAAATGCAAAACAAGCAAGCATTGGCAATGCCAATAGGGCAGGCTTTAAAGGAATGTTTTATGATAATGTGAAGCACTGCAAGAAAATAGCATAGGAATGGATATGTATTTGTTTGGAAGCAAAGAAATGTAGAATAAGATTGGTGTAGGTTAAAAGGTCAGGTGACGGTTGCAACTTCAAATCAGACCTCAACATCCATGTACCCAGGCTGTAATGCAGCAATACAGCCTGAGTGGAGAACATGCAAAGTGTGTCTGACTGTTTAGCCGGCCCAGGACGACCAGCCAAACATTCATGCACACTTACAGAGCGCCCACCACTCCTCCCCCTGCTCTGTGAGCAGAGCAACCCCGTCCCACAAAGCTGCTGCAGCCGGAAAATAAAATGATTATAACATTGAGTTATTTTATTTGTCCTTTATTTACACTGCTGAAAAGCAGTGTGGCGATGCTCCTCTGGTTTAGCGGAGGAGCCGCCACAGAGTTTAAAACTGCACCCACATGCTCTGTAGTGGCAGGCCTGAGACCTGCTTGAAGGGCTACTCATATGGGTGGCACAATCCGTGCTGCAGGCCTACTAGTAGCATTTGATTTACAGTAAGCATGAGCGAATTTTGCGGATCTCGCGTTCGCGAATTTTGCGGATTTGCGGATTCGCAATCCGCAAAATCCGCGAATTCCCGCGAATTTGCGGATTTTTTTTTTTTTGTGTTCGCCCGTGTTTCTGCCAGTTCGCGAGGGTTTTGTACACTTTCGCAAATTGCGAACTTACCTGTCGGGTCGCAAGTTTCGCGAACTTGTTGTTTCTACGTGTCCAGCCTGTTTGGGACACTCTTCTTCATCACTGCCACTCTCTGTCACCACTGCCACTCTCTGACTACTCATGCCACCCTCTGGCCCACCCATGCCACCCTCTGTTTCATCACCACACCCTCTGGTTGTCCAGTGTACATTATTTTCGGCAAAGCAAAGCACACCTTCCCTGCCTCAAGTGACCTGAATTAATTTGGGGCTGATTCATGTGTCACAGAATATTTTTTTAGCTGGCACCTGCTTCCTTAGTGCGCCCTGATTAGTGATCTTTTGCACTTGCTAAGTGCTTTCATTGTTGCAAAATTAGTTACAACACCTGCCCTGCCCCAACTGACAATAATGAATTAGGGGCTGATTAATGGATTTTAACTTCCAGCCTGGCTCCTGCTTGTCTCCCTTAGCTGTAATTCAGGACCTTTGTGGCATATATGTAACTATTCTGAGGTTCAGAGCAGGGTCACATACTAGTTTCAACTGGCAACTGAACTCTGGAGGGGCCCCTCAGGAAGCACTCCAGGAAATGGCTACTAATGATGAGCCTGAACTTTTGAACCTGGTAAGTAGTTACTTTCAGTTTTGCTAAGATCATATTTCTGCAATTTTGCACTTATTCGCGGGGCGCGAACTCACGCGAACAGTGCGAGCAGTGCGAGCAAAATCCGCTGCTCGCGGATTTGCGGATTTTGCGGGAAATTCGCAAATCTCGCGGATTGCGGATTTCCCGAAAATCCGCAAAATCCGCGAGCGGAACGGATTTTCCGCCCACGCCTAATTTACAGGCCCTGTGCACATTTAGTGCACTATAAAAGGGACTTATTAGTAAATCAAATATGCCATGCATGGGAAACCAAATGCCATTAGATTTTAGACACAGAGCACATGCCCTTTAGCACTGGTCAGCAATGGTAAAGTGTCCAGATTCCTAAAACCGATACCAAAGGGGATGATGGATGGAGCGTTTGAGCAAATCAAACACTCACCCCCCAGTCAACTGATCAGGGTTTAATCCATCATCATTCTTTAGCTCACTTCACAACCCCAGTTCAGACATGGCCATATGCAAATCAGTCTGACCTTGTGCCTCTTGGAAACAGTCCAGCCCGAACTGCCAAGCCATGTCTTCACTGGACCAGATTCCTAAAACCAGCAAAAATGAAGTTCAGTCCACAGTAAAAAACAGGTCTGTAGCAAAAAAAACAGGGGAAACCATGACAATAGATGCCAGAAACACACCAGATGTGTAAAAAATGACGCAACTGCATTGGAGTAGTTAATGGATGTCCTGTCCAGGACAAGGGCACTAGGACCCTGGGACAGCGCAGGGGCGAGGGGACACCGGACACCACATCTTGTCAGGGGGCGGGGAGAGGAAACATTCTGAAGCTGGACCTCGAGGAAGGAGGTCGTGATACAGGCATGATGTAAGCCAACCAATAAAGAGAATACCTGTAATATCCACATCGTGTCCCTTGTGAGTTCCTGGGCGGTAGGACACGACATCTGGCGACGAAGGTGGGATGGACTGCATGCTGTGCCCATCGGAACATCGCGATTGAAACCAGGAGCCCACCCTGGATTGCGTCGTGGTCAAAAGGAAGAGGGAAGAGTGAAGCGCCATCCAGAAGAAAGCAGCGACGTGGGAGCCCACCCCGACCGCCGCGAACGAAGAAGAAACGAATCCGGTAAGCGCCAGCTTCAAGGAATAAAAGAAAAGCCAGCGCGAGCTCTCGCGAGAGTCTCGGCGGCCATATTGGGGCCAGACGCGAGGACCAATAGGGACGAAGAACAAGCGCGGCGGCCATTTTGAGGTCAGGCTGCATCGCGATTGGCCGCGAAGTCCCGCGAGAAGACGGCGGCCATCTTAGAATCAGGCTGTACAAGCCAATAGGAACAGAGAACCAGCGCAGCGGCCATCTTAAAGTCAGGCAAAGGGCGAAAAACATCAGAAAGTGCCGATCAAAGAGGAGAAAAGGCACAAAGAAGGACAAATAACGACAACAAGTGGGCATAAATACATAAATACATGTACATAAGAGAAACACCAGAAGAAAAGGGGAAAATAAAAGGACAAAAGAAAGAAAAGAAAGGAAATTAAGAAAAAGGCACAAACAAGCATATGCAAAGGCAAAAAGAGGCAAATTAAGAAAATAAGGGTTGAACAAGCAGCAATAGAGCAAAGAACAGAAAAGAAGGTGACAGCACAACAAACAGGTGCAAATAAAGAAGATACAAGAGAACAAAGCACAGACAAAGAAGAAAATAAAGAAAGAACAAAGGGTGACAGGGACGAATAAGAGAATAGAACTAAAGGAATTGAGCGCTAATAAAGAACAAGCAAAGACAAAAACAGTAAATAAGAAAAAAGACAACAAATAAAAAGAAAGAAAGGAAAATAAAGACACATAGGAGAAAATAAAGAAGAGTGCCGAGTTGAGCACCAGGAAAAGAAACAAGCACAGGAGATAAAGAAAAGAGGACAAAAGAAAGAAGATAACAGAAGAAATAACAAAAGAGTGCCAGGAAGAGCACAGAGAATAGAAGAGTGCCGGAAGAGCACGGAGAATAGAAGAGTAGAAAAGAGGACAAAAGAAAAAGATAACAGAAGAAATAACAAAAGAGTGCCAGGAAGAGCACAGAGAATAGAAGAGTGCCGGAAGAGCACGGAGAATAGAAGAGTAGAAAAGAGGACAAAAGAAAAAGATAACAGAAGAAATAACAAAAGAGTGCCAGAAAGAGCACCTAGAAAAGAGAAATAAAGAAAAGGAGAAGACAAAGAAATAAAACAAAGAGACAAAGAAATAATACAAGTGCATACCAGAAAAAAAAAGAGAATATAAGGAAAAAGGACTAAGAAACCCCAGAAGAGGCCAAATAAAGAAAAACAAAGGAAAAAAAGGGACAAAAGTTCACAAAGAGAAAAGGAGAATATAAGAAAAAAGGACTAAGAAAGCCCAGAAGAGGCGAAATAAAGTAAAACAAAGGAAGAAAATAAGTGCCAAAAAGAGCAAAAGGACAAAATAAATGACAGAAAGCACGAAGAGTCAGTGAACAAGTGCTAGAAATAGAAAAGAAGAACAGGTGGGGCCCCACAAAGCGAGGCTCGTGCTCGACAGCGGCGCCACGAACATCTCAAGAGAACATCAGAAACAAATAAGAGGACTAGGAAAGCTGAAAGGGAGAAAATCACTAATGAGTCAAGAAATCATCGAGCCGGCAGACGGACCGACAGCCTGGGTAACACCAATGGTAGATCACCTGCAGTACAAAGCAGAAAAAGAATCACCAAGATCACCAGCAGTGACGGACCACCAATCGCTAAGAAAGATTTATGGCAACCGAAAAGCAAATATACCACCAAGGACAGAAAGGTGGGGAAGAAGGCTGATGGACTACGAAGTGAAAATAATTAACAAGCATGAAAGAGAACAAAATCTAGCAGACTAAGTGTCCAGACATCCACGGCCATACAAAAAAAGATGCAAGAATAAGGGCAGAAGATCACCTAAACTACATCCTAAAGAACAACGCACCGATATCAGCAACAACGTCAGAGCTAGAACAAGAGACAAAGAAAGACACCACCATGGAAGAGGCATGGATAGTAACACCCGACAGCTGAACAAGACGAGACGGCCACCAGTGGAAGACAAAATAAGTGCAGACCGAAGAGACCTACCAATAAAAGAAAGGAGAAATCGCGATGGTCAAAGAAAGACAAGCGAGGAAATGTGGCAACGAGATCCCGGAGGCAAATTGAAGATGACAAAAGCAAAAGAACGGATGGCAAAGGCGGCAGCTTGGCCAGTGTCACGTCACAGGGCACCTGTCATATGTCAGCAAGGCAGAAGCAAGAGAAGCGGAAAGGTCAAAGCAAGAACTGTAGAAAGACACACAAAAGGAAGAAGCTCAAGCGGACATCAGAAAACAGCGATCAAGAAGGAAACAAATGGAACAAAAGAGACTAATTGAGGAGGTGTAAATGAAGAGGGCTATGGGCCATCGAGCAACATCTCTATCTGTCTCTCTCTCTCTATCTCCCTCTCTATCTCTCTCTCTATCTCTATCTTTATCTCTATCTCTATCTCTATCTCTATCTCTATCTCTCTCTTTCCTCTTTCAAAAAGAAAAATGTTTGTTTTGCAACAAGGGGGGAGATGTCCTGTCCAGGACAAGGGCACTAGGACCCTGGGACAGCGCAGGGGCGAGGGGACACCGGACACCACATCCGGTCAAGGGGCCGGGAGAAGAAACATTCTGAAGCTGCACCTCGAGGAAGGAGGTCGTGATACAGGCATGATGTAAGCCAACCAATAAAGAGAATACCTGTAATATCCACATCGTGTCCCGTGTGAGTTCCTGGGCGGTAGGACACGACATCGATGGCCTCTCTGTTAAAAAAAATAAATCACAATTCTTGACGGAAATGGGCCACAGTAAGACAAACAAGCTCATGAATCCGCTTATGTTTACAGGAGAACAAGCTCTGCAGGTGCTTCCTGGTCATGCCATCAGCGTGCCATGGGAGCCGGTCGCGAGACTGCAGGCTCCCTTTTACCGTGTGTGCTTATGCGCTGGAAATAGAGGTGCTGGGGATGCTGCATCTTTTTCACAGAGAGGGGAGGAGGAGAATGGTTTCGAACAGAAGCAGTTAACCCTGAGGAAGGGCTGGAAGTGCCCGAAATGCATTGGTTCAATAAAACACTGCTTCTGATGGATCTTGGCGTTAGTACTTGTTCTTGGAATAAGGTCCGGATGGACAAACTTGAACATGAGAAAACTGAGGAAATTGGCATGTTGTCTGACGTGTGGAACAATATAAAAAACTTAAGGAAAATTAATATGAAAAAGTGAAAAATGAAAAAATGAGGATCCGAACGTGTATGTAGTTTAAATTGTGCGTTAGCACTTAGCAGTGCCGTTGGTTCTGGGGCGACAACTCGCCTCACATTCAGTGATGCTGCAGCACCCCCAGAAATAATTATTCTGGAGTTCAGAAGGTTAATGAGTAATGAAGATTCATTTAATTTTTCTAGGACCTGCCAACAGAGGTAACAGAAAGCTAGAAAACATTTTTTAATTGTCTCTACTCAGTGAGGACTGACAAATACGTTTACATTTTTTTTATGCAGCACAGGTATGTGGAGTTAACAGTAGTAAACATAAACTTTACTATATATACTTACCTTCATGATAATGTGGTAGTCTGTATTCTGTATTTAATATGTTTGTAGCATATCGATGTCAAATAGTAAGCATGAGAGAAAGAGAACTCAGCGAGAGACATAAGCAAGTATATCATTCGGATTGATGGTTTTTCTGAACCCCTTCGCTCTTGTTGCCTTTGGTCTGAAGGAATGTGCAGGTCCAGGGTAAGGCTATTCCAGACACTGCTGTACACTTGTTCACTCTTTACTGAGAGACCCCGTGGTCCACGGTATCGGCAGCAACTCCTCTGCTGTGGCAGAGGAACGTCCCCCACCTGACAGCAACAGAAAAAGTGAAAAATAAAACGATTATAAACTCTTGTTTCTTATCGTTCTATTTTTCTCTCAGAGCCAAGGCTTGGGGCGGGACCAGGGTGGTGACAGGCTGGAGGGGGAGTGTTGGGCACTGCCTTCACTGCGCAGGTGGGTTTGGCCGGCTGTCTGAGGCCGGCCAAACCTATATGCACAGTGAGGCGCTCCTCAACCCCAGCTGCTCTGCTGGGTTAGAGAGAGCAGGCACAGGCTCCCAGTCTGTGTGGGAGCGTAAATCATCCGCACTCCAACCAATCCTTTCACTGCTTTCAGCAGCATGAATGTAGCGTCAGGATTGGCCGCATTGCACTCTGGGAGCCTGAAGAAGCGAGGAGAGCGATATGGTGAGCTGGTAATTGTGTGTTTTTTTTGTACCCCTTCATCCCCGTTCCCCACCTCCTCCCGCCCCACCACTCTGTCAACTTGCCGGCTGCTACTGGGTTTCAGAGGTGGCAGAGAGTTTGAGGAGTATCAAGACAACATGCTTCCACTCGTGCTCTTCTTGGACTGCTACTCCTTGACTTCTGTTCCTCTACTTCTTCCTCATAGTCTCTGCTTCTTACTCTCCTCTTCCACCTCTTTTCCTCTCTACATCCACTGCTCGGCTTCTACTTCCGCTACTCAACCCCACTCTCCTCCAGCACTCGACTTCTGCCGATCTAACTCAAAACCTTCACACTACTGCAGCTATCTGTCCTTCCACCTCTGAGCCTCAACATGTCCACCGTCACATAATCTCTCTCTCCTTATCCCCCTCTCTCTCTGCCTCCTCTTCTCTTTGGACCCCACCTTCCCTGCCCAGTCAGGAGAACTAGAAGATACTCTTTACTGAGGAAAGCAGTCATCTCACGGTCAGGGGTCACAGGAAGTGAACCAAGGACAAAGCTGTCCCAGTACTTGAGATTGAAGAGCAAAAACCCCAGATCAGTGTGCATGTATGCTGTGTGTGAAATGCATAGGTCTGTGCAGCATGAGGGTAGTGTGTGCATCTGGTGTCAATGGATGGATGTGTGGAAGTGTTGCACCACAGCCTCCTGTACTGTGCTTATGCTGTGTGTGGGGGAGTCGTTCCCTGCCGCAGCTTTGTTGTGTGGGTGAAGCTTGCACTTCCACCCCAGCGGCCTTCCCTGGAGGTGAGACAGGCCCCAGCAGGATTCTGCAGGCTCCCGCCAGCTTTGGATTCCAGGGATGGCACAAGATGGAGCAAGGGTGTGTATACAAGCCTGGGCCCTGCCGATGTGATGCCACTGTCTGCAGGATGGCCCCAGCACCCATCGCCTGTGGGGTAAGGTCCCCGCTTGTTCAAAGTGCAGGCGTTTAGGGCGCATAGAGTCCACCATCCCTCTCCTAAGGGGAGGGAAGAGTGTGTGTGACACAAGGTAGTGTTCACTAACTCACCCCGGGTACACCGGGAGGTTTGCACAGTGGACCAGAGAGCTTTATAAAAAGAAAAAGAACTAGGGAAATGGTGAATACATCCCCTCCAGAGTGTTGTTTCTCCAGGTTTCCGTTGGTGTCTAATGCAACAGACCAATGTTATTTAATTGTTAGTTAGACACCATAGGAAACCCGAAGAAACAACACTCTGGAGGGATGATTGACCCATCCCTGCTGTGCATGACGCTGTAAACATGATTTGACAATACTCAATCCGCGCACAGTGGGTCCATTTAATACCCCTTCTTGTCTTGGTGAGTAGATCTTTCAAAGATGTTTGGAACCCCTGTGGCGACGCGGAGTTCTGAGTGAAGTGGTAGAGCCCAGAAAGCCCAGCGAGCTGAAAGCAGACCTGTAGTATTTTATCCCTGGAGCACTCCTGGAGCTTGCACTAGTGCTTAGTGTGATTTCAGTCACGAGTCACCCATCTCTACACCTTTACCGTGAGCCCAACCCTTGCCCTATGGCTGTACATAGATTGCCCTGTGCCAGTTTATTTGTGTTCATTCCACTGTGCACATATCTCTGTTTCCTGTGTTGTAAATAAACCTTTAGCTTTAATTTTTAAACCATGCAGATGCGGCCCGTGCCAGTTGTGTTCTTTGTGATAAGTAGCATCCAGTGTTACTGTGAGTGTGTGACTGCTGTTGGGTCATTTCACACGCTGCAGCTGTGTGTGTGTGTGTGTGTGTGTAAGATGGAATCCTACTTTGACTGCCCATGCTATCTCATTTGCAGATGTGCAAAGGAAGCTTGCACTAGTTCTACACATGCTGCAGCTGTTGTGTGTGTGAGAGAGAGATGGAATGCTACTTTGGCTGCCCATGCTATCTAATTTGCAGATGTGCAAAGGAAGCTTGCACTAGTTCTACACATGCTGCAGCTGTTGTGTGTGTGTGTGTGTGTGTAAAATGGAATCCTACATTGGCTACCCAGGCGATCTGATTTGCAGATGTGTGAGGGAAGCTTGCACTAGTTCTACACATGCTGCAGGTGTGATGGAATCCTACTTTGGCTGCCCTGGCTATCTGATTTGCAGATGTGCGAGGGAAGGTTGCACTAGTTCTACACATGCTGCAGCTGGTGTGTGTGTGTGTGAGAGAGATATGGAATGCTACTTTGGCTGCCCATGCTATCTAATTTGCAGATGTGCAAAGGAAGCTTGCACTAGTTCTACACATGCTGCAGCTGTTGTGTGTGTGTGAAATGGAATCCTACTTTGACTGCCCATTCTATCTCATTTGTAGATGTGCGAGGGAAGCTTGCACTAGTTCTACACTTTCTGCTTTTGTATGTGTGAAATGGAATCCTACTTTGTTTATCCATGCCACCTAATTTGCAGATGTGCGAGGGAAGCTTGCACTAGTTCTACACATGCTGCAGCTGTTGTGTGTGTGTGTGTGAAATGGAATCCTACTTTGGCTGCCCTGGCTATCTGATTTGCAGATGTGCGAGGGAAGATTGCACTAGTTCTACACATGCTGTTGTGTGTGTGAGATGGAATCCTACTTTGGCTGCCCATGCTATCTAATTTGCAGATGTGAGGGAAGCTTGTACTAGTTCTACAAATGCTGCACCTGTTGTGTGTGTGTGTGAGAAATGGAATCCTACTTTGGCTGCCCAGGCGATCTGATTTGCAGATGTGTGAGGGAAGCTTGCACTAGTTCTACACATGCTGTTGTGTTTGTGAGATGGAATCCTACTTTGGCTACCCATGCTATCTGCTTTGCAGATGTGCGAGAGAAGCTTGCAATAGTTCTACAAATGCTGTAGCTGTTGTGTGGGAGATGAAATCCTACTTTGGCTGCCCATGCTATCCGATTTGAAGATGTTTGAGGGAAGCTTGCACTAGTTCTACACATGCTGCTGTTGTATGGGTGAAATTGAATCCTAATTTGGCTGCCCAGTCTTATTTTGTAGATGTGTGAGGGAAGATTGCACTAGTTCTACACATGCTGCAGCTGTTGTGTGTGTGTGTGTGTGTGTAATGGAATCCTACTTTGGTTGTCCTGGCTATCCGGTTTCCAGATGTGTGAGGGAAGCTTGCACTAGTTCTACACATGCTGCAGTTGTGTGTATGTGAGATGGAACCCACTTTGGCTGCCCAGGCAATCTGATTTGTAGATGTGTGAGGGAAGCTTGCACTCGTTCTACGCATGCTGCAGTTGGTTGTGTGGGTGTGAGATGGAACCCTATTTTGGCTTCCCAGGCTATCGGATTTTCAGATGTGTGAGGGAAGCTTGCACTAGTTGTATGCATGCTGCAGGTGTGATGGAATCCTACTTTGGCTGCCCAGGCTATCTGTTTTGCAGATGTGTGAGGGAAGCTTGCACTAGTTCTACACATGCTACAGTTATATATGTGTGAGATGGAATCCTTCTTAGGCTGTCCAGTCTATTTGATGTGTAAATGTGTGAGGGAAGCTTCCGTTGCTACTGGCGGTGCTCTTGTGTCTCAGGAAATATACACTTCTGCTGTCTGTACGGTGGCAGGCCTGTTATCAAACATTGTAGTTTCCTAAAATGTTCTCTTACCTTTCTTTATACACAATTCCTGCAATGACGAACTACAATTTAAAGCAATAAACACGTTTTGTGATATTTGTGCAAAGTCGCTCACTGTAAATATGCAAGACTTGACATGGCCCTCTCTGCATTTTAAAGCATGGAGATCATTTATCTGGTTGTTGTCTTTAGAAGGCATGATGGAGCCGGATTCTTATCTAGTTTTTTTTTACCTCTATCTTACCAATCTTTAGACTCCTCGGTCGACTGAATCTTTGTTGTCTGCTCAGAAATATAAGGGGAAAAAACCCAATTCATTTATAATCTTGTATAAGACCAATTTAAGGACCACTGACTCCGAAATAAAGTTTTGAAGATTTATTACAAAGTCAGAAACAATTGAACAAACAAGCACCTCAGCAAGAGGTTAAGAAAATAAACCAGCACTAATACAAACATGATCCTACGAAGAAGTCTCAGACGACTAAAGATTATAATCAAATTAATCTCCGAAAGCATCAGGCAAACTATTACGGTCCTTTCTTGAAGAGTAGAACGCATTGACCTAAAGAAAGAAAAGGAAGATTAATCTATCCCTACTCTATCTCTAAAGTGGCATCCCTACCTAGGATCATCCCCAGGCAAGAGAAAAAGGTGTCCGCAGTAAAGACTTTCTCAGATGTGCACTCACTTTGCATAGGTAAGTAGCCAAAGCTACAGAGCTCGTTCTAAGATGCTCCTTCTAGCTTCCCCTCTAGTCCTCTTCTGCTCCACCCTTCGGGGTACTGTCCCTAATACTAAATCCCAAAAACAGTAGACACGCCCTAAGCACATTCCCCTAGGCAGGCCTTTCCACTGGAAGTTTCCATCGAAACTATGACTTCATCCAAGAACCGTTGGGTCGACCTTGGGTTCCAGACACCGTCTTTGCTTAAAGTATCGTATCTGCATTCCAGTATCCTCCTTAGTGTCTGGCCCAACCATCCTAGCTCCTAAAGCAAAAGGGTTATTCTGCGTAACGAGACATGTGTCCTTGCAACTGGAAACTTGTAAACATCGCAACATTGCACGCATACAGATTCTACTGTTCTTTTTTTTCATTGAAGAAAAGAAGCCTATCCAAGGAAAATACATTTCAGGCCTACTAATTCAGCTAACTTAAGAAATCACAAACAGGCCTCTTCTTATACTTATATGCAATCAGGCCTTTACACATTTAAACATTACATTTGATCATCTAATGCATTACAATTTCTTACATGTTAAGCAACCTGCTCGTGCAAACTTTAATATGGTGCACGTTTAATCCTAATGCATCACTCTATACATGAACTAATACATTTTGCATGACCCAAGGCACGTTCTCGATAATACACTACATTAGTCCTTAAATGACATGATTACATTTCTTAGCACTTTTAATATATGCGATAATTTCTAATAGTCAGTTAATACAGTCCTCTAAATATGCGGATGCTGACTACCCATGATTATGATGTACCCCTACAATTTTCAAAATAACATGGCCCTCTATCAGTTATGAAAGCTGGGCAAGAGACGGCCCAACATGAGACTGACCGTTGCCCATCCCAGTCCTGCTGGCCTTTATGAGCACCTCACCTTTTGTCACGTTACTTCCCACTTGCGGTGATATCCACATCCCTTCAGGTCTGCATGCGGAGGACCATCCAACCCCCTCATCTTGGCCTTGTTGGACCGGCGCTGGGACCGCCAGCCAGCAGTGGGCTTCACCCTTGGCTACTCAGGACTTGGTCCTTTGCCTGGTGGCAAGCTGACACCGGAATTATTCTTTTCCATGATAAGGTCCTTTTAAAGGCGCTTCTTTGAGAAGCATCTATGGCTAATCGTGGGTGAAAGGTCGCATGCGTTTGGCTGATGTAAAGATCTAAGGACACCCAGAATCCTTGATCCATATGTTCTGTCCAGACCGAAGACTGCCTTGTACCCTGCAGTGACTTTTTCCCTTGGCCTCTAATCCTATTGGTCTTAAATTCACAACATGTTGTTGAAAATATAAAGTGAGAAAGATGCGGGAGCGCCCTGAATAAAGGATTGCACCCCAAACCTATTTGAACTGTCCAGTGCTGAATTGTGGCGTGAATGCATCATCCAAACCAAGTCATTTTACCGCTCACTCCGTTTCGTGAACATCACATTTCTGTATAGATGTTCGCAGCCAACTCTCGTCAGAAAGTAGCGCATCAGAGCACCAATCAATAATCATTTTGCTGAGTTCTGAGATCGCAGCATCTCGTGACGCTTGCAGGAGCCCTTCTGGGTCCAGGAGCACTACTTTCACCCCCACTCACTTGCCCAGTGACATTAGATCACTCCTCACACCATATATGTACATAGACGCTAACCTCACCTGTCTGCCAGGCCTTGCTTGTGGCTTGAGGACAGTCTGTCTGTTTCTGGCTCTGTTCCATCTTTTTCTGTGCAGTTTAAAGTTCATTTAAAGACGTCACTGTTTCAACAAACCTCTGAGCTGTCAGTATTCATGCATTTGACAGTAATTGTTTGAGGTGTGGTACACTGTGCAGTGACAAAAAACGATGAGGTTCTCTAAGCAATCTCAGATTACTGAGTCTGTGTTTGTTTTATCTGCTAATGCGAATTCGAGGTGGAGGCTTGTTTGGGGTGGGTCGTGTTTTAATATGTAGGATGATGCCGTCGCATAGCCACTGAAGTTGACTCAGGGTTAGGTTTCTTGGCTCTGATGGTTCACAGAGAACAAATGAATCTAATTCGTAACTCCACATTATTCTCTAATACTCCACCCCTCCCCCACAGCAGTAACGCCCTGTGCTATCCTTGTCTTGGTGTCTGGAAGTGTCTTGTATGTATAAAGTTATTATAGGCGGGTGTTTTTTTTCACCCAATGACTGGGTGGGTTACTGGCTAAAGAACAGGCTGCAGAACATAAATACCAGATCTGTTATTAATGTAACTTGCCCTACCTGACCAGTAGGTTAATAACTGCACCTATAATTCCAAGCCCTTGTTTGTTGGTTACAATTTAGTCACTTAAAATGATCTTGCTCATGTAAAAGTGTACCTACCGATCAAGGTCACACACACACACACCCGTCAGACACATTCAACCTAATGGTTCTGCAACAACGAAGCCATCAGTGGCACCACATTGTCCTCCACGGCAGTAGTAGCCTTCACCCAACTCCATTTCTGAAAGTAATGTCACTGCTACCCGACACATCTATATGGGAGCCTCTTCCCCAAAAAATCCTCCAGAAAGCTTACTTCAATGTAGACAAAACCAGAAGTAACTCAGAAACTCGCCTTTCCACTGGAAACCTGTGCTTGCTTTTTCTCTCCACTAAAAGCAGTTATATTGGTTGAGCCCTCATTTGCACCTTGAACGAGCACACAAAATAAATCCACCTTAAATAAGGCAACAAAAGCATCTTATCTACCAGAAGCTTTTTAAAAAGTAAAGGATCGACTGTTAAAGAGACAATGACAGTCCCTACTGGGGGAATTAATCCAGGTTTCCGACTTTATTTCATTGGTCACTAGACTGCCAATATATCCATAAAACAAACACAACAATTACATACCCATTGCCTGGTACACTAAGTGCTGCATGGTCTAATCCGGCAATATCTCTCCGAAGTCTTTCTCCTTAACCACTAGAAGCCTGAGGACCTTCTTTTCAATCCGGTGCCATCAATCTGAGGGGAGGTTTCTCCACACACACCGGCCTTAGCTATCAAGCAAACTTCATACACATTTAATACTGGAGACGTTTCTCCTAAAGTTCTGTGAAGGCCGGCACTATCCTCTTATTCCATCTGGCAGCGGCCAATGAGCTCCTGTTGCCTGACTGTCCTGTAGGTTTTGCCTTACTTCTATTATTCACTTCAGACCAGTCACATACCTAGGATTGATCTCACCAATCAGCCTTCCTGATTGGGACTTTGCCAAAGATTTTAATTCATATTCACTTGGGCTGCTTGGGGTAACACAGCCCCCTAATAACCGCACATTGTCTACTGGCTCCCCACGGTTTACTTCTATGCATCCACTTTTGAATCCCCTTCGGAACACCGAGGCAGATCCAGTTAAGAAGCATGCTTTACCCAAATATAGGTAAATGAAGAATTTGATAAAAACAGGAGAGTCTACAAAATAATCGATTTTCTCTCCTCCATCACTAACCCTTGCCCATCAACCACCATCTTTTCGAAGGTCAACAGTGTCGGAGAATAAACTACTAAGAACATTTGCAATCAGTCAAAATCCGAAAAGATCAGCCCTGTCCATTTAACCAATGATCGATCAGTTTCAGAAAATCAGGATAACCCCCTCCCCGGGTATTAGGAACACTATGAAATTTTGCCAAACTAAATAATCTACCTCTTTACTGATGACACAAACATTGCTAATTTACCGTTTTACTTTTAATAATCCATTGATGGGTAAAATTGTTTTAAAAAGACTCTTTCTCAATGTCTTCACATATACAAAGCAGGGAGCACCCGCACCAGAGCACCATTAATGAGTCCTAAGTGGCTGGGTCCTCCCGCTCTAGGAAACACCTCAACCAAAGAAAAGAAAAAAGGACACACTTGTGGCAGTGCACGCAGGTGCATTTTTCCCCATACACTTTACACCAGGAACACCTTCATCTATACTACTATTATAAAGAGAGAACTTGCACCTTTTGGCAAGGTAAACTCGAAAAGTACACCACCAATCCGAACAACAAAGACATCATTGAAAACCGCAGGGCAAGCAGAAGGACATAGGCTATTTAAAAATTAAAAATATACATTGTTTTAAAAATGTTTAAATAAATAAAAGTAGTCCCTTGCAACTAGCGCCGGCCGCGACGTCTGCGTCATGACATCGGGAGCGCGGGGAGGAGTGGAGTGGAAGCAACAGGAAGAGCGGCGCTGGAGAATGCAGGAGAAAGCAAGTTAACTTATGTTTTCTCGAAGTCGTAATTACTAGGCCAGCTGCGGGACTTTGTGAACCATTAGTTTATTTGTTTATTGGTTTCATTCACATGGCGCGTCCATGCTTTGCACGAGACCTGGTGCAGCCCACTTCATGAAGACGGGGACAGACGTTATTTCACGCGAATATCTTCAACATTCTCAGCAGCTGCCCGCGCTGTCATAACACCCGGCCCACCTCCGGAAAGCCATACTGTGTGCCCTTCACCAAGCGTATAATAACGTGCAGGAAGCTGTGCGTTCTCCCCCTTTGGATTCGCAGCCAGCGCTGTGCTGGGCTGGGCACGCAGAGGCAAACGTGAGCCATTGTTAAGTTTCTTTGCCATTCCTTCTTTTAAAATATAAAATAAACATTACACCTGAGTTTTTCGAGTGGAGAAGTGACAGTGGCGCTGACTTATATGCTTTTTAGTTACAAAAGGTGTTGGGAGCAGTTGTTGTTTACATTACAGAATTGCATTTATTTATTGGCATGACACATTTTTTCATAACGTGCAGGAAGCCGTGCGTTATCCCCCTTTGGATTCGGAGCCAGCGCTGTGCTGGGCTGGGCACGCAGAGGCAAACGTGAGCCATTGTTAAGTTTCTTTGCCATTCCTTCTTTTAAAATATAAAATAAACATTACACCTGAGTTTTTCGAGTGGAGAAGTGACAGTGGCGCTGACTTATGGTTTATATGCTTTTTAGTTACAAAAGGTGTTGGGAGCAGTTGTTGTTTACATTACAGAATTGCATTTATTCATTGGCATGACACATTTTTTCAGAAAATCACGCACAAGCAATGTTGCACCTTAACTGGATTCAACAGATGTGCAATTTGTTTAAAAAACAACATTTTTTTCAATCTATGCAAATATAAAATATGCTTTAAGAGGCTGAAAAAAGATACTGCATAAAATGTATCACTTTGCAGTAAATATTTAAGTGTGAAGAGCAACATTTTGTTCACTTGATGGTAAAGTGATAGATCGCACCAACTTGAATAAGCACACCATAGCGTCAATTTCACACCTAGTGGGCGTGACCTGAGCTCAGAAACGGATGTCTCTTCAGAGGACACCCATCCACATGACTGTATAAGTGACTGTATAGTAAGGGACAACCTATGTGATGTGGCATTCAGAAAACACTTTCAATGTGAAGACGTCCTGGCAAAGACATCCATCAAGCCAGGCAGCGACCATAGTCTCTTTAATGCATGCAATCATTTAGGGTTAGGGGGGGCATAGTTCAAATCGCCTTTTCTGTTACCCTTGGCTTTACCTGCTTACCTGCACTAACCGGCATTGACACAGATCATATGTTTAAGCTCTTCATCACTCATTGGCATATAATTTCCTTTTTTTGCATCCCAAACTCTCTCCGGTTACAAAAGCGTACAAAGTGGAGCGGGTAGCAAAGTGACGTGGGCAGGTACCAAACGGGCCATTACTGGAGGAAAAAGTGACGTGGGCAGGGACGTGGGCAGGTTACAAAAGCATACAAAGTAAACATAGACTGGGCATTACAGGAGGAAAAAGTGATGTGGCCAGTGACGTGGGCAGGTTACAAAAGCGTACAAAGTAAACATAGACGGGAATTACAGGAGGAAAAAGTGACGTGGGCAGTGACGTGGGCAGGTACCAAACAGGCCATTACAGGAGGAAAAAGTGACGTGGGCAGGTTACAAAAGCGTACAAAGTTAACATAGAGCCATAATACTGCCCAACGTCAGGGCGGGCGGGGGCCCTAAGCCATGATTGCTCCCGGACAACGTCAGGACGGGCTGCTAGTATAAGTATAAAAACATGTTCTCTTGTCCATACCTTATTTGACCTCTCTGCTCCAAGAAACTCCAGCCCAGAGCACCAACAAGTGGTTTGACCTGCCTTTGTCTGCCTTGACCTCTACCGACCTCTCCTCTAAGGAACACTTCCCATACTTCACCAAGAGGTCTCATCTCCCCTTGTCTTCGTAGACCAGAAATGAGGAATTACCTGCTTCCACGTGTCTGCCCTATGCATGATGCATTGATGGAAATGATAACTCCAAAACCAGATTGACGAACTGCTTGACTGAGTTAGCAACTTGGATGCAGGACCACTGTCTTAGACTAAATGCCGACAAATCCGAAATCTTACTGTTCGGCAGAGGTACACAGGCCTGGGACAACAGCTGGTGGCCAAGGGACTTGGGTTTGCCTCCCAATCCCACTGCTAAAGCAAAAAACTTAGGTATAACACTGGATAGGGATTTATCCATGAAATCCCATGTTTCTGTAACTTGTGGAAGGAGCTTTGGACTTTTGAAGTTGCTTAGACGTGTCTTCCCCTGGGTGCCAACGGATTGCAGGAAAACCTTAGTCCAGGCACTACTGATGAGTAGGCTGGACTACGGTAACTCTTTGTTTGTAGGAATGGCGGATTATCTCTTTTCTGACCGCCTCGACCTGCTTGAGAACGGTCGCTCCCTCCTGCCCTCGCTGACCCAGAGCTGCCTGGTATCGTTATCTCTGCGCTGCTCAGCCTTTTAACGCTGCTCTCCTCTCTCCACACTCACCTTACATAGCGCTGCTGCCCTCGCCTAGCGCTCGAACGTGCCTGCCTGATTGTGCGCTACCTTTGATGCAAATTGTAATCTTGTGAAAGCCTTGTGCCTGAAAGCTGCATTTGGTAACTGTTGGGATCGTGTTGATTCTATTACGCTCCAAGTCTCTCAATACTCGATCTGCTTGTTGTTATTTCCGCCGCCATTTGCTGTGTTGTTATTGTTGCCCTAAGACCGCCCCCTCCACCACGCAACCGCCTCCCATCGGATCCTCCCTCCCACTTTGCATTTAGGCTTTCCCCTGCTCGCCATAGCGCTGTGACCGCCTCGACCTGCTTGAGAACGGTCGCTCCCTCCTGCCCTCGCTGACCCAGAGCTGCCTGGTATCGTTATCTCTGCGCTGCTCAGCCTTTTAACGCTGCTCTCCTCTCTCCACACTCACCTTACATAGCGCTGCTGCCCTCGCCTAGCGCTCGAACGTGCCTGCCTGATTGTGCGCTACCTTTGATGCAAATTGTAATCTTGTGAAAGCCTTGTGCCTGAAAGCTGCATTTGGTAACTGTTGGGATCGTGCTGATTCTATTACGCTCCAAGTCTCTCAATACTCGATCTGCTTGTTGTTATTTCCGCCGCCATTTGCTGTGTTGTTATTGTTGCCCTAAGACCGCCCCCTCCACCACGCAACCGCCTCCCATCGGATCCTCCCTCCCACTTTGCATTTAGGCTTTCCCCTGCTCGCCATAGCGCTGTGACCGCCTCGACCTGCTTGAGAACGGTCGCTCCCTCCTGCCCTCGCTGACCCAGAGCTGCCTGGTATCGTTATCTCTGCGCTGCTCAGCCTTTTAACGCTGCTCTCCTCTCTCCACACTCACCTTACATAGCGCTGCTGCCCTCGCCTAGCGCTCGAACGTGCCTGCCTGATTGTGCGCTACCTTTGATGCAAATTGTAATCTTGTGAAAGCCTTGTGCCTGAAAGCTGCATTTGGTAACTGTTGGGATCGTGCTGATTCTATTACGCTCCAAGTCTCTCAATACTCGATCTGCTTGTTGTTATTTCCGCCGCCATTTGCTGTGTTGTTATTGTTGCCCTAAGACCGCCCCCTCCACCACGCAACCGCCTCCCATCGGATCCTCCCTCGCCCCTCCCCTTCCCACTATCCATATATGACAGTTCTTCCCGCGCGCAGCGTCCACGCGCAGCGACCGCGCCCAATCCGTGCCGAAGGTGCGCCAAAGGTAAGCCCGTCTACGCCCGTCCGCGCCTGGACCGCGCCCAGCGCCAGACCCCCTGCCCCTCGCGCTGCCCAGCCCCCCCGCGTCACCTACGATGCCGCCACCCTCCTAGCCCTCAACCCCGGTCGCGCCCCCACCTGCGTCCAAGCCGCTCCTGGACACACCCATGGACCTTTCTCCTGCTACTCCTGCAAATTCACCGGCACCTACAACATATCCGCTACGACCACAACACAGATTCCCGACCCCAACCACCTACAATGCATCCTTCTCAACACCCGCTCGGTCCATAGGCACGCCATTGACCTTTGGATCCTACTAGACACCATCTCTCCTGACGTCGCCTTCCTAACGGAAACATGGATGAACGCATCCTCCGCCCCTGACATCGCCATCGCTATCCCTGATGACTATAAGATCACACGCAAAGACCGCACCGACCATACAGGAGGCGGAATCGCTATCGTCCATAAGAAATCAATCCGCATCTCAACCAGCTCGGACGCCAACCTCGCCAACTCCGAACACCTTCACTTCCAGATCCACATCGACCCCAAAACCACACTCAGAGGCACCCTCCTCTACAGACCACCAGGACCCCGCGCAAAATTCAGTGAAGACATCACGGACTTCATCACCCCACACGCGCTCCCCTCCAAAGACTACATCCTTCTGGGAGACCTCAACTTCCACCTTGAAAAGATCAACGACCGCAACACCGCCACCCTCTTGGACAACCTAGCCAACCTCGGACTTAAACAACTGGTCACTTCCCCCACCCACATCGCAGGCCACACACTCGACCCCATCTTCACCTCCAGCAATCATGTCTCCTTCAGCCACACTACGGATCTCCTCTGGACTGACCACAGCTGCGTTCACTTCACCTACAACAAGCCGAAACCCATCATTCACCTCCAACCAACTCTACAAAGAAACTGGAACAAAATCACCACGGAGCAGATCTCCACATCGCTCCTTCAAACCTCCCCAGCCCTCTCTTCTAACGCCAACGAAGTCGCCTCCAACCTCACCCTTTGGCTATCCAACACCGCCGACACCTTAGCACCACTGAAAAAACGTCAACACAAACTTGGCATCAAGAAGGCCTCATGGTTCAACGATGACCTCAAGAAGTCCAAGAAACTCTGCCGCTCCCTTGAAAAGACCTGGAAAAAAGACCCATCCACCAGCAACAAGGACGCCTTCAAAAGCGCCATCCGTACTCACCACCAACTGATCCGAAAAGCCAAGAAAACAGCATTCAAGGATCGACTTGACAACAACGCCCACAACAGCAAGGAACTTTTCAACATCGTCAAGGAATTTTCCAACCCCTCGGCCAACTCCAACGACATCACCCCCTCTCAAACCCTCTGCGATTCCCTAGCCTCTTTTTTCCACAACAAGATTGCTGACATCCACAACAGCTTTGACAACCAACCCGGAAGCCAACCCACCCTACCATCAGCTGACCATCTTCCCCCCGTTAACACCCTTAACGCCTGGAACCCAATCTCCACCGAGGACACCATCCGCCTGATGAATTCCATCCACTCTGGATCCCCCACAGACCCATGCCCTCACCACATCTTCAACAAAGCAGACTCCGTCATAGCTCCGCACCTCCGAGACGTCATCAACTGCTCCTTCAACTCCACCACCTTCCCGGAAGACTGGAAACACGCCGAACTCACCGCCCTTCTGAAAAAACCAACAGCAGACCCCACCGAACTCAAAAACTACCGCCCCATCTCGCTTCTTCCATTCCCGGCCAAAGTCATCGAGAAAGCTGTCAACAACCAACTCGCCGCCTTCCTCGAAGCCAACAAATCACTCGACCCCTCACAATCTGGCTTCCGAGCCAAACACAGCACTGAGACCGCCCTCATCGCAGCAACAGACGACATTCGAACTCTACTGGACAATGGAGACACAGTCGCCCTCATCCTCCTCGACCTCTCTGCAGCATTCGACACAGTCTGCCACAGCACCCTTTTACAACGCCTCAGAAACATCGGAATCCAAGGAAAGGCACTGGAATGGATCACCTCGTTCCTCACCGGAAGAACCCAGAGAGTCCGCCTCCCACCATTCAAGTCCGAGGCTTCTGAAATCATCTGCGGCGTACCACAAGGATCCTCACTCAGTCCCACCCTCTTCAACGTATACATGAGCCCCCTCGCGGCCATCGCACGCCAACACAACCTCAACATCATCTCTTATGCGGATGACACTCAACTGATCCTTTCTCTCACCAATGACCCCAGCACCGCCAAAACTAACCTACACGAAGGAATGAAAGAAGTCGCCGAATGGATGAAACAAAGCCGTCTGAAACTGAACTCAGACAAAACAGAAGTCCTCATCTTAGGTAAATCCCCCTCTGCCTGGGACGACTCCTGGTGGCCGGAAGCCCTCGGAAATGCACCCATCCCGACATACCACGCACGGAACCTTGGCGTCATCCTGGATTCTTCACTCTCAATGAACAGACAAGTCAGCGCCGTATCCTCTTCCTGCTTTAACATTCTTCGCATGCTCAGAAAAACATTTCGCTGGATCCCCACCGAAACAAGGAAAACAGTCTCCCACGCCCTAGTCACGAGCCGACTGGACTACGGAAACACCCTCTACGCAGGTACCACCGCTAAACTCCAGAAGAAACTACAACGAATCCAAAACGCCTCTGCCAGGCTCATATTAGACATCCCACGCAACGAACACATCTCTGGTCACCTTAAAGACCTCCACTGGTTACCCGTCAATAAGAGGATTACTTTCCGACTGCTTACCCACGCACACAAATCACGCTACGACATCGGACCAGATTGCCTCAACTCTCGACTGTCCTTCTACACCCCCTCCCGCCAACTTCGCTCTTCCAGCCAAGCCTTCGCCACTGTACCTCGCATCAACAAGACCACCATGGGAGGCAGATCCTTCTCATACCTCGCTGCCAAAACATGGAACTCACTCCCCGCTTACCTTCGCCTCACCCAGAATCACCTAGCGTTCAGAAAGCAGCTTAAAACGTGGATATTTGACAATTAATCCTCCTCCCCTTCCTAAGCGCCTTGAAACCCTCTGGGTATGTAGTGCGCTATATAAATTTTATGACTTGACTTGACTTGACTAAATTACAGCTGGTTCAGAATGCCGCTGCCAAAGCCATCTGCAATAAAAGGAAATATGATTCAGCTAAAAGTTGCATGCGTGAGCTTCATTGGCTCCCAATGCGGCAGAGAGCCATTTTTAAGCTGTTGTGCATTTCTCATAAGGTACTCCACGGCTCAGGCCCCACCATCCTACACGACAGGGTCAGATTTTATAAACCCTCTAGACACCTACGATCTATGACGTTAGGAAGAGCAGCCATCACCCGAGCTCGTACTGTCAGGATGGGAGAGCGGGCCTTCTCTCACATTGCGGCAACAAAGTGGAACGAGCTACCCCCAAAAATTAGAACAAATGACTGTTTTGTCTCATTTAAGAAACAACTGAAAACATTTCTCTTTCCCAGGCCAAATCAATAATCAATCAGAGCTGACGTCAAATCACTTGCAACTTTCTTCAGCGCCGTGATGTCCTTTCAGGATGAATGTTAGCGCTTTACAAATAAATAAAATACAAATACAAATACAAATGCATATCTGCTTTGTGGTCCATTTTGTGCATAACACCTTCAGTTCTGGCACTTTAGCCACCTGTAAGATATATTCTGGCACTGGTGGTTTCGATTGTAAACTCCAAAGGAAGTTCAAACACTCCAGCATGCAAAGTGCTGTTGGTTGAAAAGTCTATATCTGAAGGTGTAATATATGCACTTAGCAGATAAGTACACGCCCCACTTAGATATGATTTTATTGTAGACCGATTTTGCAGTGTTGCATTTCAAGCGAGAATACTTTAGCACATCAAAACAAGTGCTCTAAGAAAGAGGCACTGAGGGAAGAGAAGACGGGGTGGGGGAAGGGAAGGCTACATGGAAATTAAAGCATGCTATGTGCATGCGAGTTGTGTCGTTTCTTGTGTTCGAAGCAAATTGTCATGTGACTGATGTGAAGTAGGCTTGTGTGTGGGCCAAAATGTTTCTGCAGTCACTGGCCGTAAGCACTTTGCTGTGTCAATCTTACTTACTCAGTGGTAGCGTGTAGTGGCTTTTTGCGTTCCTGCATCCTTCTTTTCATTCCCTCCATTATGCATTGGCCCATTGGCCTGGAAACCTTTGATTCAAGTTTTTTTAGAATGAAGATGTCCTCCACTTTCTTCGGATCTTCTGTCCTCGGCGCATGTTTTCCCGCACGGTCCCTCACCTCTCCCTGTTTGATACTGTATAAGGTAACATGTGAGTTGCCTGTGGACTTATCACGGTAGGAACCTTCGTGCACACTTCCCCAAGGTGAATCTGTGCTGCCTACGTGCAGCAAAGTGTCTCGTTTTCATGAGCATAGAGTATTCTTTAAAGAGCTTTTTATGCGTTGGTCCTGCGCCGTGGCGTACTGTATGTAAGGGGTGTCATGTTGTCCAGTGTGACTTGGCTGCTCTGGCCTCGCCACTCGCCTTCGCGCATCAGATGGATCTGATCACAGATTTTGCCTTGATTCAGGAGTGAATCCTGTGTCTGTGCAGTTACGAATGGAAAGTACCCCCCCCCCCCTCTCAAGATTGTAGCTGTTCCCATATAGTCCACTTTTAATGTCATCCCACAGACGAGCCATACATAGGGCATAGGTCTGTTCGATTAACTTCTTTGAAGGATTTCCGTCTTGGCTTATTTCCGTACATTGAAAGTGCCGCCCTTTAGAATATAAAGTTCACTCTGGGCTCTTGCTTGAAATCAGCTGATCTAAAGCGTGGATTTATTGAAAATGGCTCCTATTCCCCGCTACTGTGAGCACATTTCATCTAAGGAGAGATCTCTCGATAATGGATAAAGGGTTCTTGGGGAATGATCCTTTGAGGGAATAAGAGCATTGAAATTGCGCAAATGTGTTTTTATTTATAATTTTTGTGCTAACTTTACTTGAGTGCAAAAATGTGTCCCACACTGGGGTATTTAAGAAAGGTTTGTACTGGAGCAAATAAAACGGTGAGCATCAGTGAGTCAAGCAACCGCACTGTAATAGTACCACTACTATTAACACTACTGCTCGCCCTACTGTTGCACGCACCACCACTATTAACACTACTGCTACTAGTGCAGCACTACTACTACTAGCAATGCTGCCGATAATACTAATACCAATTAATAATACTACTATCATTTATACTGCTCTGTTACTACTGCTGGAACACCACTAAAACTACCACTAGTACTTCCACCATTAATACTACTACAACTGCCACCACCACCATTTATACTACCGTTACTGTTACAGGTGCAACACAGCTACCAGTATTACTACCAGCACTACTGCTGATAATACGTATACCAGTACTTATTATTACTACCGTTTCCACAACAATTTCTGCTACTCTGTTAGTCCTACTGCTCTAGCTGGTACTACTCATACTTACACCTATTATCATATCACTATTGCAGCGTGTAGTGATACTACTACTGCTGTTACTAATACAACTACCTCTATTAATTAGTAGTGATATTAATAATAATTTATTGGGCGTGTGCCAAAAAGTTTATTGTCTCTTGAAGTTGATTAGGCCTTCATTAGTACGGAATCACTGGTAGAAGTGCCATCGACTCTTGTGGGCACCCTCCGCGTGCCAGTCGCTGTGGCGAGGGAGCAGGGCATTTACTTTGCATCCCTGGTGAAGTATGTGTCGTTTACAGCCCCCAGACAACGCGCCTGGCACAGAAATGCAACAGAAGAGTTGCACTAAAGATAATAATGGCCGCCTTCCCACTTAGAAGGAACTTGCAGACATGGCCGGCTTTAGCGCTGGTGGCGCCCGATGCGAAAATCACTTGTGGCGCCCCCACGTCCCCTGACCGCTTCCTCGGATTCTTTCACTACCACCTGAAAAAGTGCCCCTCATCTCTCATATCATAAGATATTGCTAAACATAAGCCGCCCCTGAGGTCACAGCGCCCCCCTCTTCAGGTCAACGGCCAGTACAGCCGCACCAGTCGCACTGTCCTAAAACCGTCCCTGCATCCCTGCGTTGCAGACATCACAGTTCAGAGGTCACATGGTAGGGACAAAAGTCAAAGTAAGCTAAAACAAAACCAGCATTTGCAATGCAATAGGTCTCGCATTAGGAAAGTTTGAGCTATTGGTATTTTAAATGACACATTTTTTATTTATGTTTTGTTTTTGAAAATAGCGAAATTAATAGCTTTGTCATTTACAATCCCAATAGTTATAACTTTTGCAAATGTGACACCTATAGCATTTATAATGCAATATGTGTTGTATTTACGTGACTAACATGTATTGATATTACAAATAACAATGGCTTTAAAATGTTTTAAATAATTAATACTTAAATAAAAGTTATTGTAATTTATAATGGCAATAGCTTAAACTTTTGTAAATAACTTTTGTGAAGATTATGTTCAGTGTATTTTATTGTGACGAAAATCCAAGAACAGTAGTGAAATATTAACATCTTTTTGTTACATTTGTAATAAAGCTTGAAACATTGAGAGAACATATTTGAACCAGTTGTTGTTGAATGGTTGCACAGATTGATGCTGTGGTGGCGCTGAGTGATGTGGTGGCGAACGAGTGATGCTGTGGCGTTCAGGCATTGAAGAGACTGAAGGGTACAAGGAGTATATTGGCAGCAGGATTGAGAGACCGCAAAATGGAGGATCCAGGTCATGGACCCCTAAAAACATAGTGACAAAATGGTGGGTAAACGGGTAAAAAAACGTCAGTTTAAAAAAACAATAAGGGGACCTGCCCCTGGAGCATGGTTGGAAGTGGAGGACTATCACTTGAACTGGCAGGGAAAGGGTGCAGGACCCTGACCTTACTTGGGTCGACGCAGTCAGGAAGCAGTCAGTGCGGGCCCCCAGACAGCAACCTCGGAAGAGGAGGGCCGCAGTTGGATCAGGAGGGCGCACCAAATCTGAGGAAGAAAGGGAAAAACAGACCTGGAGACAATGGCAGGCAGCGATTTCGGCACCCTTGTTGCTGTTCTGTCGGGGTGACCGGCACCGTGCGTCCCAACCGCAGTCCAGGAGAGGCGAAGGGTGACGCCAGGCAGCCGCTGCTCAGGTCTGGAGGGCAGGCGACAGCTAGAGGGCTGCTCCCCAATCATCCCCTCCCCGAGCCTCTCGGGGATGGTGTTGGGAGGCCTAGGGGAGGGAGACACTTCCTCTTGTCCCAATTGCAAGGAGACCATTTAGAGACACTGCGGATGCCCATTGCCCAGCATTTTAGCGCCCCCACAGTTTTAACTTTCAGCCCACAAGCAATTCTCACACCTTCAGCCCGAAAGGAGCTGTAAAAGAGGTGCTTGGAGGAAGCTGAGAGGAGAAGCTGTGGCCCAGGAGGAGTCTTTACGAAGCAGATTCCTGAGCTGTGTCACTTATGTAAATTAGAGGGGCCTCGCACATTCCCTTTTGGCCCAGGGCCCTGTAAATCCTAGACCCGGGCTGGGTGACTTACCAGGTCTGGAAAGTGAAATGCTTGCTATGTCCTACCAGTGGGCAGGTGCCTCATGCTGCCCTCCTTTGGAAGGGAATCCTCAGCGCATGAATGTTCATGAAGCAATGGGAGACCACCTTTACATCGCGGTCATCACACCGCAATGCCATTTTAACGCGGTCGTTACAACGAACGCGTTGTTACCATGCAAAGCCATTATTAACACCTTAGGTGCTGCGCACGTTCGGCGGCCGACGGCACCACTACCTCGGGAGTCCTGCTGTCGGCCGTTGAACGTTTGAATTGCACCTGCGCAATGGAACGCCCAGCACTGGAGCTGGACGTTCCATAGCTGCTAAGGTGCTAAGCAAGTCATTACATCGACTTGCAGTAGATGGCGCGCTGACATTAGGAATAGTATAGTTTGCTATTCCAACACCTTGCCTACTGTTACATAGGCTGGAGTTGGAATAGTAAATTATACATTTCTAAAATCACTGTGCCATTTACTGCTTGTCCATGTAATGACTTGCGTAGTAATGGCATTGCATGGGAACAACGCAGTCATTGTAACAACCGCATTGTAATGCCACGCGATGTAATGACTCACGTTGTGATGAGTCATGTTCTGAAGCAAAGGGCCCCCTTCCAGGAGGAGGAAGGGCATGTCCGGAGCGGGCATGGACGGTCCAGTTTTGATTGGGCTTCAAAGATACATTTGGCTCCTTGGTTTTTAAGGCTTAAGCCCTTGATTTCTGCGCATTGCTCTTCGATGAAGAAAGATTTGGATATACACCAAGTGTCTATTTGTAATTATTTTTTGGTCGCTAATAAAGGAGCTGCGTATGATCCATCAACGCTTCTTTTACTGCAGTGATATTAAGAAGGAGATCTTGGTGTGCACTTTGGCTTAAGCTGGGTTGATTATGGACATCCTCGTTTGTCCTTTTGAAAGCTCCCTAAAAACCAGCGTCGTCATTTGGCCTTGCATTTGTAAATGACGTCCTTTAGAGACTTTCACCCTTTTTTGCCGTTTTATACAGTGCGAACTCGACCCAAAGATATCGGAGCGCTTCACATGAGCACTAGTTAAATTACAGACGGCCACATTCATTTTAGGCAAGGGGAGATTTGCAGGATGCTTAGGGCTCCCGCCAGACTCGAACCTGGTGCCCCAGCTTTAAAGTCGGGCGCTCTAGCCGTTAAGCCACAACCTCTATCTTTATCTCTAGTTCCTCCCACCCCCCCCTTTTCTTCAAGGCCAGTTCCCAATATTTGCACAGTCCACCTTCCTCAGCCAGCCACTGTGAGAGTGTCAAGCGTGGAATATGAAGGAATTCTACACTGGTGACAGTATGGAGCACGTCGTAAGTGGAGCAACAAGGGACATATGGGGTTATGCTGGCTCACTTGAGAGGGTTCCCTTTCACTACGGTCCCGAGTTATGGGGCTTATTTTCTGAAGCCACCCAAAGTCAACAAACCGCTAACCTTTTCCTGAAACTTTGTTTCACAAGCTATCAGGCCTTTCCCACTTAGGATCCAAGGCCACTCGCACCCTCTGTGACAAAGAGCGAGGTATCCTTCCGTGTTGACTTAAGATAGTAGTATCTTGTTTTTCTTTTGATCTGTTTCACTCTCTGACCTTGCAAATAGATTTACCATTGATAAATTCAAGAGGTCTGCACACTTTACTCAGTACTAAACAACCTTCAGCGCATTCCTCTCTGAGACATGAGCAAAAAAGGTGTGATTGTGCTGCAGTCTTTTGAAGAGCTTTTTCTTAGTCATGGTTGTGTCTGTTTAATAGTTAGTGGACCTTGCTTGGCCTGTGACTAGTTGAACATGTAGTATATTCACTCACGCAACAGACATGAAGATGCAGCGTATGAGCCTGTGAATCTAATGGGGAGAGGGGTATCTTATATTATTGTAAGCCCCCTCAGCATTGAAGGGGAATGAATCTTCACTGCAGAGCATCCCACAGCAGTGGTAGGGCCCCTCCCCCACGGTCCCACTCCCACCCCCCAAAAGTAGGGGCACCCACCAATTTACCCAAAGGACCGAATCCTCTGCCAAGACACACTCCAGGGTGTTGGACTAAAACTTGAGCCAAGTAATGCTGCGAGAAAACTACTGTGGTGCGTTGTGCAAACTAACACACTTAGGCAGCTTGGTATTGACCATGCGTCTCGTGCGATGATGACATGGCGTATTCAAACAAAAATGCCGCACTTGTGTGATACAAAAGGCACTCTGGAGTAGCGCCACTGAGCAGTATCATGCATGACTTTTGCCCTCGAGTCCTAAACTTGAGTATATTTGTCTTTGCGTAGACGGCTGTAAGGGATACATACATCAAGCAATGTGTGCCTTTTTAGAATTGTTACACAAATTGTGTTGTAAAATGTCACCCACCCCCACTTTTGCTCATTGTTTGCTCTTGTTTACCCTTGATATTGGTATTTCATGCAATGCTATGTTACGCTACTTTGTGTGACGTAAGTAGTTATGGGTTTCCATTGACTCCCAGGGGAGTCTGGGCAGGTCTGCCTTGTGCCGCCCACTTAACAGGCATTACCATGGTTCTGCGCTATGCCACTCAAAGCTATTTAGCACTGTGTCTAAGGAGACTTTTGGCAGAAAAAAATGATTAGTGCACAAAAATTGATTGCTGCTATCATTTGTCTTTTCAAGTCAATTTCTGGCACACAAGCACCCATAAAAAACTACTAAAGTAAACCATGGCCAAGGTTTTTAAAGGATGCCTGGCCTCCTGCTAAGGAAGTCAATGATAACTAAACATTTACCTAGTGTATGCTGCATGTTGCAGAGGAAATGACATTTCAGGTTGATACTACCAGAAAGTGTTTAAGGTTAAGAAGGACCTTCTATGGGCTTACCAAGAATTTGTAGTCGCTGACGTCCCACCCATTGCTTACCATGGCTGCCTTTATTGTCACTCATTTGTTTGCTTCTTATAGAGTGGCATTTCTTGTCCTGGCCTTCCCATCTTGTGTTTGTCTCTGCCCTAGAACATAGTCTATTTACCATCGCTAGAACTTGCTGGCTTGTATCCTTCCACTACTCACTTTACTGGAACTACTTTTTTATTTTTGCTTAAGATCTCTGAGAGTGCATGTATTTTACAGCTGTCTCCACCCCGCCCAGCTCTTCGTGTTGCTCTGTCTTGCTTAGGTGCTTCTCCCTGTCCACCGTGCACTCCTTGTTGTGCTCTCTCTTGGGTGCACTTCCTCTCCTTTTTGTTTTTCTTTCTTTCGTGTGGTTCAACCCTTGCCTTCCATGTTAAGTCCTTCCTTATTTTCTGAATTTCCTCTCTCTGCTAAGAACCTTTACTTTTATTTAATTTCACCCCTCCTGCCCACTCCTGTTGCTGCTTTCCCCTGCCCACTGCTCCATTGCGCTTTGAACCCATCATGGACGTGTTACCTTTTTTAAAATTTTTTGAAGGCCCGGCAGCTGCTGTTTGTAGCCAGATTTCTTTCGCACACAATTTTAAAATTTATTTATTGATCCATGTGGTGACCACCATCTTTAATAGCTAAATATAAAAAAAAGTGACCATGTCTTGTCGCTGATGTACATTTGCATGGTGACGTAGTCGCGCATGTGTTCATCACGCATGCATGCGCCTGCGGCATGACATGGCTGCTGGCGCAGCTTATTTATTTATTTTGCAGTAAATATAAGGTAACTGAAACGCCGCCCCATGTCCATTGGTGTATTTCTATTTAGTGCTGAGAGGCTTGGGAGGGGTAAACAGTGGGAAATGTGTATTCCTCTGTTGCTTCAGTGGAAGAAGAGGGGAAACCCCTGCATGCCTGTGGCAGCTCTAAAGGCTGCAGTACCAGCTGCACGTGCCCCTGTTATACTGCCTCCACTCCCACAATCAAAGTGTGGCAGAGATGTTGTGAGCTGGACAATATGGGGCATGCGGGGCATAGAAGAGCAGCTCACAGCCGCGATTCCATGTCCTGGCCACTGGTTGGCTAGTCGGAGGGAGAGTCTTTTTTTAAAAATATTTTTTATTGATTTTTTCCCCTATTTTTTTTAGGGTAAGTCTTAATGTATATGAGGAACAGCACTGGGGAAGAAGGAATGGTGGTTGTAACATCAATGGCTTTTACTTGGCTTTTGTGTCACTACATACATTGCAGAGTGCAGTGGACATTTAAGGCGACACCTGGTCAATGGGATAATACTCTGGGCATTGAAACTCCTGCTCATGGAAAAGCTGCACTGGGCATTTGAGGCTCAACGTATGCAAGGAAAGGATGGAGGCACTTTTAAGGCAGTGTTTGCACATGGGGTGGATGGGCTGGGCATTCGTTGGAAGGTTGCCTAGGCGTTTGACACTTAATCTGCAAAAGGAATGGCCACACTGAAGATTCAGGCCAAACCTGCACACAGGGAGGCTGTGCCGCCTTTTTGAGACTAAGGGCCTGCTTTAGAATTTGGTGGATAGGGTACTCCATCACAAATGCCACGCAGTATCCTGCCCGCCAACCTTTGGTCCATCCACCTCATATAGAGATGCTTATCCTTCTGCCAACAGAGCCCTTGTTGGCTTTGTTGATGGAATACTTCCTTCAACAGCCTGATGTAGTAAGGGGCCGATGGAGGAAGGACATTATTCTAACCACCCAATTTAAGCCAAACCGTGCCCTGCCTGTTTTTTCCCTGTCCGTCAGTGAGGGACAGGAAAAAAACTATTCTGACACCCACAACCTCCAAGCATGCAGAGATCATTAGGTTTTTTATTTCTCACAAACTACCAGTTTGAGTTTCTTTTTGAAAACCTAAAAATGTTAAGTTTGCTGTACGTCCATCAAAAGAGACAGTGGCCATACACCAAATTTTAGTAAATTAAAAACAAGCGCTCCGATGGCAGTTCCTTTCAATGTACAGAGATGACCGCAGGTTCGGCCACCCTCAGAATGGCGGAGGTAAGTACCCGCGGGGTGGGGGAGGTAATGTCCTCTGCCGTCCCACTGGTCACCACTCCGTCCACCAAGCTCAGAATCGGGCCCAATGTGTGCTCATGTGGGGGCCCTCACAAAGGCTGGTAAGACCATACATATGCAAGGGGAGGCTTCACTTTGTATCTGAGCACAAGGGATGTTGTGCTGGGTATTTAAGGGTTTATTTGCACTTGGGACATTTTACTGGGCATTTAAGGCCATAGATACATATGAGGAACCTGCACTGGGCATTTGAAGCTAATCCCGGGCATGTGGAGGCTCCACTGAGACACGACAGCTCTCAGCGTGAATGGTTGCTTCAGGGACACGTGCACTGAAATTGGAACACTAATACTTGATTGGTGGGCTCTGCTAGGCTTTTGATGCTAGGGCTGTCCATGGAGGAGTGCACTGAACATTTGAGGCTAAAGATGTGATCAGGGAGGGAGTGTTTTGTGTTTCATGCATATTTTGAGACTGCGCTGGGCATTTGATATTAAGGCCCGAGGGACAATGAGGTTGTTCTCCTGCATGATTTAATTGTACATGGGCATATGATTCCTATACCACCCCAAACGGGGCGGTGATCAGAAACTTAATAACAGATAAGTGTGTGTGTGTGTGTGTGTGTGTGTGTGTGTGTGTATATATATATATATATATATATATATATATGGTTTAAACAATATCATTTGCTGTTTCTAAGCACTGCATAGACCATATATCTATAAACAAATGTATTTCAAAGTATCGACCTCGGAATTAAAGGTGCATTGACCCTGCTAGGATTTGCACTCTGTACCTGCATTAAAAGGTGATTCGACCCTGCTTGAATGTGCACTTTGCTGCTGCCTTCGGGTGTGACCAGCAGGTACAATCTGTGGGGTCTGCAAGCTTCCAGGTTTCTGTGGCAGTAGGTACCCTCGGAGAACCTGTAACTATAGTCTAAGTAGTCTTTGTAAATGACAAGTAGAGCATCCGTGCCAGGATTTCCTTGGTTTCCTCGCCTCCATTAACCTTTCTCATTGGGACTCAATGGGTTAAGTGACTGACTTTTCAGAGAGATGACTTGGTCCAGTGAGGCGCCAGTGATGCAGTGAGGCGAACGGACAAGAGGCAGAAGGATGTTATTACCGCCGGTGGGGAGGCTGTGAGAGAACATTTGAACCACAGGAAAGAAAATATAGAAGTCATTACCATTCGCTCCTATTTCCCAAGCAGCAAGATGGCTTTGTGAAAGCAGGTCCTTGGGTCTGAGAAAAAGTGGCACTCCGTGTCTCTGGTGGAGGCAAAGAGTGCCTCTGCTCCACGGACCACCACTAGCGAGTGATGCGTGCAGTATCAAACGGGGGGGAGGAGAGTGGAGCGTGGTATCTTTTATGGAGGGGTCACTGCTTCAGAATCCGTAATGGAATACCATTTACACGTCGGAATTGCATAGCAAAACCATATTGGAGAAAAGTAAACTGATACTAGAATAGAAGTTTAGAGATTTTACCAAGCTATCGATAATTTGAACCACATTAATGAATGTGGGTCTATTTTTCATTTTCTGCATTGATCTTTCGTAGGTTTGGTTCTGTCTGGCCAGACTCATAAAATCGGAACAAATCGTAAATAAAAAATACTTCAATACGTACTTAGAGGGCGTTGAGTCGGGTTCCCTTCGTCCATTGGTCTGTTCACCTGTTATCCATAATTTGTTTCAACTCACCAGAGTGCGCAGCACGGGGCAACAGGACAACTTTCTTCAGTCATGGGCCCTCTCTTGCATAGTGAATGACTGCATTTTCCCAGATCGTCTGTGTTCATGTGCCTAAAAATAAGGAAGCAGAGCAGGGGTAGGAATACGACTAGTTGCCACGCCACCGCCAGTCTCGAGCAACGAGGTGCTCTGACATACTACTCCAGTCACCTCTGACCTTCTTACTAAGGGGTCTCCCCACACCTGGTCAACCGGACCTGATGTTCTCTTGCAAAACTAGTTACAATTCCATTGAGTCAATACCTGAACCAGCATTGCAGTAGTGTTAGAGTTTAATAGGAAATTCCTCCTTTCTTTACACTTGGTCCTGATGAATTGCCACTAGACCCGTTAGGGGCTACCCAAGGCAAGAAACATGTCGACCTACACTACACATGCCCTTTAGGTTTATTGTTTCCAGTTAGGGCTATACGCTTTTAGTCAGGTTAGCACACCCCTGGCATAAAATTTAGACTATAGGGTAGCTCTAAGCCTATTTTAACACCACCTTGCATTCACTGCACTATCCAACCCACAAACCCGCATGCACCAAACGGCTTCATCACCAAAAGAACTCTGCTAAAGAGCCCCTTCGCGGGTGCCCGTCGGGCATTGCAGCGCTGGCCCGACGAGGAGCTAGCCCAATGATGAAGCATGACCTCCTTTGGGGTGTATGAGGGCACTTTATCAAAGACCTGTACATTCTCATCCACACTTATGAACTGCACACCAACTTTTCTATATCAGTTAACGTGTTGGAGTACATGTGCAGGACCTGGATAAAAATACTCCTGGTTCCTCTATTTTGAAGAAACCTAAAAATAAAAACACTTCAGTGCCAGGGCTGACTAACGGATATCATAAAAGTTTTGTTTCTTGCCACTTTATATATTTCTTTGTGCTCCTCTCTTTCAGCTATCCTGGTCCCTTCTCAGACTTCTCACCCTCACCTGCCAATAAATACCTAAGACTGGCTACCATACTATAATAATTATAGCACATGAGATACAGTACTTGGTAACAACATCCTCTTTTCCATTATCTTGCTACCTTTATAACTTTTTCCATATGTTCTGTCTCCATCGCCAAACTTAGAGGCAATGTTAGAGTGTAGTAAAGGTTTACACGAACATACCTAATATAAATTAAGCTAAACTAACCTAGGCATTTCAGCACAAAATCACACTTGCAACAGAATTGGTCTTAAACACTTTTATCCTCTATTTTATTGCATTTCGTGGTTCTTAAGTAGAGAGTTGGACACTTTTGGCCCAGTTGTACCTTTGGTGCATACGTAACTGCAAAAACAATTAAATCTGTGCAAAATCTTGCAAAAAGGTATTGTATTCGTACAACGTGCCAGTCTTAAACTGCAGTACCTATCAGAAAGTGCTTTGTACTTTAGTAAAGGGGTACGGCGCAACCAGACCCCCCCACCACCAGGACGTAACCTCACCGGAAAGCACCAAGGAGGACAAAGCAAAATGTAATGGAATTAAATTGTTTGGAAGTAGATGCTCCAACATTAAAATGAAAAGCAGAGTCTGTATCTCTTCCAAGCCAGGCCCCAGGTTTTGGGATCTGGGAGGGCCATGAAGAAGCATGGTGGGCCTTAAAGATGAGTCGGGTTGTCAGAGTCTCCCAGGTGTCTGAGACCTGGGTCGGGGCATGCTAGATGCTCTTCTACATATGTGAGCTACATACCATACCCTGACTTCTGTCAACTAGTTGTAACTGTGTATTTCTAGAGGTTTAAACCTATAGGTATGGTCTCTTATGTTCTCTCCACCTTTCTTTATGTTTTCCCCTCCTCCCACCTGACTTCACCCTCTTTTCTCTACACTTCGCCCTGCTGACCCACTCATCTCACCCTCTACTTCCTCCCACCTCGCTCTCTTCTGCCTTCACCTCATGCTAGACTCTTTCCACCTTATCACCTGCTGTGTCCTTCTCTTTCTCCACTTCACCTAATATTTCTCTCACCTTGCCTTCCTCTTTCCTCCTTATACTAGTTTGTCTCCCCTTACCTCGACATCCTCTCACTGTGCCTCAATTTACTCACTCCACTTCACCCTTTTGTCTCCACCGCACCCTTCTCTTGCTTTTCCTCTCCCTTAGCTCTTTTTTGCACTTCTCTCCTTCATTCTCCTCTCACTCTTGCTTATTCTAGTCTTTCTGACTCTCCTTCTCTCCCCCTCACCACCCTCCTTTTTCCCCACTATCCTCCCTCTTGTCTCATCTACCTCTCTATTACTCTCCCCTCTTTTGACCTCCCCTTTCTCTTTTACCACCCCCCTGTTCTATCAGCCTTACATTCACTTCTGCTGCCGATGGGGTAATGACTTTGTGTATATAAAGGAACGATGGGTGTGCACGAGTGTGCGGAATCATGCCTGGCAATTCTCTGTCCTTGCATCGGTTCTTCGCTGGTAGCCCTCGAAATGCTAAACAGTGGCAGCGCAAAGTCTGGAATATATAGTGCATACTCATGAGCACACATAAGATCCGCAAAGACCTCGGGGTATGCATTTTTAAAAACTAAATACGCATGGTACCAATTGGAAGAGCAATCAAACGTGGCAACCTGAGCAATAAAACCAAACTAGACATCAAATATGGGCCATTATCTGCTACTATCTGCCCACTGTGCCAAGAGTACATCTCTCAAGGTTGACGAATGAAGTTCTAAGTCGATGGCTACTTTCTCAACCACTATTTTTGTCCATCTTTTGAGCAAAATATATCTGAAGTGGAACAAAGTGGAAATTATTGCTCATGCGAGTGCCTCAAAATGGAACTGTCTCTCCTAAATATTGTCTGGCATACTTCCTCTTCTTTCCCATTCTCCTGTCCCCACTAGACTCTCCCCTACCCATCACCCTCTCTTTATCCATCACCCTTCCTGTCCATCAATCTCTCCTCTTCCTTGTTCACCCACTTTACTCTAGTCTCTTCACACTCCTTCTCTAGCCCCTCCCCCACAACTTACTTCACATTTGTTTATGACCTCCTATGTGGCCACCTTCTTTTATCATCACCTCCATCCTTCACAAGCATCATCCTCTGCCTTCACCCTTCTTTATTCTCTCTATCTGCGCACCTCTATCACCCCCAAATTACGACTCAGTACATGCTTACCCATCCCCCTACTTGCATCACTTATTTTACTCAATACCCTGCTACATCCTTCCTAGTTCCTCAGACACTTTTTTTCATCCTCCTTCATTCACCTCTCATATCTTCTTCACCTTCTCTACTTTGACACTCATCACCCACTACTCCTCGCGAATCAACCCTCTCGTCTTATCTTTTTTTCTCTTTCATTCACTTCCTTACTCTTGTTCACCTCCCTGTTTCCTTACCATTCTTTTGTCCCATCTTTTCTTTCTCTTACTCATCTTTTCTTTCCTCACATTCTACTCTAGTTGCCTCCATCTGTCATATCTGTACCCCATCATTTTTACCTCTGGTTGAGATTCTGGAATCTTTGATCAAGTTTGTTACCAATTACAGCCAGGTCCGGACTGGGAACCCAAAGCAGCCCTGGCAATTTTGTCGGACCAGACCCTCCTCCTACACCCACCCCTGCAGAGAGGTATGCAAGTGTGAAGTACTGCTGCTTCTGTGACTAGGGGCAGATGTTTCAGAACCACTGCAAAACCAGCCCCCAGTAACAAAACCAGCCCCCACCTTCCAGCCTCCCGGGGAAACGCCCGATGCCCACTACAGCCAGTCTGGCCCTGATTATAGCCACAGTTTTGATGGTGGCTGTGGGTTTTTCCGGACTTCCTCTGAGGAAAGGACACCACAGCTTTGACAGCTGTGAGTTAATCTTTAGCTAATATCATTAGTGTTGTAAATGAATTTGCACTCTACGTTCGAAATGTCCCAAAATATCACATTTATTTGAAGCTTAAATAAGTATGCTGTTTATCCAGATCAGGACATCTAGCAATTCAGAATTTTTATAGTGATGGTAAGACACCAGCATTTTTTTTCTTAAAGCGTTTGCTTTCTGTAAGGCAGTTGATTATTATTTAGGATGCTGACTGCCCACGTCAAAGAATAATAACACTTCTTGTCAGGGTGCACACCTCAGATCCCTAAATTAAGATGAACTCAAATTACTGGTAGGGATGGTACAGAGCATACAGGCTGAACTTAGGGAAATGTGTAAAGTATTTATGCAAGTACCAAAACAGTAATGCAGTCAAAACACCAAGTAATAAAAATCTCAACCTGAATTAGAAAAATAAAGTGAAATAAGCAAAATGACACCAAAACGACAAAAATTCCAATTAGGAGAACCAGAGATGTGAGTTTAGGAGAAAATAGTACAAAAATGCCTCCAGTGCCAATGTTAGACAATGGTCGTGGTAGACTGGGACCTAGGCATGATCTGAGGCCAGCCTCGGTGGAGTTTGAGTGTGGGGGGGGGGAGGGGGGGAGGAGGACGGGTTGTGAGAACACGCTGAAGGAAAAGTTTCCAAACTGTTCTGGTGCCCAAATAACCACAGTAGTACACTTCTAAGGCTGCTTGGACCCCAAAGGAAGGCACCTGTATACTCTCAATATGTCAGGCAAAGACCAACAGCCAAGTTCAGTCGAGGTCCATCTGCCACTGGTCAGCTGGGCATTTCGGGAAAAATACTTCATGCAGCTTGTTGTGCCCCAGTAGCCAGACAAGGTCAGCCTACTGGCCCATGGAGTCCACTTCTATGTCCTGGGTACAAGAGGGAGCACATCCAGTCCTTCAGAGCTCCTTTAATGTCACCAACAGCAGGTCCAGTCCTCCCCTGATCTTCCACAGGTTCATACTGTGTTCTGAGGAGGGTGCCCTGGGGTGCCAAATTTATATTTGACATTAGCTAGTGGCTGCGGATGACTCCTGGGAGAGGTAAATTGTTCCTGGCTATGGCCTATCTACTTTTTTCAGTACTTATTTGCCTTACCTCAAACAGGCCCAAAATAGTGTCAGGGCAATTCCATAATGGTCAAAGCCTTCAGCAACATTAAGCACGAGTACTGATAGATGAGGGTGAGTAGAGGAGTGTGCTATGGACATGACTAGTGTCCTTCCACATCTAACACTAAAATCCAGTTTGATGCAGGCCCTGGGCCCGCTACGAAAAATGAGAATGACAAAGAGCGGTTCTTCATCGACTGGATAGAGGACACACAAGAACTAGGTTTTGATCCTCTTTCATCCTTTTCCGTGGTGCATCATGTTTACAATTGCTTCTGACAGGCCTTTCAGGCAGGATTTGACACTGTGTGCAAACAGAAGGAGCAGTAGCCTTCACCCTGAATGTCCTGCTGAGCTCAAAGGATTCATAACTGCCCATTCAAGTCGACCTGTCTATCAAAGTGGTCTATTGTGTGACTCTTGGAGGGAATTTCACACCTCATTATTGGCTGCGTACCGGCTGGCAGCTGCTGGTGTGCTAATACAAATTAGCCTCCAGGAGCTTCAGACAGGGTAAAAGTAGCTTTATACTTTTTAAAATTCCAACGTCCAGTTAAATTGGATTTTTAATAAATGGTCCCAAACCCAAGATAGCAGAGTTAATATTTTAATCTGTACTTAAGTTTCCTGGAAAGGACAGCCAGCCTGTACAGTGAAAATAGCTCTTAGGGTCTGATCGCTGTAGTAACATAGTGGCATTAATTTTCTATTGTCCGGCTTTCAAAATACCATTCACCCTACCTTGTTGGCTACAAGGCCTTAAAGGGGTGACTTTTTCATACTTATAAGGGGAGGTCTTTTAACAGGTTGCATCGCAGGTTTTACTCTGCAGTAGTGAGGGCGCAATGGTAGGCCTGAATCCATCTTTGCAGGTCCACTCTGTGGATCTCACAATAGGTGCTGCTGTCCACAAGTGACATTTAACTTCCAGCCTAGATCATATAGTAAGGAGTTATAAGCAAGCTAAATGTGTCAATTAGGAATAAGACAAGTTTGCCATGTTGAAAAGCGGAGCAAAGGCACTTCACTTTAGCTTAGTAGGGGTAAAATGTACAAACTTCAGAAAACAGCAAAATAGTTCTCAGAAATTTGTAAAAAAAATATGGGGTGGCCATGCAAACAAGCATTTGCAATGCAATCGATCTCGCCTTTGGGACCTTAAATGTAGCTATGCAGCACATTAGCCTGGGTGCGGAAATATCTACTGTTCTTTAACATGGACGGAAAGTAAGCACCAAACTCCATGACAAGCCAGGTATGGGAACACATGGAGAGAAATATTGCCTTTCAGCGGGAAATGGTATAGTCCAAAGCTCTGTTTCTAATATAAAATCAGGGCCTTTGGTGGTCATATCACTGAAAATACAAGATTTGAAAAAAATATTATTGTCTGCAGGTGCTCGTGGAAGACAATTTCTATGGATTGGAATCTAGAGAAGGCTAAAGTGATTCTGGTATTTTACTCTGCTGGTCGCTTTCTATCAAGAAAGTTAAATAGAGGCAGTTGCCTGGAAAATAATAAAAAAAGAAAGTCCCTCAGCAGAAAGCAATTCTGGTATTTTACTGACCTCTACTGGTCGTTTTCTATCAAGACTATTAAATAGAGGCAGGTGAACAGAAAAAAAAGTCCCTAAGCGAAGCGGACAAATCCTAGGGCTGATCTCCAGAGCCCACAAAGTACATACACATATAAATATATACTAAAATGCTCGACCCAAAAAGGCAGATTTCCTACACTCTGTCTCTCTTTTTTAGAAATGGAATGCTGAAAAGCAAGATTTGACCTTGTGAACCCATAGATTGTAGTAATATCTCTGCAGCAAGTGCATTTGCCCAGTATATTATGTTATTAGTTTAGGACCCAAGATGTAACAGCCGCACTATAATCAGGGCCACTTAAATATGCAACGGGGAGGACAAAAATATGTAACAGTGTTGACAAAATTATGCAGCATCATGCGGGGTTGTATTACTTTACTATTTTGTAATTTTTTACACTTCAACACTGTCTAGAACAAAATGTCATCTCATTAGTCTCAGTTAAAAACACAATTACAGCAATAAGCATTTGAAAAGTGACCAGAAACTTTTGCGGTGGTCCTTACTTTTTGGGGCACATTTCACTGCAATTTTTGTAATTTTTGAAATTTTTAACATGGACTTTTTTTTAAATCTGCAAACTATGCAGCAGATGATGGATTATGTGGCAAATGTATAAATATACATTAAACACTGCATCTGCAGAATTCTAGTGGCTATGGCTACAATCCATTTCTGTCTTTTCATGTGAACAAAGGAGAGCATTTATTGGAAGAGAATAAATGCACCGCTGGCACAAAGTGGGGGGTATGTTCTTTAAGTTCCTTCTAAGTATATTAGCGAGCTCTGCCTTCTGTGAGCACCTTAGAAGATTGAGAGTAGCCAGGACAGCCAGTGCTGTCGTGACATTGTTGACGGTGATTTTCTTTGTGTAATAGGCACTTGCACTGCTTCTTCCCATTATGTGTCTGTGTTGTATTAGTGAAAGTTCAGGTAATAGAGAGGGGCCCCACAACCAAAGGGAGAGGACACCATAAGAGACGATCAAGTAAAAACATCTTCCTTTGGAACACTGTCAAAAGTACATAAAGGCTTTCAAGCACTCACATCTGTAAACTTCATGCAATCCTCAACTTCACTCCCAATTCAACCAAAGTTAAGTACCACAATAATCTTGAATTGGTTAGATTTTTAATGCCACATCTTATCACATTCGATGTAAATAACGATTCCTATGTCAGATTTTTTCGAAACATTACAAGGGGAATCCAACAGTCTTTTTTATATTGCAGCCATTTAAAAACAATGCAAAATGTGTTTAAAAGCAACCAATTTAAAAAACTAAAAAAACAATTATAAACAATGGATCACAAAAAGGGAGAACACATAAGACAACCACAGTAAGCGCTATAAAAATGCAATTACAATGCAATAAATATGTCTTTATAACTACTATTCGGTTTTGATCATTGTTCTGGACACATCATTTTTCCAAATAATTGTCATCTATTGCTTCCAGATATTTGTCTGATTTAGTTCAAATTGTACATTGACATATTTTGGTGGATAACAGAAAATGTGACCACCTTCTTCAGGATAAATTGTTAACTCCCACAGACAAACAGAAAAACAGATACATAAAAACAGGTTACTCCTATATAAAAATAAACTTCAAAGTATCACAATTAAACACAAATTTGCATTAATCAGTGTTTTGTTCTTCACATAGAGCCATTAGCATGGCCATTGGAATTATGTGATTCTGTGGCTGGTGTGTATACGTACAATTATGGATATGCTGCATATTTTTCAGATTTGAAGAAAACAAAATGTTGCTTTGTAGGTCAAACAGATCAAAAGTTGCTAAAAACGCAGTGACCTAGTGTGTTGCATTGTGGAAGGCCCTTCCCAAAAGTTGACTGGTCACCTTTCAGTTGCCTATTTCTCTATTTCGTTGTTAAAGTGGTAATGTCAAGGTGTTAAGATCACCAAAACGGCGTTAACATGTAAAAAAAATAAATGAAGTAATGCTATCCTAAAATTTGCCACATTACACCGAATATTTGTCTTTCTTTGCCACATAATGTAGTCAACCCTGCTGCATTATTTAGTTGTCTATAGTTGCAGGATTCCAATGACATGGCCGTAAGCAGGGCCACTGGAGTCAAGCAGCAGGGGAGCGACAAAGTATGCACAGGGATGACTAAATTATGCGGAAAGGAGAGGCGAATTATGACATCATGTTCACATTGTCTGGGCATAGGTTGCACCCCATTAGTACCAATCTAATACCCAAATATTTTAAAAGCAACAGAAAGGAGACCAGTCAATCTTTGCAAAGTGCCTTTCAGTGTGTGGCAACGCGTATTTCTGCTTTTCTACTAACTTTTGAATCGTTTGAGCTAGAAACAACTTTTTGTGTGGCAATTCCATGACTAAGTGAAAAACGCAGCAGGGTCACAATCCCATAATACCGATGGCCCTGGCCATAAATTAGGAATAACGTCACATCAGAAAGAAAATATATCAAAGCACAACTAAGATGTATATCCTGAGTGCATGCTTGTTTTTACTTCCTTCCCTTGTAATGGCAAAATCCTTCACACTGTGCCTTAAAACTGTTTTCATCTATTAATTACTGTGTGACAGTAGCTTGTGGTCTCGATATAGTGGGGGGTGTCTCAGGTACCCCTTCTGTTTAGACATGCACACCAATAGCAGCCATCCCTTGTGACCTCACTTGTCCCTGAGCACTTATAGTAGCCCAAGATGCTGGCGTTGTAGATGAAAATTGCACAATTACACTTTGATTGCAAGTCTGCATGCCCATGTGACTTTTTTCATAAAGAAAAAGAAAAGGAGATGGTTTTCTGCTTGTGAATGGGCTTTAGGTGGGCAAAAAGGCTCTCTTGGCTGGGCCTGGCCCGCCTGCCTGCCCTCTAGAACCGGGTCTGATCTCTTCTCTAGAAACTGACCCTTCTTTGCCCTAGGATATATGTTCAGCAAGAAGAGTGGTCATTTATGTTACTGCACATATTGCATTTATGAGTTTTGTGATCAATATCAGCAGGCCAAACCGGACAATATTTACCAGGGGAACATTGTCTAGAATTTTACCACAACATGCAGAAGTTTTTTCCGTGAAACACCAAAATGCCTTAAAAACGTCATATTAATTTTTCCTGTACTTCTTCCTTCTCGTTGACTCCTTCCCTTGAATTTTCTGCTACCTACGCCTCCTGTGGGCCTTCACCTACTTTAAGAGGTGCCTCACTTCGGTCGCTGTGTCCACTCAGCCCGGAGGCACCTGAACTGGCACAAAGATCTTGTATCCTTCTGCCCTTGTTGCACTGAATGATTTGAGAAAGACACTTGTGGACGGACCACTTTCTGGTCCCTTTTTCCTGGGAAATCCCCACACCTACTCACTCAACCCCTAAAACCCAGGTTACCGACCGACAATGGCGCAAACTGTCACCTGAGAAATGGGCTGCCTCCCTTGCAGAATCCATCCCCGAGCTCTCCTCTGACTCCAACACGGCTGACAAACAATTTAGCAATTGGATCACTTCGTCCCTTGATACGTTGCTCCCGAAAACTACCACCTTTAAACAACCTAAAAGAATATCCCCCGCTTCATGGTACACTCCAGAGCTTAAAGCTCTGCGTCAAGAGTGCAAAAAAACTGAACGCTCTTGGAGACGCGACAAATCAGGAACCAATAAGAACATCTACTCTATTTCTCTTCTGACCTACAAAACCGCTATTCGCAAAACCAAAAGCGTGTTCTTTCAGGAGAGAATAGAGAAAGCGGGATGCTCCAGTGAGGAAGCATACGCCATCCTTAAAGAGCTCTCAAAGCCCCCAGAACAAGGACTAGGACCTCCCTCCGATCCTAAAGCCGACCAGGAGAAATGCCAACAATTGGCTAATTTCTTCCATGATAAAATCCGACTAATTCTGGACTCAATTCCCCCCTCTAGCCCGGAGGAAGAAATCGCTTTCCCACACACTTCCACCTGTCTGTCCACGTGGGGCCAGGTCACGATAGACAAGGTGAGAAATACGTTCAACTCCATGAAGAGCGGCTCCCCTAGGGACCCTGCTCCTCTTCGGATCCTTAAGGAGGTAGCCCCCACTATCATCCCCTCCCTTACCCATCTGATTAATACTTCACTCCAACAAGGAGTTGTACCCTCGAGCTGGAAGAAGGCTGTGGTAAAAGCCCTACTGGAGAAACCTGCTCTCGATCCCGAGAACCTGGCGAACTACAGGCCCATTTCCCTACTCCCAGGAGTTAGCAAGATCGCGGAAAAATTAGTCAACAGGAAACTCTCGCAGTTTCTAGAGGCCAATAACAAATTAAAAAGTTCCCAGACGGGTTTCCGACCAGGACAGGGCACGGACATCGCCCTCCTGGCAGCGGTAGAGGAGGCCAGAGCGCTATTGGATGGGGGAGGATCAGTGGCAGTGATCCTCCTCGACCTTAGCGCGGCGTTCGATACCGTTGACCACCAACTCCTCATCGAAAGATTGGCAAGAGTTGGAGTGGAAGGTACAGCCTTATCTTGGCTTTCATCTTTCCTGGCCCAACGGTCCTATCAGATTTGGGAGAAGAACGCCCGCTCCTCCGAAATGCCCCTCCAATGTGGTGTGCCTCAGGGCTCTTCCCTGAGCCCTACATTATTTAATATCTATATGTCCACATTGGAGGAGGTTATCACCCCATTCGGAGTGAGCGTCGTCAGCTACGCTGACGACACACAATTAGTGGTGTCTCTGTCCCATCCCAAACAACAGAAAGCTGATCTCTTCAACTGCCTTACGCAGGTCCATCGTTGGATGAATAGATCAGCCCTAAAGCTAAATGGGACAAAAACTGAGGTCCTTATACTTGGCCCGAAAGGAACCTCACTCCCCCTGGACAGTTGGCCAGCCTGTCTTGGTCCTCCCCCTGACCCAAAAACAGAGGTGAAAAGTCTGGGTGTATGGATCGATTCTGATCTCTCATTCACTTCGCAAGCAAAGAAGGTGGCAGGGACCTGCTTTGGTCTCTTAAAATCTTTGAGGAAAGTCCTGCCCCTTCTCCCCCCTAAATCCCAAAAATTACTAATCCAAGGTCTCATAATATCGAGACTAGATTACAGTAACGTGATTTATCTGGGCGCTCCCGAAGCGACCCTTAATAAACTGCAGAGAATTCAGAACACTGCCGCCCGGATTATCACAAACACCCCGGCCAGATCATCTGCTAAACCCGCTCTCAAACTCCTCCATTGGCTCCCCATAAGGGAGAGAGTCAAATTCAAGGCCTTGTGTCTCGTCCACAAAACTCTGCATAACCAAGGCCCCCCAGTCCTCAGCAATTTTGTCACCCCTTACATAACTACTAGATCCCTCCGTTCCAATGCAGAAAACCTTATCAATACCCCAAGATTCAGGAAAACCCGATCAGGAGGAAGACACTTCTCGGTACAAGCCGCCCGTCTTTGGAATTCACTCCCTCATGACTTACGGCTTGAACCACAATATCTGCGCTTCAGGACGCTGCTAAAAACACATCTTTTTCCCTAGCCTCCGCGCCCCCCCCTGTTTTGATTTCTCACCCTTCCTCTCTTTTGCTCTCAGCTCCCGCTCCTCAGATCTGTTGAATTAGGGTTCTTTCAGCGCTGGGATACCTCCGGGTGACTATTGCGCTTTATAAAAATAAATAATAATAATAATAATAATAATAATAATAATAATAACTTGTGATGCTTGCAAGGATCAGACTCAGGCACAACTTGGAGTTCGCTGTTAAATGTTGCGTGTCCAACATCTTGCAAGCCCTCTCTAGGACTACCTTTTGCATAAACACATTTTAGAAAATGGATCACGTAGAGGTAGAGCGGGGAAGAGTTGTGTGAAATGGACTGTGCGCAGAAGAGCTTGTCCAAGTCCATGGTGCCTATAACGAATCCGGTTTAAGCCATGTGCTACAGCATGTACATGCAGGGGCCCAAGGAGATTCTTAGCAGTGTGATGCTCATGCTGTCAAATGCTGGGGTTGTCGATTATCAAGAAATGTAATGCTTATCATTGGCTCCACGTCACGCCTCTTTCTTCCACCCTCTACATTTCCGGTCTCTCTTGTTGACATTTGCGCTTTTTTCATCCCTTCTTCCTCTCTTTGGCACGGTTTTCCTTTATTTGTCTTCTCACTTTTTCTTTCTTTGCTGTCTTTCTCTCTTTGCTTTTGGTCGAACTCTGATGATTAAAAAGGAGACCTGCTGCCCACCGCCTACAAGCACCACCCGCTCGGTGCTTACCAAGAGTGCACCAAAGAGGAGTTCTCCATGGTGATCCTCGAGGGCTGGATCTAGTCTGATTTTATGCATTTTTATAATGAATATTATGAGATCTATTTACCTATAATGGGTCTGAAATGTGATTTTCATATACTGAAAACCTTATATGATGCAGCCCGTGGTACAGCCTCTGGGGGACCATTTTTGCATAATATAGATGGCAGGTCTACAAAATGCTTCTCCGCCCATCAGAAATGCTGTCCGGCCACACACTGGATTCGGCTGAAGCAGAGCATGCACAGAAATGATTTCACAGGTCGGCTGTTGTCCTTCCAGCACTGCCCCCCGTGGTCATACCAAAGCCACTGAGCCCGTGAGGACCTTCTTCGTCATCTATGGCGACAAGCTGCTGCATGCCTAAAAATAGAAATGGGCCAAAAATAAACTGGCTTTTCGTGAATGGCCTTCCGGTGCTCGGTTGCACACAAAGGATGTGCGAGGCACTCGGGTGAGAGCAGAGCTGTGTGCAGCATGCAGCTACCTTGAAAAGCTTTTGTAATAGCTCAAAGGAGGAATGCAGCTGATGGGAAAAATATTTTATACCCTAGGGACGTCAATGTCCCGGAAAACTTGGCTCTGCCCATCACCTTTAGATGTCGCTAAAATTAGTATCAGTTGATATGACTATTAACTGTTACAGGATCCCCAGCAAGTGCTATATACAATGTTTCAATAGTCATTTTTTTTTACATTTGTGTAAAGTGAAAAGACTTTGAAGTATTGTTTTCTCTATATGGCTCCTCAGTTGGGCTGTTGTGTCTAGTTCCCGAGGTCTCATCTACAGTATTGTGTGCAGGCCGAACACCTTCTCAAGTGCTTAGTTTGTAAAAGAATGAGTGCTGGTTCCCAAAGCTCAGCTCAGAAGCCCAGGGCTGTGCATTTAAATGTTGCGTATCCAACACCAAGGCCACGTAATCTTAAATCCTCCTCATCCTTCTTTAATCCACTACCCGGCACTCTCTACCCCTTTATCTCACTCTTGCGGATACCTGCTTTCTCCCTTTTCTAACGGGTTTTCTGTCTTTCACTTTCTTTCCGCCTGATGCATATAAAGTAAGTTTGGGTCCCCAAAAAATAGTGACATCGTCCCCCAAATTCCGCCACCACCATCTCAAATTAAGCACTCCTCGACCTTTTGCGTTGCCGCATGATATGGACGTCATGTCTGCAGTGTTAGGTCCAGCTCTGAGGCTGGGTCTTCTTTGGAGCACTGTGTGTCATGACATGTGCATTATTCTGGAGGATTCACCTGTGAACGCTTTCCATTCTGGAGGTCAACTGCCATATTGTGTGAGGTCGCGCAAGATGATTGTGTCCAGTTTTGGAGACCTCATTTGGAGAATTGTATCAAGTGCTTGAACCCTCATCTGTCTGGATGAATGTGCTTAGTGTGTCATTTGGAGTTTTGCTACAACTTTTAGTGAGTTTTTCCTCAAACCTCAAAAGCAATATTTGTAGAAAATAACACTTCTCAATGATGGCTTCTAAAACGAGCTATTTTGTACAAATTACATTTTGAAATGTGTAAAGAGTTAAGGATTAGAGGTTAAAAGTGATAATGAAGGGTGTAGGTATAGGGCTATATTTTGGTGGCATAGGCTTAAGGGTTACGGTGTTGAGGGATATGGTTAAGGATTGAATAACATGAGTTAGAGAGGAACTAAGTTTAAGGGTATAAGATTAAGATAGGATCAGTTAAGGTTATGGAAGTTCTAGTTAAGGATATAAGATAAATGGTATAATATTTGGCGTTTGTGGTATAAGGTTACAATGGTATATGGTCAATGCATAAGGTTATGGGGTAGATGGATTAGAGATCTAAGGGTTTTGGGTATAGGCTAAGGGTTTAGGGATCAGGGGTATGGGGATAAAGATTAAGGGTTCGGGCATAGAGCTAAGGTTTAAGGGATTAGTCTATAGTGCTTAAGCAGTCAATAGTCAGTGGTAAGGTTATATGGTGGTGTATATTATTAAAGGCTTGGGGTAAAGGCTTTGGATACAGTATTAAGGGTCTGAGGGGCAGGATTAAAGATTACAGATGTTATGGATGCACGGGTTGAGTGGTAGGATTTAACTATTTAACCTTAATCCCAATAATCATACCCCATTATCTTTAAGAGTTTAGTCTACATACAGAATGGTATAGGGTATAAGGTTAAAGGTTTGGTGATAGGGTTATGGGTTTGGGGAATAAGGTTACGGTTTGAGGTATAGCTGAACTAGTTCAGTGCGTGGAGGTTAAGATCTAAAATAAAAGTGTTTAGAGGTAACCCCTCTGATTACATGTGTATAGTGCCAAAGTTGAAAATGTGTTTATTGTAAGGTGTGTTTTATTTATTTCATTTATTTATTTAAAGAGTTTTATATAGCGCTGGCTAGACCCGAAGGTATCAGATCGCTTTACATGAGAATCACCGATGTAACAGAAAAAGATCGACAATTACACAATACATCAAAAAATAGGCAATACATTGGGAGAGGAGAGAAAGGAGAGAGAAAAGTAGTGGAGGGGGCACGGGAGGGGAGACAGGGAGGATAAGGGAAGAGAGAACAAGTAGAGACTAAAGGAAGTCTGTCTCGAACGACTGGGTAGGTGACGACCAAGGAGGGAATCCACAGCCCATCTCCCCTATAGCTAAACCAGGTAGCTCCATCGGGCATCAGACAAAATAATTCAGTCTCAGTACATTGAGAGAGGAGAGACCTAACTAGAGGGAGGATTCGGGAAGAGACAACAGGAGAGACGAAGGGGAAGTCTGTCTAAAGACCGACTGGGTAGGTGACGTCCAAGGAGGGAATCCCTCACCTGTCTCCCCTATAGCTAAACCAGGTAGCTCCATCGGGCATCAGACAAAATAGCTAGATCTCAGTTGACGTGGGAAAATTCACAGATAAACATGGTGGGGACTAAGGGCCAGGACAGGTGAGGGCAAAGGTCGGTAGCAGGAAAGTGGAGAAGATTAGAGCGGAGAGGGGTAGGGGGTAGGCGGAGGAGGGAAATCAGATCAGGAGAGACGCAGGAGGGTTTGCTGCGGCCGTCATTTTAGACGTTGTCTTTTATGAAGTTACAGCAGTTAAAGACAATAGTAAGGTACAGTAAACAGAATGAATGTTGTATGAGTTCGTAGGAGGGGGGAGGAGCCATAGCAGGGAGACGTCATGTCCGGGCCTCTGTAGATCCCTGTGTAAGCATTGATGCGGTAGTTGGTCTCGGCCATGATGAAGCCTTTAACATCCAAACCATATGAAATGTTTTTCACAGTAATGCTGCGCTTAAATCATGTCAAAGGAATGCCCTTCAAGTGCTAAAATTAAACAGACGCTTTTCCTAAAGTAAAAAATTCAAGTTGACAGGTCAAACCTTTTTAGAGGAAATATGTGACAGGATGTGTTCAGCCCTGGAGGCCGCATATAGAGAGTTGTGTCTGTTTCTCAAAACCACAAATGGGATGTTGTGCCTAGTTTAGAAGGCCTTACCTAGAGTATTGTGGTAAAACCTGGAAGCCACACAAATGTATCCAGTTATGAAGGCCTCAGCTGTATACAGTTCTGAGTGGCACATTTGGCATAAGCTGGCTCTGGGGGATTGTACCCCGTTCTACTGGTCTTCTCTGAGATATTTTAGCCAGTGTTGGAAGCCATATGTTGTCTGGCCTCCCAACGTCAAAATGTGCCCATTTCTTATAGTTCTAACTAGAGTGCTGTGTTTTTAATGAAGGATGACTTTGTGTGTGTGAGATAGTGTTGATGTACAACTTGATGAATAGAATGGCGAGAATGTGACTGGATGAGTAGAGGGGAATGGATCAAGTAGTGAGTTAGTCACTGATAGGGCAGATGGATAGGTTAGATGCTGTCATGTAGTTCCTGTAAACCTATATAGCATCTGCGTGTTTAGACAACATGGACTGTAGGAAATGTGTTCAGATTGATTCTATACACCCTCACGGGGCATGTTTGCCTGTATACCAGCTAGCTCACAGTGCCACTATAAACTCCTCTTACCAAGAAGAGAATAGTTCTTGGCAACTATCGAACATGACCACTCTGTCCCATCAGGGATCGTGAAAATAGTGCAGTACTTTTCGCTCAGTCACGCATGCTCACTTTGTCTCCGAGAGATACACAGAATCAACTGTGGGGACGTTTTCAATAAGCATTTATTGAACCACAGTCATTCTAGTGTAAAATAGATGTGCTGAAACAACCATTTTTTCAAACTTTATTTTCAGCGGTTATCATATACCAAAAACAAATGCATCATCCAGTACAGTTATCTTGGTAGGCACAGCATAGATATTGTGATATTTTACATAGTTTGTATATTAATGAAAACAGTTGTCACAAATCGCCTGCGCTGGTTACAATATATCCTGCAATATATGACACAAATTTGGTGATAGACATGTCCCATGACCAAATGTCCCTCCCGTGGCTGACTATATCTCCTGATACTGGCCCGACATCTTCACTCCACCCAATCCGCCCATCGCAGAAAATGCTATTTGGATAAAGAAACGATGGTGCGAAAATCTGCAGTGTCATATAAATCTCCGTTGTGTCTGACTACGTGCCTTCCGTATAAACTATCCTATACCCGCTGGTACAATTCCAGAATTAGGTTGGGAGGCAGCGGAGTTATGAAACTTGTCAACACATGACTTGTATGGGCTCCAGATTATATTGTGGTATTATAGTGCTGTTTACACAGCTTCCTGCTTAGATTTACTACTGCCCTGGCCCCGTTCCACCACGGGTTTTCCCGTTTGTGTGGAGGGCTCGCCGGCAGAGATTGGGTCCCCGCTCCCATTGGCTGCTTTCAGTCAGGTGGGACGCGAGATACGTGACCTGACTTATTTAAACAATGATGTCCCAATTCGCGCACAGCGAATGCGCACAGCGAAGTTCTGCCGAAGTTTTGCCAAAGTCAAGCCCTTCTGCGCCCGTCCGCGCTGAGGACGGGCTGCAGGACGGGCCACGCTGCATTGCGACTTCATTGGGCCCCCAGGTAACTCATTATTATGTCCATTCGGATTTGCTTGCTTTGAGGCCCCTTCTCCTTCCTTGCCATCATTCCTTTCCCCCGGAAGCTTTTTCCTGTGCACCGGTATGCTGTTGTTTCTCTTGCACAATTGAGGCTTGTTTCCCTGATTCCCCTATAGTGCTCCCATTGGCTAGCTCCCCCATTATGCCAACCTACAGTTCGGAAATGGGGTTCCTTATCAATGCCAGATCATTGATAAAAAACAATATCGCTTTTCACGAGTTTGTTTCTGACAGATCCCTTCCTGGGTGTTCATCACCGAAACTTGGACGTCCGATTCATCTGGCCCCCAGCTTTTGTTAGCTATTCCTGAGGGATATGCTCTACAAAGACTGGACAGACTAGGACGCAGGGGTGGTGGGCTGGCAATCCTGTTTAAAGCCTCGTCTATCTGTCGTACTAAGACTCTCTGCACCCTCAGACCTCTTCCAGGCCATTCATTTTGCCATCTCTTCATCCCCCTCTGTGTCCTTCACAGGTCTTCTCATCTACAGACCACCCGGCCCCAGATCTTGCTTTAGCTCTAATCTATTTAAAATTTTGGAACCCTACTTTGGCAAACCCCATCTTACGATTCTGGGAGACCTCAATTTTCATCTTGATGATTTGCCCTCAAAAGACACCCTTTCCCTGGTGGACTCCTTGGCCGCATGCCGACTGCATCAGCTGGTCGATAGCCCTACCCACTTGGCTGGCCACATCCTTGATGGGGTGTTCTCCAATGACCCTAGACTATCTGTGGGCTCCCCTATTCCCCTGGTCTGGTCAGACCACCTAGCGGTTCCCTTAGAACTAAAAACCTTTACCCCTTCTTTACACTAACGAAGTTCTACTAATAAAATACTTAGAAGGAACTATAAGGCTATTACTAATGACTCTCTTGCCCCCCTTATAGTGCAGGCTCCTATTTCCCCCTCGAAGGACGCCACTAATGCTGCACTGGATTTTGCTAATTCTATTTCCAGAGCAGTTGATTTATTAGCCCCTGCCTCCCTACGTTATTCAGCCAGACGGAAACCTTCTGCTCCCTGGTTCACGGACCATCTTAGACTGCTGAGGCAGGGATGCAGGAGGCAGGAAAGGCAATGGCGAAAAGCCTGGAACCCCACAGATAGAGAAAAACACAAGCTGTTACTTAGAGAATATAAGTCCAAGGTCATCATAGAAAAGCAGGACTACTTCTCCAGGCTTACATCGTCCCTCACGTCCCCTAGGGAACTATTCAAGATTGTGGATTCCCTGTGTTCGCTACAAATGCCTGATTCCATCATAGGTTCCCAAGAGCTGTGTGACAAGATTGCTCACTTCTTTCACGCTAAAATCACTGACATTTCTCTCACTCTGGAAGCACAGATAGACCTTATGCCTTCCCATCCTCCCCCGTCTCAACCGGTTTTAGAATCTTGGGCCAAGTACCCCTCTAAAATTCTGACCAACTTCCCGCCCCTTACTCTTAACCAACTAGACTCCCTGCTAAACAGGACAAAGTCAGGTTCTCCTATGGACCCCTGTCCGTTGAGGTTCTGAAAGATTGCAGGGAAACCTTGTTGCCCCCGCTTCTTGAGGTAATGAACCAGGCTATGGCTTAGGGCCTTTTCCCTGCTTCCTGGAAACAAGCCATAGTCAAGCCACTGCTTAAAAAACCCACCCTGGACCCGGGCACCCTTAAGAACTTCCGGCCGATTTCCTTACTGCCTGCCCCAGCCAAAATGTTGGAATCACATCTTAATCATCATCTGACTGCTTTCCTTGATGCCTCTGGGTTCCTGGACCAGTCTCAACATGGCTTTCGAAAATTCCACAGTACTGAGTCGGCCCTTACAGTAGTGACAGACAACATACGATCAAAGGTCGACCAAGGCCAGACCACTTTTTTGGTCCTCTTAGACCTGACCGCCGCCTTTGATACCCTGTCTCCCTCGACTTTAACTGCTCGCCTGAGGGAGATAGGGGTGGAGGGTCCTGCACTGAGCTTGCTGTCCTCTTTCCTTGATCAGAGAGAACAGAGGGTCAAGTTAGGAGAGTTCCTCTCCCCTGTTAAGCCTGTGCAATGTGGGGTTCCACAGGCGTCGGCCTTGAGTCCGACCCTCTTCAACATTTCTGTGGCCCCACTTGCTAGACTAGTAAAAGCTCAGGGGATGGAGGTGGTGTCATACGCCGATGACACCCAGATCATGGTGTCCCTCTCCCACTCGGTGAGTACCTCTGCGCTCAGCTTCAGGAATTGCATGCAAGCTGTCTCCGATTGGATAATTTTAAACGCCCTGAAGCTGAACGGAGAGAAAACAGAGGTCTTGATCTTCGGAAAAGACCAAAACAGCTGGTCCAATGAATGGTGGCCTCCCTCTCTCGGAGCCTGTCCCGTACCGTCAAATACCGCCCGGAATCTTGGCGTGATCTTTGACACCTCTCTAGACATGTCACTACAGGTCAATAGAACTGTTTCTACCTGTTGAGGAGTGATTAAAGTACTTAGAAAAATCGCCCACTATCTTTCCCCCCAAGCTCGCAAACAGACCGTGGTGGCCTTAGTTACATCACGGCTGGACTATTGTAACACCCTTTATGCAGGCATCAATAAAGGCCTCATCCAACGCCTCCAGTCCATCCAGAACGCGGCTGCCAGATTTGTTCTCGACCTCCCTAACTCCGCTTCTGTTTCTCTTGCAAGGAAGAGTCTTCACTGGCTCCCGATTCAGTCTAGAGTCTCTTTTAAAATCCTGTGCCTAGTTTTCAGTGCTCTATCCGGCGGCAGTTCTGAGGCCATAAGTTCCCTTGTGAGTCCCTACACCCCTAGCAGAAACCTTCGCTCTGCCAATAAGAACCTTCTCACCGTCCCTTGGACAAACAAGGTCAGATGGGGCGGAAGAGCTTTTTCATTTGTGGCCCCTAATTTATGGAATGCCCTCCCCTCTGAGATCAAATCCCAACCCACCATGGTTCTTTTTAAGAAGGCTTTGAAGACGTGGTGTTTCATTAAGGCCTATCATTAATCATGCTCTCTGACCGTATCATTTTATTTGGTTAGGCGCCTTGATGCCCTCTGGGGCTAAGTTGCACGATATAAATCTTGTTTCATTCATTCATTCAGATATCCTTGGGGCGGGCAGTGCTGGGCATTAGACTAGAGTAGATCTCACTATGAGTGCTACAATGTGCTAAGCTAGTCAACCACCCTTGCAATGTGGGAGAGGCTTTGCTGCCCCAATGTAACGCTATCTCCCGTTTAGCTAAGAGCAAGCCAAGAGCAGCTAGCTTCGTGACTGGTTTGGGAAAATTGATCGTGTAACCCATCCTTGCTACTTCCGGTATAGGACGAAGTGTGAGCCCATGAATGTCCCCCAAAGTTTTGTGCACCTGAGCAAAATCTGTGTGCTGGGCGCCGCATTTCTGGCTTGTGTGTGGTCTATCGGGGTCGATTTTATGTAATGTGGCCGGTGTCATGTAAATTCTGCGGAGAAATTTAAAGTGTAATAATTTATGGCGGCTATTTAATGAGACGTCTTCAGTGACTTTGCAGCAGGCAGTCCACTGGTCGTCTAAAATCTGACTTCCTACGTTGGCCTCCCACTCAGCTCTAAGTTTATCATCCACAATAGGGACCTGTACTAATCATAGCTTGTAAAGTTTGGAAATTAAATGTGCACCATTCTTATCCTCAATCAGGAGTGACAGCGGTTTGAAGGAGACGGGCTCCAGCAGGTAGTCAACGAGCATGGCCCTTAATGCCGAATAAAGTCTCTTAAGTACAAATGTATCCATGAATGTGGCCTCTTAAAAATGAGCGTCCTCAGTATCCGAGAAAACGTGCCCGCCCGGGTACAAATCACCTATCGAACTAATGTCAAATTTAGTGAGTGTGCGTTGCACCAGTCTTTCTCCTGTTATGGGGAGCCATCTGGCATTTGGTAGTGGAAGGGAAGATGAATATAAAACTGCTGAGTCAGTGTATCGGGTAAGCCTGTTCCAAGCCCAACTGGTGGTTGACACTGTTTGTATATCTACTTTACTCCTAGGTTCGCCCCTTGTGAGAACAGTAGCCAAGTTCTCAGGGAGGACAAAGTCGGCCTCGGCGCAGAAATGGGATCCTCACATCTGGGTGGTACCAGGCGAAGGCATAACTGCACTGCGCCACTAGATAGTATAAATAAGTCTGGCACTCCAAATCCTCCTCTATCATACAGTTAGGTGAGTAATTTCCATCGTACGCGTGGTCTCCCGCTAGCCCACACTAGTCGTATAAGGTGAGATCGCAGTGTGCTGAAGAAACTGTGCGTGAGAGGTCTGGGGATATTATTAAAAAAATACAGAAATTTGGAAAGGACCATCATTTTAATTATGGCTATTCTGCCTGCCATGAACAAGGAAAGCCGTAACCATTTTTCCACCTGAGTCTCCAGCTTCACCACCGATGCACCGTATTTCAGGCGTATAATCTGATCCTGCTCCAAATGTACATGAATACCCAGGTATTTAACAGAATCCGATCCCCATTCAAACGGGAACTCACATTCCCAGGGAACCGTACTGCTAGTCAATGGAAAAATAATCGACTTGTGCCAATTGATACCCAACTCAAAGTGTTGTCCAAAGCGAAGGATTTCTTGGATAAGGGGGTTAGGTTCAGTTGTGGTTCTCTGACGTAAAGAATAGTATTGTCCGCGTATAATGAAACCAGCAGAGGACCCTTCCGAAATTGCAGTCCTCTGTGGAGATGACGTTCTTGAAAATGTCGTATGGAGGATCCATGGCAAGAATGAACAAAAGGGGTGACAGAGAACATCCCTGATGTGTTCCTCGAGTTCATGAGAAAGGGCCAGAAATAGTCCTGTTAAAGCGGACCCTTGCCATCGGTCGAATATAAAGTAAGCCTACCATAGAGATAAAACCCGCTGGCATACCCATACAACCCATTATGGACATAAAAAAGGGCCATTCACGTGTGTCAAAGGCTTTTTCAGTGTCTAGCAGGATAGCTGCTGAAACAACCATAAGACAGAAAAAGATATAAATGATTATAAGCACCAACCGAGTAAAAGGATGGTAGATTCCTACAATAGTGCTAAAATAATGAATACAGGCAGGTATATAAAATACATAACAGAAATAATACGTACTTCTACGATGAAACCCTAACTAGATGTACCTTAGTGTACCTAGCATGTATGTAGGTGTAGAGCCAAGAATCCCTCTAGTATAAAGTCAATCATGTTACCTGAAGTGAGAGGCAGTGGGACCCTGTCTTGGTCTCGAGATGCACACCTCGTGAGGGATGTCATGCCACTGCGAGATGGAGTGTCTGCATGCAGGAACCTCAGCGTCTTGCGTCAGTGTGTCGGCATGGAAGTCCTTTTTCTACTCTCACTGCCTCAGCAAAGATATGGTGTTTATATACCCAAAGTGGTACCCTCAGGGGATCTACCTTGCTGTGTCCTGTCAGACTTAGAATGACGGAAGGAATGACCCTTATACATAGTTATTATGCAGGAGATGGTTGTTCTTTTGAGTTTCCAAGAATCTTCATGCATAATGAATGAGGCTAGTTTTCAGGGAAAACCCCGTGTCCTGTAAGCAGTTCGTCACTAGGTAAAAGTTCAGTCCCAAGAACCGTTATGTAGTGTAATGGCAGGGGAAATATAGGTGAAAGGTTTGGTTGCTACCTGATCCTATATTGGGGTACCTATTAGAAACATAAGCGTGGCAGCCGTATGGTGTCTGAGATCATCCATCAGATTCCTCTTCAACCTCTTCCATCTCGTCACAGGGTAAGGTGGGATCAGGAGCCTCACTCACCCCAACCTATCTTGTGATGAGTTGGAGTCTGAAATCTGGAGCACAAGACTCCATCTTTTAGTTTCCTGCATTAGTGATGTATAACTGTCTTGATGGCCAACCCAGCATAGCCAGATGTGCAGTTGAAGCAGACTGGTTAAAGGTAAGCAAAAATAAATCTGCTGAATGTTATGTGCTTGCATGTCTGTGTGTGTATGTTTATGAGAGCAAGTGTTGTGTGTGAAAGTGTGAGTGAGCGATAGTGATGGGTGATTGAGAATGAGTGAAAGTGAGTGACTGGCAGAATGATTGTGTGAGTGAGAAAAAGTGAGAAAGGGTGATAATGTGAGTGAGTGCAAGTCATAGTGACAGTGAGTGAGTGAGAAAAGTGAGAATGAATGAATGAGAATGAGTGTGAAGGAGTGAGACTTAGTGTGAGTGAGAATGCATGAGTATGAAGAACTGTCAGAGTGAGAATAAGCAGTAGTGAGAATGAGTGAAAATCAGTGTAAGAATGAGCGTAAGTGAGAATAAACCAGCGAGAATGCACGTGTGAGTGAGAATGAGAATGAATAAGTATGCATGAGTGAGAATGCATGAGATTGTGTGGGAAGGAGTACAAGAATGAGTGAGTGAGGAGTGTGAAAGTGAGTGAGCGTGAATGTGAGTGAGTCAACATAGATGTGCATGAGTTAGTGACAGTATGTGAGCCTATTATGCTTGTGAATCTGTCACTGTCGCTGACATACTAGAGATAATTCTTGGCTTATGTAGGCACAAATGGCAAAATGCTGATGCTGGACAGTGGGGTTAATTCTTGGAACTAGGGGCATCCATGGTAACATGTTGGCACTAACATGTTGGAGGCAATTCTTTGAATATGGCTGCACCCGTGGCATGGGGAGGTGGGAGGGGCACCCATGACTCAATGACAAATCACACGCAATGTAGGCAAGTATTGCACATGATACAAAGATATGGGGTAGTCTCTGGGAACGGTCAAACCTAATAAATGGCAAGTCAGAGTCTATATTTGTTTTAGCAAAGTTATAAGAAACGAACTTTAAAGTGCACCCTTTGACTAATTTTTTTTCAACATTTTCTATGGGAGCTGCCCCTGCCCTTAAATCCTTCTAGAAGAAAGGCTTTCGGGCAAGTATTATGCCACAGCACTTTCACGTGTGTGTGTGTGTGTGAATGAGTGCCCAAGAGAGTGGAAGGGTGTGTGAACAAATGAGTACATAAGTGAGAGAGAGAGTTTGTGGATGAATGTCTGGATGTTTGGATAGATTCCAAAGGGCATTTTCTGGGACAAGTGGTTAGAAACAGAGGAGAAAATAGGGAAAGGAATAAGAGTTAATGAGTGGGAGTGTGAAAGCGAGAGTGAAAGAGTGGAAGGGTAAAGTGAGGGTGAAATGCCAAAAGAGTTAAACAGAACAGGTTAAATAATGGATAAGGGAGATATACTAAGATGAGTGGGAAGTAAAAGAGAATCTTGGGAAACAGTGGGATACAGAGTAAATAGAGCATCTTTGGGACTCATAGAAAAAGATTGAAGGCAGAAGGAAATAAAGACATAAAATTAAGAGAGGATCAGATAGAGGGGTACAGAAAGCAAAGACATGTAGAGATGGCAAAGGTCTGAGACAGATTAAGAGAAAATAGAGAGAGCATGGCAGAGTGAGATAAAAATGACTGGAGAAAGGGGAATTGAGTTAGTGGTGTGAAATGATGAAAAAAATAGAGGCCATACAGGAGTGTTACCAAGAATAATAATGAGAGATGGGGACAGATTGTAAGGATGAGACAGAGGAAGACTGCTGGTGAAGCTTAACAAAAGAGAACAAGTAGTGAACATTGTGCTTGCTGTAAAGTAGATTCACGGGCCGGAGGGAATTAAAAATAAATCATGCCCATGGCTAAGCTCCAGTTATCGCGCTCACATTTTTACACATTCTCGGTAAGTCAGGCAATTCAATTATAGAGCGCGAGGCTTTGAAGCAAATCCCAGTCCTGCTGGAGGAAAATCTGAAAAGGTCTCCTGTCTGTGGCATAGTGTTGAACTCTCAGGACTCGTCAACGCTTTAGAGAGCTCAGGAATTCGAAATTTCAAAAAGGAATTGAGTTAATCTACTGCACTCTGTTGCTTAGTCCACATAATAAACTGCATCTTAAAACTAAACTCAAAGCAGAGGAATTTGGCATGATCTTCTGTTTGTATGTCTCTCACCGTATCTCTCTTTAAATATATATATATATATCTATAGATATATATTCACTGAAAAAAACTAAGGTTACAGGGATGCTATAGTTAGGCTAACATTTCAATCGTACAAAATCGGTGAAATTCAACAGTTCTAGTTAACTGAGCTAACTATGTTTGTTTAAGGATTTTATAAAGAGCATAGCTGCCCTGGGGCTTCCCAGCGCTGAGAAGCAGACGATAAAGAGGTGGATTGGGGAGTTATCAGGGGAAAAGCCATGTTTTTAATATATTCCTGAAACTTAGTTCATCCGCGAGTAATCTCATTTCTTTGGGTACAGAGTTTTACAACCTTGGTGTGAAACAGATCTTCCTTCCCATCTGGATCTCTTTATCCTTGTGGTCTTGATGACATGATCTGAGGAAGATCCTTGAGATCTCTCGGGCGCATATGGGGTGATGAGTGCTCTGAGAAGGGCTGGACCCTTGCAGTTCATGGCTTTGTGGGCTATACACAATGATTTAAATTAGATCCTGGCATGGATCGGCAGCCAGTGTAGTAGACCCAGTGCTGCTTTTGCTGATTCTTGCCTTGGTATACCTCTGAGTGTCCTGGCTGCTGTGTTTTGAACCACCTCTAGTCATATTTGGGTGATCCAAGATAAAGGGAATTCCCGTTATCAAGTCATTAGACCACCAAGGACTGTATAGTTGTTCTCCGTGTCTGTTCAGGGCTAAGACCTAGAACTTTGCAAAGCATACATAGTATTCCAAAGCAGGTGGCAGCCAATTTCTTTGCTTGTGTTTCTATGAAAAGATTGTGGTCCAGCCACATTCCCAGATTCTTTTTGGAGTTTTTATGGGTGGGAGACAACCTAGTTCTTTTGGCCAGCTAATGGTGACTCGTGGCACAGAGTTATTTCCCAGGAACATTAGTTCCCTTTTGTCGCCATTCAGTTTTAGCTTACAGCTAGTCATCCATTTGGCTACTTTTTCCACACTAGGAACAACTTGGTTGTAGTTTGATTTAGGACCCTCTGTCACTGAGACTAACAGTTGGGTATCATCTGTGTAGGATAACTTGCACTCCCAAATACAATGCTTATAACCATGCATATTACATCACTTGTGACATGGTCCGTGACATCACTGATGACATCACTGACATCTCAAATGACATCACTGATGATATCATCCAGTGACTGTGAGTGTTTTTAAAATGTTTGAGTGTTGCATATATATATACCAAGGTGTATTGATGAATCAGTGGGTGTATGAGTGCATGTATGGATGATTCAGTGGGTGTGTGACTGACTGTATAAGTGAGTGATTAGGTGACTCGGTGAATATATGAGTGAGTGACTAGGTTTTGAGAATGTGTATCAGTCTGTCAGATGGTGTCTATGTAGCTGTATGGGTTGGTGAACAGGTACTGTGTGGCCGAGAGAATGGATGTGTCAGTGGTAAATGGGTGAGAAACTGGAGATGTGAAAGGCCATATAGGTGAGTGTTGGAGTATATGAGTGACTGTATGTGTGAGTGAGGGATTGTGATAGTGGCTGTATGAGTGACTGTGTGCTTGTGCCAGTGACTGTATAGGTGAGCATGTATTAGTATCTGCATGGATAAATGAGTGTGTGTGTTTGTATAACTGTATAGGTGAGTGGGTATTTGTGTGTGTAGCTCTGAGTGGCTGACTGTGTGAGTCGCTGTATGGGTGTATTAGTGGGTATATCAGTGGCTGTCATAGTCAGTAAGATGGTGTGCGAGTGGCTATATGGGTGACTTAGTGGATGTGTGTGTAGACCTATGAATCCGTGAATGGGTGTGTTAGTACTGGTATGGGTGTGTCAATGGTTTTCAGAATGGTAGTGTGGAGGTTGGAGTGGGTGTAAAAAAAAAAGGTTATCTAGAGGTGTGAGTGGGTGTGTCAGATTCTGTTGGTGATGTCAACAGTGATGTCATTTTTTTTATTTAAAACTTTGCAGCAACATTGTGACAATCAAAAACCTTTAATCATCAAATTTCATATACATAAGAAACAAAAAACACAACCAACTAAATAAGTTAAGCAGAGTAGCAAAGAGGAAAAAAAACACCAAAGAGATATACAGAGAAAAACATTTCAAATCACCAGAAACAAATGAAACCATGGGCAGCATTACTGTTTTATCCATTCTTCAATCGGGGCCCAAATCTTTGATGCCACCCTCCACCTACCCTTTAATGTAAATTCTGAAAATTCCAATTTGTAAATAGCTAACAACCTAGCTCTCCAATTCATAAATGTAGGTGCGTCGGGAGAAAGCCATTGTGAGGTCATACACAGCTGTATCATAGACATGGCAATGAACAAAAATGCGGAGACATAACTTGAATTTAGGTTTGCCCGTGAGCTTTCAAAACACATTTATCACCATCTCTGAGGTCAAATTACATGGGATATTGAGCTTAGAGTTAATAAACCGCTCCACATCGGTTAAGAAATCAAATGGGCAAGGGCAAGAATAAAACATACGGATAGCATTGGCTGCGTACAGCCCGCACCTCGTACACTGCACACCCTTACTACCACCCCATTTCGCTATTCTAGCAGGCGTATAGTAAAGGTCAAATGCTGCCATGTAACTTTGGGTCCGAAGGCTACCAGAGACCAAGACCTCACAAGCCAATTCCATTACTATCGTTAGATCGACCCCAGTCTTTCCGAATTTCGCTTCCCACTTAAGGTTTTGCACCTCTAGGTCGTCCCGAAGCCTTGACAATAGGTGCTGATATACAGTCACTATTCTGGCTTTCTTCTGAATCAGATCTAATATAACTAATTTATCTAACATCGCAGGCGTCTCACTAAGACGTTTTTGAATAAAACTTCTAACCTGAAGATATTCTAAAAAATCATGAATATTCAAATGAAACTCATCCCGTAAAGACTCAAAAGAAAATAGTTGTTCGCACCCCACTAAATCCTCTAATGAGTGTAAATCTAGTTCCTGCCATCTAAATATTGTCTGGTCGTGAAAGATAAAGGTTAGGAGTCGAGCGGCTTTGAATGGAGTGTGTATATTAACGTTGGCAATAGATAATTTCCGCCGAATTTTCTGCCATATTAAAAACATGGCCATAATCACCTTGAATCTGGTTCTCTTAAAATAACTCGGCTCCAGTACCTCCAACAAAATGCCCTTAACCACCGTACCCAAAACCATGTCAAAAATAGTAGGGACAAAATACATAGACCATAGGAACCTACGCTCAAGAATCGTTCCCCACCTCATAATTCTGACATACAAGAGAAAAACCACATGTGGAACATCTTACTCTGTTTAAGCAGCCAAACTATGGAACTCCCTACCCACAAACATAAGATCCACAAATAACTATCTTAACTTCACAAGATTACTCAAATGTTGACTCTTCCACACATGAGGACTATATTCACAACTCTAGAACGTACCATAACCGTATGCTTGGACATGAAAACCTATACTTCTCACAGTATGAAAGAGTGCTTGTTATACAAGTGCATGTCATTGTATGTTTGAACTATGCCTCCAGCTATAAACAGATGCAACTATATGAGGGGAAAATGATACATTACACAACAGGATACATGTGTTTTTCAGACGTTGTCAAATTTGCTGCTTCCATGCACATATAGATGTATTTATAGAGGGTTTTGCCTGCTACCAAGAACTATAATAAGTACCATGTGTATATTTATGTATATATGTTAATTAGTCATTTGAAACATTAAAAAATTTACCACATGATAAATGTGGACAGCAGTCCATATAAATATTGCTCTTCAATGTACATATGGGTATTTAAATATAGGGGGGTTTAACCAAGCAAACAAAACTTTTCCAAGAATTTTTGTTTGTGTGTGTGCATGTGCGGCCATGCATGCATGTGTATAAATATTCATGTGTGTATATATGTATATATATAGATATATATCAATAGACTACTCTTCACGCCGCTTTCCTTGCGGCGCCCCAATTACCAAGGGTAAAGAGAGACGGTCTCCAAGAAATTTTCTTTTTACCGCAGCCGCAGGTAAAATTTATTTAGCATTTTTATCAAACGTGCATATTTTGAACAGGAAATCCAAACGCGTTTCGGCGTTCTCAGACGCCTTGCTCGCTGGTGATCAGTGCAAATATCCCCGCCACACATTTAAACTGAGGCTGACCCCGTGATTGGTGACCAGTGCGTGATAGACATGGAAGATATACTTGTATCGTGACATCAAACTGTTATGTATCAAAATTGGCAAAACATTCTTTAAATACAATAACTTTGTTACATTTCCTGAAACACAATCGCAATGCTCCGTAATTGAAATTGATCGCTTTACAGTCATATTAAATGTATTTAGCAGTTTTTTCACACTTGAGTAGATATTATTCTCAGATGTCTACTGCTTGTAATCGCTATAATTTACAGCTTACATTTCTTCAATGTTGACATATACGGTTCATAAAATACCATGATTTCACGAATAATATAGTATATGATGAGACTTAGTAACTTTCCATACACTTTAAAAAAGGCACTTTTCCGGTCATATCACCCCGAATAATTGTGAAAGTGAATTAAAATTAACTGAACTGTGCAAGTGGTTTAATGGAGCCTCTCAGCCGAGAGTTTAGCTGCAAAAAAACGCCTGCTGGATAATAGGTTGGGATAGGGGTATCAGGGATAGAAGCGAACGACTAGTTCTTATTCATGGTGGGAACACTTCTAGCTGTACAAATACCTGGGCAGTGTTGAACACTAGCTGATAGGATGTATATCTGAGAGAAAACATTACTCATATTGGGATAATGGGTCTCGTTTGTCCTGAATTATTTTTGTTTGGGGTTTTATTTTATGATGTTGGCTGTCCACTGTGTAATGTGTAGTCATGTATTAAAAAGAAATGGCCTTTATTATTAGCGGCTCATTTAATCCTCTGAAGCTTCAGAATTTATGGTGGATCTCACAATTACCATTATTGCCTGAAATCTACCTGTAGTTGTTACAAGAGGAATATGTCTAAGACAATAAATATGTGGTTTGAAATAAAATGTTTAAGAATCTCATTAAACCCTTTAGATCCAGACTATACATATACATCGAAGTTATTATTATATCTGGACAAAATTGTCAGCCTTTCTTTTGAACCCTCATTTAGAGATCTTTACAAAAAGTGGAATAAATCTTCACAGATATTAAGTCCTTTAGGGCTCTTACTGTCTAACTCGATTATATATCTAGTTGGCGAAGCAGTTTCTCCCTATCACCTCCTCTCTTATTGCCAGGAACATGATCAATTACATAATAAGTGAGCACATTCAGATTGCTCTCATGTTCAGCTTTGACATGACAAGCAACCGGCTTCGAAGGGTCTGAATTAACGGTCGCCCTCAGGTGTTGGAGGATTCTGGTTTGCACTGGTTTTATCGTGCTGCCAACATATCTCAGCCCGCACTCACACTTCAGAATATACACTGCATATTCTGTCTTGCAGTTGAAGTTACCTTTTTATTTTTATGGGCTGATCAGAGTATGCATTGGTGTACGTAGAAGTATTTACTCCAAATTTGCATGCTCTGCATGTGTGGCATTTAAAGAATCCATTTCTGGAAGGGAGCAATTCTTATTCCAGGTCTCAGGACTAGTTTTCACTAGTTCGGATTTCATAGAATATGCCTTCCGAAATGTGAATTTAGGTTTTTGATTATAGATCTCTCTCAGGATGCCATCCGTCATCACTATGGGCCACTCTTTGCTCATTATTTTCCTGATTATATTAGATTGCCTGCTGTATGGTTTTTTTTTTGCGAAATATATTTTTATTGCAGGAATCAGCAAACTGTTACATATATGACCAGCATCAGAAATCCACTGAAATCAATCAACCGCATCCCGTCCACCCCCCGCAGCACGTGTTTATACATGATCATTGAGCCCACAGTGCAAAAGTCGGGCGACAAAATCCAGTGGGGGCTCAGCAGGAGCGCAAGGCTGGTCCGGATAATCCACTGTCCGTCATCTGCTTTTCTAAACAAGCCCCAAAACCCAAAAGAAAGTCCCACCCACAAAACACTAACTTGCAAAGAAATCCCTCCCCCACCCAACCCCGCCATCAGTGTATGGTAGCAGCCGCAATAGGATTCGTGAGAGGACCCAAGATGAGCGTATCAGAAACAGAAAACGCAATCGCCTATCGGGACTCAGGGCGCGCTGCAATCTCACTATCAGAGTCGCTGGGGGCGCAATAGTCTCTGAGGGCCTGCACTAGTGTCTCCCATTCCAGCGCTGCCTCCTGTGCTTTTTCGTTACGCTGTCTCCCAGCCAGTTGGTATCTCAGCGTGCTTTCCCCCGCCGCCCACTTCAATAGTTCGCTATGCCACCTGCTCCCAGTCGGACCAGCTCGTGCCTTCCAGTTCCTGGTCACCTCTCGTTTGGCCAAGAGAAGCCCTAAATCAATAAATTTACTGGAAATTTTGTTTTTGGGGGTATGTGGAAACCAATGCAAAAGACCCACCGCCGCATCGACCGATAGGGGTCTCCCCGTCACCTCCGTCAGGGTCTTCTCCACTTCCACCCAGTAGGAGGACAAACCCGGGCAGGCCCACAACATATGGAGGAGGTCCGCCTCTGGCGCCGGGCATCTGGGGCAGGTTGCCGAGCCCGTGACGAAGTACTGTTGGATTTTCGCCGGGGTCAGGTATGCCCGATGGAGTACATAATAGTGGACCAACTGAAAACGGGCGTGGCGCGTCCCCTTCCAAGCTCGCCGCACGAGCTGAGACCAGGTCGCTTCCGGGATTTCCTTGCCTATGTCTGCCTCCCAGCGGGCCTTCAGGGTCGTAAGGGGGGTCAGCCCTTCATTGATCAATCTACCGTAGAGGCAGGTGACCGCCTTCACCGTGCCCGCAGACATCATGACGTATTGGCACACCGGAGACGTAGGAGGTTCCTCCTGTCCGCCTTTCCAATGCGCCTGGATCGCACGGACCAGGGCCGAGTGCAACAGAAAGTCTCCGCGGGGAATCTCGAAGCGGTCAATTAGCTCCTGAAAGGGCAAGAGTACCCCAGCCTCATAGAGATCCCCCACCAACTGCAACCCCGCGTCTTCCCAGTCCGCCAATCGTGACCAATCACCGCCATGGGGCAAGGCCGTCAACATCCCCAATGGTATTTCAGGCGCATATGGTATCCGCAATTGGCCCCGGGCGTGAGCCCGGTTCCAACACAGGCGAATGGTCTTTTCCTCCAGCGTCAGGTCCTGCAAGGTCAAACGTTGGCGTAGGGCTATGAAGGATAAGACATGCCTGGCCATCCCTGTACCTCTCCTGTCCTCCGGGCCTCGGAATTCCCTGGCAATCTCCTGGGTGAGGGTCTGGAGCTGCGCCGCTATATAGTATTTCTCAAACTCCGGCACCGCAAGTCCACCCTCGGCTTTCGGCCTCATCAGGGTCTTAAGAGCCACTCTACGGCGGCCCGAGCCCCAAAGGAATCCGACTATCATCGACCGTAGGAGCCTAAATGTGGCTGGCGGGATCCAAACTGGTAGCGCCCGGAAATAGTACAGCAGCCGGGGAAGAGCCACCATTTTGAGGAGAGCAACCCGCCCCACCAATGAAAGCGGTAGTGTAGCCCAGAAGTCCATGTTCCCCCGTAGAGCTCGACTGCATCTGGCAATGTTTCCGTCCAGGAGGTCAGATGGATCATGATAGATGTACACTCCCAGGTACCTGAAGCAGTCAGGTTCCCATCTAAGCTCTCTATTGAGGACTGGACTAGGGGTGCCTCTGCGAACCGGGAAAAGGCATGTCTTGGCCCAATTCACTCGTAGGCCCGAGACCTCCCCAAACGCCGTAAGCGCCGTCTCAGCTCCATGTAGGGCCTCGACTGGGTCCTCAAGGAAGAGCAACAGGTCGTCAGCATATAACGAAACATGGTGCGGGCCCGAAGGTGTCCAGAAACCATTGTAATGCGCCCCCGATCGGAGTAGCAATGCGAGGGGCTCCACCGCCAGCGCGAAGAGAAGTGGGGATAGCGAACAGCCCTGTCTCGTGCCTCTTTCTACCGGGTACTGCGAGGAAATTAATGTACCCGCCCGAACCCTGGCCGACACAGAGGTATATAAGACCGCGGTCCATCTGATGAAGCCCTCTCCGAGTCCGAACCGCCGCAACACCGCGTGTAGGTAGTCCCATTCCAGGCTATCAAACGCCTTCTCTAAGTCCACCGATAGGACCACCGGGCACGGAGCATCCATTAGCGGTTCACCCAGCAAGCGGAACAACCTACGGATGTTCATTGTCGTATTGCGGTTGGGGATGAACCCAGCCTGGTCCTCATGCACCAGGGAGGCCATGTGGCCTAGCAGTCTCGAGGCCAAGATGCTGCTCAGAATCTTATAATCGACCGTCAGCATCGATAAGGGACGGTAGGACGCCGGATCAGTTGAGTCCCGCCCCGGCTTGAGGAGGGGAACCACCAGGGCCTCGCGCATCGAGCCAGGCAGTCGGCCAAGCCTCTTCGCCTCTCTATAAACAATCACCAGTCTCGGAGCCAGGAGGTCGGCATAGGCCGCGTAAAATTCCACAGGAAGACCGTCTAGCCCCGGGGTCTTATTCCGCTCCATCTTCTTAATGGCGCTGCGGATCTCCCCCAGTTCAATATCGGAACCCAGGGCTTTCGCCACGTCAGGCTCCACCACTGGGAGCTCCAGGGGCTTCAGATAGTCCTCGAGTAGGTCGGGGTCTTTGGCAGCACGACTGCGATATAACTGGTCATAGTAGTGCCGGTAGCAGCCTAAAATCTCCGGTTGAGTGTGCACCATGGTCCCGTTCGCCATGCGCATGGATGTCGTCAGTGAGGTCTGGCGCGTAGGGTTAGCCAGCCATGCCAGCAATGCGCTCGATTTATCCCCTTCTGCAAGGGACCGAACCGTATAGGTCTTGTAGTCGAAGCAGCGCAGCCGCTCGACCTCAGCCGCCACCGCCTCCTTCGCCTCCGCCGTGCGTCCCTGAAGTTCAGGGTGCCCGGGGCGGCGGAGTTCCAGCTCACGAAGCCTCCGATCGGCCACGTCCAAGTCATCAAGGATAACCCGCCTCATACCTACCTTCTTGGTGATGCAATAACCCCTCACCACCACCTTAAAAGCGTCCCATTCCAGTGCTCTCGAGCTCGCAGAGCCCCCGTTGGACGCAAAATACTCCTCGATCTTATCACCTAAGTCCGCTCTGAATACAGTGTCCTCGAGGATCTCAGGGCGTAACTTCCAGGTGGGCACCGCCGGCGCCCCCGGAAACCAGCGAAGGGCCAGCAGGAGGGGGTTATGGTCCGAAATGGTCCTAGTCAAGTATTCGGAACGGATGGCCGCTGAAACCAGTTCAGTCGAGCCAAGAAACCCGTCCAGCCGAACGTGCAACTCGTGAAGGCCCGAAAAGTAGGAGTAATCTCTAGCATCGGGGTGTTGCGCTCTCCAAATATCCGTCAGACCCCACCGTGTCTGCCAGTCCCTACGGCCTTTGGCCACCCGGCGGACCGGAGAATCAGGGAGGGGCGGGTGCGAGCGATCGGTCTCCACATCCACTACTGAATTGAAGTCCCCACCGAGCAGGAGGGGCCCCGTGAAAAAGTGGGCCAGCGAGCCCGATAACCTAGAAAGGAAGGCAATCTGGTCCATGTTAGGTGCGTAAACACAGCAAACGTTCAGGTCCCTCCCCCCCCAGAGTACCCGAGATGGCCACGTATCGCCCCTCTGGATCTACCACTGAGTTTGTGACCTGGAAGGGAACCCCAGCCCTAATCCAGATTAGCGCCCCCCTGGCATACGCTGAGTACGACGTGTAGAAGACCTGCCCCCTCCATCTACGCTGTAGCGCCGCTCCTTCCGCCTTGTTCAGATGGGTCTCCTGCAGCAACGCCATTTGTATCCCCCTACGCACTAAATAAGCGTGGACTTTGTGCCGCCTAGACATGGTATGAAGCCCCCGCACGTTCCAAGTAATACACTTCACATTAGCAACGTCAGCCATTGTCCCATACTGTCCGTGCAAAGTCTCCCCATCTGGGTCTCAACAAAAAGCGAACAACAATCCCCCCAGCACTGATGGCGGCCATTTCCCCCAACCAAAACTTAACAATTCTTACGTTACCCAAACCCCTGCCCACCATCCCCAGAACAGGACCCAAATAACTCCATCTAGTTCCCATCCAAACCATGCCCTCAGAAAACCCCTCGTCCCAAACTAATCCCACGGTCGCCACCGTAGGAAGGCCTTAAGGGCCAGGTGCGGGCTGGGTGGTGGCAGTGGGCCCTCGATGCCCTGGCTACCAGGACTAAAGCAAGCCCCAAACAGTAACAGAAACCCTCGGGGCAAAGGCAAGGCACCCCACCCCCGCTTCTCCGGTGATCATGCTGAACCATCGGCTCCCGCCACCCCCGCTACGGGCCCCCACCCAAAAGGATGCAGCTCACCCCGTCAACCCTGTCCATCAAGAAGGTCCTCAACCGAGTTTGGCGTAATCACCGGTGTGCCGGTGCTATCTGTCACCGAGTTCTCCGAGTCCGTCGATGCCCCCTCGTCACCAGGGTTCTCTTCTTCCGCAATGGCATCATCTCGTGAACCAGACAGTGCAGACAACACCTCCAGTACTCCTTTCCGCTCCGTCGATGTCTCTGCAGTAGAAGGGCCGCCCGACCGGCCCCGGCGACTCCGCACCCTCGTGGATCGCCGTCGCTGTCCCGGCTCCGCCGTTGGCTGAGATGTGGAGGTGAAGCCATCTTTCCCAGCTCTATAAAGTTCAAGCCAGTTACAGGCATCCTCCGGGGTATCAAAAAATTGAGTCTTGTCATCGACAATGACACGGAGCCTTGCAGGAAATAGGAGCGAGTATTGGATGCCCTCGCTCCGGAGCTCGCGCTTGACCGCCAAGAATGAAAACCGCCTGCGTTGGGTTTCATAGGTGTAGTCCGGGAAGATGTTCACCTGGCTGTTCTCCACCTTGAAGGGGCCATTATGTCTAGCGGCATTGAGGATGAGGTCCCTGTCGCGAAAATGCAGGAGGCGCGCCACCACCGGACGCGGCGCACGGCCCTGTTGCGCTGGCCTTGCTGGGACTCTATGAGCTCGTTCAAGGGTGTAGAAAGAGGATAGGCCCTCCGGGGCCACCGTGTCTCGGAGCCAGGCCTCCAAGTAGGCCACCATGTCGCCATCCTCGATCTTCTCCGGCAGGCCTACCACTCGGATGTTGTTGCGCCTGTTACGGCCTTCCGCATCCTCCGCTCGCTGCTCCAGGGCAGAAATCCGGGTTAGGGCATCTTTCATTGCCGCGGCCAAGGTTCGCTGCGCCGGCTCCAAGGTTTTCACCGAGCCTTCCACTTCTTTGACCCTGTCCGACAGCTTGCCATGATCCGCCCTGAGGAGGCCCAGGCTCGTCGCCACCTGGGCAATGTCCTGCTGAAGGGCCGAGCGTGTGGTCGCAATCGCCTCCAGGACGCGATCAAACTGTTGCTGCAGCGGCGCGCCACCAGCATTCCCCGGGTTTCCATGGCCTTCTTTGTCCGGGGTCTCCGAGTCAGAGGCGGCCGGGGTGGTCCCCTTGGCCCCTCTCGGCTTCCCCATGTCGCGGGAAGCGCACAGTGTGGACTCAGATGGAGATGCCACCGAGTGCGGGCGCCGACTATAACTCTCCCGAATGGAGGCCCTCGGGGTGAGGGCCAGTGATCCTCTTCTCCAGGGCCAGGTGGATCTCCACAGTTTCGGCTCGCGCCACCACCGTGTCGTCTGAGAGCGCTGAGGAGGAGGCGGAGACACTCGGCGCCAGGCCGGGCAGGCCCGTCTGGTTGACGAGGATCCGGAGCGAGGGCCACCCACACCACCAGAGACTTTGTGGCGCCAGGGGGTTGTGCTTCCCATGGGATCGGGTCGATCGGGGGATGCAGCCAAGCGCCGCGTCGGCACCACTGTCAGGACCTCCAGGCGTCCGTGTGCCGGGGTTCACTATGGTAGGAGCTTCCGACCGTCCGGGCGCATTCACCAATATCAGGGTCTCAGCAGGGCAAAGTCCAGCACCTCACTCTCCAGGAAATCACAAGAACGGAGGGCACGCTATGACCAGCGACGTTCTTCCAGGCTAATGGTCCCGTCCAAGGGGACAAAGGGGTCCGGGCGCCATATTGGGTCGCTCTCCTCGGGACCACAAACTTCGAGTTTCGGGCGGATCACCACCCGTCCAGGCTGTGCCAGGCGTCTCAGTAGGGTCCAGTTGGGCCGAACGACGATTTGCGGGGGCTAGGGTGCCCCGCGGCCTCCGATTAACAGGATAATCCCGGGCTCAGTCCCGGAGCCGAGCTCTCAGGCGACCATCGCCATCGGCGCCCAAGCCACGCCCCTTGCCTGCTGTATGTTGTAATAAATCTGCATGTTTTGTTCAGATTTTCTGTGCTAGAAGCCTCTATTTGTGAAACTTGTTCTACATGTTTTTGCAATAGATTCTCCCTAGGGATCAGCGAGACCTTGTGGAGGGCATTAAGTAGTGATCTCAGTTCAGTTCAAGAAGTCTTTATTCGATTAATTCATCATAAAAGACATAAATACAAAATACACAGTAACCTATATAAAATCAGTATTAAATCATCGACATCGAATTGACTTCATGCAGAAATATACAAAAATTTAAAAGGTGTCACAGATACCATATTACCACAGTATATACAAGATAAAAGCATTCTCTGCTAATTTTGTTTAATAAACCTACATCTGCTCACCCAAGCCCAACCAAGAAACTTGGCAACCCCCACAACAATAAGCGGATCCAGATTAGTTTTTAACAATCTCAAGGCCTCAGCAGACGAGCGAGTGCCTAGTTGTCTACAAACTGGTTTGAGCCACTTAGATCTGGGGGCAGAGTATAAGGGACACACAAACAAAAGGTGAGACAGACTTTCCCCGGAACCCTGACAGTTAGCACAAAACCCCAAACTAGCATTTCCCCGCTTATTGGTGAAGTCCCCTATAGGGAGTGAACCACATCTGAATTGAAAGAAGAGTTTGTGGTCCAGAGGTTTGGTGATGATTTCCCAGTACCTTTCTAACCTGGGTAGATCTTTGTGTACCATAAATAATCCTGAAAAACTACTTGGGCTCGTTTTTGAGAAAGTGTACCATAAATAATCCTGAAAAACTACTTGGGCTCGTTTTTGAGAAAGTGATCTCTCTTTGTAGCCTCTTTCTAACAGCTTGGACTTCATCTGGGAGAGTGCATTGTCACACAGAGTATCTGTGCTGCATGATCTTTTCACTCTCAGAAATTCACCATACGGTAAGCTTGCTATTGTATGCTTAGGGTGAAAACTATTTGCATGAAGCAGGGTATTACCTGCAGATGGTTTTTGAAATATGCAAGTTTCTACCTTCCCATCTTGAATGATGATTTCTATGTCCAAAAAGCTGATTTTAGAGGTGTTGATGTGGTGTGCAAATTCCAGGTTGCACTGATTTACATTAATCTTATCAACAAAGAGAAGTGCTTCCTCCTCTGTGCCGTTCCAGACTATGAAGATATCGTCAATGAATCTCCACATGCGCACTACATGTTGGTCAAAGAGAATTTTGTGTTCCCTCTATATATATTCGCATGTGTATAAATTATATGCATTCTGCTATTATAAAAGAAAAACTTCCATCCTTTCTATCCATACTCCCTCTGACTCATTACAAACCTTCTCACTCCTATGAACTCTGAAATATCCAACTCAATCTTTGACCCCTTCTTTAGCCATGCCACTCAACTAACACACGGGCTACTATTTACAAAATAACTCCCTACTAATCCTTTTCAAACCGACTCCTAACATTCTATCTCTACCCCAGACTCTACTAAACACTCAGGAAATCAAGAGCACAATCCTAACACAAATATTGCAGAAGAAAAAAAATCCCCCAAAAATGTGTAAAAACAAAATAATTACTGCTCTGCGATTCTAGTGGAGTGCTACACACCACAAAAAGCAATTCAGTGCCTCGTCAGAGGTCATCTCGCTATATAAATACATTTGCATTTTGCAACTTACTTTATATTTTTTTTAAACCTCGGAAATGCACTGAAAAAAACAAAGGTTAAAGTGACTTTGCTAGGTGCAAATGTCACTGTAAAATGTACCATTTTGAACTAAAAAAAAAAACACTGACATTCACCAGTTATAGTTAACCAAAGAAAATGCAGTTTGTGGTCTGCCAATGCCCTGCTTATGACCTCTCATACTCCAACAATTATGACCTGTTCTATAACATCGCTGATGATAACTGAAATTACATTATTGATTGCATCACTGTGCATGGTGAGTGTGCAAGTTATAGTTACTTCAGTTAATTATAACTAGTGAATTTCAGTGGTTTTATAATTTAGACGGAATTTAGTGCCGAGAGTTTCACTAGCCGTAATTACTGATACTGGATGGTATCTATGCATGGAACTCTACATATTACAAGTTAGGACCCTCAGAACGAGGAAAAATAGCAGGTACACGGATTTCCCATGTGGAATTCTGCAGGCTGAAAGGGTAATGGAGGGAAAGGGACACATAGTTTTGGCAGGGGGAGCATTGCTTGCTCCACTCCACCTTTCGAAAGAAAAGCTTAGCAGAGACCCGGACGAGGCTTGGCTGCTATTGCAGAGACAGCTGAGGGAGTCACAGCCTCTGGCTGGTAGAATCGAGCCCAGTGTACCGGAAACCTGGGTCATTTGTGATCAGGCCTATCGGTATCCCACCCAGTGGTACTGCTCCGCCTGACTACTAATCAAGCCCACAGAGGGCAACACTATCAACCCGGAGAACCAAAAAGAAAAACAGAGAAATATATCCTGGGACATCGAACATACCAGACAGTGGAACTACCAAAGCAACGGGTACACTGACTGAGAGCAGTATGCATACATGCCAATATTTCAGGAGAGCAAAGTGGGAGATTTAAAAAAATTAATCGGGAGAATGGGGCTTTGAATCGGGTTACTGGCATGTATGGGCTTTGGAAGTGGCTGCTGCAGGATCGGACATTTGAAACGTAAATGCACGTTTTTTCCATACCTTTTGGAAGCATGGAGCATAATGGCATGCAGAGAGAGGGCGATGTAATTGTTGGGTACTGGCCTGGCAGATTGTTGGTAGTGCATGCACACCCCACCCCCCCTGTGGCATCCTGGGCTGAAACAGCCCCCCCCCCCAAGTACTTCGCAGGTTTTTGAAAGACGATTCCCAAGTTATTGACGCTTTGTTTGTTTTTCACCCCTTCGAGAGCCCCTGCCTCGCCACTCTTTGTTGGAAGAATTAGCACTTTACACAATACCAAGCCCTGTCAGCTGAAACCCCAGACGAATCGGGTTTTTGCTTGTACGAATCGGGAGGCGGGAGACTAGCCTTCAAATCGGTAGTCTCACGCCTGAATCGGGAGTGTTGGCATGTCTGAGTATGCACCCTTCATGCGTGCACGCCAATTCCTAACAATCGGAACAATGGGTGAACTGACCCACCAGAGACCACATTCTCCCCGCACACGTGCCCATGCTTCAAAATCACAACAACTAGCTTCTCAATCGGTGGAGTACACACACACACACGCACACCCACTAGGGGGACCAACCGTCCGTAAATTTCACGGACAGTCCGTAATTGCGGCTGTCTGTCCGTTGTCCGTGAAGGATTGTTTAACGGACGCCATTTGTCCGTAATTTTAACTGGTCGCAAAACCGACACAGCTGGCCCCCACCTCCCTTCTTGACTGCGATGCTGCTGAGGTCGGGTGTAACAGACTCCGAGGCAGTACAAAAGCTCAGATACCCATCAGCATTGGCGAGGCACAGCTGGGTGGCAACCCTCACACCTTCAGCCCTTGATGAGCTGTTAAGAGGTGCTGAAGGTGACAGAGGGAGGGGCGGCAGCTTCAGGAGCAGGGGCATCTATTCAGATGCAAACACCACTGAATGCGTCTTGTATTTTCAATTGGTGTGAGACATTCCCTTTCGGCCCAGGGTTCCAAACAGTGGCGGCTGGTCCATGGGGGCGTTTGGGCGCCGCCCCCCCTGTTTTCTCGCCGTGCGAGAAGGCAAACAAATATAGTTATTATCACCAATGATAATAACTACCATTTGCTTCTGCCTTGCCTTCTTGCACGGCGAGAAAGTAGAATCTGTGTGGGCGGTGTTACTCGAGGGCAGGGGGGAGCGGCTTGCCCCCTGTTGGTAATACTGTCTGTTTGGGCATCCTGAGAGGCTACCCAGACAGACAGTATTAACAGAGTAGGCAAGCCGCTCCCCCCTGCCCTCGAGTAACCCCTCCCACTCTCCCCGTCTCTCTGTATGCTGCTGTGCTGCAGCATACAGAGAGAAATGACGTCAGTAGGGGGCAGCCGGCCGAACCAATCCCAGAGCTGGCTGCTGTGGAGGGGAGGGAGGCTGCCTGCCGCCTTCTAATGACGTCGGAATTCTCCAGCAACTGCGGGATTCTGAAGTCTGGATCGGATCCTCAGTCAGGATTCAAAGAAAAGCGGGAAGCCGTCAACTAAGCCTTAGGTAAGTTTCGGAGACCCGAGCCAGCATTAATATTATTACTGCAGTGAATTATAATGAGAAGTCGAGGGATCACTGAGAAATGTTCGGGGAAAACAGCTTGGCGACTCCTATAAATTAAAGTCTATGTCAGGGAAACCCAAACTCAGATGGGATCTCTCGGCATCAAACAGTTTCTTTTCTGTGATAAAGTTCCGACTGGAAACAGTTAATTTTAGATGAAAACTGTTTTTAAATGTTTCGCATCGTCATCGTGCATTGTTTTATTGAAATGTATTACAATTTCACTGTTATATTAAACTTAGCATGTAGTGTTAAACAGTTTTCATTCTGCATCTGCCACCGCAAATGATTTCTTTAGGAATACATATTAAATGGGACCCCCAGAAGTGTTCTGACCAGTATTGTGATCCTTTAATCAGCGTGCTTGTGCAGTCCTTTAATAGAGTAGCCCGTGGTATTGATGCCTTTGCGAGGCAATTGGGTCGTTTGAATGTCAGTTTCACAATTGGCGGTTTATAAAGTAAAATGTGTCCCAACAGTGACATTTGGTTCTGAGATATGGGGCTAAAAGTCTTGCTTCCTCAGTCAGGTTGCGGAAAAACATTTTTTAAGGAGAATCCCGAGGATACCTCTGTCAGTACCTGGCTTATTAAGCAGGTTTGCTAGTTGTCACGGCTTTTGCTGCTTTGAAGATGGTGCGGCCGGTAAGGGAGCCAGTGGAGTTCCATCAGGATGGGAGAGGTGTGTTCCTACTTGTTCAGGCCCTGGGTGAGATGCAGCGGCAGATAAGAAAGCTGGCCGTCCTGTGCGGGTGACTGATGTGGTGTGTGTTAGCAATGCCCTCCCCTCTGTACCCTCTCCCTGCATTAACTTGCAAATTGTGTGTGTGTGTGTGTGTGTGGGAGAGACTATCAGGCTTGCTCGCCAACAGGTCCCAAACATTTGCGCCTCACCACTTTCAAATGTCACCAGCCGCCACTGGTTCCAAATATCCTAGAACCGGCCCTGATTACACTGAGGCAGCACATGGTTCACTTCACAGGGCTTAATTACTGTCACTAAATTGTAAAAAAAAACTCGATTCTTCAAACATGCAGTCTATATTGTAATAAAATAGAGAAATGGCACAATCACACTCACACTGATTAACAAAGTATGGAGGACAATCAGTTAAATCAGTTCTCTTCGAGTATCTCCTTTCAGTACTGTACATCAGTGTGGGGGGAGGGGGGCAAACTAACATTTTGGAAACAGAACCTGTCTTATCGTTGTCTTATCCAGGAGGGGGTAAGGAGCCCTCCCCCACCCTGGAAGATTCCAAGATGATACTAGAATACTGCATACCCACCCCTGTGTCCACCCTGGTGGATCCTGTTCCCCCTCCAGTGATGGCTCTTGTCCCCTCATGTGGTGGCTACTGCCCCCCCCCCCCCCCCCCCCCGCCTGTGATGGCTCCTGTCCCCTCCTGTAGTGGATCCTGTCTCTGCCCTGGGTGGCTTCTGTCCCAGTCCTGGAATGTCTCCTGCAGCGAGGGTGAAGTTCTTGATGGGCCTCTTCTCAAAAAGGCTCAGCTCAAAATTAATATGAAAAGGTGGGCGAGTGAGTAAGTGAAGGGATGGCTGGATGAATTAGTGAAAGGGGGAATGGATGAATGAAAGATTGAATAGATGGATAATGGGAGGGGATGGATGGATTGATGGGTGAGTGGAAGGATGGAAGAGAGAAAATGGAAATATCTGGATGTATGGGTGGAAGGATAGCTGGATGGGTAAAAGGGTCGATGGATGAGTGAAAAGGTGGATGGATTGATGAATTGATAGGTGCAAGGGCGAATGGATGGACGGATGAGTGAAAGGGTGGATGTACGGATGGATGAGTGAGTGAAAGGGAAGGTAGATAGACAAAATGATGAATAGACCAGTGAAGGAGTGAAAGGATAAATGGATGAGAGAAAGGATGAATGAGTGATAGGGTCAATGGATGGATTCATGAGCGGATGAGTAGATGGATGGATGGATGGATGGATGGATGGATGGAAGGAAGGATGGATGGATGGATGGATGGATGGATGGATTGCTAAGTGAAAGAGTCGATGGAGAGAGAAAGGGAGGATGATGGATGACTGAAAGGGTGGATGAGTGGAAGGACCAGTGACTGGGTGGATGGATGAGTACGTGAAAGGATGGCTGGAAACGTGAAAGGGTAAATCGCTGGATGGATGAGTGAATGGATGGATGGGTAGAAGAGTGAATAGCTGAGTGTACAGATGGATAGGGTGAAAGGGCGGATGGATGGATAATTGATGGATGAGTGAAAGGATGGATGAAGGGATGGATGAGTGAAATGAAAGATGGAAGGATACATGATGGACAGGTTTGCAAATGGCTTAATGTGTCAAGATATGGCTGGGCTTACTTAAATACAATTGCGCGACCTCTGATGTGTCTGTAAAACCTATTCAATTGTCCTGAAGTTTTGTCCTGAATTTTGACGTCCTGTCCTGAATTTGTGTCCTGATTTTTGACCCTTTGTCCTGAATTTTTACACTCACCGTCCTGAATTTGCACCAATGCCAGTTGGTCACCCTAACACGCACACACACACACACACACTTGCACACATGCAGAATCACACACTCGCACACTTGCACACACTTCCACACGTTCAAACACACACACACACACGTGCTAAATGTATGTTGGTGGTAGCAGGTGTTGGGCAACAGTACTCTTTTTGGGGAAATTGAACTTATGTTTCATTATCCGACCTAGACCTGTTGAAAGAGAAAAACAGAAAAGTAAGGAAGTGAAATCGGGCGAAAAAGAGAAAGCAGGGATGAAAAGGGAATGGTCCTGACGAGGAAGAAGCTGTATTGTGCAGCGGTGGACGAAAGAGGCATGGGGTGCAATCAAGACCAACTTTCTGATCGCCAACTCTGGTATTCTCAAGTTCGTTAAAATAACTTTAGGCCTCAACAGGTACTTTTAAAAAAAACAAATTAAACACTGACTACAGCGAAATAGATCTAAAATGAGATAGAGACTCCAAGCATAAGACCACACGCCAGGCCTTTTAATTATTTATTTTAAACTGTGCTAGCCGATTACTTTTTCCTGCTGAGAGGGTTGAACAGGGAGTACTTTTAAGGGTCAGTGGGTGGCCTGTTGTCACATGCCTGCCTCTTCTGGACCACTAAACGCTTACCATTCACTCACATGTATGTGAAAATCTTGTTCCCTATGAATAGGCCATTAACTTTGAAAGTCCGGTAGGATCGAGGCATAAATAGACATGGATAACATGTGATATTTAGGATGCTTTTAAGGCCAGTGCCACAAGAAGGCTCGTGGTCCTAGGGAAGAAGGAGCCACATGTATATAATCAGTAGGCTACTGATCAGTCCAGCTCCATGGTAATGAAATGGCCTGCCGCCTCTCCCCATCCCGGCCTTTCTCAGCGTTACCACTTTCAATTTCTTATTGCCAAATAACCCCCCAAAGCATTAAGCACCCTCATTTCTAACCTGCCTTTCTTCCCTGTATTTACAAGCTGAAAGGTGCAGTGAAGACTTTCAAAGACTATTTTTAAACAGTGACATTTCAAATAAATGGCTTTGGATGGCTGGGAGGTGGTTCTGCCATTTGTGTTACCTCTTTGTTCAGCTTCAAATCTGCTGCAATTACTGTTTTTTGGAATTTAACGTGTGTTTTTGTCTGTGAGTGGAGTACGAGGGCGCTGCACTTTAAGGCGGTATTTCTGGAGTCTTGTTCTACTGGAGCGTGGACGGTCTAACCAATCTAAGAATAGTCAGCTATTTTATAAAATTGTGTTACCTTAGATCTACATGAAATACCAATAAAAGACGGGGGGTGTGCTTCTCTATGGTCCATTCCTTACTATCTGACCCCCCTCCCCTCTTATGCAGACCTTTTGGTGCCAAGAAATCGGGCATAAATAATCATTTAAAATAAAAATGTGTGGGAGGGGGGGGGGGGGGTTCAAAGGATCAAAGACTGTCGCAGTCCTGTGACCTCTAGCTCTATCCAGCCCTCTTTTGGCGTATTCCTCACTTTAGTGGTGCGAGGACCTGAAATATATGGAAAAGCACATCCATACGCTGCTTACTGGAGAGCACTGGTGAGATGAAGGTGCTTTTAGATGGGAACAGGAATCACCAGATTGACCCGCCCCCAGATACAACTGGGAAACCTGATCACTCTTTTTCTAAAAAAAATAGCGGAGCACTGCGGGACATAATGATGCCTCACAACCTGGTCGACGCCTGAAAACTGTCCGATCCTAAGAAGAGGAATTATACTTATCTGTTTTCAGGCCCTCGCACAAGCATGAGAACTTATCTTTTTCTCAAATCAGATCCAGTATTGCCCAACATGTCATATTCTCTGCATTTGAAGAAGGTCTGTGAGACAGTTCACCCATCTGGCTTCAGTTGGAGATGGAAATGTAATCTTCGGCTTCCAAAACTCATAAACGAACGTTACGAAGTAAATGTAGCCCAAGAAAATTAGAGTGATACAACTTCATCGTAATGACTTTTTAATCACCACTGAAGCTTCAGTATCCTCTATTCAGGTCCTCTTGAGGGTTCATGATGAAGAACTGCACACAGTTTGGACCTGCCCACGTGAAAGGTGGGCAGGCAATATGTACTAATCTTTGTCACTTTATCTCCTTGAACAGATACTACGAGTCTGATTTCAACCGTATGCTTTTAATTTTGGTGCTCACACATTAGTGTGCATCTGTTCATTATATTATTTCTTTAGTATAGGATTGTTTTTCTCACTGAGTGGTACGCATGGGGCTGGTTCCCATGTGGTCCTGAAGAAGAGGTTTAGGGGACACCTCGAAACATGTCGACCAAATACTAGGGACAGTATACCCATAACAGTTACACTTCCTCCCTACTATGAATCCCTTTTTATCCATACCAACTAGGAGCAGGAATAAATGAATCGCTCACTAGCTAGGTATTTTTAGCATCACCACTACCCCATACAATGCACTACACATTTTTTCACAAAAAGTGCTCCTATGCAGTTCCGCAAGTTGCAGCATGCCCCAGACTGTAGCTGTCTGGGATGGCCCCACTGATGAAGCATGTCACCTAGGGGCAACCCTTGGTGAGTGAGGGGACTCAAGAAGAGAATTTTCTCTTATTCGATGTGGAGCGTTGTTTCGTACATTTAGCGGAAGCCCTTCCCTTTGGTTAGGTTCTCTGATATGTCATTTACAGATTTGTTAATAACTGAAAAGGGCACAGCACTTCATTCAAAGGTGGGGTATGCTGTGTTTAGGCTAAGGTAAAAGAATAGTGCTTTTAGACCCTCACTGGTGATTTGCTGTGCTTTACAAATACTTGATTGATTGTTAAATAGAGGGAAAGGTCGGATTGTTGTTCGCGACGCATTTAAAACAATGATAGTCTATGCATGAGATCTATGATTGGAAGTGACCAAGGTAATGTGGTTACTCACTCGACATTACTAGGCAATTGTCTCCATCCATGCAGGCCTCTATGGGTCAGAAGCCAGTGAAGGACACATTGAGGAAAGAGTCAGAATCATTTGTTGGACTAGCAATTCCTATCCTCATTCATGAATTGTGTGCCATCTTAGATTGAAGATAAGAGGCAATCAAGTCCATATCTATTGGTAAAGCTTGAGAAAGATGGCTTCCTACTTTATAAAAAACTTGCTAGCCTTTTATGAGAAATCTTCATGGATGCTAAGAAGTTATGGACACTGTGCTCAGAGTTCCACAGGACCATCATCACACTACTGCCCAATGCTATTTTCCAGCTAGGGATGTATTTCACTATCACTGTAATGTTAGTATTCTGCCCAAAGTGTTTACAACTAGATTGAAAAGAGTAATTCCCGGTTTATACATAACTAACAGGTCTGCTTTGTCCCTGCAGATCATACAGGAATCACTTATGCATGCTCCTCTATACATTGAGGCTGGTCCACAATGATAACTATGACAAATGTGTTCTTTCTATAGACTCTGAGAAAGCATTTGACATTACTGACAAAGCCGGCTGGCCGTACAAGGAACCGTCAGCCAGAATAAACTGTGACTATTTCCTTTCTGACCCCTTCCGTAGTCACCCTTGTGTGTTTTGCCTTTAGAAGCTCATACTTTGACCGTAAAACAATCATACCTTTATATTACAGGGATGGTACTGCCGGCAGACTTGAAGCCTTAATCCCTATATGCCCTCTGTAAAAAACCTGGAAGGCCGTTTGTTCACCTTCTTGTCTACAAGATCAAGTGGTCCTAACGTAATGCTATATGAATTGTGTCATATTTATTTTATTTATAAAGTTTTATATAGCGCAAACAAGATCCCGATATCAGAGCGCTTTACAATAAGTTGGAAGAGAAGACAAAATTAAATGAGCACAGCAATTGCGATACAAAAAATGCTCATACCACCAGGGTTTTAACTGTGGACTACCCATGAACCTAGTCGACAGAACATTTGAAGTGACTGAGGTTACAGATGATCAGTCTGTCCCACATGCCCCAGGTAAGCTGACTCCATTATTTAAAAAAATAAAACTGCGACTTAACACTCTGGTAGACATTGTATCTCTGTCCATAGGGACCGTTCTGTCCGTTGAGAAAAGAACAAACTGTCTAATATTGTGCCCATCCCTATTCAATTATATACATTGAATTTTGCTCCTTCCCTTCCATCTTGTTGTGGCAAATTGGCAGGTTAAAAAATACATGCATGGGATGGGTGCTAAGAATAGTACATATAAATGATATGCTGGGGTGTGGGCCTGTTGGGGATCAAAATAGTATCTGATTTGTTGGATGGCTCCACTCTCCCTGTTGTGGAGGTTTAACTAAACTCGCCTGGTTATTGCCAGTGCGAAGAAAGTAAAGCAGATGTGGGCAGGGACACCTTGGAGGGGATGCTTTGGTGGATAAAGCAGTGGTGTCACTCTAACTCTTTCTGATGTCACTGCAGTTGGCGGACTGGAGAGATCAGGCTCTGCGGACAATGGTCAAGACTAAGGTAGCGCAGATGAGGAACAGTTGTCCCTTGTATTTCACTGACACCTGACCTGACACATTAAAAAGGAAGAGAGCACTGGTGGGTGTAAAGGAAAGCATGATTTTGCTGGGGGAGTCTGCTTTAGGGGTTCATCATGCAAGTTCTAGAGTGGAACGTGGACTCTGTTGAGACTTTACTGAGAGGTTTACCTGAGAGTGATGGGTGCAACACTAACATTAAACAATGGTGGAGCCCAGGAACCTCTTGGCTTCTGGAGGGCTCTGTATGGGACGGGATTGGGGCTTCCCATGGGGAGAGGGGTTAGGAGTACTATGGCCAGCTTTAATAATAGTTTTCATTGATTCATTTTGTCATCTCTCTGCTCCACTCTTTTCTCACATGTTGGGCCCACTTGGACCCTCAGATAGTTAATGTTGTGAAATCGAAGCACCAGCTTAGTCAAAACGGCTGGTGTTGAAATAGGGTGGTGAAATGGTGTTGCTAGTTTGTTTGCTGGCTCACTATCAATGAACCTTGATTTCTGCAATGATATCAATAAACAGTGTTAAAACTAAATTATGGAGGGGTGGGGGCGTTGGGAGCCCTACACAAGAGATCAGACAACAAGCTCATCACCTCTACCAGATTTCCCACATGTTCCTCTTCCCATCCCTGGAGGCAAATTGGTTTGTATCCAAATCTCTAATATTGGGATTCAATAAAGAAGAAAACTTTTACCTGAAACTGATAGCCCAGTAATGCATTCCATTTTTTCGTATGTGGATTTCTATCCACAGAGTCAATGTTTTCTTGCATCTTGATATCCAAACTCCTCATCAGGGACCCTATAGTGGTCCCACTGGAATGGATATTGGAAGGAATCTCTTTACAGGACCAAGCCTTGCAGGAGGGCTAAATTATGATTTTGGTTAAATGGACAGCCAACAAAAAATCTAAATATTTGCAATCGTCTCACTTCCCAGGTATATGAATATTGCCCAGAGGTGCTGGCTTGAGGAACTCTGTGATGTGTTATAATTTAAAGACGTGCAATTTAAAAATGGTGGTTTTGGACCTTACCATACTCTAATCCTGGAATGTTGCACAAAAGCAACTGAGCAGAGCCGAGGAATGAAATGCAAAGTTAGATTGTAGACCCTTCACTCCAATGAGGCTGATTAAACTTAGAGCTGCGGCATGCTGGGACCTAATAGAAGCCTGCATGAAACTTAACTTATTCAAGATGCTTCATGATTGGTACTGGCCTCCCTCATATTTTTTTAAGGCAGGTCTGTAGTTGCACTATCCTACTGCGATATACACATTGTCAGTTGTTTTTGTTCCATAAGTACATATTTGGATACAATCTGGGAGACCGTGAGTCTTCCTAGTGAGCTAAGCATTGTATCCTCTTCTTCTGATGTGTCACCTGTCCCAGGCATGAATAAACATCCGAAGAGGTGGCTGGGTAATTTGTAGGCTTAAGAAATGTGGATGTCCCCTTTCCCACCGATTTATGGGGAACAGATGATGACACTGTGATGGCTTCCATGAGAGACTGATTTATAAAGTGAATGCACAGATTGGAATTTTGGAGACCATGTGGGGATCTTTTTGAAGGGATAAAGATTCTAGAGGAAGATAAACACTCTTCATAGCTCTTCCACTGTTTCTAACAGTGGCTGATGGATCTCTCAACAGTTAAATTGAACCTTGATGTCCTATTTTGACTTGATAACTTGGGTAATGATGATAATTTGTTTTATTATGCTTAGAACATTTACTATTGCAATTAATGATTATTTTATTTGATCACTTATAGTCAGATGTTGTTTGAGTTAACAAACTTATCTAAAACATAAACCCCTGTAAATGTCATGTTTTTTAAGTACCTTGCCTAACTATGAGTTTTTTTCTACTCGGTCTTTGAGACTGTTTCTTCTTCTTTTTTGTGCAGTTGTCTATTCACGAGCGTAACTTTCAATGTCGTCTACGGTCTGCGACCAGCTGCCTTAAGTGTAAAGACCATCCTCTCTTGAACGATACTCTTCACGCCCTACAAGAGAGGTCTTTAAGTATTTTTATTCTAAGCCCCCCCCCCACCCCACCCCCTCCCAGTAAAATGTTTTGGAGTTAGGGTCTCTACCAAACCTCTATGACTAGAATTGGGAGAAAGGCAGGGCTGGGCATAGGTGGTGGGTCTTATAAGATCATTTCAGGGAGATGTTTTCTATGCCATATAATCCACAATAAATATAAGACTTGTAGATGAGCAAATTCATCAAACAAAAACATAAATTAAAAAAAACTCTGCTCCCCATAACTGAGGTGTTTTAACCTGTCACACTGCAATAGCACCTGCTGCCAATATGATAACTGGGCAAGTGGCCACTGGGCCCTAATACAAATTAGGAAGAATAGTAAAACAGACATGGTGTTTAGTTGGTCCCTCCACTGGTAACTCGTTCCACAGAACCAGCCACCCCAATCATACTTAGAGCTCTGTGAAGCAGGGTGTCTGCTCTTCCCACTCCACTGGACCATCGCTCCTAGGTCTGAGACACAAGGCAGACTTTCTGCCCTTTTGCGTGAAATAAAAAATCTCATATCTGCTACCTGAAAGGTAAATGTGTGCAACTGGTTAAATACCAAATATAAAGAGTGCTTGGGAGCAAGAATAGACTTTAAATGGTAGTCACTTGGAGCTCCACGGTGAAATATATGTATTCTTCTTGTGAGGTAATGTGACGCTGTTACCAGGTGAGGTCTGCAGTGTGCCCTTTTAATGGACAATTATAGCAATGGCTTATACATGATGCAGTAGAGACAGAGTATGAGAAAGAACACAGGAACAATATCATTTTAGTGCTGAATGAAGCTTCATACAAAAAAAACGCGAGCAGAAAGTAAGCATTCAGAAGAAAACAGAAAAATGTGAGTGTGAAGACTAGAAGTCAGAGCATATATGTGAGTTAGAGGGGTGACAGTACGGTAATGATGACCCAGTCGGAGAGGTGGTGACAGGGTGTGTAATGGGCTCTGCAGCAGGAGGTAGGTCTGAGCAGGAGCAGGCAGCGGCTGTGGACCAGAGATCTGAACGCCCCCGCCCTCCTTTGCTTGACATGCCCAAGCATGGCCACTGTAGGCATGCGCCACGGGAGCTGGACTTCATACACACACATTGGCCTCTCTTGTATGGCAGCGGCCTGGATGTGTGAGAAAAGAGCAAAAAGACCAGTGCTAGGGTGATGGTGAAGAGCAGCAGACCTCATAAAGGAAGCCAGTCCCCCGGGCTGTCATGGGGTTGAGTTGTGGGATGTGTTGAGGCCAGATTACCACTCCTGAAATGGAGCGGAGCAGGTGGTAGGGCAGCTACTTTGGCAGCAGAGGCAGGTGGCCAGTCCTATTGAGGAGACTAAGCCGCCATTCCTGTAGCGAGGCAAGCAGTGGGCCCCGCAGAGTTCAGGCATCGGCCATGTGTTGGAGGCAACACAACCGTCCTGTATATTTTGGGAAGAAATGGGGCCTGCCTGCACTAGGTCAGGCAATGCAAAGTCAAGGAATTTGATTAGCGGGCTTTGTTGAGAGGCTACCATCCCATTCATTGTATAATGAAAGCAAGCCACCGGCTCCGTGGGAATCCATGGCCTCTCTGGCAGTTAAGGCGCTCTTACTGCAAGCCCTGTGCTGGATGCCCAGCTGCTGTTGTGACGGCGTAGAGAAGCTGAAGCGGCCGGCACGCGCCAGCAGGGAAGGCAAGCAGCAAACCGTATGTTGGTGGTCAGTTGAGGCTGTGGCACTGGAATAGAGCAGTGGATTTGGTGGAGTAGTACTAGCCCATGCCATCACTGGTAGTAATGGGCCCTTTCGGTGGCCTGGCCACTAACTATTAGTTGAGGCGAGTAGTAAGTCCTATGGGGAGACCAGTCAACCGATGGGCTGCAAGACAATGGTTACCGGTGTGACCGCAGATAGAGAATGGAAGAGAGCTTACTGGCTGTGTAAGTCTCAGCCACCTAGCCCCCATAGCCTGTTTTGAAATTGGAATACCAAATTACTATTGATCTTGAATTACAAAAATCAATTCACATCAATTCTGCCGTTGTAATTTTGAACACCCACTACTTTCCATCCAGACCAGCGAAATGACAACTTAGCCGTTTTGTAAGTTTTAAAATCTTTCAGGACGTTTAGAAACTCTGGCACTCAAAGGGTCCCATTCCTCAATAAAACCTTAAAGGTGTAGGTGGAGCTTTAGATCTGTCTCATAGAACTTATTTTTTGTGGAACTCACCAGAATTCCTAGTACTAGGGCTAAAAAGTTGTGCCCAGTGCACGATTTCTGGTGTTGTACCAGAAATGTCTAATGGCAACTTCTGCTGGCTCCTGTTCGTGCTGTACGTAACATAGAATTCTGCACAGGAAAAGCGAGTCCACTGGCTCTACCAGGAAAAACCTTTCTCTGTAGCTGAAGCTCTTCCACTACACTTCCAGCAAGTCTGGAGTATGGTTCATTGATCCGTTTGCCTTCCCATCGTAGGAAGGAAAATACTCCAGCTCTGAACCGGAGTACATCTCAGACGATGTCCTGGGTGGGAAGTATTCAGATTGTTTGTTTGGGGGTGCCCAAATATGTACATGCTTGTGGGCATTTAAACCTCCTAGGCAATCCACGCCTTGAAACACTCACTTCCCATCTCTTGTGAGAGAAGAACAATGCCAATGGGGTATATACTTGGGCCAGACTAGAAGCCTGGTAAAATGTTGAAACCAGTATCACACTATAGAAGGCCATGACTAGAATGGGGCTATCGGGTCACGGTTGGGTCCTGGCAGTCCATCCTGCAGTGAAAGCAGCTCTCTAGCCTTCAGCCTATTGGGGAAATGGCCAGCCAGACCCTGCCGTTAGAACCTTTCTAGCAGCCCTCCAGCCCACATGCTCAGCCTCCGCTCCCATCACAGCTGACACCCTGCCATACTAGGAAATTCTTGTCTGCCTGGCAGACATCATCCAATGAGACCAATATACTTTTGTCACTACTAATGCTGAGCAGGCTGCATGTGTTTTTTTACCTCCCTCAGTATTTGTTTATTTTTCAAAAACAATCCCCCAAAGAAACATTCAGCGTCACTGACACACAGGGAGTTTCTCCCTGTGCATCGGGGCAGTGTGAGCTTCCTCTTCTCAAATCCGCAAACTAGTGGTTTCCACACAGCAGAGACAGAAGAGGTTCCCTGTTAGGAACCCTATAGGGCACAGGTATGGCTCCCTATATGGATCCCTTGGCCACCCATCCGCTAGAGGGCAATACATCGAAAATCATTCAATTGAGTATTAAAATATTCATTTGCGTACTCACCACAATAGCACAGTCTGTTTTCTGAAGTTTATAAGTTAATCATTTGCGAGAGAAATTCCCATTTTCAATAGATGTAGACAGACAATATATACAATAGAGCAAGAAAAGGAAAAGTGATGGCACATTCTGAGTTTTTGCTTAAGAGGATGGCGGTTGTTCAACTCGCTGCTCACGGCAAGGGGGTGTGTAATTGATTTGCGATTTAATCAGTGTTTTTCTCTTGCAATTTTTAATTTGCTATGTGACAGCCGTGCAGTAAAGAACAGATTGATTGCCTGAGCCCTAGAAGGAGCTGATTATCACTACAAGGCTGCAAAAAGTTTTCGTTTTTTTGTTGTTGTTGTTGTAGGAAATGAAAAGATCTCTTCTGCACCTCTTTAGTCTGCCTACTTCCTGCAGCAGGAGATAAAAAACCTTCTTGCGTGTCCACTTTACTCATCTCATTTGCGCTGTCCCGTTTGTGCAAATCCCCGTTTTATACAGTCCTTAAATACAGTATCACTCCTAATTTGGTAACTTTGGCCACAGAGGCACAGGGAGATGAAGTAACCTGCCCAGCAGCACACAGTTTGCCATATGAACCAGCCGGGATTAGAACCTCGGTCTCTTATAGTTCCACACTGGAGTACTTGACCGCATCGCCATAAAGAGCTACTTTGACCACTTATTCCCACTTCCACCACATGTTGATTATTTTCTTCTTCTCCTGATTGGTTAATAATTAATTATGCACATTTTTACAGATTTTTTGGAAGACAATTTGCCAACTTATACCACAACCAAAGTCTGCATTAGAAATAGGGCCCCGGTCACACACTGCACTGCATGCACCATTGGGGCTTTGCGGGGGGGCGGGGGGGGGGGGACGACCGGAGGGAGGCTCGCTCCCCCGGGGATTTTGGGGCCCCGGGAGGAAGGGTGAGGGGAGGAATTAGCCGGGGGACAGGAAGGGTGATTTGGGCTGGTTGGGCTAGTCCGGGGGGAAATGGGCTGCTTTGGGCTCTTTTTGGGCTTGTGCCTTTAAGAGCAGCCATTTGGGGCCACTGTGCACCATTTCGTGGGACAGTGACCCAGCAGCCGGGGGGCAGTTTAATCGTTGTCGTTGTGGTAAATTGTTAAGGTAGCGGTAGTAGTTATTGTGGTTGGTTGAGGTGTAGCATTAGAGTGGGGACGTTAGCTAGAGAGCGTCGGCACCCGAGATTTGTGTGCGCAGGGCGAGTGTGGAGCGGAGGACTTCGAGGCGGCAGTACAGACGGTGGAGAGTTGTCCCTGAGGAGAAGTGGTGGCGGAGGCGGTGGCAGATCCCCGTGTGCGTGAGGCTTTACGCCTCTTGGGGGAGGCAGGCAGGACAGATCTTCTGCGGAGCGACGTTCGGGTAAGGCCCCCGCGGCGCGCTGCAGATGGCAGGCGGTGGTGGCTTGCGAGCCTCTGCGTTCTCGTGCACGGAAGGGGGAGGGGGCGGGAGCGGTTGGAGGAGCGGCACGCGGTGGCGGACAGTGGGCGGCTGGGGTGCCGAAGCGGGGAGTGGGATCGTGGCGGCCGGAGGAAGGCATCGCTTCAATTTGTGGAGGGAGCGGGGGGGCTGGAGGGGGGCGGGCGGAGGCGGGAAGGCGAGCGGGAAGACAACGGGAGGCGCAATGGGGGGGGAGGGGGCCGGACGGGGTACAGAGGGTTGGGGGGGCCCTCAAATAGCGAGGAGGAGTGCCAGGCTGGAGGGGGTGGCGGGGTTTAAGGGGAACAGGCGCAAGGAGAATGTGAAGGGGGGGTGCCCGGGGGGGGAGGGGATGCCGGGGGAGCTCCGAGAGGCCAGGAGGGAGAGAGTGGAGGGGTGCAAGGGGGGGGTCAGGGGCGCAGATGGTGAGGGGGGAACAGGGGGTCAGGGGGGAGGAGTGGGGGGCTCGCCGCTCTTGATTGAAGAATCTGAGGAGGGGGAGGGGGCAGGTGAGGGGGGTGAGAGCGGGTTGGATTGGGGGTCTTCGGCGGAGGAGGACATTGTGGGTCCCAGTAGGACGGTGTCGCTGCGGGGGAGCGGGGCAGGGAGGGGGTTCGACAGGAGGGGGTGGGGGGCGGGGCTGGGGGGTTGGGGATGCCACGGGGGTCGGGGGCGGACGGGGGTTGGGGGAGTGGAAGGGGGGGTTTCGGTGAGTGGGGCCACGGGGAGGGGTGGGTAGCGGGGGTGGGCCGCAGGGGTGAGGGGGTCCAGGGCTGGGCGCGTGGGGCAGCCAGGGTGATGCGGGGAGCTGGGGGTGGGGGGGCAACCAGCGCGGCGAGGAGGGCATTCGGCGCTGTGGGGGAGAGGTGCGTCAGGAGTGTGGGGAGGCGAAGGGGGTGGATTTTCCTCGGCATGCTGGACTTCCCCGCTTTTCTCTTGGCAGGAGCAGTTGGCAAGGGGCTCGGGTGAGCAGCATGCGGCTCCAACCCGCCGAGAGGATGGGCCGGCTCTGCCTAGTACGGGCGGTCGCGCTCTAACGAGGGACCATGTGCATGCTGACAGCGGATGGCAGGGCCATAGGTCTCCAACGCCCCCCTCCCGATGGGTCGCTCCGGCCGCCGGGGGACGGGGATGGAGCAGCAATTTGGCAGGCTACTCTGATTACCAAGCGGAGGGTAGGAGGAAGGGGAGTGTGGATTTAGGGACACTGATGACGGCGTGCAGGGACAAGGCAGGTCTGAGCAGGGTGTCCGCAGGAGGGGTTTTGGCGGACGGAGATGGAGGTGGCGAGATGGAGTCAGAAGAGGAGGGGGAGCTTCGGGAGGGTGAGGGGGAGGCCAGTAATGTTGTTGGCAGTGTTTTACAGGTATGCCCCCGGCAAATGGTGCCGCGAGTGACGGCTCCCCCAGCGGAACTGGTTAGGCGGCGGGATCCGGTGAGGACGCCAGCCTTGACGCCAGGTAAGACCGGTGCACGGTTGGGGAGTGGCTTGGGCGGGCCTCATGGAGGCCAGGCATTTGGGGGTGTGGATGGCGGATGCCAGGTGTCGGTGGGGACGGATGCGGGGGGAGGGGATGAGGTGAGATTGGTGAAGGGTAGGTATGTGGTGGATGCCGGGGTGTGTACGGAGGTGGCAGGTGACGCGGCGTCGGTAAGCACGGGGACAGGAGAGGCGGCGAAGTCCGGAGGCTCGGCGGCGTCCAGCGTAGGGGCGAAGGAGAGCTGTGAGGTCCCGGTCAGGAAGCTGCCGTACATGGGAGTGGCGAAGCCACTGGGGGTGCATTTGTCACTGGAAACTAAGGAGAAGATCTAGAAGGGGGAGTATGTGGAGATTTTGAAGTTGCTTCACAGGGAGTTGATGGCCAAAGAGGGGTCGAAGGAGGAGGAGCAGGAGTTAGCCAGGCGTCCTAAGGTGCCGGCTACCATTGAGAATTGGTCGGCGGCTTTCCTGATATATGCCAGTGTGTACTGCGAAAAGTACCCCGACAGGGCGGTCGCATTGTTCAAGTACATGGACGTGGTGCGGCGGGCGCAAGTGACGTACGGAGGTAATGCGTGGTCGCATTACGATGAGGAGTTTCGGGCGCGCATGGCGTCGGATCCGGGGGCGAAGTGGGGAGAGTTGGATGCGGACTTGTACCAGCAGACGATGAGTGGGGCAAAATTTGGCCGCACCATCTACACGGCCAGTGGGTTGCCGCTAGCGCCGCCCCCCTTTTCTGCCCACCCCACCCGTGCGGGGGTGGGGGCGGGTGGAGCCGGAAGTATCCCCTGCGTCGGAACCTGCTGAGACTTCAACAGAGATTCCTGTCTCCGGCAGGCGTGCCGTTTCTGGCACGAATGTTTCACGTGCGGGAGGCGCCACCCGGTGGTGCGCTGCTGGGGGCTTGGGGGAGGCCCCGCTCAGGGCCAGCATCCGGCGTCCGTGCCCAGTGGGGGGAGAGGGGGCGGCAGGGGGGGGGGGGAAGTACCTTGGGAAAAGGCCCGTACACCGGTTAGGCTGGACTGACTGGAACCTTTTTTGGCGGCTTATCCGCGGGCGGACGATGCGGCCGTGCTGCGTCGGGGTTTCAGGGAGGGTTTCCGGTTGGGCTACGAGGGTCCGCGGATCGCTCGATGGGCTGAGAATCTGAAATCCGTGAACACGCACAGAGGTATCGTCCGGGAGAAGCTTTTCAAGGAGGTGAAGGAAGGGAGGATGGTGGGGCCTTTTGAGGAGGCGCCATTGCCGGATTTGATCATTTCACCAATTGGGGTGGTCCCGAAAAAGGAGCCGGGTCAATTCCGGCTGATTCAATATCTTTCATGGCCGGAGGGCACGTCGGTGAATGACTTTATCTCAGCAGAGTTGGCGTCTGTGTCGTACTCGTCCGTGGACGTCGCGAGGAGGCTGGTGACGACAGCAGGTCGGGGGGCGCTCATGGCAAAATGCGATGTAAAATCAGCGTTTCGGCTGCTGCCGGTACATCCGGCGGATCATCAGTTGCTGGGGATCCAGTTTGACAGCTGCATTTTTGTCGATAGAGCGCTTCCCAGGGGGTGCTCCGTGTCGTGTGCTTTGTTTGAGAGATTCAGCTCCTTCTTGCAGTGGGTTTTTTCCTGGCGCACAGGCTCTGAGGTGATAACGCATTACCTGGACGACTTCTTCCTGGTGGGCCGGCCCGGTTCGACGGACTGCCAGCAGCGACTGGACAGTTTTACGGACCTGATGGGTTATCTGGGGGTTCCTTTGGCGCCAGAGAAGACGCAAGGTCCCAGCACGATGCTGTCATTCCTCTGGATAGAGCTCGACTCAGCGGCCATGGAAGCACGCCTACCGGAGGAAAAGCGGGTGGTGATGATGGACTTGGTGAGGGGCATGTTGGCCAGGCGGAAGGTGACGGTGCGAGAGGTGCAGATGTTGCTGGGGCATTTGAACTTCGCGTGCTGCGTGGTGCGGGCGGGGGGAACTTTTTGTCGGCGACTGGGGTTGGCCTTGTCCGGGTTGACGCTGCCCCATCATGTACGCCTGTCGGCGGGCTCGAGAAAGGACCTGAGCATGTGGCTGGCTTTTCTGAAGCGTTTCAATGGAGTGCCCATGGCGCCCCCGGAGGACTGGGAGTGGGACGTTACTATGTCATCGGATGCGGCGGGAGTCGGAGGTTTTGGCCTCTACTGGGCAGGCAGGTGGTGCGCGGAGCAATGGCCAGAGCAATGGCAGGCGGGGGGTAGGAGCATTGCATTCTTGGAGCTGTTCCTGTTGGTGGTGGCTGTGACAGTGTGGGCGCAGGAGTTGGCGCACAAGCGTGTTTTGTTCAGGGTGGACAATATGTCGGTGGTGCAGGTGGTGAACCGGCAGTCCGCGAGGGAGCCCCAAGTGCTGAAGTTGATGCGCGTTTTCGTCTTGAGGTGTTTGGAGCACGATATTTTGTTCCAGGCTCAACATGTGCCGGGAGTGGACAATGACATTGCAGATGCTTTGTCTCGTTCACAGTGGCAGAGGTTCCATGGGCTAGCCACGGAGGCAGCGGCGGACAAGACACAGGTGCCGGAGGAGCTGTGGTTGGTGGGAGAGCGTGGGTCATTCAGTTGGTGAGGTCGTCCCTGACAGCGTCCACGTGGAGGAGTTATGGTCAGGCTTGGCAGGAGTTTCTGTGTTTTGGAGTGGTAAGGCAGCGCGGCAAGTGGCGTCGGGAGGAGCAGGTGGTGCGGTTTTTGCTGGGGTTAATGGACAAAGGACTGGCGAGAGTGACGATCGCGGGAAAACTGGCAGGGATGGCTTTCATAGGCAAGCTCTGGTGGGGTTATGCACCTTCGGCAGGAGAGTTGGGGGGGCAGCTTCTGGAGGGTTGGGAGAGGGAGAAAGGGGCTCGGGCACGGCGGAGACTGCCAATTACGGAAGTGATGTTGGAGGGTTTGGTGTGCCGTTTACTGGTAGTGCGCAGGGACTAGGCGGAGACTGTGTGTTTTCCACGCTGATGTCATGGATGTTTTTTGGAGCCTTTCGGGTGTCGGAGTTGGTAGGGTTGACAGGACGTCCGGGTTTGACCTGGGAGGAGGTGGAGTTGCGCGGCCGGCAGGTGGCGGTGCGGCTTCGACGGTCCAAGACAGATCAGCGGGGAGAGGGTACTTGGGTGGTGTTGGGTCCTGGGGGATCAGAAGCGGTGTGTCCGGCGGAATGGGGGAGAAGGCTGGCGGCCGGACGGGTGCAGGATGGAGCGGAGATCTTTGGCAGGGGAGAGGCCGGTCGGGTGACAGCTGCGTAAGCATGAGCGAATTTTGCGGATCTCGCGTTCGCGAATTTTGCGGATTTGCGGATTCGCAATCCGCAAAATCCGCGAATTCCCGCGAATTTGCGGATTTTTTTTTTTTTTGTGTTCGCCCGTGTTTCTGCCAGTTCGCGAGGGTTTTGTACACTTTCGCAAATTGCGAACTTACCTGTCGGGTCGCAAGTTTCGCGAACTCTTTGTTTCTACGTGTCCAGCCTGTTTGGGACACTCTTCTTCATCACTGCCACTCTCTGTCACCACTGCCACTCTCTGACTACTCATGCCACCCTCTGGCCCACCCATGCCACCCTCTGTTTCATCACCACACCCTCTGGTTGTCCAGTGTACATTATTTTCGGCAAAGCAAAGCACACCTTCCCTGCCTCAAGTGACCTGAATTAATTTGGGGCTGATTCATGTGTCACAGAATATTTTTTTAGCTGGCACCTGCTTCCTTAGTGCGCCCTGATTAGTGATCTTTTGCACTTGCTAAGTGCTTTCATTGTTGCAAAATTAGTTACAACACCTGCCCTGCCCCAACTGACAATAATGAATTAGGGGCTGATTAATGGATTTTAACTTCCAGCCTGGCTCCTGCTTGTCTCCCTTAGCTGTAATTCAGGACCTTTGTGGCATATGTGTAACTATTCTGAGGTTCAGAGCAGGGTCACATACTAGTTTCAACTGGCAACTGAACTCTGGAGGGGCCCCTCAGGAAGCACTCCAGGAAATGGCTACTAATGATGAGCCTGAACTTTTGAACCTGGTAAGTAGTTACTTTCAGTTTTGCTAAGATCGTATTTCTGCAATTTTGCACTTATTCGCGGGGCGCGAACTCACGCGAACAGTGCGAGCAGTGCGAGCAAAATCCGCTGCTCGCGGATTTGCGGATTTTGCGGGAAATTCGCAAATCTCGCGGATTGCGGATTTCCCGAAAATCCGCAAAATCCGCGAGCGGAACGGATTTTCCGCCCACGCCTACAGCTGCGCAATTGCTGTGGGTCCTGCGGCACGCCCTACGATCTATGGGTGAGGACCCAAAGGAATTCGGGACGCATTCCTTTCGCATCGGGGCGGCGACGGAGGCGGCGCGAAAGGGTTGGGGGAAGGAGGAGATTAAGAGGTTGGGACGCTGGAAATCAGACTGCTATAAGACTTATGTCAGGATGCGGGGGGTAGAGTTGGAGTAGACTGGAAGTGTGGACTCGCTGCTTACATATGTATCTTTGCAGGTGCGGTGGCGGGGCCTACTGGGGCAGCGATTAGCATATACGTGGTGGGTCATTCCTTTGTAAAGAGAGCGGAGAGGGCCGAATGGGAAAAGCACAGGAACCTCAATCTGGAATTGGATGAACAGTTGTTTAGGTGTCATTGGAGGGGAAAAGGGGGCATGCGTTGGCATGAGTTGGTGCCGGTTTTCAACAATGTTGTGCGGGGGGGGGTCTGTCCGGATGTGGTAGTCATCCATTTGGGTGAAAATTATTTGGTGCAGTGTAAGGGACTGGCACTGGTGAAACAAATGAAGAGGGATTTGCTGGAGATCAGGAGACAATGGGCGGGGTGTTACGTAATTTGGTCGGAATTCATACCCAGGAGGTGTTGGAGGGGGACGGAGAGACCAGGGGCTATTGACAGAACTAGGAGGAAGATTAACAGGGACATGCAGGCCTTTTGCGAGAAGGAGGGATTGGGTAGAATGGAACACCCGGAGCTGAGATATGGGGCGGTCTACTTTTTCATGGAGGATGGAGTGCATCTATCGAGATATGGGATGGAGCTCTATATTGTGCAGCTGAAGGAGGCAGTGGATCGGGCTGTAGGGGTGCGCAGGTACCCAAAGGTGCAGTGGCCCTAGGGGGGGGGTCGAAAGCCGTATGGGGCTTTCATGTGGTGCTTTTTCCTAGTTAAAAGGGGGGGGGTAGGATAGGAGGAATGAGTTTTCCTGGCAGAGGGGGAGGGAGTGTACATATGGCAGGTGTTTAAACAGTTGAGGCAGGCGTTTGGGTAAATTGGTACTGATGTTTATGTTGTTGGCGGGTAACTGTTTAGAGGTGGGGGTGGGGGGTTTGGTCAGGTATATGTATATTTAGTTAGGCCTAGTTTTGTACGGCAAAGGCCAAGGATGTGGTATATTTTCAGGATGCACCTGTTTCCCAATAAAGCGGCCTTTATCACACCTTACATCGGTCTCCGGTCGGTTCTTCCCCTCCCCGTCTCCCGATGGGCCCCAATGGGGCTTTGCGGGGGGTGGCCGACCGGAGGGAGGCTCGCCCCCCCGGGGATTTTGGGGCCCCGGGAGGAAGGGTGAGGGGAGGAATTAGCCGGGGGACAGGAAGGGTGATTTGGGCTTGTTGGGCTAGTCCGGGGGGAATTGGGCTGCTTTGGGCTCTTTTTTGGCTAGTGCCTTTAAGAGCGGCCATTTTGGGTCACTGTGCACTATTTCGTGGGACAGTGACCCAGCAGCCGGGGGGCAGGTTAATCGTTGTCCCGCCTGCCCTCCCTTTAGGACATTTTTTGGTGGGGGTTATCTGGGGGGTATGTCATGGGTCCTGATCATTCCGGGTGGGTAGAAAGGGTTTTGTTGGGAGCAGGTGCTTTCTTGGTTAGGGTTGGCTGGATGTGCTGTCGCTGGGAGCAGGTGCTGGAAAGTTATGTTGGGTGGCGCTTTTTCCTAGTTAAAAGGGGGTGGGTAGGATAGGAGAAATGAGTTTTCCTGGCAGAAGGGGAGGGAGTGTACATATGGCAGGTGTTTAAACAGTTGAGGCAGGCATTTGGGTAAATTGGTACTGATGTTTGTTGTTGGCGGGTAACTGTTTAGGGGGTTTGGTCAGGTATATGTATATTTAGTTAGGCCTAGTTTTGTACGGCAAAGGCCAAGGATGTGGTATATTTTCAGGATGCACCTGTTTCCCAATAAAGTGGCCTTTATCACACCTTGCATCTGTCTCCGGTCGGTTCTTCCCCTCCCCGTCTCCCGATGGGCTCCAATAAGTCTGTTTACCAGGCACAGGCCGAGGCTGGGCGCGCTAACACATGTGCGCACTCAAGCTTACACCTGCACAGTGAACAGTGCATCAGTGAAAGGCTATTTGGAGTCATCGGTCTGCCTTTTGTTTGCAGCCAGATTCCCAGTCTACATTTAAAGGAGGGCTGGAATACCCCTTAGTTTATAGGGCGGGATGGGGGCAGGGAGTGACTGCACCTGCCTGCAGGGGAATGCCCTGATTGTCCCCAGATCCCAATATCTCCACTCTCAAGTGGCGCTGACAGAGGGGCGCTCTGTTTCTGCACCACCTCTCTGCAGTGCACAATCACTGAGCCTCCTGGCAGCTTTTTTGACACTGCAGATATCACAAATACATTATTTTTTCCATTTGTACTCCCATTTTCCATGCATCTGTGTGACCCCTTTCACCCCCCTATGGACCGGCAACTCTTGTGTGTCTTCCTTTAGCTGTGGATTTTTTTCCATGACACTAAAATAGTGGCTCAATTGCAGTTTACAAGATATTGAAAAAAAAATTTTTTGATCCCCTTCATTAGCCAGTAATACTCCAATTCAAAGGTGATTGGGCGAAATCACATTTTTGTGAATCATGAATTTAAACAGCCAAGATATACACAAGTGTTATTCTATTCATCCTCACCTGGTATATTTATTAAACGCTGATATTTCAAAAAGCACTGATCGTACGTTCACCACAACGTGCGCACTCTCAGTGCAATTCTACAATCCTGCCAAGTAAAGCTGGTCAACGTTTCTCGATGTAGTGGTGAGCAAAGTTCCCATGGGAGCTAAAATGTGAAAACACATCTTTTTGACCTTCTCTTAACTTGTTTCCCCTGGACACAACTGCACAAAATTAGGCATGCCATACTTTAGCTGCATAACCTGAGAGTGCCAAATTTGTTGCACAACCATTCATGTGGACCAAAGTTGTATGCAAATCAATGGAAAATCCGATTGAACGATAATTAGACAAAGTCTGCAGTATCCACTAAGTAGTTATTACTAGGCCTGCGTTTCCATTGAAATCTGCTTTCGTTTTTCTTAACTTCTGGCGCTGTTCAATGAGTCACCACACCAAGCCAAAAAAGAGGTCAACAGATTTTGGTTACACTTGGCAAGTAACGTATAGGGCTGTCTTGGTGGAAATGTTTCAAGGGGGTTCAAAATTGTTTAAAATTTATAGATATTTGCACTAATATTCTGCGTACTATCCTTAAAAATGGCTTCAAGGACATTTATAGGACCCACATTTTAAACATACTTTTTCCATTATGGGTCCACACATTTAAAGTCAGTTTTCATTCCTGAAGGAACTGATTGGCTGACCGCTGGAGAACATTTTCTCTGCGGTACCCATGGCAGGAAGTGGGGTCTAGCCACTGTTCCACAAAAAAAAATGATTGGCCATATAAGGGGTCAGAGTGTGCACACCCAGACCCTCTTACAGGGGTTGGGGGGACTTCAAAATTGATCACCAAATTTTGAAATTGAAAACATGCATTTGTATCCTGCAATCTGCGTACTTTTCTTGGAGTTTGTGTATCCCAGAAGTCCCAGAACCCTTGTGTTCATGATTAGTAGTCCAGGTTCATTACTCAGACCACAGGCTGTAAAACACGTGGACCATTACTGGGTCCCCCTTGATAGTCTGTGGTCTCAATACCAACACCGCAGCGGATGGATGCCATTTTGCGTGAGTTCAAAGTCTGCTGACTATTGGCACATTGACTTGGTCCTGGATGCCTGTCATCACTAGGTGTGCTAGATCCTGACGAACTGGTGGCAAGATGTGTTGGGTTTTGAGTACACTGGGGTGCCGCTCGCAGCAGTTTTCAGTAATTTTGCCTGCCGCCACAGAGGGAGAGAGGGAGAGAAGCGGGACTCCAAGGACCAGGAGCCCCGCAACCACCAACACCTGTGCTCCTCCTGCGACGCCTTTATTACTGCTTGCGCCCCCCGCTTTGCGGGAGCCGCTCGCAGCAGTTTTCAGTGATTTTGCTTGCCGCCACAGAGGGAGAGATGGAGAGAAGTGGGACTCCAAGGACCAGGAGCCTCGCAACCACCAACACCTGTGCTCCTCCCGCCGATGCTAACATTACTGTGCACTCCCCCAACTATGCGGGACGTGCGCGGGTAAAGCCCGGGCCAAGGGTGGGTCCGTTTGAGCCCGTTAGAGGCTGGAGGAGGCGGGGCTGGGCCCCCTCCCTAGCTTCGCCAATCTGAAAAGATAAAGTAAGTTTTCCATCGTAGTAGTGTAACAAATCCGATATGGCTGGACGTGCAGGGAAGGGTAGGAAGGCTGCAACAGGAGGCTATGTGGCCGGGACACTCGACCAATTTATCACTAGGGCCACTTTGGTATTAGTGCACGAAATCGAACTCACGGAGCGCCGCCTCTCCTTAGACCCAGCATTTTGCAAACGATCTTCTCTGGGAAACTTAATGTTGTCTGCTACCCCGGAGCAACACACAAATGCTATTATAGAATTGGGGACTTTATGTCACAATAGTAGTGTAACAATGTAGGATATGGTGAATACCGGGATTGATGAGGCTCCCAGTGTCCAGGCCCAAAGTAATACAAACATGACTGTACCTGGCAGGGTATCCACTCGCGCATCTATGATGCCTGCTCTCGAGGTTGCGCCACCCTTACCAGGGCACATATCAGGAGCGATCCCTAAGAGGAAGCGAGGTGGGGGTACCCCAAAGGGAAAACACCTTAAGGTGGCCAAAACTAAGAATATGGGTAAATCGACATGTGCCTCATCTATTATTTCTGAACATCAGTTGGCGGCACCAAGTCGATAACACGGCTATATTGGATGAGGGATTTTGGTCAAAAGTAGGCAGACGTATTAAGTCTTCTATGCAGCCCATCTTGGCAAGACTGTTGTCAATTGTGGACAAATTAAAGAAACTCGAAAAATTGAGTAGATCTAATCTTGAGTGTATTAAGAAGACACAGCCAGTAATCAATCAAGTTAAGAACTTGTCTTCAAGTGGCATAAGGAATACTTCCGCCCTTAATCCGATCCTCCACACAACAGAATATGATCCCACGGAAGGCACCATGTGGGCCTGCGTTGGAACCGGACTGAGTACTAAGGACGATGTAGCTTCTCAGAGAGCCATGGACACAGTTAATGGTAAAATCACAGACCATCATGTGCAGGGAGGGGGCATAATCAAAGTCTTGCAGGGGGGACGGAAGGGACTCTCTAACATTGATGAGCATGAGAATTTCTTCTCGCAAATTGATTTACCACCAGAGTCCATACCCTATGTCGTTGTCCTGGCAGGGGTCCCTGAATTTGATAAAGGTAGTGTGGAATCGTTTGTTGAATTGAAGAATAAAACAATTCACTAGTTAAATCCCAATAGACCCCTCCCCTCATATATGCACAGCCAAATTCTGTTTGCACGGAGAGTCAGCTGGGTGGGAAGGAGTAGGAAAGAATTACAGGGTGACTGCATTGTCATAAATTTTAGAGACATGCGAGTAGTGCAATACATTTGTGAGAGGTGGACCCAAACTACAAGAACTAGAATTCAGCCATTGGACCTTACTTATTTTTATGCTCCCCAAATAAGAGTTAATCCTGTTTGTAATGGAAATTTTCTTGATAGGGGGACTGGGGTAAACATACAATGTCAGGAATGGGACAGGCATAGACGGCTATGGTTTTGTTTCCAGTATTCCCCTTAGCAATAGGTACAGTGTACTTGATATGGTGGATTGACTTACCCCAAATAGTACTAACCTCCAGAGTGTTTCCATCCTGGATGGAGGAGTAGAGGTTATGAGGCAACAACCTGACAACAATTTGATCAATGTGTATTCTGGGGGTCCTGAAAATTGTACCAAATACAGTATAGACGGTGCCTGCAAGGAAATGGGATATGCCATTGACACTACTGAAATTAACCACTGTATACTTAGAGAGGGCGAATTTTACCACAAGCCTAACATGACCCAGAAAAGAGAAAGGGAGGAATTTCTGGAAAGTAAATATCAGGTTAGTCAACACGGACTGACTATAGCTGAACGGTATAGCGAAAGAAGGATCACATTGGGAGATGTTATATCCCAAATAGCTGCTAGCCCAAAAATCAATAAATCAGAAATGGGTAATATTCTTAAGCTGATGTCGTTGAACATCGCCGGGCTTTCTTCTAGAGCAAGGGACCCCACTTGGCTAACATTCATACAGGATTTCTCCATCATCTGCTTGCAGGAATCATGGGTAATCGAGGCCATACATATAAATGGTTACCATACTTTTCATACCCCTGCCAGACCGAGCATAAGGGGAAGGACCAAAAGGGGATTATGTACTTATGTGTCTAACCTTGTGAACGATCTGGCAGTGAAATTTGTAAATGGATCTGAATATTACCAGATACTGCTAGTAAGTGATGGGGGGAAAAAAGAAAACAGTTTTAATACATTTTTACAATAACATCCCGAAATCGGAAACTAGTAAGGTATTAGAGTTATGTCAAACCCTGAAGCACACTGAAGAACATCTGTTTGGGGACATGTGCGTAATATTGATGGGCGATTTTAACTGTTTTCTATGCCCATATAGCCATCTGGGCATTTGTGGTCTGGGCACAGACAAAAAGGACCCCCTAACACACTTCTCACATACTACTCTGGGTAACTGGTTGAATTAATTAATCTTTCAATTCGACTTGGGATTTGCAAATGAATTATGCACCCCTCATTCCCTTTTGAACCAACTTTTATTGGGAGGGGGTGCAGATCAGTAATTGACTTTGTTCTCATGTCCAATCGGTACTCTTGTCATGTTTCTACTTGTGAAACATGTGACCTAGTGACCAGCGACCACCTTCCAAATGGGCTACTATTTTCTCTTGCATGGAGTAAAAAACATCTCAAGTAACAGAGCAAACCTATAACTATAAACTAAATCTTGCAAGGACTAATGGATATGCCATAAAATGGAATAAAGTGAAACTCATGGCCTTTTTTGAAACCCTTGTAAAAAATAAATACAATTAATTCGAAACCTGTCTAGCCCAGACAGACGAAAATGCCCTAGTCACCGAGGCTTTCCTTAGGATTACTGAGGAAATACGAAAACTCCTCACAGGGACACAAAAACAGGGCATTACTAAGGTAGAGGGGTGGTTTGACAGGGATTGTAGGAAGGCCCATGCACCCTTATTGAAGGTATTAAAACGTGAGCCGAGAAGTAGGGATGAAGTGAGGCTGGTTAGAACTGATTACCAAGGAGCAGTAAAAAAGCGCAAGAGTCAATTGAAACTGGAAGCATGGCAGGCGTTACACCAACCCTGCTTAATTAAGGACAACACGGGCTTCTGGAAGGCTGTTAATGCTCCATTTTTTGCAAATAGGGCAACCGATACAATAGAAGTGGCAAGTACGGAAGATAGATGGGTTAACTATTTTAAGGACCTCTATCAGGCAGATTACCTAATTGAGAGTGAGGGAACTTAACTCAACAAGATGAAAATGTGAATCCTGCGTCTTTTTCCCTGAATATTGAATTCTCACATGCAGAAGTTTTAACTGCTATTAACGAACGTGCCGCAGTACCGGACGGTGTGTCAGTGGACATATATAAATCTAACACCGACTTATGGGCTCCACAGTAAACTAATGTTTTGAATAGTTGTAATAAATATAGGTTTCCTCCCACCTGGCTAGAGGCAATTGTGATTCCTATTTATAAAAAGGGTGACTGAAATGAACCAAAGTGCTATCGCCAAATATCATTACTGGACTCACTTATGAAAGTTGCTGGGAGGTTCATATTAAATAAATTACAACTCTGGGTGGAAAAAAAGGGGCATACTTTCAAAGTTCCAATATGGCTTTAGGGCAGGGCTCGGAACGACAGAACAAGGTTTAAATTTAGCGCAGATTATTGCTAAATATATATCAGCCAAAAGGGAAAATTTGTTTTTAACGTTTGTCGATCTAAGTTCAGCTTTTGATTGTTTAAATCACAAACTTTGGAGTACTTTGTCACAAATGGGCGTGGACCCAAATTTGTTTATATTTATTAAGGAGTTATATCGGGGGCGCGAGTGTGCGGTACGGGAAGCAGCCAAATTTAGTATAAATAAAGGAGTCAGACAAGGATGTATACTCGCACCGTTCTTGTTCAATTTATACATAAACAGCGTAGGTTCCCACCTGGTTCAGGATAAGCAGGATTACCCTCAGATTGGGAACGCCCCAGTCCCCATTTTATTATGAGGATGACGCAGTAATTATGGCACTGACCCAGATAGGCCTCCAAAGAGCTATCACCACATTTTCTAATTATATGAATGATAGAGGCCTAAAAATAAATATAAGCAAAATATTTACTATGTGTTGTACTACAAGTAAAACCACCACATGCAAAACTTTCATTTCAAAAACAAAAATAGATAAGATTGATAAATTCTCGTATCTGGGAATCAATTTTGAGAAATCAGGCACTTGGTCATCTGCAACACGTGTAAGAAAATTGTCTTTCTCCTGAGCCATAGGTGCTGTTCGCAACTTTTCAAACAAGTTGGATGGACGACCGGTTCCAGAGCTTGTGGACATATATAATTCTAAATGTGTATCCACAGCAATATATGGGGCGGGGATTTGGGGAATAGCAGAAGTTCACAATATACAACTTTGTGAGAATGCGTTTTTGCGCTATCTCCTAGCTGTCCCGGGTTCCACTTCTATTTATGCATGCCATAAGGAACTTGGCTTACCATATATATCGGACCTTGTTAAACTTAATCCTCTTCTTTTATGGCATAAGGTGTGGACCACGGATGAGATCGGTTTTAACAGAGATATAATAAAGGATTGCCTTAATTTAGAGGGGGTTACCAGGATTTTCCTGGATTAAGTATGTAAAGAAATTATCTTATGATATCGGTTATCCAGAATATTTTGATTCTCCAAATTGTCTAGAAACTGTATCAAGGAAGAACTTGAAAGAAACTTGTTTAAACTTCCTAGAGAATAAGCGATGGCTCACAGAGAAATGTAAGACATCAGTTATGGAGAACCATCTGATGCTCCAAGGACAGGGAATTCAACCGTATCTAATACAGGTCCAAAGTTGCTATTCATGCATGTTACTTGCACGTTTTCATGGGGAGACATTTTTAGACTGGTTTCCAGAAGTTAACTCTTGGTCTAAAAACTTGTCATTATGTCCATGTGATGATACTTCTGTTCAATCAATGTTACACTGCACACTTTTTTGCATATTTTGTGATTTGCCAAGGAGAAGATTTCTAATATTTATCCTGAAAAAGTGGGGTATTAAACAATGTAGAGCAGCACGTTTGAGGCTTCAAATGCTGGAGGAAGAATTGATTGTTACTCATGTCGTCTTTTTTAAAAGCGGTAATCAGACATAAGATTACATTGAATAATGTACAATTATCTGTCTGAGCCAGTTTAAAATTTCTATGAACCTAATATGAGCTGCTTTTTTCTATTGCATTATAATGATTCATAGTAATGTTTATGTAACTTTTATGGTAAACTATTTTTTTAAATGTAAATTGTTTTTTACTGTGCTTTTATGGTTTTTAATCAAAATCGAATAAAGCAGTCTTTGATTTGAGTACACTACAGCAATTCAGCAGCAAATACTTTGCAGGATTCTGTTAGCTGCACTCTAAAATGTTAAGTATATTTTTACATTAACTTTCCTATTCTTTACTTGTGCTAATGCCCTAATTATTATCACTATATTGGCTTTTCACCTTTTTATACTCTCGGTTAGTGAATAATAAAGATTTATAATTACAATATTGCACCTATAACATTGTTGAATTTCTTAACTCCTTAGAACCAGGGCTGTAAGTGGGTGGGGTCCTGCTGGTGCTCAGTACCAGCAGTTCTAAAAAGTAGGTGCTGAGACAAGTCTCTATCAGGCTCTCCATTTTCCCCACCCTTCACTGCCTTTGTTGTAACTGACAAAGCCAATAGTCCAAGCTCGTTGAGATATAATATTACTTGTATTATAAAAAAGGATGCAATGACAGAAGCAGAAAAAAACCAGTCGGGCGGCACTTTATGCTAAGCACAGATTTTTAGCTTGTGTGTTTTTAAGCCACACCCTCAAACCACGCTCCTTTGAGAGACCCCTTTCAGTTGTTTCATCCAACATATAGCCCTGCTTAGAACCAAGGGGGTGGGGCATGTAGACAAATCACCTTGCTTGGATCTGTGGAAAGCCTAGAGAATCTCTATAAATTCCTGCACCTGTAATATTTCCCATGGGTATCACTTAGTATTTCAGAGCAAACACATTGGTGGTTTCTTTGATCAAAGGCTATTAGGAGACACTTAAGTGATATCACAGGGGAAAGTGACTGCCCTCATAGAAGTCCTAATCTTGAGTCAAGATGGGCTGTCTCAAGGATGCTCTCGCAAGCATGGTGGCTTAGTAAAGCATCAGGTGTCATCCTGGGCAATCACGTCACCATGTAGAAACTGGACTAAAATAACTAACTCGACCACCCACCCACGCACCACAACATCGAACCATTCATCCCCTCTTCCCGCCCTTGTATATTTCTGACTGCCAGACCAGTTTCTCAACACCCCACACATTGAGGGGCTAAATATCATTCTATACACTTTCCACTTTAACCTCCATCTCCTGAGGTCTCTTTTCAACTCTGCTGCTCTCCTTTTCTTCAGAGCAAAAAAGTCAGAGCCTTCATTCCCCTCCTCGCCTCATCACTTTCAGCTGCTAGATATTTGCTTATACTCCTCTGCCAGCAAGGCTGTCTAACTCTTGCTCATCGGGGAAATTCTATACAGTGAGTGAGCCCCCTGACACCGGCTCTAGATCTGTGGACCACCATGATGCCACAACAGGAGAACATTCTAAGGACTCTACACCAGACTTGGTCCAACTGCTACCAACTCTTAGATTCAATGATACTTCCATATGAGACTGGCCCTCCTTTAACATCCTCTCTTCCATATCAAGTTTGTTGTCTACCGCTCCCGGCTTACACATTGACAGCTGATCCACGACTGATGAATCATATCTCATGCCCTAAGAGGCAACGTTTCTTACATTTATTGCTACCATGATATTGATTATGTCTAAATAATACTCATAAATATTCCCCTATACTGAAAAGACTTGTTGGGCTGCCCGATATCAAAAGATTTTAGAAACATACAAATAAATAAAGCTAGAACAGATGGCGAAGAAGAATTTTTCACAATCATCCCTGTGATTCATGCGGTGACCGCCCCCGCCCACTTCTGAGCCTGCTGATGCGTGGTTATTGTTTCTGTGTAAATGCAGGGTTTGCACCCTCTGTGCTGTGTAATTAGATACAATGTCTGATATCACCAGACCCACCATTACCGCCTCAGCAGGTCGCAGTTTCCGCAGCTTTATATAGCTCCACGCTATCATGGTCTAACCCTTGCCCCGTCCTTTTCAAAGGACGGGTCTAGTCTTGAGCGAATCTGCTTCGTGGTGAGTCACCTTCTCTTGTGGCCAGAGAGATCAAATATGATTTGGAGGTGATATTTCATTAATCACTCTTTTAGGTCTGGCCCAGAGACATTTCGGAAACATAGTCTTACATTAAAAAAAAAAAGAATACATATATGTGTATATAAACAAATGTGTGTGTGTGTGTATATATGCATATATATGTGTATATAGATAGTATATATTTATATATGTATCCATTTGATAGAAAAGCATACTGTTAGACGGGGAACCTGAGGGTCGGCCGAGCAAGGGGGAGAGGCCTCCTTGCGAGGGCCCTCTCCTTAGATCGTACGGACAAGCAACTACCCCCCCACAGATGGACGCCACACAAAGATAGGTTCTGCACACTTTTATCGGTATTCTTAGGCAGGTTATACTTAACGATACAGCAGGAACAGGATACTGTGATCCCTTCAATTCTAGTCTCTGGGGGAAGGGGGTAGCGGGACAGTCTCGGTACCGGTCTGGTACAGGGGTATCTGGCGTACAGCTCTCAATCCTCGAGCTGGAGGGTTCTCTGGTAGGGGCCGCGGCAGCGCCAGCAGGCCTTCAAGGATGGTTCACGAAGATGAGCCGCGGCAGCGCCAGCAGGACTCCAAGGATGTTTCACGATGATGGGCCGCGGCAGCGCCAGCAGGCCTTCAAGGATGGTTCACGAAGATGAGCCGCGGCAGCGCCAGCAGGCCTTCAAGGATAGTTCACAAAGATGAGCCGCGGCAGCGCCAGCAGGCCTTCAAGGATGGTTCACGAAGATGGGCCGCGGCAGCGCCAGCAGGCCTTCAAGATGGTTCACGAAGATGAGCCGCGGCAGCGCCAGCAGGCCTCCAAGGATGAGTTTGTCTCGGTGTCTCTCGACTCCAGGATACAACTGCCTTCCTGCTCTGGAGCTGCCCCAGTTATAGGTCTGGCGCCCTTTGATGTCCGGACCCTCGCACTTGGAGGTCGGGGGGTCCGGGATGAGTGAGTCCAGACACACAGCAGGGAGGTGGAGCCAGCGCCCAGGGAGACCGGGGGCGATCGAAACCAGGCTGATGGGGGACCATCGAAACTCTTTCTCCCATTGACTCGCCAAGTGGTCTCTTCATCCCCTGGGTGGAGGGTGGTGCCTCGATGTCGGGGCTTGGCTGGGCCTGAGGCGGAGGTCGACCCGAGGCCACGAGGCCTTGTCGTGGAGGGTCCAAGATGGCGGCTGGGCCGGGGACGGTGGTTCGGGAAAGGGCCCGGGCCAGCCGAGAAGGTTTCAGATGCGAGTCTGAGTTCCGTCGGGGAAGAGCTGGGGGTGACCTGGAGGGCTGAACGTGCGGCTCTTGTCCGGGGAACAGGGGTAGCGGTAGTCCGGGAACCGCCAGGCGGGAGGGGTCGGACCACGCCATGAGGCCGGTCCAACATGCGTCCCCCCCAGCTGAAGGCAGGGAGAGTCACCCATCCTCTTGGGTAATCTCCTTGCCGAGGCGGAAGAAGCGGGACAGGCCGTCTGCGTTGGCGTGGTCGTGGCCTGGGCGATGCTCCACAGTGAAGTCCTTCCCTTGCAGAGAGATGGACCAACGCAACAGCTCCGGATTCTCTCCCCGCATCTGCATCAGCCATTGCAGAGGTCGGTGGTCTGTTTGCACCCGGAAGTGGGTACCAAAGAGATAGGGTCGGAGCTTCTTGAGGGCCCACACCACGGCGAAGGCCTCTCACTCTATGGTGCTCCAGCGCTGTTCTCGGGCCAGCAGGCGTCGGCTGATGAAAGCTACTGGCTGGTCAACCCCCTCTGCATTGATTTGGGAGAGAACGGCCCCTACGCAGTGATCGGAGGCATCGGTCTGTACTATGAATTCCCGGCTGTAGTCGGGGGCTTGGAGCACTGGGGCGGTGCACATTGCTGTCTTGAGGGTCTCAAAGGCGGCCTGACACTCAGGGGTCCAGTGGACCTTCTGTGGGTGCTTCTTTGACGTGAGTTCTGTGAGGGGCCCCACAATGCTGCCATAGTCCTTCACGAAGCCCCGGTAGTATCCGGTGAGCCCCAGGAAGGCTCGGACCTCTGTTTGGGTGACCGGAGGCTCCCAGGCCCGGATGGCGGCGATCTTGGGTTGGAGAGGGGCCACCTGGCCACTTCCCACCTGGTGTCCCAGGTAGGTCACGGACCCTTGGCCGATTTGGCGCTTGCTGGCCTTGATTGTTAGTCCTGCCCGCCGGAGGGCGGTCAAGACCTCCCGGAGGTGTTGGAGGTGTTCCGCCCAGTGGAGACTGTACACAGCAATATCGTCCAGATAGGCGGCGCTGAACTCCTCGAGCCCCGCCAACACCTTGCTCACGAGTCTCTGGAAGGTGGCGGGGGCGTTTTTCATTCCGAAGGGCATCACCTTGAAGTGGTAGTGGCCATCCGGGGTGGAGAAGGCGGATCGGTCCTAGGCGCCCGGGGTGAGGCCGATCTGCCAATAGCCCGCAGTCAGGTCAAAGGTGCTCAGGTAGCGGGCGGCCCCCAGGCGGTCGATCAGCTCATCAGCCCGAGGGATGGGGTGAGCGTCTGTTCGGGTGACGGCGTTCAAGCCCCGGTAGTCCACACAAAATCTGAGTTCTGGGGCGACGCCGGGGGCAGCGGCCTTGGGGACCAGCACGACCGGACTGGCCCAGGGGCTGTCGGAGGGCTCGATTGCTCCTAGAGCCAGCATCTTGGATACCTCCGACTGGATGCAGGCGCGTACCCGATCGGGAACTCTGTAGGCCCCGTGCCGGATAGGGGGACTATCCCCGGTGTCGACATCGTGGAGGCACCAGGGGGTGACCCCGGGTGTGAGGGAGAATAGATCGGCGAATTGCCGCAACAAGTCTTGGCAGCTGTGGCGTTGTGCTGGGGTCAGGGTGGAAGAGAGGTTGACTCCTTCCATGGAGCCGTCTTGTTCCAGGGTCTTCAGGAGGTCGGGGAGGGGCTCAGAGTCCTCTTCAGCACCACTGTCGGTAGCCATCAGGAGGCTAAGTTCTGAGCGCACAAAGTGAGGCTTAAGTCTGTTGGCATGGAGGACCCGGAGGGGGTTCCTGGGGGACTCCAGGTCCACCAGGTAGGTGACTGGGCCCTTGCGTTCCACCACCTTGAAGGGTCCGGTCCATTTGTCCTGGAGGGCGCAAGGTTCGACCGGGGACATGACCCAGACCTGCTGTCCCGGCTCGAACTCAATGGACGAGGCGTTTTGATCGTACCAGCGTTTCATGTCCTCTTGGCTGGCTTCGAGGTTGGCCTTGACGATTTCCCTGAACCGCCGGGTCTGGTTCCGGAGGGTCAAGAGGTACCTGTACACATCAGGGGGAGCCTTTTGGGGGGTCACCTCCCATCCTTCCTTGACCAGACTTAGGGGACCCCGGACGGGGTGCCCATACAAGAGCTCGAAGGGGCTGAATCCCAGGGACTTCTGTGGGACCTCCCGGTAGGCAAACAGGAGGCAGGGCAGCAGCACGTCCCATTGGCGTCGTAGGGGCTCTTCCAGGCCCATGATCATAACCTTAAGGGTGCGATTGAATCGTTCCACTAGTCCATTTCCTTGCGGGTGGTAGGGGGTCGTGAATTTGTAGGTGACCCCACACTGTTGCCATAGGGACTTCATATATCGGGAGATGAAGTTCGTGCCCCGATCACTGACGACTTCTCGGGGGAAGCCCACCCGCGAGAAGATCCCCATCAGGGCTCGGCCCACCACGGGCCCGGTCACGGTCCGGAGAGGTATGGCTTCGGGATAGCGGGTGGCATGGCCCACCAGGACGAGTATGAACCGGTGACCTTGCGCTGTCCGGGGCTCCAGGGGCCCCACAATGTCGATCCCCACCCGCTCAAAGGGAGTGGTGACGATTGGAAAGGGTTGCAGGGGGACTTTTAGTTTTCGGCCGCTCTTCCCGCTGGCCTGGCAGGTGGGGCAGGCCCGGCAGTGGTTTATCACATCGTTCCTCATTTTGGGCCAGTAGAAATGGGTCACCAGGTGGCTGTAAGTTTTGTCCTGCCCCAGGTGCCTGGCGAGAGGCACATCGTGAGCCAGGTTCAGGAGGAAGTCTCTGAATCGGAGGGGGACTACCAACACCCGGCTGGCCCCCAGTTCGGAAATCTTCTGCTCACTGTAGAGGAGCTCATTGTCCCAATAGATCCAGTGGGCCCCCGAGGCATCCCCTGCGCTCTGGGCTGCGGCTTGCTGTCGGAGCCCCTCGAGGGAGGGACACGTTTTTTGTTCTTGGCGGAACTGTTCCTGAGTGGGGCCACCTTCTTGGCGCCACTGGGCCAGCTCCGGGAGGTCGCCGAGGGGGTCAGGTTATTCGTTGTTGGGCCCCGGTGGACCGGGTTCAGGGGTTGTGTCTTCAGTGACGACAGGCGGTGGAGGTTCGGGCCACTCGGGTTCTTCAGTGGAGGGGATGGTGCAGGCGGCCATGGATCGGGTCGTCGCACAGACCCATTCAGGAAGGCCAAGCATCCCCAGGTGCTCTCTTCGTTCAACGGCTGCCCAGGGGGAGCTCTCGAGATCGTTCCCGAGGAGGCAGTCCACGGGGGCATCGTCTCGGACGGTCACTTTCAGCATGCCCGACACTCCCCCCCCCACTCGAAGGGGACGCGGGCCATCTGGCACATGCTTTCGGAGTTGTCCGCAGACCGTACTGGACATAGTACATTGGGCAAGATTTGATCGGGGTCACCAGATGGCAACGGACGGCGGTCACACTGGCTCCCGTGTCGCGGAGGGCTTTGGCCCGGTGTCCATTAATGGTGACCCACTGGCTGTACTTCTGCATGTTGGCTGGGATGGGGGCCCGCGGGACCATGTCTCTCTCCCCTAGACATACCAGGGACATGGCTGCGGGTTCCCACTCTGTCTCGTATTGTTCGCCCTCTTCGGCTTCTTCTTCGCCTTGTTCTTCTCCGAGGGCGAGGGCGGTGATCTGGCGGTTCATTGGACCCGTGGCATTGGCGGACTGGTTTCTCGGACAGTTGGGGTCATTGGCGTAATGGCCGGGTCGCTGGCATTTGTGGCAGACAACGTTGGAGCGGAATCCCGGCCGCGTCGGAGGGCTTCCTCTTCCGGCCGGGGACGGGGGGTTGCTAGTGGGGGACACCGTGGCGGTGTCCTGGCCCCGACCCTGGCCTCCTCCTCTTCCTCGCGGACGGTGGGACCCCTGGGAGGCTCTGTTTTGTTCGCCCGGCCCATTCCGGGGGACCCGGGTGCTCTCCCATCGATCCGCTTCAATGGCGAGTTTCCGGGGCTCGGTCAGCTTGCTGTCGAGGAGATGCTGCCTTAGTTCAACGAAACAGTTATTGGAGAGGTGCTCCCACATGATGAGATCGACCAATTGTTCGTAGGTGGTGACCTGGCTGCCTTTGATCCACCCCTCTAAGGCTCGGCTAAAAAAATTCACATATTCCACCCAGGTGGTACCGGGGATCCTTTTACAGTCTCGGAATCGCTGCCGGTACATCTCGGGGGTGAGCCCATAGCGAGTGAGAAGGGCGGCTTTCATGTGCTCGTAGGAGGTCATCTCCGCGTCGGGGAGCTGTAGCAGGGCATCTCTTCCTTCGTTGACGAATCTCCCCCACAACCCGGCTCCCCAGTCTTTTCGCGGGTTACGGTGTGAGGTCATGGCTACCTCGTAGGCCTTGAACCATTGCTGGATGTCGTCGTTCCGGTAGTACTCTCGGACAACGTCTTTGGGAATGTGGACCTTGGTGTCCGTAGGGGGAGCGGAGCTCTGGTTCTCGGGGACGCCGAGGTCCTTGTTTTGTGTTCGAATCTCTAGTTCTTTTAAACTGCGCTCGTGTTCGTACGCGAGCTTCTTCTCCTCCAGCTCCCTCTGGCTTTTTTTCTCTTCCCGTTCTCCCTGTAATCGTAAGTGTTCGAGGGCTATCTTTTTTTCCGCTAGTTTCAGTTCCCCATCTAAGCGGAGTCTAGCCAGTTCCAACTCGTGGAGCCGGCTCCTCTCCCGTTCTCGGGCCTCCTCGGGAGAGAGGCCCGCTCTTCTTTCTTCTTCGGGGGTTGCAATTGTTTCTGTGGTCTTGATGTTTTCATTTTGGGGTGGGGACGCTCCCGTCTCCACCCAAGACTCCAAGGCGTGCTTGAGATCGTCTTTGGTGCTCAGTCCCGTGGTAGCGATACCCAAGTCTATGCAGAATTGCTTCAATTCCTTGTGACTGTATTCTTCCAGCCGTTCCATCTGGAATTTTGTGGTTGTTCCGGTTTCTTTCGTCGACATGGTTGCTGTGTGTAGTGGGGCGAGTTACTTTCCGTACAATTTGCGTCGGCTCGAATCGCGCCGCTGGCCACCAATGTTAGACGGGGAACCTGAGGGTCGGCCGAGCAAGGGGGAGAGGCCTCCTGGCGAGGGCCCTCTCCTTAGATCGTACGGACAAGCAACTACCCCCCCCAACAGATGGACGCCACACAAAGATAGGTTCTGCACACTTTTATCGGTATTCTTAGGCAGGTTATACTTAACGATACAGCTGGAACAGGATACTGTGATCCCTTCAATTCTAGTCTCTGGGGGAAGGGGGTAGCGGGACAGTCTCGGTACCGGTCTGGTACAGGGGTATCTGGCGTACAGCTCTCAATCCTCGAGCTGGAAGGTTCTCTGGTAGGGGCCGCGGCAGCGCCAGCAGGCCTTCAAGGATGGTTCACGAAGATGAGCCGCGGCAGCGCCAGCAGGACTCCAAGGATGTTTCACGAAGATGGGCCACGGCAGCGCCAGCAGGCCTTCAAGGATGGTTCACGAAGATGAGCCGCGGCAGCGCCAGCAGGCCTTCAAGGATAGTTCACGAAGATGAGCTGCGGCAGCGCCAGCAGGCCTTCAAGGATGGTTCACGAAGATGGGCCGTGGCAGCGCCAGCAGGCCTTCAAGATGGTTCACGAAGATGAGCCGCGGCAGCGCCAGCAGGCCTCCAAGGATGAGTTTGTCTCGGTGTCTCTCGACTCCAGGATACAACTGCCTTCCTGCTCTGGAGCTGCCCCAGTTATAGGTCTGGCGCCCTTTGATATCCGGACCCTCGCACTTGGAGGTCGGGGGGTCCGGCATGAGTGAGTCCAGACACCCAGCAGGGGGGTGGAGCCAGCGCCCAGGGAGACCGGGGGGCGATCGAAACCAGGCTGATGGGGGACCATCGAAACTCTTTTTCCCATTGACTCGCCAAGTGGTCTCTTCATCCCCTGGGCGGAGGGTGGTGCCTCGATGTCGGGGCTTGGCTGGGCCTGAGGTGGAGGTCGACCCGAGGCCACGAGGCCTGGTCGTGGAGGGTCCAAGATGGCGGCTGGGCCGGGGACGGTGGTTCGGGAAAGGGCCCGGGCCAGCCGAGAAGGTTGCGGATGCGAGTCTGAGTTCCGTCGGGGAAGAGCTGGGGGTGACCTGGAGGGCTGAAGGTGCGGCTCTTGTCCGGGGAACAGGGGTAGCGGTAGTCCGGGACCCGCCAGGCAGGAGGGGTCGGACCACGCCACGAGGCCGGTCCAACACAGACCTTTGAGGTGAGCAGATCTAAAGTGTCTCTGGTGTGGAGAGTGCTCTATACAGGAGCTGTTTTCCACCTAAACTTGAGAACTACCCAGAGTTCTCTGCTTCTTTTTTGCATAATTTATGTGTCACTCTGTGCCTGAAAGGGTATTGTTTTGAGAGATATATAGGCGCATATATGGGTTTTTTAAGACTAGGCTGCTGAAATGTCTGGGCCATACCTACAAGAGTAAAAAATGAAATTTCCCCTCAATCATATTTGATCTCTCTGGCCACTAGAAAAGGAAAAAAAACATATATTTCGTTTTTAAACAATTTTTTTTAACCCCTTAAGTGCTCCCGTCGGCTGTTGGCCGTCGCAAGCACTACCTGGCTGGTGCTGCGAATGGCCAACGGCCGATGCTGCACGCCCATTTCTTCAAACGTTCCCCACTGGCACGGAACGTTTGAAGCAGCTATGAGGTTAACACGAGGCATTAAAAATAATAAACAGTTTAAATACAAACATCTAAAGGTTGCATGCACGTGGGCTGACCCCATGCTGTTTGGTGCAATGGTGAATGGGTGTGAATGACACTTGAATAGACCAGTCAATGATGAGGGCTGGCTGAATGATTAGGAGTTGAATCATACTCCGGACTTGCTTTTGTGATTCTGTGGGACGTGTGCTAGTAAGAGTCTGTCAGATCAAACATGACTGGAAGGCTGGTGGAAAGGTAGGCGGCTGTTTAGGTAGGCTGGGCTTGTACTGTGTAGTGCTTTGTGTGTATGGGTGAGAAGTTTGGATGGCATGCTTACGAACCTGAAACCAGTGGAGTTTCCTCAGGAGTGGTGTGATGTGCCCAGTGTGGGAGGTTGAGGATGAGTCTTGCAGCTGCGTTCTGGTTAGTCTGCAGTCTCTCCATTAATTTATTGGTGAATCATGCATAGAGAGAGTTTCCAAAGTCCAGTGTGCTGTTGATGAGGGCTTGGATTACAGTCTTTCTGGTGTTGTCTGGTAGCCACTTGCAGATCTTTCTCAGTATCCGTACAGTGTGGAAATAGAACACGGTTACAGCTTTGACCTGGGTGGCCATGTCCAGTTTGTTGTCGATGATGATCCAAATATTCATTGCTTGTGGGATGGGTCTGAGATCTATCAGCCACCAGGTGTAGTCCCACAGCTTCATCCTTTCCGACGAATACCACTTCTGTCTTGTTGGTGTTCAGCTTAAGACAGCTGGACTTCATTCAGGTGACTGCTTCTGTCATGCAGGTCACAAAGTTGTTCCTTGTGCTGGGTGATTTGTTCAGTAGGGACGGTGCCAGTTGCGTGGCACAGAAGAGGATATTGATGTTGTGTGTGCGAGTGACATCAGCCAGGGGGGTGTCATGTAGATGTAGAAGAGGGTGAGGCTCAGATGATCTTTTAGGTACTCCACAGAGGAGTTCCTGAATTTCCGAAAAGTAAGGCAAGATGTTGACTGTTTGGTTTAGTCTGGGTAAGAATGTGCACATCAATTAGAGGGCTAGTCCTTGAAAACCAGTCTTGTATAGTCATTTGGTCCGGAAGTGGTGAAAGACAGTGTCATAGGCCCCTGAGATGTTTCTTTAGGATGAGGGCCGTAGTGTCTTCTCTGTCGAGGATCCTCGGGATGTCATCTGTTGCGGCAATGAGAGCTGTCTCTGTACTGTGGTTGGGTCTGAATCATGATTGTGTGGGGTCAAGGAGTTGGTGCTAGGCGAGGTTGTTCACAAAGCATGTGTTGATAGCTTTTTCATGGACCTTGTCTGGGTATGGTAAATGAAAATCAGTCGGTAGTTAAAAAGCATTGCCAGTCTTCAGAGGTGTGTGTGCAGGACAGCGTTGGTCACTACATGCTTCCAGGTTTCCAGGATTGTGGTTGAGTTGTTGGAGTTGTTAAGGATGAAATTGAGGGCTTTGGTGATACAGAGGAGTCCTTTGTTGAAGTCATGGTGAGTGAAAGGGCCTGATGGGGCCCGAATGATTGTGGCAGTTTTGTCTGTGGTAATGGAGTTCCTTGTGATTAGGGTGTGTTCTTCTTCTTCCAAGGTTGGCAGGCTGGCTACAAGACTGGCTGAGAGGGAGGTGTGGCACAGCGGCCAGGGTGGTTGACTCCGGAGCGCAGAGCTCATGGTTCAATCGCCGGCAGCAGCTCAGCACCATGTGACTCTAGGCAGTAGCTCACTTTATCTCCTTGACGACGACAGCCCCCAGTGCCTTGAGACTCGTAGGAGTGAGTAGTTTGCGCTTTACCAATACCAGATTTTATTTAAGGTTGCTGCCGTCCAGTTGCAAGATTAACTTGTCTATCCGTCTGTGATGTTTTGCTGCTGAATGAAGTCTTAGAGGTCCTTGCTCAGTTTTTGCGATTGGGTGATGTTACTATCATTGGTTGCTGGTGTGGTCCTTCATAATTGTAAATATTTTTTTTGCTGCTTTTGGAGCTACAAACCAGTGTGGGCTGCTAGGGCCACTTTTGTTTCCACGGATTTGCTGGTGGTAGTGCATCAGAGCAGATTAGAATACATCCTGCTGTGTTTTTCTGCCTTGTTCTCCACCAACATTCCAGTTGCTTGCAGTGCTGCTTGGTCAATCGAAGATCTTCCATGTACCAACTGGTCGGAGTTTGTTTTCTTGCGTTTTTGATGTTACTTGCATTGTCGGAGCAGGTGTTGATGCATTCACTAAAGTTCTGATATCAGAACTGGCCCAATATCAGGATTATGTGCTGTTGAAACAGTGTGGCATTTTGTCAATAACAGATTACTGTTGCAAAGAAATGTTTTGCAGTTACATTGGAATGGATACACTTGAAAAAACGGTTCAGACTTAATATTATGAACACCACAGCCTACATCACGTCAAAACTCCCACTAAATATCATTGAAGCTGAAGGGCATAAATCTCTAATCTCAGCCAAGTCAAGCTTTAAATGTGTGACTTATTTCCCCCTGCAACGCATAGGTAAGTTAACATACTAATGAAATATCATCCTACACATAGCCCTTCCTTCTTGCAGATGTAACAACTTTGCCAATCTCCACTGACGAGAACATCTCAAACCTATTACAAAATTTTGCAGTTTCAATTGAGAGTAACATGACCAACCTTCCTGAGGGTCTCAACCCATCATTCTTGGGTATCACAACTGTGAAAATAAGATAGTTTTATCAGCCACATCTCTCTAGTAATCTCATTATTTCATTACATCTTAGACACTCTCTAAAAACTCATTGCCCATTAGCCTGTTCATGCTATTAATAGTCACTAACAGCCTACAAAGATGAGAATTCCCCATTGACTATTGGGGTCTGGGGTCATGTAAGACATAATCAGCCACATCACTAAGGAAAGTGTGATATTCTACCATTCTCTATTTTCTATGGTTTAAGATGAGTCTTTATTCTATCTCTATGGTTGTGTGTTATGTATATTCTAGAACTTAAGTATAAGAGAATGTTGAAGAGATCAGATGTGGGTTAGCTGTTATCCTGGTTGGATGGGATTCTTTGCGAAGATTAAACTTCATTTGAAGATCAACATTTCAAGTCTGAAGACAATTATTTCAAAATACTACACTGGCGTAGTCGGCAGCTCTTCATAAGGATCTCAACACAGGAGGACTTAATTTGTTTATGGTGAGAGATTTATATATATTTTATTTATGAAGGTAATACTGCACAATCTGGAGGAAGATGAATATATGGGCTTATTGGCTAATCGGCACATGCTCATCAATATATACATTTTGAAGATACTATTTTTTTTAATATAGTTGATTGGGAGCCCTCGATGTGCATAGCCGGGTATACTTCACCTATGCTCATCAGTATATTAGCTTTGCATACTACTATCGCAATAGTAGCATCGCTGTTTGTGAGCAGTTCCCGTGTTTTACCTTCTGTGGATCTTGAAGTAGATAAGTACGTGCCCATACCTCTGGTCAAAACGTTTTTTTTTTTGTGTGATATGCCTTCATTAAGCATATCATGGAGTATATAGCTTTTTAAAGTGAAGCGTTTGTACAGCGTTACGAATTGTTTAGTTCCAATATATGCATCGTCCGCCGTTAACAGAAATCAGTTTTTTTATATGCTGAAAAGACCTCACGGACAACAACATAAACTGCATCATTTGAATCTTTGAAAGATTCCTTACCTGATCTTGTTCGCGTGGCCTGGAACTCGTCTTCATTCCGACATTGTTGTTTCAGGGTTGCCAGTGTCTGAACCACGGAGATTTCTTCTGTAATCACGTCATCAGGATGTGCGTATGACAGTGAACGTACTACACATCATGTAGCACGCACGATGTGGGGGCCATTTTGGAGAGTGAAACTACATCGGAAGCAATCAAGTGCGCTGCCTGGATGACGGAAGTGATTTTAAGGCAATCAAGCGCGTTACCTCTAAAAAAAAAAAAAAAATCTTCAAGTCGAACTCATAGAATTTCAACCATAACTTTCAAGCGACGGTGTGTTACTGAAGTGGTAAACGCTATATATATATTTTCTTCAATTTTTTTTAACAAGAGTACTAGTTTATTACTGCATTTCGCCAGCGAGTTGTTCCTTGAATCTTATCAATATAACCTACAGCGACTCGCACGCTTGAGGGCTGTTCCTCTAATATTTTTCGCTAGTGAGTTGTTTCTTATATCTCATCAACACAACTATCAACAACGGCTCGCATGCTTATGTAATTTAATGTAATTAATGCAACAATTCTGCATATTACTTCTCCATTGCATATAATAAGTTGCATTTATTTTATGGTGACATTTCAATGCTATTTTCAAATGTATTTTTCTCTGACACTAAGTTTTTATTGCATGTATGACATACTTAAGGAAATGTGAGAGAATGTAAGTTATTTCTTGCTTGTATAACTCTTGCTTTCTTACTGCTTAATAGGTAGGTGCACATTATTTGTTAGTATTTGGTGTACATTTATTGTGAATTCATGCAGAAAGTTATGGCAGCACCTTTCTTTTTGGAAAGTCCAGGGGAGCCACCGATTAAGTGGAAAACATGGAAAAGTGTATTTGAACGTTATGCCAAGGTGTGTGGCACTTCCTTGAGTGCAGAAAGAAAAACTGCACTTTTACTACATTGCCTTGGATCTGAAGGGCAAGATGTATTTGATCATCTTCCAGAGTTACCTGTTGCTGAAGCTAACAACCTAAATGAATATGAAATTATTATTCGGAAGCTAGATTTACATTATCTTCCCAAGGTTAGCACTATATTGGAAAGATATAACTTTGGGAAAAGAGTACAAAAGGAAGATGAAAGTATCGAAACATATTTAACTCATTTAAGAAAATTAGCTTCATCCTGCAAATTTGAAGGGTTAACGGATGAGCACATTCGTGACCAGTTTATGTTAGGATGTAATATGGATAAGGTTCGAGATGAATTGTGGTAGGGTGATGAGCCGAGTCTTGATGAGGTTATTCTTGTTGCAAAAAGGATAGAACATTCTTTAAAATGTGTTGCCATTATTAAAAAAACAATGGGAGTGAGAATAATGTACAAACTGTAAATGTGAAGGGCAATATGATGGGCACGATTCAAGATGTTAGGAGTAAGTTAAACACAAAAGACAATGTTAGCAAGGTAAAGAAATATGGAGGCACTACTTTCCTAAAATATTTTAGATGTGACAAGATCGGTCTTTTAGCGAATGATAAGAATTGTCCTGCTCTTGGTAACACCTGTAATAAGTGTAAAAAAAAAGGGTCATTTCTCATCAGTCTGCAAAAGCAAATTAACTCCTAGAGTTAAAAGAATTGCATTATTCAATTATGATGATAGTTCTGGGAGTCATGAAGATTATGAGTGTGGACAGATAGTATTGTCGGTATATAATGTAACGACTAAAAAATCCAAATCTTGTCCATTTGATCTTATCAAGGTAGATGGTTGCAACACAAAAGTGTTATTTGATTCAGGCGCAAAGATAACCATCATCTCTAATGATTTTTATGTAAACAGTTTGAAGGGTAAGATCAAAATGTTCAAACCTGATATCATTCCATTGGCTTACGGTGGTGAGCCTATAAAGTTACATGGCTATTTTTATGGATTGATAGAGTACAAAGATAGGATGATCTCTGGAAAAATTAATATTTCAAAGAAAGGTGACAGCACATTAAGCTAGATTCATCCAGGTGAGATGGGTATATATCTAGATCCTAATACAAATCCTCAAATTTTGTTAAGAGATAAAAATGCAAATCCTCACATTTTGTTAAGTGATAAATGTCAAAGTGTAGAAAGTGTCCTAAGTGTTGAGTTAGCTGATTCTCTTCAAAAAGAATTTCCGAAGGTTTTTAGGCATGATCTTGGGTGTCTCAAAGGCATAAGATTAAACTAAAGGACAACTACATTCCGGTTTCGTGCAAGGTGAGGAGTGTACCCATTGCTGTAAAGGAAGATATGGAGAAGGAAATTAGCAAATTAAAAGAAAGTGGAATCATAGAAGAGGTGGAAGGGACTGAATGGCTTGCTCTGGTGGTCGTTGCACGCAAGCCTAATGGCGAGCTTCGTTTGTGCATAGACTTACGCCAATTAAACAAGTGTGTGATTGTGGATAGATATCCTTTACCCAATATCAATGAGATGCTAATGCTGTTGGGTGGGGCAAGAGTGTTCAGTACGATTGACTTGACCTCAGCCTATCATCAGGTGAAATTAGATGAGGCATGTAGGGATTTTACTGCTTTCATAACTCTGTTCGGTACATTTAGATTCAAAAGGATGCCTTTAGGATTAATTTCCGCCTCATCAGTTTTCTAGCGTGTAATGGAAGTGGTTTTAAAGGGTCTTGGAGGTGTGTGCATATATCAAGATGTTGTGCTGATATATGGTTGTGATGTATCTCAACACAATGAGTGACTCAATTCAGTTTTAAGTAGATTGAGTGATTGTAATTTGACAATTAAATTGGAAAAGTGTAAATTAGGTTTGGAGTCACTGAATTACTTGAGTCATAACATTTCTGCACAAGGAATCAGACCTAAAGACGAAATGATTGATTTTATTAAAAATGTATCTGTTCCGACATGTAAGGAAGAGTTAATGAGGGTTTTAGGCATGATTGAGTATTATGCTAAATTTGTGAAGGGTTTTTCTGATATGACTTCTAATCTGAGATCGTTGTTAAGGAAAGGTAAAAATTTTGAATGGTCAGAAAAATGTCAAGAAGAGTTTAGTGTAATCAAGAATAAGCTAAGTTGTGCGCCGTTTCTTGAAAGTTTCGATTCTAGGCGCAAATCTGTTTTAACAACTGATGCAAGCGAAAAGGGATTAGGAGCTGTATTACAACAAGTTGCTCCTGGTGGAGAAAGTACTGTATTGTTTCTTTCTAGGAGTTTGAAAGATGCAGAAAGTCGTTATTCAGTAGTTGAGTGTGAGTCTTTAGCTATGTATTGGGCTATAAAAATACTAAGGACGTTTTTATGGGGTTTTGAATTTGAGGTTAGATCGGATCATAAACCGTTGGTTGAAATATTTGAAAAGAAAGGGCTGGATCTAATCTCAGGCCGCATCTCTAGATGGATCGTCGGTTTACAAGAGTATTCGTTCAAAGTAAAATATATTCCTGGAGTAAATAACAGGATAGCAGATACCTTGTCACGTTTAGTACCTTCAGGATGTGAAGTAGAGGATGATGTTGAGGAATTTGAATGTGTGTGTGCAATTGACTTTGAATGTATATCTAAGGAAAAATGAATTGAAGAAGTTGAATCGGATGTCACAATCAAAGAGGTAATAAATTTGATAAAATTAAAGGTGGGAATGTTTCAAGAAAGGATCTGATGGCACAACACCGTTTTGGTGTGTGAGAGATGAATTGAGTGTTGATGAGAACATTTTCTGTAGGGGTACTAAGCTTGTTCCTCCTTCTAGTATGAGGAAAGCTATAGTGCACTTGGCTCATCTAAGTCACCCTGGTATTACCAAGACCATGGAAAGAATACTTTCGTCTTATTGGTGGCCAGGAATGGATAAAATGATTGAGAGAATTATACGTGATTGTGATGCTTGCAACAGGAGTGATAAATCAAGAAGTACAAGAGTTCAACCTATGATTATAAGAAGTCATCCAAAAGATCCATGGATTGATGTTGCACTAGACATAGTAGGTCCTTTGCACTTTAAAGATGCTCAGGTCTTCATTTTGGTTGTCATTGACATGTTTTCTCTGTGGCCTGAGACATTTTTTTTAAACAGCATTGATTCCAAATGCATTATTACTGTCTCAAGTCTTTGTTTGCTAGGGAAAGCATGCCAAAGACGTTACTAACAGATAATGGTGTGGAATGAATCTCGAAAGAGATGGAAATTGTTTTGAATGCATGTGGTATTGTACATAAAAAAAGTTCTCTTTACCATCCCGAGGGAAATGGGATGGTGGCGAGATTTATCATAGTGATCAAAGAGGTTATAAACTTGTCTAATTCGCATAACCTATATTGGAAAAAAGAGGTCATCAGAAAGGTTGAGGAATAGAGCTTATATACTGCGGCCCCTGGGTCCTCAAGCCGTCGGGTGCCATGTGGATTCACCGCTGCGCGCTATTGTCCCTACTGTGCCCTGTGACGCTCCTTATCGGATAGCCCCTATATACAATTCAGGACCCCGCGGACAGATTATAGCTGACACGACCCACAAATCCTCCACGAGCTCCACTCCTTGCTCCCCCACCCCCCCACATTACATCCCCGGTTTATCACTCCCAGTTCCCCCTCGGACTCTCATTACAGCAAGGACAAGTGGGCTAATACCTGCCATACGCAAGCGGCGTGTCTGCTGGTTGAATATCCGTACCATTGTTGCCAAATTATACGTATCGCAATGTAATGTGAGCATATTTGAAACATTTTACTAAAAATATTCTAAAAATAAATATGAAAGGTGGAGGAATATAGAATTACCCCACATTCTACAACTGGGAAAACACCTTTTCTTTTGTTTAGAGGTACAGTACCGAATACTTTACTTGAACCTTTTTGGGTTCATGAATATGCTCAAGCTAAAGGAAAAGATGAAATGTATGATCACAAAGAAGTCATGGATAAAGTAAAAGGAAAGGCAGAACAGAGGAAAAAATGCTTTGACAAAAGGAATGCTGTGAAATCTACAAACGTTGCTGTTGGTGATTTAGTTGCCATCAGACGTCCTGGTATTGTCAGAAGTGGAGAACCCAAGTATATGCATCCTATGTTTGTTAAAGTTTTTTCTAATGAAATTAAGACTCTTGATCATCGGGTGTGGAACCTTAATAGGGCATTTGTTGTTAAGAGGAAGAAAAAGGTGGAGACAGGACAGGATCAAAAAGCAAACAGGCAAAACTAATGGAAATGGTGATGTTTGGAAGTCTCGCTCAGATGAACTAAGGAGATCTTCCAGACATACTAAATGTCCCAGTTATCTAAAGGACTATGTTTGAAATGTAATTGACAATATTATTTCTTTAATCTCTAGCTCTATGCATTAGCTTGATTGTCATTTTTATTATGAGGAAAGGAGATGTGTGATATTCTACCATTCTCTATATTCTATGGTTTAAGATGAGTCTTTATTCTATCTCTATTGTTGTGTGTTATGTATATTCTAGAACTGAAGTATAAGAGAATGTTGAAGAGATCAGATGTGAGTCAACTGTTTTCCTGGTTGGATGGGATTCTTTGTGAAGATTAAACTTCATTTGAAGATCAACATTTCAAGTCTGAAGACAATTATTTCAAAATACTACAGAAAGTTTTTATCTTCTTTCTAAATGCTTGGTTCCTTACCACCACTTTCGTCCCACGAACACTTTTTCGATGTACCATTCTCTAGAATTATCTCCTTTCTTGGGATTATGAGAAGTGGACCGACCTTCCCTCCAGTAACAGGTTTAACTGACGTAATGTCAGTTAAACTTCTTCATGATCATCCTTTTTTGCAGGCAACGAAACCTCCACATCATAAACCTAATCGGATTCCTTCGCTCCTCAACCCTTTCTGTGCCTCTAGGCCCCTTGATGTCACCAGTTGGGAATAAAAGGTTACCTTTGTTAACTTTCTACCCAAATTATCATCAATGACCCCAACCTGCTTAAAGTGCAATATTATCTCTTTCAAACTGGCAATGCAACCATTATGATTACAATGTTTATTCGAGGGTTTTTTGTTACATGCTTTCACTTCCAGTTTAACTGTGTCTAAATATAGCATCTCCTCCGTAGTTTTTCTGGACCACTTAAAGAAAGCAGACTATTCTACAACACAGGGGCTCGGGTGAGCGTGGCAATACTGTCCCCAATTCTCTATTTAGTGCGCCATTGCTCGAGGTGTTCACTGTCCACATCAGTTTATACAAAGTAAGCACAATAGTGAAGGACCTAAAGTGCCTATACTATAGGGTTCTATAAATTTCTTATTAACAGCATTAGCAGCTACTGGGGCCTTTTCTTGTGTAAAAATGTGATCCTCTTTTAAGAATATGAAAGGGAATTAACACAGTTCACCATCTTTGGGCCTGACTGCAAGTTGGGTGGAGAATATTTCCCAGGTAAGGGAACACTGTGTCTGGCTTTACTGGCTGCGAAATCCGTCTGGCAAAATCTCATGAGGATTGGACTGCTAGAGCCTAGCTTGTCAATCCTCCTCCACCATATGTGGAACTAGCCCAACCTAGAGACATCCTAAGCATATTTTGGAGGCCTTTCTTCACAACAACTTTGAATTAATTATCAATGTTCAGCAAATTCAAACCTGGGTGATACCAGGTGATATTGCATTATACATTAAACATTTCAGAAATAATGAAAGAAGACACATGAAATTCTTCAGTGCTTTTGCTTGTTAAATCTACAGCATAGCCTGTGGCTAACAAAGATTAATGGTGTCTTCTAGTTGTGCTAGGCCATGATCCAGTTGGGTATCTCAGTTACTCAAAATATCACTTCTGATAATATCAAAGTGGGCTAGAGTGTTGTTTAAGATTTAAAAAATAGTACAAATTAGTGCTGCAAGACTCTCGCTGAAAAAGAAAAAACATTTGGGCTGGTCCCACAGGAATGAAGGAGCTGATTGTCTGGGCACAACCTAAAGAGAAATGTTGCGGCCACCGTTACTGGACTCCGGGACTCTTCCAAGAGTCTTGAACAAAAATGTAAAACGTAGATAAGAGGACAGGGTAAGGATACCCTGACCCCTGAACGCCACCTGTGTCAATTATTGTTCCTAAAAAAAATGTAATGTCACTGGCCCACAAGACTCTCACAAGAGCCAGCACTGCCCTCGTGCACCACAGCGGGAGAAACAATTTCTTGTTTTTTTTTTACACTAACTTGGAGTAGGGGTCTGTGTGGGGTAGGCCTCTGTTTGGGGGTTTGGTGCATGGCCTGGTCGCAGGTCAGGCACTGCAGCCATCGCCACGCTGTGCATGGACGAAGGTGATGTGATCTGTGTAGTTATAAATATTACTTGGTAAGCCCCAAGCTATAGTTAGCTCAGTAAAGTATAACTGGTGAATTTCATTTTTTGTGTGTTTAAAATATGACCTTATGAGTGACATTTTCACCTATTTATAATGTTGCTTTAACCTTGTTTTGTTTCCAATTGATTTTAGGGTTTCTTTAAATGCAAAGTTAGGTCTGATTACCATTCCTAACATGTCTATACACACCAAAAAGTGTAGACCTTTCTGTTGTCTTTATAGTGATTTATTTAATAGAAAAGCTCTGGAATTGGCTTGTTGTGGCCTGGTGACACAGGTGTGCTAGTTCTGTACAGGTTTAGATTACAGTTCCACTCCTCAGTACTTCAAAGTATCTGCTAATTATCTGCTATGGGTCTTATTATAAGTGAAGGTACTGCCAGGTACTGAGTTCCTGCACTATTTGAATAAAAAAATAGAGGGGTGCCTGCACTTCCCAGCAGAAGGCCAATGCCTTCAGTGGGTAAGCACTGCCACACCTAAGTAGCATACGGGAACTTTGTGCTACTTAGTTCCCACACTTTCAAATTTCCAACTGAAGCACTAAATGTCTTAGAATTCCTGATCCTGATAAGGCTGTATCAGATACTGAACACATCTGGAATTCAATTGGGAATTACAAAGTTCCTGGAGACTTTGTCATGTATCCCCTGGAGATTTTGGCTGCTTCAAGCTGCCAAAACAGTGGTGTCTGCTCAGAGAGAGAATTATGAATTACTGTGGCTTACACAGAGACTATTTACAGGCTCCCTCTGCATACTGCTCCTCTTCGATGGCGATGGCGAGGTGACGTTATGTAAGGTCATAAGCAGTTCATGGCGGGCGCAAGAAATATAGTTAGCTCATTGAACTACAACAGGTGAATTGCACTTTTTTTGGTTATAAGCATTACTTTTAATTTCTATTCAACACCTACCTATAACGTCACTATAACTTTTGTTTTTTTCAGTGAATTTCTTGGGTTTTTAACTGTAAGATAAAAGCTTATTACCATACTAAAGAGCTAGAACATTACTTTAAGCTTTGTATATTTTGTGAATAAATCATTCTTTGTAGGTGTATGCATAATTCTTAACTTTATTAAGTGGCTTAGGTGCATTAGTTACTGACTACTGCCTATATATGTTTTCGGAGGTGGTTTCTGTTTCTATACATTTTATTAGTCAAACCTGATTGAAACAGTCACCCTGTTGTATATGATGTCACTTTCATACGCAAAATGAAATTATCTTAAATCATCCCTTTTTATCAAGCTGCAATTCACTGAACACTGACGGGTCTATTATGATGGCGGGTTGATCGCCACCACCCGTATGGCAGTGGTGATCCCCCCCCCGCCTCCCATTTCCCCAGCCATATTAGGATGGCGGGGGGACCCCAGCGGCCAAAAGACCGTCAGCCGATTTTCCACCGGTCAAACAGGAGACCGGGCGGAAAAAGGGACTTGATATGGTGGCGGTGTCTGCAAGACACCGCAATCCATATTAAGATGCAGGCGGTGATGTGCCTTTCCATGGCGGCATTGCTGCCATGAAAAGGCATGCAGAGTCTGCATGTGGGGCCCGTTGTGGTCCCCCCTGGGTGCTGGTGGGTGGTCATATTTGCATGCACAACGTGGCAGGCACTGCTCGGTACCAGCCACGTTGTGCACGCAAATGCACAAATGCCTTTTTTACATTGAGGCGGGTGCTGCTGGAACCACCGCCCGCCGCAATATAAAAAATGCAGGATGTGCCCGCCAGTGTGGTAGGCGCATCCTAATTGGATTTGCGGGACCGCCGCACACATAGCGGGCAGTCCCATTTGCCAGTACGATGGCAGGCGAACTTTGTCCGCCCGCCATCGTAAGAGACCCCTTAGGGAGTAGTACTCTCACTCCACCAGCTAAAACGAGATCAAGCAGCTGAAACACTAGTAAACACAACTTTTACAAATACTTCTTTATGGATCCAGGATGCGTCTTCTAAAATATGAAATGTGAGGGTGTGTCTGAGGGTGTGAGGGGGAGAGGCGGTGTGAGGGTGTGAGGGGGTGTGAGGGTGAGAGGGGGTGTGAGGGGGTGTGAGAGGGGGTGTGAGAGTGGGTATGAGAGGGGGTCTGAGGGGATGGGTGAGGGGTGGGGTTTGAGGGTGAGGGGGGATGTGGAGGGTGTGTGAGGGTGAGGGGGTGTGTGAGGGCGAGGGTGTGTGTGAGGGTGAGGGGGTGTGTGAGGGTGAGGGGGTGTATGGGGGGTGTGGAGGGTGAGGGTGAGGGTGGGTGAGAGGGTGTTAGAGGGTGTTAGAGGATGTGAGAGGGTGTGTGAGGGTGTGTGAGGGTGAGAGGGTGTGTGAGGTGAGAGGGTGTGTGAGGGTGAGAGGGTGTGTGAGGGTAAGAGGGTGTGTGTGAGGGTAGGTGAGAGGGTGAGTGAGGGTAGGTGAGAGGGTGAGGGGGTGTGTGAGCAGGTGTGTGAGGGTGTGTATGAGGGTGAGGGGGTGTGTGAGGGTGAGGGGGGGTGTGAGGTGTGAGGGTGAGGGGATGTGAGGGAGGGTGAGGGGATGTGAGGGAGGGTGAGGGGATGTGAGGGGGGGTGAGGGTGAGGGGTGTGAGGGTGGGGGTGAGGGGGTGTGAGGGTGAGAGGGTGGGTGAGGCGGTGGGTGACGGGGTGAGGGTGAGGGGGTTTGAGGGTGGGTGAGAGGGTGAGGGGGTGGGTGAGGAGGTGTGAGGTTGAGGGGGTGTGAAGTTGGCTGAGGGGGTGGGTGAGGGTGAGGGGGTGAGTGAGGGTGATGGGGTGTGAGGGTGAGGGGGTGTGAGGGTGAGGGGGTGTGAGGAAGGGTGAGGGGTTGTGAGGGGGTGTGAGGGTGAGTGTGAGGGTGTGTGAGGGGGAAGGGGGTGAGGGGGGTTAGGAGGTGTGAGGGTGAGGGGGTGTGAGGGGGTGTGAGGGTGAGGGGGTGTGAGGGGGTGTGAGGGTGAGGGGGTGTGAGGGTGAGGGTGTGAGGGAAGGTGAGGGTGTGAGGGAAGGTGAGGGTGTGAGGGAGGGTGAGGGTGTGAGGGAGGGTGAGGGTGTGAGGGTGTGAGGGAGGGTGAGGGTGTGAGGGAGGGTGAGGGTGTGAGGGAGGGTGAGGGGATGTGAGGGTGAGGGGATGTGAGGGTGAGGAGGTGTGAGGGTGAGGGGGTGTGAGGGTGAGGGGGTGTGAGGTTGGCTGAGGGGGTGAGTGAGGGGGTGAGTGAGGGTGAGGGGGTGTTTGAGGGGGCGGGTGAGGGGGTGTGAGGGTGAGGGGGTGTGTGAGGGGTGTGAGGGTGAGGGGGTGTGTGAGGGGGTGTGTGAGGGGTGTGAGGGTGAGAGGGGGTGTGAGAGGGTGAGTGTGTAAGAGGGTGGATGTGAGGGTGAGGGGTGTGTGAGGGTGAGGATGTGTGAGGGTTAGGGGGTGTGAGGTTGGCTGAGGGGGTGAGTGAGGGTGAAGGGGTGCGTGAGGGGGGGTGTGAGGGTTAGGGGGTGTGAGGGAGGGTGAGGGGATGTGAGGGGGTGTGAGGGTGAGGGGGTGTGAGGGCGAGGGGGTGTGAGGGTGTGTGAGTGGGATAGGGAGTGAGGGCAAGGGGGATTAGGGGGGTTCATACCCCTCACCCTCACCCTCATACGGGTGAGGGTGAGGGGTGTGAGGGGGTGTGGGTGAGGGTGAGGGAGGGTGAGGGTGAGGAGGTGTGAGGGTGAGGAGGTGTGAGGGAAGGTGAGGGTGTGAGGGAAGGTGAGGGTGTGAGGGAAGGTGAGGGTGTGAGGGAAGGTGAGGGTGTGAGGGAGGTGTGAGGGGATATGAGGGTGAGGGGATGTGAGGGGGTGTGAGGGTGAGGGGGTGTGAGCGTGAAGGGGTGTGAGGGTGTGTGAGGTAGAGTCAGGGTGGGTGAGGGTGGGGGGGTGTGAGGGTGTGTGAGGGGGAGGAGGTGTGAGGGTCCGAAGTAAATGGTAGCAGGGCAGACATCATAAGACAGAGAAACACAAATGTTAAGATAACAGTGCTCGAAGGGGTTGTGAGAAGGTGGAAATGGGATTAAAGGAGAAAGGATGAAAAGTTAAGTAGGAAAGAGGCCAGAAAGGAGACACAAAGGAGTGGAGTGTGTGGCGGAAACATGGAAAAGCAGAAGGATCCGAGAGGGTGCAAGTAGGGTCACATGAGGGAGAAGGAAGACTCGTTAGGAGAGTGTGATGAGGGTGATGCTTGAGAGAACAAACGAGGACAAGAGTGTGCAGAAAAAAGAGCGTAAATTAGACATGAGCGCAGGCATGACGGGAGGAAGATCAAGCGGTTTGTATGGGAAAGCCTGCAAGAGAGAACACACAAAAAGATAAGACGTAGAGAGAGCAATGGGATGTTACAGAATAAATAGTAGAAGGGGAGTGCGTGGGGTATGATTCAAATAAAACAAGGACTGGGCGAGAAGGGAGGGGGAATGCCAGCAGGAAGGGAGGGGGTGACAAATGGTGAGCGTTTCGCGGCCGCTTTGTGTTCTCAGTGGCCCGCGGCTCACTGAGAACATCAAAGCAGCCGCGAAATTGCTCCCAAAGCTGCAGGCGGACAAATGGTGCGCGCACCCGAGCACATGCACTGAGTCCGATCTGCAGACTTTGGGAGCATTTTTGAAAGCTCTACTATACTCTCGCAGAACAACGCATGAGTGTTGGTTGTACGAGACCTAAAAACTAAGTCAGAAGGTAAAATCTTTGCCTGGGACAAACCCCCTTGGGGTATCTGACTTGCATGCCATCGCGTCTAAGTCCCGGTGTACAACTTCCATAGCCTACCATTGCTGCTTAGTGATATTTGGCACTATTTTTCATCAAAACTTTGAAAATTCATGTCTCCAGTGCCCCTTGCTGGAATGTTTGCTGTTAGGCTCTGTGTTTCTAATTTGGTTTGGGGGGTTTATTGTTTTGTGTTTCGACATTATAGGTATTACAAAACTACTACTTTACACCTAGCTCTATGTTAAGCCTGTCCACATTGTGCCAAAGATACCAGGGGACAGGGTTCAGGTTAATTTGGTGACTTTGGGCTTCACCCTGACACGTTAGTGCTATTATTCCTTAAAGCTGGGGGACTGCCCTCCTCAAATAATAGTCCACTTTCTTACACTGCTGAACTAATGTCTGCCTTTTTAATCCAGGATCTCACTAACTCATGGTCTCATGTACTCACTGCTGCACCAGAGTTCTTCATGCCCTCAGCCAAGGCCATACTCTGACTGGCCTGAAGGCGTCCGTAATACACCGGTATCTGTCTGCTCTCTGCAGATCTACAGTCAACGTCACAGTGACACAGATCAACCAATTGGCAATGTCGCTGCAGCAGTGCTTGCCTCACGCGCACTAGTTAAACTGCTGTCCCAGGGCACGCTCTATCCCAGGCCTTTAGTCAGTGCTATACTGTGGCTTGGCACTTGTTACGATGTTAGCATACTAGTAGTTGGGAGTGGGTGGAGCTAGGGGGCCAGAGGAAGAGGAGGAGCGGACACAGGAAGAGGGCAGTTAGAGTAGGGACAGGGCAGGAGCAAGAAGTGTTTAATAAAGCTCCAGTTTGGATAAGTCCATGTGTCTGTGATTATTGTAGTAGGATGCTACAACTGGCGACGAGGGTGGAATGAGCAAGACTGCAGCCCACAGGATCGAGTGAAAGCGCCCTGTCCCCCTGAAGTGCTAGCCAAGAAAAGCCTGCTGCCGTGTACTGCTGTTACAAGAGGAGAGACTCATAGTAGGTGACCCTGCCCCTCCTGTTATTGTGGGAGCCCAGAGGGAGCCGCTACCATGAGCATTGAAGCGCTCGAAAAGAGGAGAAATTTTCGCGCTGAAAACGCGAGTCCCGCCTGATGCGTGAGCTTTGGCACGCGATCGGCATTGAAGAGCGGGAAATTCAGGAATCGAGTTGGGAGCCCACCCCAACCCGATCTGGTGCCTGTGGTGCCCAAGAGACGAATAAACCCTGGGGTAGATCGCTCCACGAAGGCCTGCTGTTGCACGCTGCTGAGCGCGAGATAATCGGAGCCTGAACTCCGATGTCGGAGAATCTCACGCCGGATGCGTGAGGATTGGCCTGTCGCCGTCGAGGACTCTGCAAGGGAAGGCGGGAGCCCACCCCAACCTCACCTGACTGCAGTGGTGACCAGAGGGAGTCGAATTGGGAAGATCCTGCTCCTGGAGATGACTGCCGGTGAGTCCCGAGTGAAGAGGAGGGCTGAATGCAGAGAGAGAAAGTAGTGCCTGCAGATAACCACGGCGGCCATCTTTGAGTCAGGCAACTTTTGGGACATCCTCTCTGTGCAAACTGTAGGCGGCAATTTTGAGGTCAGGCGAGTTGAGTTTAGCAACAAGCATTGGCGAAGACCAAACAAGCATTGGCGAAGACCAGACAAGCACTGGCGAAGACCAAACAAGCACTGGCGAAGACCAAACAAGCATTGGCGAAGACCAGACAAGCACTGGCGAAGACCAAACAAGCACTGGTAAAGACCAAAGAAGCACTGGCAAAGACCAAAGAAGCATTGGCGAAGACCAAAGAAGCACTGGCAAAGACAAGTAAACAGGCATTGGTGCATGCAAATAAACAAGCGTTGGTACGTGCAAGTAAACGAGCCTTGGTATGTACAAATAAACAAGCACTAGTAAATGCAAAGAAATAAGCGTGGATAACGGCGCGTGGACAACAATGAACAAGTCCTGGCCACCAAACAGAATAAGCACATGCTAACACGAGAGTGAATCAACTAACAAGCAAGAGCTGCCACAAGAGTGACTTAACAAACAAGCATTGACAAAACAAAAGTCAGCACGGGTGGAAACGCGAACAGTGAGAAACGCAAGCGAATGCGCAGTGGCGAATGTAATGAAGTAACGCGTGTCTATAAAATAAAAGAAGCGACAAGCAAACATAAACAAAGACAACGCATAAATAATTACAACAGAACCAGCAACGAGCACCAGCCAATGCAAGTGTGGAGTAGCCGATGAACACAAACAACAAGCAAGTAAAACCCAGCATTGTCACTAACCATGGATATATTCAAGGGGCAATGTTGACCAAACACGAGTGCACGGAAGGAAGAACTGACCATCAAGCTCAGGCTAAAACACAAGCAGAAGCAACTGAAACCCAAAGAAAAGTGTACAGCACAATGCCCCGCGTCTACGACAGATCAGAACCTTCTTCTCTCATGGCGGGAGGAGACGTAGCTCAATGTTTCAATCCACACCTTGAAGCATCGCCCCCAGCAGCGCGGATTAACGATTGGATCCAGGGCCTCAAACGGCACTGGTTGCTGGAAGCATTGGACAATTTCTTGAAAGCCAACAGTGAGCAAAGAGAAAGAAAATGTCTGGTGCTACTTCTCCGTCTGGTGGGTCCCGGGGGCCGATGCCCAATTAGAACATTTTCCAAAGAAGAAGCAGACATCTATGATAGACTCCAAGAGGAGCTCTGTGCCCATCTGAATGCACAGGCAGAGGTGGATCATAATCGCATGGTCTTCAACACAGCACGGCAGGAACCAGGCGAACCTTTGCCGCAATTCATCACTCGGTTGCAAATTCTGGTACAAGGCTGCCATTTCAACACGTTTACAAATGAGGATGCTGTTCGGCTCCGAATAATTGAAGGCTGTGAAAACCCCGAAACAAGGCACAAAATACTGAGAGGGCATTGGTCGCTAAAGGAAATTATCAAGAAAGCCGAAATTGGAATGCAAGTCCAAACAAGAGACAAATTGAGGGATGTGCATCTGAGTACAAAACTTCGCGATACCTGGGAAGAGAGAACCCAGAAATCCAACAAACACAAAAGGAGAGAGAGAGAAGGCAGACCAGCGAAAAGACAGAAAAGACAGCGGGGGAGACACAGTGACAAGGAATACTCAGAGTCAGATTACTCAGCGTCCGACCACTCAGAAACAACCAAAGATTACTCAGAGTCAACCATCCAAAGAACAACTCCCCGGAATTATTCATCCCCCAGGAGTCCCTCAAGAAGTCAGTCAAAGCATAACACACGCTACTCTGATAAAGAGGGAGCGTCCAGTGGGACAGATTGCACTCCTGGACAAAATGGCATTCTGCACAACCAGTGGGGGAGAAAGACCAACCATAGAAGAAGGGGCTGCAGTGGTCAACACAGGAAATCGACGCCGGAACATCAATCGCCAAGGAGTGAAGATGAGTCCGAGGAAACAGCTAGCAGGAGAATACACCACCAACAGATCAGAGATACTAGAGCACCAAACAATTGGGAAGGAGAACCAGATCACACAAGACGGATTGGTCCCTCACAACAACAACAACAAGCAAGAAAAGATCCATGCATTCATGGGCCCCAAAGCATCCATGGGCCCCGCGACAACGAAGAAACAGAGCGTAGATGGGTAACGTCAGGCGAGAAGGACGAAGAGGCAAAAGCTTGGGATCAAGCACAAGGAACAAGCACGGAATCTTCAAACAATCTCCCAAATGAGACAACATTGAAGATGTTCCAACAAAGACACACGGAGAAGCTTTTCAAAGACAATTCCGAGGTGGAAAGCAGCTCGTCACGGACTACCCGGTTCCGAAGACCACCTGGTAAGACATTCCCAAAGGAACACTCACGGAGGGAACTGACGGAGCACCCCTCTGATTCAGAAAGCACGTCGGTCCGATCCTTTAAGTCGGCAGAGTCGTGGTCCCGACAACGACCACGCGCAACATTCTTAAAGAAACATTCTCAGAGGGAAGTGAGGGAGAACCCCTCTGATTCAGATAGCATTTCGGTCCGATCCTTTGAGTCGACAGTCGTGGTCCCGACAACGGCCATGGCGCCAAGCACCTGAACACATCAGCGAACCAAGGGTCACTCTTCCCGTCAAGAGCGACATGTCTCACACCAATGTCAATGCACACTCGATCACTCCACCAGACAACCTGTCACATCGAGGACAGGTGCATCGCGACACAAATACTACACCGTCACCCCGGGTAGGGGCAGCAAGGTTGACTCGAAGGTCCTGGTCCTGGTCCTATAAAATGGAATCAGACATCGTGGCCATTAGCACCCAAATAAAACCGGACCAACCAGTCGATCTGCAAAGGAAGCCAGACATGTCAGGAGAACCAAGTCATCATCGGATGAGAACAAGACACACAAATATTCAGCCGGTTCCAGGGTTTGCCTGTTCTAGGCGCGAGCAGGCGTGGGAGAGACAACCCGAGCCAGCAAATCAATCTTCAAGTCACACCAAGATGACCTCCACCGTTCATACCCCACCGGCTGGCATCCCAGACTCGAAACAGGAAGACAGTGTTGTTCTTGACCTGACAAAGCAAAAGGAAGTAAGAATACATGCAGACACTCGCCAGGGAACTAGGATAACATCCCTTTGGAAAAGAGGCCGAGCGTCAGGTGAGCAAGAGCCACAAGGGAGGACAGACTGCCGATATCAAACTGAGCTTGTCATAGGCACCTCAGACACAGAAGGCTCCATCTCTCCAGACATCAGCAACAGAGCTTGTATATTCAAAGACGAACCATTGGCGATCACGAAGAGGAAAGGAACTATGTTGACGGCGGAGTCCGAGCAGCGGCGAGTCACGAGAAACATCTCGCACTTTAAGAAGCTGTCACAGGATACCTCCAGAATCCTGATGAGTGAAATGGACACGCCCAGTTCGGATGAACTGCATTCAGATGATCGTGAGAGCACTGCTCCGATCATTGAGACACTAAGTACTATTAGTCCGAGAGCCAGGTCGCCACGACCTCATCGTGACATACATCCACTCAAGAGACTGATCGTAGAGACGGACTGAGAAGTCAGTATGTTTTGTTTGTTTTTGTCACAAAAGGGGGAGATGTTATGATGTTAGCATACTAGTAGTTGGGAGTGGGTGGAGCTAGGGGGCCAGAGGAAGAGGAGGAGCGGACACAGGAAGAGGGCAGTTAGAGTAGGGACAGGGCAGGAGCAAGATGTGTTTAATAAAGCTCCAGTTTGGATAAGTCCATGTGTCTGTGATTATTGTAGCAGGATGCTACAGCACTGGGAATCGCTTCTACGTCACTGATTTCTCATACCTCCAGGTGTCATAATGTAGCTGACCACTGGGTGTCACTATTTCCCCCGGGTCAGCTCCGTCCAGGACCTCAGCCCTGTCAACAACACATACGGTGAAGGGTCTCTGGGTGTCACTGCTGCCCCCGGGTGTTCCGTGTTTGGAGTACAGGGAGTTGGCCGTGGGGTCCTGGGGGCGCCTTTAGTGATTGCCCCCTTCAGTCACACTGGAACACAACACTTATGTTGGTTACCCTGAGTAGCTGCCGGCTTCAGCAATTAAAATAAGGCATTTCTCAGGCTCATAAAGTCCCCCACTGAAGGCTTGGCCTCTCCGGGACCCCGGCAGTCCCTCGCTCCTGAAGTTTTTAATAAGAAGCGGCGCTGAGAAATCCTGCCCTGGAAGGCAAGCTTTGGGGTTGTCCAATGGGATATGTGTATGGGGGAAAAAACACTCCTAAGTCTGAACAATCATTGTGGGATTCGAAGGTCTGTGCAGACACTCGAGCATAAGGGGGTTTCTGTAGACATCCAGGGACAAAGGAGAGATGTACAGACACCGAAGGACAAGGGGGTCGCACAGGTGCCCAAGAACAAAGGGTGAATGTACAGGCATTCGGGGACGCGGGTTTGTGAAGAGGCGAATCTGTGCAGAGGGGTCTGTAAGGCACTCAAAGGGCGGGGTGTTGAATGGGTCCGAGTGAGATACTTACACCTAACAGAGCTGCAGCTGTACTGACGAAGAGAGGCTGTGGAGATTCAGGGACAGGAGAGTATGTACAGCTGTTTGTGGGCACAAAGTTGGCAGAGAACTCAGCCCAAAAGAAGGAATACCCAAAACTATCTGTGTCAACACCGCAGGCACCATCAGCACATTGCCTGAGTTACATGGGCCCTCATTACCACGTGAAGGTGCTGGAACCCTCATTCGCCTGAGATGCAGGGTACCTGGTTCTGTCCAAGGAGCCTCGCCACCCCCTCTGCTGAGCTGAAGGGCCCTAGTTCACGATTGAGGAGAGCGGTCATCCCTGCCCCCTCCCCCATGCACACACCCTTCAAGGTGCAGTGCCGCCTCTCCCTACAGGGTGGAGGGTACCCCAACCCAGCCAAACTGCAGGGTTCTTCTATCCCTGGGAGGGGCAGAGGCCCCTGCTTACTTTGAGACGAAAGAGCCCTCCACTCAGTGTGGCGTCGAGTGAGTCACAATCTTGAGGCCCAGAAGGCTGCATCTGAGGTGCAGCTGGGCCCTCATTCTCTGCAGCAGACGTACCATCACTCACGCAGAACGTCACTTCCTTTGGGGTGCAAGGCACCGCGTCATCGCAGGGGCAGAGTTGCTTCTCACTCCAAGCAGCTAGAGCCCTCCCTTTCTCTGAGGTGTAACCGCCATTAACCCTGAAGTTTCTGCTGTGGGGAGCTCTCTGCAGCTTTAAGGCCGAATGAAGTGTTCCCTCTCAGCTGTGAGTCCAGGCAAGGGGTTCACACATGATGTCACCTAAACCCATGTACGCCACTGCCGTCTCAACAGAGGCTGAAGGAGGCCCCTGCAGCCGTCTCCTGGTATTATAAACACCAGGAGGGGGGCTGTCACCAAGCAATGCGGGAAGAATGCAAGGAGCGTGGAAAGGGGCCAAGAATGTGCAGGGGCAGTGAGAAGCCCAGGTACCCGCGGAGAGCAGGATAATCTACACGGCCGCCCTCCAGCAGCGATCAGCTCTTTACAGGGACTCCCTGAAGCACGTGAGTGGTGGTGCGCGCGCGCCACTGCGAGCATATGTCTTAAATTATGGCGGCCGAGTCTGGCCGACATAATTGAAGACATATGGGCTTTGGTGCGTGTAACAGACACCAATAGGCCATAGGCAGAGCTACGCGACCGCCTATGGCCTATTGCGTGTTCTGTTATAAAACAGCACGCATACAAAGCCCAATCAAAATGGACCTTGAAATGCACATGCACAAGCTATGTGGAATTTCAACTTCCATTTTCGAGACCCTAATAAAAGGGCTTTTCGCTTGTCAGCCCTAAAAATCGATATTTTAAACTATCTGTTTGCAAAGGCTATTAAAGACATTTTTTTTTTTATTCGATATTACTTACCTTCAAAGCGATATTCTTGACAACGATATTCTTGCACTCGATATTTTTACTCCACGATATTCCCAACTCGATATTAATTTAGTTTGAAAATTTTTGACCTCGATATTCTTTCTCGTTCTCCTTTTGTTTGAACATACAGAGCCGGCTTTAAGGTGGTGCAGAATTGGAGAGGTTCAGTATTTCGAAATATTTTGTGGGATTAAAAGCACTTGCTGGAGAGTTCTTGGAGTGCCCATCAATTTTAAGGCAGTAATGAAAATGTCAAGATAACGCTGGTGATTAATCTACCTGCTTGAAAGATGGGAGTTTTGTATAGAAGTTTTAACTCATCATTCAGAAGTGCAGGGGGTTAATGTACCTGCTGTTGAGCACATGTAACTTGCAGATCAAAAAATTGCATTTTATGTAGATAGTTCAGTAGGTTACTGTTTTTATCACAGGATCATTTGGTTACTTGCAGTTTGTAAGTTACAATCCTTTTAATGTAGCACGGTGAGCTATGAACTGGCATTAAGAGCTGCATGCAACCTGCAAGACATACGTTTACAACCTTATATTTTCCCCCCAGTCTTTTCTTGCTAAAAAGGCATTGTTTGGGTAGAAACAAAACCTTAGTACTAACTGCAACCCCAACCACTGTGTGAGTTAGGGCTTCTCCAGAACAAGCATTTACTACTTAGCAATATGGA